>NC_063343.1:67389995-67420872 GCF_021869965.1 Rhincodon typus
CCGAGGCGTCAACTTTCCTGCTCCTCTGATGCTGCCTGGCCTGCTGTGTTCCTCCCGTTCCACACTATTTTATTACTAAGGCTAGGTTTTTTTTTATTAGCTTATTTAAGTTCTACCAGCTGAATATATGGAATTGAGCCCACGTTTGGAAAGTGTTCATCTGGGGCTCTGAAACACCAATCAATTAATCATCCATGGTCTTACGACCACGCCATCTTCTCTGTTTAAATTGCAGTGTCTGTGGTTCTTTAGAGGATCATTGTTAGATTTCTTGCGGAGCTGTGGCAATATCGCTGTCTCTGAGTCAGGAGTTATGCTTCAAGTCCCACCTGCTCGTAGCTTGTGTAGTAAGGTCTCTGAGTCGGATTCATTAATAAAATATATGGAATGATAGTATTATTCAGCACAGAAAGAGGAAGTTAAACTATGAAACCTGTGCAGGCTATTTGAAAACTAAACAATGAGACCGTTGTTTAAGCATGAATGATTTAGGGTAAAGCATTCCATTTTATTTCAAATGAAGTTCTTTGTCATGGATCGTTCATGTACCTTTGTATTTTGTTGAAATTGCACTCATTCAAGTACCATTCCCTTGCACTCCCGAATGGATTGAAAATGTCCTTTAAGAAGAGTTTTCAGCGTAGGATGTGAGATACCCGCTGCAGAATACCGAGCCTCTGACATGATTCTGTAACCAAAGTGTTTACACAGTTTATCCAGTTAAATTTGAGAAGTATAGTGACCCACTGCTTGCTTTGCTTGGAGATTCAGTAATTTCGAGCTCTGTAAAAATCAAAGGAATATCCTTTGTCTCTCTTTTTATTTGGGATAATTAGTACTTGACAATTGTGTGGCCCGAAAAATTATTGCTTATCGGAACTCAAAGTCTAAACTGCGTCCAGTGCATGTTGCACGTCCTGGTTTATTTTGTGAACACCGTGCAATCTTGCGTTAATATCCCAACTTCTGACCTCAAGTTAAATGTCCTTGTTAGTTTCTTCAGTTAATGAGTCCATCTTAATTATTGTGTTCATGTGTGAGACATTGATAAAGAAGCTCGATACAGTTGAGAACAAAAAGAGAAATTGCTGGAGAAACTCAGTAGGGTCTTGTATCATCTGTGGAGACAAAACAGAATGAACATTTCTTGTCCAGTGTTCCTTCTTCCTCTGAAATGTTGACTCAAATTTCTCTCCTCGGATGCTGCCAGACCTGTTGAGTTTCTCCAGAACAGTCTGATTTTGTTTTAGATCTCCAGCGTCAATAGCTTTTATTTTGTTTTATGGGTATGGTTGTGGATAAGGAACGACTGTAATGAACTGTTGCAGCGAAGTTTTTGGATATTGATGGCCTCCAACAACTACAATTATCTTGGTTCCAATCGGCCTGACGTAAGACAGAGTAGAGATCAATACACGATTGCCATTTACTTCGGTTTTGCTTGGATTCCTCGATACGACACTTGCCCAAAGGCGGCCATGTGATCAAATAATTCACTCTCACTTTTACACAGGTTTCTGCTCTTTTGGTCATGGATGTACCAGGGCTTTTTTTTTTATGGGAGCAATTTGTTCTGGTCGTGATGGATAAATGGTGTTTGCTAGCAGTGTAAGTGATATTTTGCATCACTTTTTTTTTGATGACTGAGAGCAAGTTGGAGAATTGTTTAATGTCCTGATGTAATTGTATCTGCACTGTGCGCTCCTAAACATTTGTTTTAATTTGTCGGCTAGATGGCAGTGTTGTAGATGTGTTGGAACAGTCTGGTTAGAGGTACAGAAAATCTTGGAAGACCAGCGTTCTTCGCCATAACTGAGACACTAAATATGTTCAACAATTTCTTGATTTCAGGTGGACTGAATCTAATTAGCTAACGACTGGCATTTGTGATTCTGAAGATCTCAAAAGGAGACTACGATGTATCGCTGTCTGCTGCTTCTGGCTGAGTATTGTTACAGATGCTTCCGCCTTGTATTTGCTCTCACATAAGTAACCACAGCACCAGTATCAGCGTGAGCTATCATGGTAGCCCCTCTGCCTTTTATACGTTTAATTACGAGCTACGAACTACGACTATATATGGCATTACTGCAAAAATATCATCCAACTCCATTTGTTATGGGATTGCTTGACTCTGTCACTTCCATCTTACTTGCTCTGGTTAGCATGTGTTTTGCTGTTTGTTCCGCCCTAAACAAAGTGCTTTATATATGTTAGTTCCGTATGACACTGCTTCAAGCATGCACTTCTACACCACTACTTTAATCATTGTTGGTCCCCTTGCTCGAAAGTACTGTTAGAGTTAAGTTGTCTCCTGATCGCAGTACTGGTGTAATGCCATTCTGTTGTTCATGCTCTACAGCAGCTCTTGGGCTGTCATTTTGAGCTGCGCCTCCAGCTCTAGGCCTATCCGATATAATACAGGTATTAACACATTGTGTTCCATATGACCTTAGTGTAATGATGAAGCTATGTCTCCATAACCATTCTGGATTGGTTCTGTACTTTGAAAAAAAAAGTGACGCAAGCGCTAAATCACAGGCAGGATGGTGTACAATTCGCATTGAATAGCTTGTATGAAATTTATTGCATTGGCAAACGACGATTTAATATGGATAATTTGACAAAAATATAGAGCTTTAAGAGATTAAAACAGAAATTGTTGAATAAACGTAGAGGTTTGGCAGTATCTGTGGCGAGAAAGGAGAAATAAGGCTTCGAGTCCAGTTTTCCTTCTTCATAAGTGGTTACTGGTCTCAAAACGTTAACTCTATTTTCTGTTCACAAATGCTGCCAGACCTGCTGAGTTTATCCATTGTTTTTTTTAGATTTCCAGCATCAACAGTTCTTTGTTCTTTGTTAGATTGTAAGAGATGGCTCCAGCCTGCACTTGATAGGATTACTTTTGCATAGTTATGGTGTAACCAACTTCCAACTTCTGCCGGGTCCACTATTGTTAAACAGAGAAGGATTAAATAGCAATAAACCTTAAAAGAGGTACATACTTGAGTAACAAAACTTGGTTGATTAAATAATAGTAAGATAATCAGGAACATTAGCATTGGGAAGTTTACTTTGACACTAGATAAGATCTATTGTTATTTCTTCAGATGACGAAGTATGTTACGTGAAGTTGGACTGCAGAACAGCCTAACAACTAATAAAGAAAACTGACTCCGAACTGGCGAGCCCCTCTCAGAGACAGTCTATTTCGCAGTTAGTTCTCAGCTGTTACAGTATATGATCACCGAAATGTGAAAATATTTGAATCCTCTATTCTTGTCTAGGCGAAGTTCTTAAACAACCATGAACTTGCACATCAGATTTAACATCAAATGATCAGTCACCGATATAGGCATAAAGAGTAGTGGTAATAGAACAAGAATATGCAAATGAATATGCATTAATTTCACGATGTTCAGAGGTAATGTATTAAATGTATCTTCACAACAGCGCACAACGATATCTTGACTGCATTTTATTACCAAAATTGAAGTTGTGACTTATAATAGATTCGGTACTCTGATATTATTTGTAACCTCGAGAAGACAGGTTTGTACACTATTCATTATCTGACAAGACTTACCATCAATCAAAGAGAAACGTCAATACGTCAGCAAGGTACGTGGTTCATTGAAGGCACTTGAGCATCAAAATTACGTTAATAACAATTTTGAACGAGAGTGTAAAGCAATATTGAACGTGAACTCAACAACTTTGTCTGCTCCTGAATTATACTTCCGACCATGACAAACGTTCAATGACATAAGGATTATGCAGTTTAGTCGTCGGGAATTTTAACTAGTTAAGTTTCATGGCACTTAATATAAGTCACAATAATAAGTTGGATTCTGTCAGCAAAGATGCAATGAAAGAACTGCAAGCTCGTATTTAAATATTTCTTCTGCTTAGGTAAATGTAAGCTTAGTGGGAATTTCGATGCAACGATTTCAAATGCAAGACTTATTCTGTACCCTTATGCATAACAACCAGATTATCATAATTTCAATATTTTCAATTAAGATCAGTGTTAACACTTTCTCAGTGCAATTATATGTAAAGACTCTTTGTGTCGCTGTCTACCAATAAGGAGATGAAATACAGCTGGTGATCCACCACCCATCCCCCAACATCCTGGGAGAAAAGCAGAAGAAATGGTGGTGTCTGTGCAAATGAAAGAGCCATCTCCTCAAAAGATCTCTTCGCGTTGAAGTTAATCTGCCACCCTGATCGATTTACTTGTGGTAAGATGCAGCACATTATTCCCCAGGAGATTTTTTAAGGTTTGGAACAATCATAGTAGCAAAAGAAATGAAACAACCCAGCAATCGCTTGTTGCCGATATCGACCATCTTTCTGCTTTGTGTTTGGAATCTGGTTTCCGGGCAGATTCGTTACTCCATTCCCGAAGAACTGCAACATGGTGCCTTCGTCGGAAAAATCAGAGAAGATTTGAATTTGACAGTGGAGGAACTATCACGCCGTAAATTCAGAATCGTATCTGCCTCTTCAATGCAATATTTGGATGTAAATCGCAAGAGTGGAATTTTATTTGTTAATAAAAGGATAGACAGGGAACATATCTGTGGACAGAGTGCTACGTGTTTATTGTCTCTGGAAGCAGTACTTGAAAATCCTGTAGAGCAGTACCAGGTCGAAGTTGAGATTGTCGATATTAATGATAATTCACCGAGCTTTTCGAATAGTGAAATTCGTCTCGAAATTGCAGAATCAGCGATGCCTGGAGGGCGCTTTCTCCTAGAGTACGCGCACGATCTTGACGGAGGAAATAATTCTGTCCGCACATACCAGCTCACACCAAATGAATATTTTACTTTAGATGTGCAAAGTCGCGGCAGACACAAAGTACCCGAATTAGTGCTGGAGAATTTTCTCGACAGAGAAAAACAAGCAAATCATCGGCTATTGCTCACAGCTTTTGACGGGGGATCTCCAGAAAGGACAGGTATCGCACACATAGCTATTATAATCTTAGACACGAATGATAACGCCCCGGTTTTCCGACAGTCATTCTATACTGTCAGTCTAATGGAAAACGCCCCAACTGGCTCTTTAGTGATTAAACTGAATGCCACTGATTTGGACGAAGGGCCTAATGGTGAGGTGGTTTATTCTTTTAGTAGCTACAATGAGGAAAGCGTATCAAACATGTTTACGATTGATTCAATGTCCGGTGAGATACGGGTGAAGGGAATACTGGATTTTGAAGACACAAATAATTATGAGATTGATGTTGAAGCTAAAGACCGGAGTCTACCACCACTATTTGCTCATTGTAACGTGCGAGTGGAGATCAAAGATGTCAATGACAATCCGCCTGATTTACTTCTCAATTCTATCTCACGGACAATCAGTGAGGATGCTCCAGTTGGAACTCTGGTAGCATTGATCAGTGTAACAGACCGAGATTCCAACAAAAACGGACACACAGATTGTCTGATCTCTCCAAACGTCCCTTTTGATCTGAAATCACCCTTTAGGAATTCTTACAGACTGATCACAAATAAAGTGTTGGACCGAGAAAGTATCCCTCAATACAAAATCACGGTCACGTGCACGGACCGCGGATCCCCTTCACTCTCCACCAACAAAACTATCGTTGTGCAGATTTCCGATATAAATGACAATGCGCCACGCTTTACACAGTCTTCATACAAAATCTACGTGACAGAAAACAATGTGCCTGGAAGTTCCATCGGATCAGTGACAGCTTTTGATCCTGACATCGCTCAAAATTCACAGATTACGTACATAATTGTGGAGAAGCGTTTTCAGCAGTTCCCGGCGTCTTCATACGTTTACATCAATCCGAACAATGGCACTATATTTTCAAAACACTCATTTGACTACGAACAGCTTAAAAGTTTTCAGATCCACGTTCAAGCACAAGATGCTGGATTGCCGTCACTTTCGAGCAATGTTGCTGTGAATGTGATTGTCCTTGATCAAAACGACAACCGTCCTATTATAATATCACCTGGATCAGAAACACGTACCAATTCAAGTGTGCCTCGATCTGCAGACCCAGGATATTTGGTAACCAAGATCATTGCTTCCGATGCAGATTCTGGTCAAAATGGACGACTTTTCTATCTAATTATACAATCCAGCGACCCAGGTCTTTTCATAATTTCACGTAATTCGGGAGAAGTAAGAAGTGTTCGGCGATTCAAAGATAGCGACGCCGAAACTCAAAGGTTGATTATTCAAGTGAAAGATAACGGATACCCACCTCTCTCGGCCACAGCCACTATTACATTGACAATAGTTGAGGAAAGCATAAACATTCAAACGGATGTTAGTGAATCCAGCAAGGGTTTCCGAGATTCAGAGAGACTAACCTTTTACATCATTATATCTTTGGGAGCAACGTCATTTGTTCTGCTAATTGTTATCATTGTCCTTGTCGTTGCTGTCTGCCCAATGGGTGGAAGTTCTGCTCATGGTCGAGTTTGCTCTCTTTCTGATTGTTGCTGCAGTAGAGAATTGGAATATCAGAGTTCGGGTGTCAATCTTCAAAACGTACCGGATTCCAATTTAATTCCAAATATTCTAGAATTCCGTCGTAATGGATCCTTTTCAGAAAACTACCGATATAAAATCCGCTCAACGCCGGAACCAGCTGAAATGATTTTCACGAAGTTCAGTCCACAAATACCTAGAACGATTGAAAGGAACGCGATGGATGCTTCACAACAGAGTGGAAAACTGACGAATAATTGGTCTGATATACCCAATGAGGTGAGCAGCTTTTTCACAAGTTAGCACCTAAATATTAAAATATTTTTTCAGGAGCAGCCAATGAGGTCGACAGGAGCACAGTTAATCTCTACGTACACGCAAACTTTCTGAGTTTGCAACGTTTTCTGCATTTATTTCATAAGTCTAGCTCTTTTGGAAACTAGATGTGTTTGCTAAGGATGCACAAAGAGATTGTTAATGTAGCATTACGGAATTTCCTGTTTATTTTTGGTATAATAGTGGTTTCATAAATGCCAGCTAAACCAGTGGAATGCAACAAGCAATATGTTACTTACACAATAAGCAGTAACTTTCTATATCGCAAGAAAGTACAAAATCCGCAGAGATAAAGGCTTAGTCCAGTCCGTCATGGCTTTAACTAATGGGAACGGTTCTGATGCAAGTTAGTAATTACCAGCTGATTACCTATTCATAGAGTCATAGTCATACAGCATGGAAACAGTCTTTGGCCCAAATATTCCACTCTGACCACGTCCCCAAACTAAACTAGTCTCACCAGCCTGCATTTGGCCTATAACCCTCCAAACTTTTCCTATCCATGTACTTATACAAGCGTCTTTTACAGTTGTGACTGTACCTGAATCTACCACTTTCTCTGGCAGTCCATTTCATACACGAACAACTCTCTGTGTAAAAGAGTTGCCCCTCGTCTTTTTTGCTATCTTTCTCCTCTCACCCAAAAAATATTCAGTAGTTCTGAACTCCCCTGTATTAGAGAAAAAACCTTTGTTATTCATCTTATCTATGCCTCTTGCGATTTAATAAACCTCTATACATTCACCCTTTCGAAATGCTATGCTCCAAGTGAAAAATGTCCCAAGCTATCCAGTCTATATTTATAATCCAAAACCTCCAATCCTGGCGACATCCAGATAAATCTTTTCTGAACCCTCTTCATTTTAATAATACCTTTCCTGTAACAGGGCGACCAGACCTGCACACAATACTCCAGATGAAGTCCTTCAGCAATACATTGGCGCCTTCCATCTTGTGAGACCATGTTTTTTGCGTGGTGGTTAAATCTTTGTTTAGCATTGCCTGGCGTAGCTCAGGAGCTCTGCCTGACAATCTGTCACTTTTCAGCAGAGGAAGGCACTAATATTAACAACTTGCAGGGTTTCCTTGTCTTTTCTTCCTCACTTCTCAGTCAACTGAAATTAATGTTTTGGCTCGTAATGCAGGACAGTTGATTCAGGAGCTGAAGTTGACCACGTGGCTTCTAAAGCCCGGTAGTCCATTAGCATGTTAGTGACTAATCTGAACCCCTGATAACATTTCACCCTCTTGTTGACGACGAATCTACCTACCTCTGCAGCAAACTTTTTCGAAGATGTGTTTTGAGAAGTAGGACTTGTATAATTAATAGTAGGGCCTTGGTGGTGTTGTAGAACAGAGGGACCTTAAAGCTCAGGTACATAATTCTTTGAATTCTGTTTCACATGTAGACAGAGTAGTTAGAAAAGGGTTTAACATGTTTTCCTTCATTGCTCTGAGTATAGGAGTTGGGAAGTATGCTGACGTTATACAGGACATTGGTGAGGCCGCTTCTGGAGTGCTGTGTCCAGTTATAGGGGGATATTATTAAGGCGGAGAGGGTTCAGAAGAAATTTAACAGCATGTTCCCTGGTATGGAAGATTTGAGTTATAATGAAAAGTTAGATAGGTTGGGATTTTCTTCACTGAAGTGCAGGAGCTTGAGAGGTGATCTTAAAGAAGTTTATGAAGTCATGAGGGGCATAGATAAGATTAATGGTCGGTGTCTTTTCCCTACGGGGTGGATTTTAAGACTGAGGGCACATTTTTGAGGCAAGAGGAGAGAGATTTTAAAAAGACACAAAGGGCAATATTTTTACACAGAGGGCGGTTCGCATGTGGAATGAACTTCCGGAGGAAGTGATGGATGTAAGCACAATTGCAACGTTTAAAAGACATTTGGTTAAATACATGGGCAGGAAAGATTTGGAAGGTTATGGGCCGGGAGCAGAATGGGGAAATCGCTTCGTTTGGAATCATGTTCAGCATAGACTGGTTGGACTGAAGTGCTGATTTCCTCGTTGTATGATATTATGATTCTGTCAATACCTGTGACTATCTGGGAGAGAGAAAGAAAATCTCCTCATCTTCATCTATCCCTTTTGCTTTTTCACTGACCCCTGCATATAGATTCTTCCACAGAAGAAACATTATTCACACTTCCCCATGACAAGACCTATCATGATAGCATATCAACTCACCTTTGAACATCACCGGTTGTGGGAGAACTAGTGTAGGCTTTCCTCGTAAGACAACCCAACAATTCCCGGTATTAGCTAGTAAACACTTTGGATTGATTCCAATTCATTTACGTTTCATTCCTTTATAAGGAAACCAATATTGTAACTGGTTTTCTAGGTATAGTCTCAGCAATTCCCTGTATAACTGAAACATAACATCTCCACTTTTCTATCCAGTCCCCCAAAATAAGAAATAACATTACTGGTTTTCCTTATTTCCTGTTGCACCCGCAAACTAATGTTTTGTGATTCACACACTAGAATATCTCATTGTTCTGCAATCGTTCACAAATTAGACAATGTTTTTTTTTATTCTTCCTCCTGAAATGGGCAATTTCACATCCCCCCCGCCCCCACCAGCGCCCCTCCCCCCACCCCCCACCACACTATACTCAATTTGACAGATCTTTGCCACTCTTCTGTATTTATATCCCTTTGCACTTATCGGACTGTTACTTTCCTATGTAACATTGCATCAGCAGCCTTTCCTACCTATTTTTGTGTCATCACGAATTATTCTTCCAAAACGTCTCCACAAAGTAAGCCTCCAGTGATCATGATCGTGGACAGGTTTTTCAAAATCATCGGTGTCAATGCTTGTCATTTTCATAGTATGCTTGAAGTGATACTTATCACAGATGTAAGGAAGCTGAGGCAATCATGAACCAATATTTAGATAACCATACACAAAGTCATCCATTCAAATACTGGCCAATCAAGCACAAACTTCGTTGACTTAACAATAAACGTTAGTTGAGTTAATTATCATGTTCCAAGATCTCTGAGTTTATGCCTTAGTGATATAAAGCGGTGTCAAATGTATGGGTTAGACATTGAAGACAACAACTTTTCAGCATTTTCCCCATTGCATCAGATGACATCCAGGTCTCAGTACAGTAGACGGATGTGCTAAAGATGCAGATAAGCTAGACGCACAATTTGCCTTTCTAAGTCAGGTCGCTATTCCATAATCTCTTAACCATCTTGGAAACATTTGTCACTATCCTGATTAATGTGTTCATTTCAACACTGAGTGACAGATTGTTAGCTGATTTTGAGCACAGACATGTAAAGCTATTAACCATCTCCATTATTACGTAGTCAGTGGCCATAGACGGTGTTATGGCAAAGCCTTAGATCATAGCATTGCGTTCCTGATGCTGAAGCCAAAAAAAAATGTAATCGTGTATGTCGATTTATCGCTGAATGCGTACCTTGTTAAAGAGTGCTGAAGTTGCATCACCAGCAGAGAGAAACTCTGACAGTGAATTGGTACACTCTGTCGTCGATATCATTTAAACAAAGTTAAACAAGTTTCCATCATTTACGCTATGCAAACAGACACTGTCGATGGGTGACCGGAAGTCATGTGGCTGTAGCAAAGAGAAGAATATGCATAAGAATATCATTGCTGGAATACAACCATGTTTGACACTGTTGTATATCTCAAATGGTTCTGATGTCGCTCGATAATTGCTGGTCTTATTTATTGTATGGTTCTGAAGAGAAAGGTGACATTGAACAGCCTCTGTGACAGCCAATCTTCCACCAGCTTATATAAGCTACCTGTGTCCCATAGCTTAATACAACATGGAAACAGGCCCTTCAACACAAACTGGTCAATGCTGTCCATGATGTCCACTTGGGTCACTTAAACCCTTCCCATCCATGTACCTACCCAAATGTCATTTTTAAATGTTGCTATTGTACCTGCCTCAACCACATTCTCTGGCAGACGATTCTATATATGCACCACTCTCTGTGTGAAGAAGTTGCACCTCAGGTCCTTCGTAAATCTTCCACCTCTCACCTTAAACGTATGCCTTATAGTTTGCAATTCCCGATCCCTGGGGAAAAGACTGCCTGCATTCAACTAATCTATGACCCTCGTGATTTTATACATCTCAATAAGGTCATTCCTCAATCTCCTACGTGCCAAGGAATAAAGTTCAATCCTGGTCAACCTCTCCCTATACCTCAGGCCCTAGTCGTCCTGGCAACATCCTCGTAAATCATCTTTGCACACTTTCCAGTTTATCTATGTCTTTCTTATTGCAGGGTGACTAAAACTGTACACAATACGCCAAGTGCGGCCTCATCAATGACTTCTATAACTGTAACATAACGCCCCAACTCCGATACTCAATACGTCGACTGATGAAGGCCAGTTTGCCAAATGCCTTTTTCACCACCCTGTCTACCTGTGTGACGCTGCTTTCAAAGAACTATGTACTAGTACTCCTAGGTCCCTCTGTTCTACAACATTCTTCAGGACATTACAATTTACTGTATGAGTCCTACCTTGGTTTGACTTTCCAAAGTGCAACACCTCACACTTATCTGTGTTGAATTGCATTTGCCAATCCTCAGCCCGCTTCCCCATCTGATCAAGATCTCTCTGTAATTTTGGTAACCTTCATCGCTATCAACTATACCTCCTAACTTTGTATCATCTGCAAGCCTTGTACATTTACATCCAGATCATTCATGTAAATAGCAATTAACAAAGGCCCCAGCACTGACCCCTGTGGCATACTACGAGTCACAGGCCTCCAGTTCAAGAAACAGCCTTCAACCATCACCCTCTGCTTCTTACCATCAAGCCAGTTTTGAATCCAATTAGCTAGCTCTCCCTGGATCCCATGCGACCTAACCTTCATGACTAGCCTGCAGTGCTTGACCTCGTCAAAAGCCTTACTAAAGTCCTTATAGGTAACGTGCACCGTGTTACCCTCATGTATCCTGTTGGTTACCTCTTCGAAAAACTGTAAAAGATTTGTCAGACATGTCTTCCCACACACAAATCCATGCTGACTATTCCTAATCAGACAATGACTATTTAAATGTTTGCTGATTCTGTCCCTCAGCACCCTTTCCAATAACTTGCCTACCACTGATGTCAGGCTCACTGGCCTGTAGTTTCTTGGCTTGTCTTTGCTATCTTTCTTAAACAATGGAACAGCATTAGTCACACTCCAGTCTTCCAGAGCATTACCAGTGGCTAAAGATGAAGCAAATATCTCTCCAAGGGCCTCTGTAATTTCTTCCCTAGCCTCTCACAATGTCCGAAGATAAACTTGATCAGGCCCAGGGGATTTATCCACGTTAAAGCAATCTTAGACTGCAAACACCTACTCCCTGGTAATATGTATGCTGTCCAAAACATCCCCACATGTTTTCCTTATTTCCTTAGCATCCATGATTGTCTCCTCAGTAAACACTGAGGAGAAATATTCGTTGAAAATCTCCCTCATATCCTGTGGTTCCACACATGCTGATCTTTAAGGCAACCTATTCTCTCCCTAGCCACCCTTTTACTCTCAATATAGCTATAGAACCTCTTAGGATTATCCTTAACCTCCTCTGGCAGATTCATCTTGTACCCTCTTTTCGCTCTTCTGATTTCCCTCTTAAGTGTGCTCACACACTTTTTATAGTCATCTAGGGATTCACTTGAGCCCGATAGCTTTAATCCAATGTATGCCTTCTGCTTTTTCCTGACTAGAACCTCAATATCCTTCATGCACCAGGGATCCCTAAACTTGCCAGCTTTTCCCCTCACCCTAACGGGCACATGTTGTCCCTGGATTTTTGATACCGTACTTTTAAAAGCCTCCCATTTGCCACTCGTTACTTTTCCTTCAAGCAGACTCATCCAATCGATCGCTGCTCGATCCTGCCTAATGACACCAAAACAGGGCCTGTTCCAGTTTAGCACCTTAACCTGTGGACCTGTCCTATCTTTTTCCATAACTATGTTATAACTAAGAGAGTTATGGTCACTGAATCCAAAGTGATCTCCGACTGACACTTCAGTCACTTGTCTGACCTCGTTTCCTAAGAGGAGGTCCAGTGTTGTACTCTCCCGCCCTCTACATATTGATTTAGGAAAATTCTTGGACACATTTAACAAATTCCACCCCGTCCAGGCCTTTTACACTCTGGGTGGCCCAGCCAATACAGGGGAAATTAAAATCTCCAACCAATAAAACTCTGTTATTCCTACAGGTATCTGCAATCTCTCTACACATATGCTCCTCTAGTACCTGCTGGCTATTTGGCTTTCTATAATGCAGTCCTAACAGAGTGACCATCCCCTTCCTGTTAGTAAGTTCTAACCATATGGCTTCATTTGATGACCCTTTAAGAATAACCTCTCTAAGCACTGTTATGTCTTCCCTTATCAAAAGGCCAACTCCCCCTCCTCTCTTACTTCGACCTGTAGCTTCTGTATCCCTAACACTGAGCTGCCAGTCCTGCCCTTCTCTCAGTTTTGTTTCTGTTATGGCTATAATATCCCAGTCCCCAGAACCAATCCATGCTCTGAGTTCAAATACCTTACCAGTTAGGCCTGGTGCACTGAAATAAAACTTTCAACCAGAAGACTTTTACCCTCCCTTTACTGTGCCCCTAGCTATCCTGACTAATAATTTTGTCCTCAATGCCTCGATTTTCAGATGCTTGATGAGACTGAGGAAGGCAATGCATTGTTCTTATTTTATGACATTTACTTGCATTTACCACAGGGAGAAAATAATGTCCGCTGTAGCTATTCCATTTTTGAAATTATAACGATTTGAGGCAGATGCGTTCAGTTCAAGATCTGCAGGTTAACAAGGACAATTCAGAAAAAAAAATATTTTTCCACATTTCTGAGCCTCAATTGTTGTTTCTCTTGCTACTTCTTCACAGTGTTGCAATCTTTGCATCACACATATCTCGTGGCAGGGTGCTGATCTTGACGTATGCAGCAACAGTTAATAAAGAACTACGGATGCTGTAAATCAGAAACAAAAGCAGAAATTGCTGGAAAAGCTCAGTAGGTCTTGTAGCATCTGTGTGGAGGAAGCAGAGTTAACATTTTCGGTCCCGGACCCGAATCCTTAACTCTGATATCTCTTCATAGATGCTGCCAGACATGCTGAGTTTGTCCAGCAATTTCTGTTTTATGGTTATGTGATTTTAATTCCGAAGTGAGAAATTTAGCTGCTAGTTTATTGTAGATGGTCCCTGTTCAGTGTTTAAGTGTTGCAAATGTTCCCGACTTATTACGCAACCAAATCTGGATTTTGCTCAGACCTCGCTACAAGTTAAAAAAAAGTTTGATTCATGACTTGGAGAGTTAACACTGGACATCAACAATTTGCAATAGTCAAAGTTCCTCCATATTCTTCGACCATTTGACAGACGAGAGACTATGCAAGAACCAAATATAGTTTCCAGTCCTAAGATATTGCGCTATTAAACTATTGAAAGCCAATCCCTGAGCCTGAGAAGATTGATAACCAACAATCACAGTGCAATCATAGGTATTTGTTGAGTTTTAAATATCTATTCCCAGTTCCCCAGCGTCTGATGCAGATACTGAGTCGTTGAAAGCACACCAAAATGATCAGGTACATGCTGTTGTGAGCCAACCAATGAATTGTCTGTATTTCATATGCAATATGAATGCATGGTGATGATGGAGACCTCAGGCTGAAGCCACATATCATTATCTGCGAGCCAAAAGTCACCATTCTCAACAAACATGAGCATTTTGTAAAAACGATAGTCTTTCTTAAAGAGGCTCCAGATTCATATTAATTGGGCCCAATTCTAACAAATTTGGCATGACCCTGATCACATGGATGTTGAAAAAAACGTTTGTTAGACATGTGGAAAAATAACGAGTATGATGGCTCATGAAATACCACTGTCATCATTGTTTGGAAACGTGGGTTGTAAAGTGGTGAGAAACACGTATGGCTTTCAGTAAGACTTTTATTTCTATATTACCTGTGTTAAGAACAGAGAAAATATACTATTAGTTTCATTTTAAATTTTCAGTTCTGTGAATGGTGAAGGCTTAGCTGGAAGCATGTTTACATGTATTTAATTCAGCTTTACAAAAATCTTTTGAGGCGAATAATTCAATGCTTTAGAAAGCAAAGAAGGAAGATGTACGAGAAAAAAAAAGGTGCCTGGAGCTAAATTATAAGATGTTCTAAGACACATGGGGACAGAGACAGAGAAAAGTTCTTTTCTTATGACAGAACGATCGAAAGGTTAGCCAGTGGACTTTCAGAGAGAACAGAAACAAAGTTGCTGGAAAAGATCAGCAGGTCTGGCAGCATCTGTGAAGGAAAAAATAGAGTTAACGTTTCGGGTCAGGTGACCCTTCCTCAGAACTGGAGAACTTTCAGACAGAAGCTGATCATTTACAAATCAAAAACTTCTGGCACTAGACGTGCAGTTCAGCAGTCTCCAAAACAATCAGACAAAGAGAAATGTGGTAGTAAGGGGAAAACTTAAGAAATAGAATAGTGGAGAAGAGGAGTTTAAGGAACCTAAGCAAAAAATAAATGTGCTGCGTTAACAGTTTCTTTAAGGGTCTCGTGAAGAGATATATTAATCGTGTGAATTCAGACATTTCCGTGAAAGAAGGAAAACAACCATAGGCCTAAGCAACTAAAAAGGAACTTTATAATGGAAGCAGGGACCCGTCAGTGAAGTTTTATTTCTCCCAGTATCTGTGAGGTAGTTGTTGTGGGCAAAAAAACTTGGAACTTGATTTTTTAAGTCTGTATTAAGACTGATTCACGAAGCTATTGTATAGTGCAATATATTTGTGATTTCTTTTCCCCTTTCACCTAAACAAATAATTGAGAGACACTGTTCGTTGCTGCATTCCCATGGCATATCAAAACAATCAGAGTTAATTTGCCATTTTATATGTAAATAAAAGCTTTTAGGTAGCTGTTTGCTTGTGAATTTTACATGACAACATCTTACCCAGTCAGGGTCCACTGACCAGCTAATCAGTGCTCGTTCAGTGCAAATTGTTATTATTTTCAAAAGTTGTCATTGTTGCATCTGTCTTGTTTAATGAAATTTGAATAGTGCATTTTGACATAACGCTGGCATAACAAGTCCAACAAAATCAGCCCAATATCACAGTGAAAGTAAAACATTCAATGACCCTCAAAATTGCTCAGTTGTTACTAACCTGATATTACAAATAGTCGATCTTACTCATCAAGTTTACAACTTAATCAAAAATTAACAACTTAGTATTAAGTATATAATATTAGTAAAACATTAATAAACTACAAGAAATAAAAACTAATTCATATCTTTGATCTAAGCTGAATATTCTTTTGTCATAAATCCCGATGCAGAGACAGACGAGCGGACATGGTTAAGTGACTTTTTTCTTTAAAAAAAAAAGAAAATAAAAGAATCATATTTTTCTAGTTCGATGAACATGTCAACAGTGAATACCAGACCTTCACAAAACCCTTGAATGATAAGTTGTATTATGGGCACGAAGGACTGCATATCTTGCTTGAATTTCAAAGTCGTTAGTCAATGCAAACAAGTTCTGCAGCCATCTGGAGACTGCTGATAACTGGAGAATAACTATACAGAGCAAAACCAAATGCCACCGTAAAAATGCCTCCTACCCATAACAGAGACAGAAACAGCTAACTCATTTTATCTGCTTCCTTTTTACTTTCAACATTCTTTACGGTTGTCTGGCAAGTACCGGTCGTCCCTTGGTTGACCAATTTAACATTCATCCAGCTGCCAGACACTGGGCACATCCCTGTGCCAGTTCATCTACAGTGTCCTTAAAACAGTAATTAGCCTGCATTATCTTTTCAGACCTGTTTCCAACAGCCATCATCCGTCTTTTGTTCTCTCTTCCTTTTCTTTAGGAAAAGAACAAGGTCGAAGTTCAAAGTTCAATTCACAAGTTTAACACAGAGTTCCAAAACCAAAATTAGGCAAAAAGATGAAAATAGTGACACTCTCAACAATCTATTTTGTCCGTGCTACTCAGATTAAATACTACAAAACAACTAATTTTTGTGAAACAGCATAGTTAGGAGAGAGGAGGGCTTTCCCCAATTTGGATATTGTTAGTATTTTTTTAATCATTAATGGGATGTGGCATCGCTGGCTAGGTAGCATTTATTGCCCATCCCTAATTGACCAGAGGGCAGTTGAGAGTCAACCACGTTGCTGTGGGTCTGGAGTCACATGTCGGCCAGACCAGGTAAAGATGGCAGTTTCCTTACCTAAAGGACATTAGTGAACCAGATGGGTTTTTCCAACAATCGACAATGGCCATCATTAGGCTCTTAATTCCAGATATTTATTGGATTCAGTTTCCACCATCAGCCATGGTAGGATTCAAACCTGGGTCCCCAGGACGTTATCTGGGTCTCTGGATTAACAGTCCAGTGATAATACCACTAGCATGGCCTCCCCCGAACCTGATACGCACTCCAGACACTTAGCCAATGTTACATCTGAAGTTGATTGAATCAAATTGTGTGAATGCTGGCAAGTGATGTTGATGAATTCTGGAAGATCAGTACTTATGGATAAAAATGTTTTCGTGGCATTTGTCTTGTATTTTGCAGGCATGTTCTGCACTAGCTTTCACAAAAAAATGGAAGTATTTAAGTAGCATCCTTTGCCATTTGTTGATTAGTTTTCCCCAACATGCAGGAATTTACACTTGCATCTCAACCATTGTTCATGGGAACACTTTAAACTCTCTCTCCAGCTATTTTAATAAACCTGTTCATTTATGTTATGAAACATGTCCGAAGTAGGTTGGACTTGAACCCAGGATTTCTAGCTTAGAGGTAGAGAGACTACCACTGCGTCATAAGAGCCCTGAATCGTTCTTTATAGCACGCTGCTTCTTCTGATAATACAGCAGTGAGACAAGCAGATAATGCTGCAACTTACATCATCAAAGAACTGGTAATTGCGACATATTCTGTATATCTATTTCATAAACAGTTGGAAGATCAAAGCTCTGCATTCTTGGGATTGAATTTACAATACCTCTGACTCTATTAATGATAGTCATGCCCTATACTCATCACTTGTCCAATGTTAATTGAATTATTTCAAAGTGACTCAAACTTGACACTACTGTTGTTTCATATTTACATGATTTCAAGTTCTTTATTTCCCGAAAAGTAGAGGACTCCTTCGATACTAAGGGATAAATAGATTTTTAACTGCCCAGGTATCTCAGGTACTTAGGCTGAGAAAACAAAATATGAGCTCTCTATGTTCAGGTCTCAAACATCCACTTGGCCATGAAGTGCCACTTTGTCTTTTCCATATACAGCAAAATAAGTCACCAGAACCTACAAATTCTAAAACCAGGATTGTAGCATTCAACTTAACAGGAAAGCACAAGTTGAGAATGTATCACAAGATGACAGAATTTCTTCAACTAATTTTCTAGTATCTGCTGAGCTTCATTCCTCCTACTTCACTGTTGCAGAACCTTTTTTTCACCTTGAACACTTACCATGTGAATTATTCTGTCCAGCAATTTGTACATATTCGGTTAAATAAATGTTGCCATATTGTACATTTGGCTGAGCTGAGAATCTGTAAATTTGAATGTTGTTGCAGTGATGAAAGTACAGTTTCAAATAAGTTGTCTCTCTATATGACGTGTGACTAATATATGTCAATGAATATCTACTCCCATCAGACAAAGAAATGCTAGCTGCAGGCATGCCATTCAAAACTAATTGAAAGCAGAATACTTTGAATGTTTGGGGGCTTGGAATAAAAGAAAGAAAATGTTGGTAATTGCTTTGAGCAGTACCTCTGAAGACAGAAACAGAGAAAAGTGATGTATTTCAGGTATCATGTCTCCTCTATTCGGTGCTCACGATTTGCTCCACCTGGAGAGACGATTGGAAAGTCCAAATTGATTGGGATGCCACTTTGCAAAATATATCTGTTCCACTGATCATAGCCCTGAACATCCTGTTGCCTGTCCCTTTAAGTTTTCACTTTGCTTTCATTCTCACATCTCTGTCCTTGGCCCACTACACTGCTCCAGCCAAGCTGAAACTAAGCTTGAGGAACAGCACTTGACCTTTCCGTCTATGCACTTTACAGTCTTATAAATTCAACATTGAGTTCAACTATTCCAAACCAAATCTCAGTGACCATATTGTCTTCTTCACATTGTTCATTACTGCTACGTTCCTCCCTGCCCTTCTCCCTTTTTTGTGCTTTCAGTCAGGACCACACCCGCCCTAGGCTAATTTCTGATGTCTTTGACTCTTTTTCTTGCCCATGATCATGTCCTTTCGTTCTGGATTACTCAGTCCTCTTGTGTTCAATCTCTCGTGTATTTCACACATCACTGGTGTTCTTTGTACCCATTCTTATGAAATCACTGTTACGAATGACTGACCCTGTTTTTTCTCCACAGATGCTGCCGAATCTGCTCGTCATCTCTCACACCCTTCTTTTATTTTTTCACCACAGAAAAATTGCTTGGTTTGAAAAATAAACCATATCAGATAATCATATGGGAGACATTTTATGTGGACGCAACATTATATTGCATGGTAATATCAATAGCTTAGCAAATGTTACATTTAATTTACTTGACACTACAGAAGTCAGTAATAAATTACCAACACTACTACATATTTTTACAGATAGGTGGTCGCGAAATTAATTTACTGATGTTCAGAAAGTTATGTTTCTCTTAATTTACATGATGCATAGCTTTAATATGACCTCAGTGTAGTTATAGGCAAAGACTCTTTGTGTCGCTGTCTACCAATAAGGAGAAGAAATTAACTCGAGATCCACCACCCATCCCCCAACACCACGGGACGAACACAGGCAGATTATTGTCGTTCGGACGAATATACCGAGCTACCTCCTGAGAAGGTCTTTTCGCTTTTCAACGTACGAACTTGCTTTGGATGAATTAATTGATAATACCAGGGATAAGAAGTAATGAGGGCCAAAAGACACATCCCTGCAGAGGAAATGACGCACAGAGACGGTTTCTTTCTGGGCAAAAAGACAGCGATACCGTCCATTTTGCTGCTCTGTGTCTGGAACCTGGTTTCGGGGCAGATTCGTTACTCCATTCCTGAAGAATTAGAACATGGGGCTTTTGTAGGGAATATCACGAAAGACTTGGGATTCAATTCACATGATCTCGCAACTCGCAGGATCCGGATCACCCCACAAGCGCCGTTGCAATATTTCGATATAAATCTTCAGAATGGAATCTTATTCGTGAATAAAAGAATAGACAGAGAAATACTCTGCGGGCAGAGCCTTACCTGCTTAATGCCTTTGGAAGTGGAAATTGATGGTCCTGTGGAACAGTATGCCGTCGAGATCGAGGTTATTGATATAAACGATAACTTTCCCAGATTTTCAACCAGAAAAATCCATTTGGAAATTGCGGAGTCGGTCACACCTGGAACCCGGTTTAATTTAGAAGCTGCACAGGATTCTGATGCAGGAAGCAATTCCGTGCAGATGTACCAGCTCACCCCCAACAAGCATTTCTCTTTAGATGTACAGAACCTTGGGAAATGGAAAATACCTAAATTGATGTTACAGAAGTCGTTGGACCGCGAAAAAGAATCATCCCAGCGTTATTTGCTCACTGCTATTGATGGCGGAGTCCCCCAGAGGTCAGGGACTGCTGAGGTAACTATCATTATCTTAGATGTTAATGACAATGCACCAGTTTTCCAACAGTCCTTGTACGCTACTAGTTTAGTCGAAGATGCTAGACCAGGCACTTTAGTCATTAAGCTTAACGCGACAGATTTGGATGACGGGTCCAATGGCGACATTGTTTACTCTTTAAGTGGCTACGGTGAGGAACAAATAGCCGAAATATTTAATATTAATCCGAAATCAGGAGAAATCAGTTTAAAAGGAATATTGGATTTTGAAGAAAAAAATCTTTACGAAATACACGTGGAAGCTAAGGACATGGGGGCGCAGTCATTATCCACACGTTGCATTGTTCAGGTGGACATCAAGGATGTTAATGATAACGCTCCGGATTTGATTCTAAAACCAATTTCCAGCACAGTCAGTGAGAATGCTCCCACTGGGACTTTGTTAGCGATGGTGGGTGTTACTGATCGGGATTCTAATGAAAACGGACGTACAAGTTGCTATATCTCCCCTGATGTCCCATTTGAACTGAAACCTTCATTTAGGAATTCTTACAGACTAACCACGAATGACGTTCTGGATCGGGAACGTGCCCAGGAATTCGCAGTTACCGTGACATGCGAAGACGAGGGACGCCCTCCACTATCCACAAGCAAAACCATGACTGTGCATATTTCAGATATAAATGACAATGCGCCCAGCTTTACGCAGACTTCACATACGCTCTACGTTACCGAAAACAATCCAGCTGGACATTCGATTGGATCGGTATCAGCGTTCGACCCCGATTCTGAACAAAATGCCCAGATATCTTATAGACTTCTGGACACCAATGTTCAGGGGCATCCAGTGTCTTCATATGTTTCAATCAACTCAGAAAATGGCGCTATCTATTCACAACGGTCCTTTGATTACGAGGAGTTGAAAAGTTTTGAGTTCCGTGTTCAAGCTCAAGATGTGGGACTGCCAGTGCTTTCCGGGAATGTAACTGTAAGTGTGATTATTCTCGACCAGAATGACAACGTCCCTGTCATTACAACACCTACGCCAGTGAACTACAGCAAGACAACTGTACCTCGAACTGCGGATCCAGGATTTTTGGTAACGAAGATAATTGCTTCTGATGCTGATTCCGGGCAGAATGCACGTATTTCCTATCAGCTCGTGCAAGCTACTGACTTGAGTCTATTTGCAATTTCACATAATTCGGGAGAAATACGAAGCGTTCGTCGATTTAAAGATGATGACGCGACCATACAAAGACTGGTCATTCAGGTGAAGGACAATGGATACCCATCTCTCTCTGCTAGTACCACGATCACACTCATTATCTCTGAACAAAAAGAAGAATTTCGGTCAGACGTTGGCGATCTTCACCAAGATTTACAACAATCTTCCGATTTGGCATTTTATATAATAATCTCTTTGGGAATAACGTCCCTCTTGCTCCTTATTGTCATAATCGTCCTTGTTATTGTCATTTGTCCGAGCACAGGAAACGCAGGCCGCACTAAGAGTTGTTTCCTGACCAGTTGTTGCTATGCTACAGAATTGGACTCCAAACGCAGAGAACAAAATCCACGTGTCAATCTTCAGGTTGTGCCTGACTCCAAGCTAATTACCAACGTCCTTGAGATTCGAGGAGACGGATCTCTTTCAGACACATACCGTTACAAAATTCGATCAGTACCAGATACAGCTAAAATGGAACTAATGTACTTCGCTCCAGTCAGTCCAACAACTTCGGAAATTTCAGGGAAGAATATCAGAACGTGTGCGTCAAGTCAATCTGCAAAGACAGCGAACAAATGGCCGCATACATCTAACGAAGTGAGTATGATACGTTTCAATAAAACGCATAAAAATATTGAGGCTGCAGCGCAGATCAGCAGCTGGAAGTGTCAGATTTCTTGCAATTCAGATGTTTTCTTTTCACTCCACAGCCTCTATTTTACCCAGGGCTGATTTTGTCCAACTCTCAACTGTATTTTATCAGATTTTATGTTAACTGACATTATTTGTTCTGTTTGGCAAATTGCGCTACAGTGAGATTACGTAATTCGGCTATTAAACATCGGACACCCAAGTGACTACTTTTTCCTGTAAGCTTTTGATTTATCACAATCTGACATTTAATTTTGTTTGCGTTGACTGTCATCTAGTTCGATCTTTATTATGTAGCAATCTCATATGTTCATCAACTACTCGTGAGCGTGCGAGTGATTCCTACTCGCTTAAGCCAAACCGAACCACCCAATCAAGACTACTTAGTCAACTAAGTACTTTATATATATATATATTCCAACTGCTAAATATGCCTTATACTCTGCGCATTGACTTGACTAATCCGTCGCAAAAAGTAAGGAAATAACATTGCTCAAGTCTGTAGTATTCGGGTAGTAATTTACATAGGCCTAATTGCGATTGACGTAAATACTCTGTAGATGTAAATAGAATTGTAACGTACCAACAGCAAGTTGGAGGGCCAAAATGTAACAGTGAGGAACACGTGTTTGTTTAAATCGTCTGGTACAATACCATTATATCATCTTCCTGATTGAGGAACGAACATTGCAGAAGTTGGGCGGCACGCTGGCTCAGTGGTTAGCACTACTGCCTCATCAGCGCCAGGGATACGTGTTCTATTCCAACTTGAGGCGACTGCCTGCGTCGAGTTTGTATGCTCTCCCCGTGTCTAAGCGGGTTTCCTGCTGGTGCTCCGGTTTTCTCCCACAGTCCAAACATGTGGATGATAAATTGCCCATGGTATCCAGGGATGCGTAGGTTAGGTGCATTAGCGAAGGGAAATGTAGATTTACTGGGATAGGGAATGGGGAAGGAAGAATAATTTCCTTCCTCCTACATCCGAGAAGCGTGCTTTCAAATATTCATTTTAGTTGAAATATTTTCGCATGCGCTTTCTTCAATCTTGCAAACTATTTTTGACCAAATTATGGTTATGTGCACGTTGGGAAAACTTGATCTTTATTGGACAACAACATCACTGGAACTCTGTATTCTTTTCCCAGCTATTAGCATTACTTCCTTTGATCACTCACTTAAATTCCCCTTTGACCTTGTCCATTTAGGCCTCCTGCCGTACTTCAATGAAGTTTGACAAGCAATGATGCAGTTTCAAAACGATAATTTGAAGGAATTGTGGTTTGAAAGGATTAAGAAGCTAGCAAGGGGTGAAGGCAAGAAGATGACATTGTAATTGTGAAGTATTCTCTATTAAATGCCTCAATATAGCTTAATAGGTGCAAGTTGATATTTGGACTCTGTCCAAGGTTAGAACAAGTCCTGTACAAATTTCAATCAGGTAAATTTTAGGTTACAAGTTTACCAGGATATCATTCATTTTAAAAGTGTCAGAACGCCAGATTGAGATTTCAGTGGGCTCATGTAGAAGTAGAGGTGGCCAATTGAGTGGTGCTGCAGGTATTTATAACAGACAGGGGAATTGAGTTTAAGAGCCGTGAGGTTATGCAGCAGCTCTATGAAACTCTGGTTAGACCACAATTGGAATATTGTGTTCAGTTCTGGCCGCTTCATTGTAGAAAAGATGTGGAAGCTTTAGAGAGGGTGCAGAGGAGATTTACCAGGATGGTGCCTGGACTGGAGGGCAGGTCTTATGAGGGGGGTTGAGGAAGCTAGGGCTTTTTTCATTGGAGCGAAAAAGGATGAGCGGTAACTTGATAGAGGTGTACAAGATGATGAGAGGCATAGATACAGTGGATAGCCAGAGACTTTTTCCCCAGGGCGCAAATGACAATTACAAGGGGGCATAATTTTAAGGTGATTGGAGGAAGGTATAGGGAGATGTCAGAGGTAGGTTCATTACACAGAGAGTGGTTGGATGTGAAATGCGCTGCCGGCAGTGGTAGTGGAGTCAGATACTTTAGAGACTTTTGAGCGACTCTTGGATAGGCACATGGAGGATATTAAAATCTAAGGTATGCTGCGTAGATTGATCTTAGTAGGATAATAGGTCGGCACAACATTGTGAGCCAAAGGGCCTGTACTGTGCTGTACTGTTCTATGTTCTGTGTTCTATGTTGTATAAAGTTAAGGCATATGCCAAGTAAGTTTTAAGCCATTCAGTGCTGGCTGAAACAGTGGCGAAATGAAGAAAGCGATAAGGGTGCATTGTCTGCCAGAAGGGCCAGACAAGATACATTTAGCATTCTTAATTTGTAATGGAGGAATTATTACTCACCAAGTTGGAACGGTGGGTTCGTAAGTTTGCCGATAACACGAAGGTTGGAGGAGTTGTGGATAGCGTGGAGGGCTGTTGCAGGTTGCAACGGGACATTGGCAGGATGCAGACCTGGGCAAAGAAGTGGCAGATAGAATTCAACCCAGAAAAGTGTGAAGTGATTCATTTGGAAGGACGAATTTGAATGCAGAATACAGGGTTAATAGCAGGATTCTCGGCAGTGTGGAGGAACAGAGGGATCTTGGGGTCCATGTCCATAGATCCCTCAAAGTTGCTACCCAAGTTGTAAAGAAGGCGTATGGGATGTTGGCTTTCATTGGCAGTGGAATTGAGTTTAAGAGCCATGAGGTTATGCTGCAGCTCTATAAAACCCTGGTTAGACCACAATTGGAATATTGTGTTCGGTTCTGGTCGCCTCATTGTAGGAAGGATGTGGAAACTTTAGAGAGGGTGCAGAGGAGATTTACCAAGATGCTGCCTGGACTGAAGGGCAGGTCTTATGAGGAAAGGCTGAGGGAGCTAGGGCATTTTTCATTGGAGTGAAGCAGGATGACAGGAGACTTGATAGACATGTACAAGATGATGAGAAGCACGGTTAGAGTGGATAGCCAGAGACTTTTTTTTTCCCAGGGTGGAAATGACTATCACGAGGGGGCATAATTTTAAGGTGATTGGAGGAAGGTATAGGGAGATGTCAGAGGTAGGTTCATTACACAGAGAGTGGTTGGATGTGGAATGCGCTGCCAGCAGTGGTAATGGAGTCAGATGCTTTAGACACTCTTAAGCGACTCTTGGACAGGCACATGGATGATAGTATAATGTTGGGTATACAGGGTAGTTTGATCTTAGTAGGATAATAGGTCGGCACAACATTGTGGGCCGAAGGGCCTGTACTGTGCTGTGCTGTTCTATGTTCTATATTCTATGTAAGTTCAAAAGTAAGTTTGTCAGTCTGATATTAACAACAGAGCAACTATTTTGAAGATGGTCGGAAAAGGGTAAATTTTCTGCCATCAATGTATAATTTAACTCATGTCTGTGGTTGATAATTCAAACGGCATAATGCCTCAGGGGAGGCAGTGGCACTCTAAGGCTTTCTTGATCTCTCTTAATGTGTTTTGCTTGGCTCCATGTCACTTGTTTTGTCTCATATATTTCTCAGGGCCTCATGAGGGTTAACTAAGTAAATAGTGAGATATAAATAGAAGTTGTTCTTTATGATGATAGATAAGTCATTTAAGTCACTGTCAAATATAAATATCCATTTCAATGAACAAAATATTTGGATTTCATTCTGGCGAACAATGCATAGGATAGATTATTTTGACTTGATGCCAAGCCTTAGAATGAATAGTGTCTCCAGAAGGATAAGTTTATAATTCTTCCTTATATTTTATCAATTTTACCTAAATTCTTACAAACCCTCCAGCATGGAATGTAAGCTGTAGGTCTACATGGGTTTATTATACTGATCAACCATCTGTTCTCTGACTTAGAGTCAATACAGTGTGAAGCTGGACGAACACAGCAGGTCAGGCAGCATCAGAGGAGGAGGGGAGTCGAAGTTTCCAGTCAGGACCCTTCATCAGGACTGGGCCAGTACTTCATCAGCACTGTATTGACTCTGACTCCAGCATCTGCAGTTCTTGCTTTCTCTGATAAGTTTGCCAACTGCCTGTTAAGTTAGAAAACTGTTCATTTCTCTGGAAGGAAGGATGACACATGTCATCCATTGTCGTCATCATTTTATCATCAATTTATTTGTGAATGACGTAAAGGCCAGTTTTCAATGTCTTCGTGCAAGTTTCTCTGTTTGCTTCACAAACAGTATCTCATTAGTTCTCCTGACCTGGCATCCTTTTCCAAACATGGATGCAATAGTTGAACGAAAGCATTGAGATGAGTGTCAAAGCCCTTGAGACTGAAGCAATAGTTGACTGCATCAAGGAGATCAATGGAAAAGCCTTGGGCAGTGTGAAATATATTCAAAAGCTCTCCATTAGTTGGAGTTATGCCTTGCACAAAGCAACGTGGTTGTGTTTTCTGGAGCACTGTCGCATTATACCCAGAACTTCCTTAGAATAGATCATTTCTAATCAACATGTGCGGAGATATTGTTACACACATCTGGGCACATATGACTTGAGCCCATCGTTGTGGTCCAGAGGTAGAGACACTACCACTGCACCAAAAGAACTCCCACAAGCTCCTCAGTATATTGTACAAGGTTTAACATCCTCACCTGCCTCGTCAATGGCCTTCCCAGCAACAAAATTTCAGAAATTAAGATGTTCACTGAAAAATGCATAAAGTTCAGCACCATTCATAACTCCCCCAACACTGAAGCAGTCAGTCTCCATATGCATATAGATCTGGCCAACATTCAGACTTGGATTGATAAGTGAACGATGACATTCACACCACGCACTTGACAGGTAATGTCCACCCTCAAGAAGAAGAAAAAAAAAATCAAAGAATCTGCCTTGTAGGTCAATGGCATTATCATCACGAAATGCTGTACTATAATTATACTTGGCGTTACCATCGACTACAATCTGAACTTGACCAACAATCTGAACACTGTAGTTACAACAGTGGGTCAGAGACTGAAAATTCTGCAGTGAGAAACTGACTTCCTTTCTTTCCAAAGCCTGTCCACCATAGACAAAGCAGGAGTCAGGAATTTGATGGAAGACTCTGTACTTGCTTGAATGAATGCAGCTCTGACAGCACACATCTCAACACCATCTGGGCCAAAGCAGGCCGTTTGAATGACACCTCATCCGTAACATTCAACATTCACTTCTTCCACTATGGTTGCATCGTAGCAGCAGTGTGTACCATCTGCAAAATATACTACAAAACTCACAAAATGTTTCTTTGTCATCAACATCCAAAATCACACCCACTATCACCTATAAGGTATAAGGCAGCAGCTTCAAGGGAGCCCCTCAACAAGTCACAAGCCATCCTAATTCGTGCTCCTTTCCTGCCTATAGTTCAAGCTCCTGGCACCCCATTCCTAACAGTACAGTGGAAGTCCATACATCACATAGAGTGCAATAGTTCAAGAAGGAGATTCATTAGCGCATTCTCCGTTAAGATCAAGGACAAGTAATAAATATTGCCTTTGCTAGCAACACTCACATTCATCACAGAACAAAAATAAGATGGAAATCCAATTTACTAACCTTGAATATCAGGATAAGCAGCAACTTTTAGTTGGTTCACTCAAGTGTTCCATTGTAACTTTTTGCGGCCCAAGGCTTTGATTCTAAATGAAACTTGAGACTATTGGGCGACAATTTTCAATGTTAACAACCTGCTTGAATGTGTTTTGAAACTGAGTTTTCAACTTGGACAAAACTCTGCAGTGATATGTTGAGAGGAGTCATGGAATGCACTGAGTTTTCATTCCTCTCTAACACCCAGATTTCTCAAAGAGTAGAATTCTTCTTAATATTCAGGATTGTTTTTCCGCTCACAATACTAATTTCAGATAATCTATTGCTTACCCGCTAATCATTGACTCAGGGTAAATAAAATTCATTAATCTGTGTTGATATTTGGTTTTTATGTGATAACCTTGGCTCGATTATAATACTCAGCCACTAAATTAGTAGATTGAGGTTTCACATCCTGCTCATAGATCTACACTGACACTCTAATATTTGATTGACACCATATCCCTAACATTCAACATTCAGTCCCTCCACTATGGGTGCACAGTGGCAACAGGGTGTGCCATCAACAAGACTCCTTAATCAGCACTGATTTGTTAGACAGAGATTCTGTCTGGTTCATTTAATTGTAATTTATGAAAAGGTGACTAAGTGTATTGTTGAGGTTGGTGCAGTTGATGTGGTTTACTTGGATCTCAGTTAGGCACTTAACATTGTCTCATCTGGAAGGCCAGTCCAAACTTAACAGCCCATGGGATTTAAGGGAAGTTGGCAATCTGGATCCAAAACTGGCTTACAAACGGGAAGCAAAGGATGGTGGTGGTGGATTCTTTTGTAATTGGAAGCCTGAGACCAGGAGGGGAGGTGATGGCCTTGTAGTATTATTGCTAGATGGTAGATGGCAGAATTTGAATTCAATAAATAGCTTGAGTTAAGAATCTAACGATGACCGAGAATCCATTGTCGATTGTTCGGGGGAAAACCCATCTGGTTCACTAATGAACTTTAGGGAAGGTAACTCTGGCCTACATGCGACTCCAGACCCACAGCAATGTGATTTACTCTTAACTGTCCTCTCATTAATTAGAGTTAATAAATTTGTGGATGAGACTACAATATTGATAGGGAGGCAGATGATCTCAGTCCGATATTGGTCAGCTGATAAATTGACCAGAGCAATGGTCATAAGTGTCAGATGATGAATTCTGGGAGGTCTTATTCTAATAAGGGAAGGATATACACAATGTATGGTCGGTCCTTATGGTGCACTAAGTAACAAAGGGGCCTTGGTGTATACGTCTAGAGATCCCAGAAGGTGTCAGTGCAGATAGACAGGATAGTGAAGAAGGCACATGGGATGTTTGCCTTCAATATCTGGGACACAGAATATAAGATCAAGGAAGTCTTCTTACAAATTCATCAAACACTAGTTAGGCAACAGGTGGAATACTGTTTGCACTTCTGGTCACCACACATTTGGAAATATGTAACTGCACTGTCGAAGATGCAGAGGAGACCCACCAGGATGATGTCTGGAATGAAAATTCTCAGTAATGAGGAGAGATTTGACAGGCTGGGTTTACCTTGGAGCAGAGGAGGCTGATATGGGATAAGTTGGGGGATCTGTTTGAGATACACAAATTATCAGAGGCATAGACAGAGTAGATCGTGCAAATCTCTTCTCCATAGTAGACATATCTATGACCAGAGGCCATAAATTTAAGGCAAGTAGTTTAGAGGAGATCTTAGGATTTGTTTTTTTTCACTCGGAGAGTGTAGGACATTTATAGAATGTGCTGCCTGAGAGGATGGTGGAGGCAGGTACTCACAACCCTCAGGAAGCGTTTGGATGAGGACTTACAATGCCAGGGCATAGTAGGCCATGCACCAAGTGCAGGTAATGAGACTAGTGTAGTTTGTTATTGGTTGGTCAGAATTGTCAGCGATCAGAAGAATCTGTTTCTACGCTGCATGACTCTATGACTGTGTGACTAATACTGAGCAAGTGCATTTTATCAGAGTTGTCATCTTTCAGATGAGTCAGTCAACCCAGGTATACTTGTCTCCTGGATATGAATTATTCCACGGGGTATATAAAAGAGAATAAGGGAATTCTTAATAAGGGAATTTTCTGAAGAAGGGTCCAGACCCGAAACGTCAGCTTTCCTGCTCCTCTGATGCTGCTTGGCCTGCTGTGTTCATCCAGCTCTACATCTTGTTATCTAAGGGTATTCTACCTGTTGACCTCAAATAACTTAACAAAAGAGGTTTTCTGTGCTTTCAATGTTTCAGTTCGTTTTTTTTTTAGTGGAAGTTTGCTCCATCGGAGAAATCTTGCGTAGTTTTCAGCGCCGTCGCGACTCTTTGACTTTTGGGCACGTTGGCCGAGAAATCCTTCTGGCGACGGCTAAGTAAACATGAGGGGGTTACGTCGTCGTAGTGCCCCTGTCTCTGAGCTACGTGACTGTTGTGTATAAGTCCCACCTACTCCAGAGGTGCGTAATAACATATCCTAACAGGCTAATAAAATAAAGATCTAATTCAGAACGAAGATTTGTCGAAGTTCTGAGATCGTCCATGTGGGGAGTGGGGAGGAGGGAGAAGCTCATTGAAAGCATGGCTGCAGCTGTGGTCTGCTGAGGGCGGTGAATCCGGTGTAAATGGTAAGAACGGGGGGAAGGCTCGAAACAGAAGGTAGTTGTTGATCGCGATTTTAGATGGCCCAGAGGCGTGAACGCTGACCCAACGTTTACTTCTGAGAATTTCTTCCCCGGCCCCCGGCAAGATTCCGTCAGTGACTGCTATTTTTTTTTCTCTCGGTTACTCTTGTTTAAAGTGACCTGCAAAAGAAGCAAGGGTGAAAGTGATTGAGAGATAGTAGGAACTGCAGATGCTGGAGAATCTGAGATAACAAGGTGTAGAGCTGGATGAACACAGCAGGCCAA
>NC_063343.1:67421272-67552798 GCF_021869965.1 Rhincodon typus
CACTTAGCGAGTAGTTCGGGTATGGAATGCAAGTGTGTTTGGAGAAGTTCGATTGTGGCATTCAATAGAGCATTGGATAATCACTTGGATGGAATAATGTACAAGGGTATGAGGGAGAAATTTCCCTCTGAAATGTGCATTATAAACGGAACTTTATTTTTCCCTGCTGTTTGCATTGATGACAGCGAATTACCCACGTTGAGTTAGCTTGTGGCATGAATTGTATTTCATGTCGATTATTTATCTTTCAAATCATTTAACTATGAAACCGAAAGCTTTTTTAAAATATTTGATACATGTGCGATGCACACCACAGGCTTTGAGGCTTCTTCGTGAAAGAGGGAAATGTTTACAGGAGGGCGTTTCCACAATAATCTAGCAGGTCTGGCAGCATCCGTGAGGAAAAATTCAGAGTTAATGTTTCGGGTCACGGAGCAGCTGAGCTTTTCCAGCAACTTCTGTTTTTGTTCCTGATTTACAACATCCGCAGTTCTTTTGGTTTTTACGCACAATAATCTCACCTGTTGTTCTGCATTTGCAGTGATGTTTTGGTCTCGTGGCTCTTTGCTGAAGCTGCTTATGTGAATCCTAGAGTATCCAGCTGAGGACAATGAGAATGATGCTTGAATGCATTGACGAAGAGCCTAATGTTTTACATGAAGGTTTCTGCTTTAGTTGCCCTTTGCAAGTCATTTTGCAGGGCATACAAATATAATCTATCGACTTAGTGACTTCATAGTGAAATAAACTTCAAGTTTTATAAGTGTGCCTTTCTCCTATTCCTTTACGTTATCTCAAGGGTTAATTAGCTCTGCTGGCTGGATACTTGGCGAGTGATGCTGACAGCATGGGTTCAATGTCCATACCGCATCAGATTGCTCTAAAGGATGCTACATCTCAACCTCTCCCCACATCTGAGGTTTGGTGACGTTCAGTTTAAGCCACCACCAGGCGATTCCCTCTAATGAGAGAGCAGCGTCCGTGACTATGACAATTTTACGTTTACTATATCATATTCAGGCAGAATCCGTTTGAAACTAAAAGGGCAAACTACTATGACTATTATTTTATCAAGAGTGAATTTGTGAATTGAATTCAAGCAAAATCAATTCAGCAAAGTATTTGCAATGTAACAACACATCAAGGATTCTGAATCAATACATGATCATTTTTCTAATTTATTGGTGCATCTAATTTATGAAGGTTTACCAGTATTATTAATGTTCTTTCAGAGCAGAGGTACAGATTTCTAATGTGGTCCCTTCTGACAAGTGTGTTTCGCATTTTGCTGCATCGCATGGCGAGCCCGGTTACTGCTAGATTAGATATGCAGGGACACTCTGGCTGTTAGCAAAATTGATTCTTATGACATAACGAACTACACAAAATACATACTTTTTTAAAAAAAAACTACTTGTGAAAAGTTATGATATAGTCAGCGTGTGTGATTGCCACTGCGCAACTAAAACTTTATTAAGTTTCCGTCGTAGGTTTCCGAGTTCTCTAAAACTGCTCACCCCGTTTCAGCTAATTATGACAGCAGACTATTTCAGGTTTAACTTACTAGGTGATCTTTACACTGAGGAATGATGTGACTTTAGGAAGTACTATGTGTAATTATTGGATAAGACTCTTTGTGTCGCTGTCTACCAATGAAGAATTGAAAAATGAAGACATCCATCAGTCCTCCCGCAGCCTCGTACACACGCTGAAGAAAGAACAGAGGGGAAAGCCAGTACCAGATTGCGGTTGCATCTCAGCCATCTTTGATCTCCTTTCCTTCGAGTCATTCTACGTTAGGAGGGCATGTTATTTATCAATCATTGTCCTTTTGACTTCGCACCAAGTGAAGAAGCTCTAAGCGATCTACATTTTATTACTATTTGCAACAGAGTTCGAATGAAAGGACGTCTTTACACAGATAATGCAAACGTCGTTTTCCATTATCTTGCTTTTCGTCTGGGATTTTGCTTCTGCCCAGATTCATTACTCGATTCCAGAAGAATTAGAATACGGCGCTTTTGTTGGGAATATTGCTAACGATATTGGATTAGATGTGAGAGAACTGTCCATCCGTAGATTTCGGATCATGTCAGCTGCAAAGAAGAGGTATTTTGAAGTTAATTTAAAGAATGGTGTTTTGTTTGTTAATGACAAAATTGACAGGGAGCAGCTTTGCGGCCAAACTCTTATGTGCTTACAAAATATCGAGATTGTTACAGAAAAGCCCTTAAAACTGTACCGTGCTGAGGTTGAAATACAAGATATCAATGACAATTCCCCCAGTTTTCCGCAGGATGCGCTACGTTTGGAGATTCTTGAGTCAACTCCGCCGGGAACTCGCTTTCCATTACAGAGCGCGTATGACCCTGACGTGGGTACAAATTCTGTTCACACTTACAACCTCAGTCCAAACGATCACTTCACGTTGGATGTTCAAAACAGCAATGATGGAACTAAAAGTGTATATTTGCTACTTGATAAATTCTTGGATAGAGAAATACAAGCTGTTCATACCTTACTTCTCAGTGCCTTGGATGGTGGGATTCCAGAACGATCTGGTAATGCCCAAATTATTATCGCTGTCCTTGATGCCAATGACAATGTGCCTGCGTTTGACAAGTCTGTTTATTGGGTAAAAGTGATTGAAAATGTAATCGATAATACATTAATTATTAATCTTAATGCTACCGATTTAGATGAAGGCACAAATGCAGAAATAATCTACTCTTTCAGCAGTTATACTCCTGAAAGATTGCATGAACTGTTTAGTATAGAACCTCACACAGGAAAAATCACAGTTAAAGGAGTGTTGGATTACGAAGAAGCCAACATCTACGAGATTAATGTGCAAGCCAGAGACCAGGGTCCTCATTCTGTTCCTGCATATTGCAAAGTTGTAGTGGAAGTTGTAGACACGAATGACGTAGTACCTGAAATGACGCTGATGTCGTTATCTAGCTCCATAACTGAAAATGCTACGATCGGGACGATGATAGCTCTAATGAGCGTAACGGATCCGGAATCTGGAGAAAATGGCAAAATTAGTTGTGATGTTCCTAATAACCTTCCGTTCCAGTTGAAAGCGTCTTTCAAGAACTCTTACATGTTGGTTACTAATGCGTTATTGGACAGAGAAACTGTTTCTCAATACATAATTAATGTCAGTTGTTCAGATGCTGGATCTCCTCGTCTCTTCACCAACAAAATCATTGTGCTGGCGATCTCGGACATTAACGACAATGCACCACGCTTCACAAAGTCATCGTACACAGCCTATATATCGGAAAACAACACGCCCGGAGGAACCATCTGCTCAGTGACGGCTTTTGATTCTGACCTCGGTGAAAGCGCTGACATTTCTTACTCTATTATGGCGAGTCAGATTCAAGGCATGTCTGTCGCGTCCTTTGTATCAATTAATTCAGAAAATGGAGAAATATTTTCACAGCGTTCATTTGACTATGAGCAATTTAAGAACTTTCAAATCCACGTCCAAGCTCGTGACGCTGGAAGCCCACCCCTCAGCAGTAATGTTATTGTAAATGTAATAATCCTCGACCAAAACGACAACTCTCCTGTCATTGTATCTTCTCTGTCAAAAAATGGAACACACGTAATGATGCCTCGATCTGCACATCCAGGTTACCTGGTGACAAAAGTGACTGCAGTGGATGCGGATTCTGGACAGAATGCCAGATTGATTTATCAATTGATCCAATCTACTGATCGAACTCTTTTTACTGTTGCACGTAATTCGGGAGAAATCAGAACAATGCGAGTCTTTGAAGAGAGAGATTCAATTACACAAGTACTTGTAATCTTGGTAAAGGACAATGGTCATCCTTCCCTCTCCACTACTGTCACAGCTACATTGTCACTGATGGATGAGACTGCTGCAATTATGTCAGATTTTAGCAATCAGCCCCAAAATATTGAGCAGTCCACGGATTTGGCAATCTATATAATAATATCGCTAGGGACAGTCTCATTCGTCCTTCTTTTGATAATAATTGCGCTCATTACCACAATGTGCCACAACAGCAATGATCAAAATGATGATTGCTCTCTGATCACTTGTTTTGGACGTGACATTACAAACAATACATCGAAGCAGTCTCACGTAAATCTTCGGATAGCCCCCAATGTTCAACCAACTGCAAATGTTATGGAAGTTCGTGGAACTGGGTCACTCTCTGAAACTTACTGCTTGTTTCGTCCAACAACTGAACCTGAGAACGGGAACTGCGTACTTCTCACCCCTTTCGGTTCAGCAACGCGTAGAAGCAATAACAAGAATGCTGACGTGTATTTCTTAGAGTGCAATCAGCAGACGAAACAAAAGCCTAATATTGTCAGTGAGGTGAGTGAAAGAAATGTAAAACAAACTGAACGCCTAACATCCGGAAAAAAAACAAAGTTGCTGGAAAAGCTCAGCAGGTATGGCAGCATCTGTGAAGGAAAAAATAACAGAGTTAACATTTCGGGTCTGGTGATCCTTCCTCAGAACTGATGGTGGCTGGGAAAACCTTCCTGGTTGCTGCTCCTCCACTTTGGGTGGTCTTGGGCGTGATTCTCAGGTGTCCGTGGGAATGCCACATTTTGCCAGTCAGGCCTTGAGGGTATCACTGAAGCACTTCCTCTGCCCACTTGTTTGTATGCAGAAAAAAGGGTGGGGAATGGGGTAGGGAGCAACTTTTCCCATATCACCCAGACTTACGCGAAATTGCATGGTGAAAGTCGCAAAATGTATGTTGTTATTGATGGAAAATGCCAATTCAGTACAATATAGGAGTAATGATGAATGAAGAAATTACTAGTTTTTTTAATCAGTTTATTATATTGTGTTATTTTACATAGTTTTATCTCCCTATAGAGGTTCCATTTTATCGACAATGCAATCTTTTTCAAGTATTTATTTCATTGTCTTCACCAATAACCTATATAACCTGAGCAATGTGGTCAATAACAAGTAAGTCTGATTTTAAAGTGGTTGCTAAGAGGATTGGACAGTTGTATAAGGGAAGTGAGTGGTGGGGGCAGGGGGAGGAAAGTCATCTGCAAGATTATTGTGATCTGGAACTGACTGCTTGAAGGATGGTAGAAAAATTGATCAGAAATTTAAGCACTACTAAATGTGTTCCAAATTTTGCACTGTTGGGGAAATAAATGGGAAAACAGTCATATCATATCCAAAAGTATTTGTCCCAGTTTTATTCCGTTAACTTCTAGAAGAACCTATTTACATCCTGATAACATTGTCTGGGAGTTAATTCCTTCCATTGCTACATTCAAACAACAAAACAACTCACATTTGAATAAAGCTTGCCATGGCAACAAATTTCATTTGGTGGAATTCTGGAAAGGTGGTGGCATTTTCATTCATTAGTGGTCTCTTGCAGATGTGGATGAGACTCTTGCATTCTCAGGACGAATCTGAAAGTGACTCTATAAACCAATGCTGCTACCACAGGTTCTGTTACACTTGCAGCGGAAGGTAGTCATGGGAAGCATAGAAGGGGAATTGATTTGGCCACTGCTCCTTTTACTGTTTTCACTTGACTTCTTCCCAACAGCAAGTCTTGAGGTGCTTGACACCTTCCTGGATACTCCTCCTCTACTTTGGGTTGTCTTGGGCCAGTGATTCCCAAGTGTCTGTGGGAATGCCACACTTTGCCAGTGAGGCCTTGAGGGTATCACTGAAGCACTTCCTCTGCCCCCCTGAGGCTTACATGCCATTTTGAAGCTGGGAGTAAAGCACTTGCTTTGGAAGTCTTCTATCAGTGATATGGATGATGTGCCCAGCCCATCACAGCTGGTCAAGGGTAGTCAGTGCCTCAATGCTGTGGATGTTGGCTTGCTCGAGGACACCGATGTTGGTATATCTTCCTTTCCAGTGAATTTGCAGGATCTTGCATAGGCAGCATTTGTTGTACTCCACCAGTGCCTTGAGGTGTCTGCGGTAGACAGTCCATGTCTCAAAAACATATAGGAAGGCAGGAAACACCAGAGTTCTGTAAACCATGGTTGTGGTTTTGGATCTGATCTTATTGTCCTTGAACGCCCTTTGCCTCAGGTGGCCAAAGGCTGCACTAGCACATTGGAGGTGGTGCTGGATCCCTTCATCAATAATTACTTTGGCCATCAGAACACTCCAGAGGTACTGGAAATGGTCAACATTCCATAAGGCCTCCCTGCAGTCATTGATGAGGGGGAGTGGAGGTATAGTACTAATTTCACTGACCTAATAATCTGGAAGCTCAGGATTGTATTCTACTTTGATAACACATGAAATTTAAATTATATGAATAAATCTGAAATTTAATAAAAGCTATTCTCAGTATTGCTGACAATGCAACAATTGTTGATTGTCACAAAAGTGTCTAGTTTATTAACATACATTCTTACTTGGTCTGGCCTAGATGTGACTCCAGACTCACTGTAATGTTGTTTGCTCTTAACTGCCCTCTGAAAATGGTTCAGCAAACCACTGAGTTCAAGAAAAAATAGGTGGGAATCTTAAGAAGAATCCCTATGATATGGTAGAATTCATCCTGCAGCTGGAAAGGGAGAAGCTTGAATCAGATGTAATGATATTACAATGAAGTAACATTAACCACAAAGAGATGAAGGATGAACTGGTCAGAGTTGTCTGGAAGGAGAACCGAGCAGGGAAGATCGTGGAGCAGAAATGGCATGAGTTTCAGGGGGTTATTCAGGAGGCACAGTAGAAATTCATCCCAAGGAAGAAGAAACATATGAAGGGGAGGACAAGTCAACCAAGGCTGACAAAGGAAGTCAGAGACAGCATTAAAGCAAAAGAAGAAGTGTACAATAATGTGACATTTGAGGAGCCTTTAGACGTCAGCAGGAGACAACTTAATAAAAAGCAATAAGGGGGAAAAGATGAACTGTGCGGGTAAGCTTTCCATTAACATAAAAAAAGATTACGTTTTTAGATATATAAAAGGTAAGAGTGAGGCAAGAGAGAACATTGGACAACTGGAAAAGGAGGTTGGAGAAGTAGTAATGGGAACAACAAAATGGTGAAGGGATTGCATAGATACTTTGCATTGGTCTTCATAGTAGAAGACACCAGTAACTTACCAGAACTTCAAGAGAGTCTGTAATAGAGGTGAATGTAGAGGCCATCACTAAAGAGAAGATTCTGAGGAAGCTGAAAGGTCTGAAGTTGGATAAATCGCCCAGACTGGTGACTGTATCAATCAGGTTATTAGTAAGGTTTCTGAGTCCACTGTTAAGGATGAGATTGCAGAGCTAATGGACATGCATGGTAAAATAGTCCATCAAAGGAAGGTCACGCCCTGACACATTTGTTGGAATTTTTTGAGGAGGCTATGACCAATTTAGACAAAAGGGAGCTGGTGAATGTAATCTATTTGGATTAAGTGCATTTTTATGAGGATAGGAAGAGGCAGTGGCATTTTGGAAGGGAATTCCAGACAGCTAAGCTGAGACAGCAGAATAAAAAAGCCACCAATGATGGATAAAAGCATTAGCAGATTCACAACAGTCCAAATTGAGACACATAGAATTATAAAGGGCTGTAAAGAAGAAAGGAAATTTTAGGCTACATTGAGTGTAGATGTAATTTGATCTGACAGCAAGGATTTAACTTCTGGAAACAAAATCAAGGCAGTGGTAGATCACAATGCAATATGAGAGTACTAGTAATGGGAAGATTTGCTCTGGTTTGGGATATGACAAACTGAGTTCGGAATGAATTATAGATTTTCAAGGGTGCAAGATGCGTTAACAAATCAGGAGAGGATTTATCATTCTTTAGGTATTAATATTTCTGTACTGTCATCTTTTCTTCTCATCATGATAACTTGCATCATGTTAAACATTTGTTCAGGCTCAAGAGAATCATTTTGGCTTCATCTGTGATATTTATGGCTGAGGAAGATAGTGGCCAGAGAAGGCACAAGATTGAGCTCTCTTTTCTTTGGAACCCTAATCTCAGCTGTCCATCTCTGCTTTACTCTTGCAATGCATCTCCAAACAGTCAGACTCTTGAAGTCACAGTCATGTTTGACTGTCCACTGGTACCAATGGTATAGTCTTCATTTCAAAATCTTGCATTTGTTCTTGTAGCAGAGATATTGGTTGTACAGCAGGCCAAAACCCAGTCACCATTTTACAGTACAGAAGGCGTTTGAATATAGTGCAATGATCCATTTAATGATTGTAGTCTGGCCAGTGCAGATTTAATTTGTTTAGCAATCGGTGTATGCTGATGGGATTTAGCACAGTCCAGTACCTCTGCCTTGGTAACTTTGACATGCCAGAGAACCAAAAGTTCTTTATGAGACAGCAAATATGGAAGTTTTTCAGAATTACCTGCTGCCTAACATTTATTGTCCTAATCTCACTACAGTAAAGAAGTGCATTGAGAAGCTTGGTAGACTTACAGTTTGCTGTTGTCAGTCAGTTTCCTGTTGTTGCAGACAGTATTGCTTAAACTGGACATAATATAGAACATGGAACATAGAACAGTACAGCACAGTATAGGCCCTTCAGCCCATGATGTTGTGCTGACCTATTATCTTACTAAGATCAATCTACCCTGCATACCCTACATTTTACTATCCTCCATGTCCCTATCCAAGGGTCGCTTAAAAGAGTCTAAAGTATCTGACTCCACTACCACTGCCGGCAGCGCATTTCACACACCCACCACTCTATTACAATGGCTGTTTTGATTTCAGCAACAGAAGAAAGATTGTAGAGCATAGATATGTGAAGATATAATTGATCTTCAACATCGTCTTTTCAATCCTAATAGGTCGAAGTACAGCAAGATCCTACACCATGACATTTACGTTCCTAATGTCAATGGACAAACCAAACTCTTTATGTACTGGGAGAAGATTCCATTTTGTTCCTTGTTATGGAATGCAAGTATGCTATTGTCAGAATACAGCAACTTTCTAATGAAGCCTTGATACACATTTCTCTTCAACCTCAGGTGAAGAACAATGATAAGCTTTCTGTCAGTTCTGATTTGTATAAGTAGACAGGCTTAGTAGATGAACATAGGCTGCAGCAGTTCAAGGTGGTGGCTCACTACTACCTCTTCAAATTCCATTAGGCATGAGCAATAAGTGCTGACCAAGTCTGCAATTCCATATCCATTTCAAGAATGAATAAAGTTACAGCAACAAATATGTGTTGTCAAAGTTTTGGTGCAAAAACACAAATTTGCTTGCCCATTGCAGATCTCTAATGGTTTTTATATTATATCGCAACAAGATAGTTCACCTTACCCAACAGGTTACCACGGAAAAACAAGACCACATTGAGCAGTATTCAAACTCAAACAGTATTCTTCAGCAACTTAAATAGATCAGCTCTGCTCACAGGATTGAATGTCTTGTTGAGATCAATGAAGGTGCTGTAAATGCTTTTCAATTGTTTGCAGTATTTTCTTTGCAGATTCCACACCAAGAACATCAAATGAATCTTCTAGTTATGCATAGACGATGGTAGTAACAGGAGCATGAATGAACTTTTCAGTAGCAAATGGGATGAGGCAGGGGCAACAACAGCCAGTGTTATGACAATGCAGTAACCAGTTTTTTAGTCAGAATGGTCATGGCTCAAACTTCTTAAATTCTAAACAATCTAGTTCCACAGGGAACAATTATCAGAGAATGGAATCAAATCAATGTTTTTTTTTTATTTAAATGGAATATGAATCTGAAAACTAGTGTCAAAGTAAAGCAGAATATTGCATTTAATAAGATCATTTTGGCTATTGTGATTTAATGAGCACAAATAAATTGCAAATGAATGTAAGGGCGATTTCTAATAAGACTTTTTCTCATTTTCCATGCAATTTGAATGCGACAGACTTATTTTCCATCCCTAACTGATTGAGACAAGGCAGTGGTGAGCTGCCATCTCAATGCCACAGTCCTTGATGTGTAGGGACATCCACAGTACTGTGAGGAAGGGAGTTCCAGTAGGTGGTGGAAGCCAGGAGGAGTTTTGGGATGAGCTTTGGTGAGTTTTGCAGTGCAACTCACAGCTGCCACTTTAGTTCATTGGTGAAGGAAGTGAATGTTACAGATATGGATGGCATGCCAATCAAGTACACTGGATGGTATCAAGTTTCTGAGTGTGATTGGAGCTGCACTAATGAGGCAAGTAGTGCATATTCCATCACACTCCTGACTTGTCTTGTAGATCATAGAAGACAAGAGGTGAATTACTCACGACAGAATTCCAAGTCAGAGGCTGACTCTTGCAGTTATAATATTTATATGGCTCATCCAGTTTAGTTTCTGATGGATGATAACCAGCAGGTGGCTGATAATGATGAACATCATGGGGCAATGGTTAGATTCTCTCTTCTTGAAATTGTTCATTGCTTAGCATTTGGGTGGGATCAATGTTACTTGCCATTTATCAGCACAAAGCTTGGATATTGTCCAGGACTTGCTACATAGATACATAGAATGCTTTAGTACCACAAGTCTGCACCAGTCAAAACCAATCACCAAACTATTCTAAGCCCAAAATTCCAGCATTTGCCCCATAGCCTTGGCATTAGAAATGCACATCTAAATAATTCTTAAATGTTATGAATGCTCCTGTGTCTACTAACAGTACATGCAGTGAGTTCCAGATTCCCACTATGCTCTGAGTGAAAATATCTTTCGTCGAGAAACCTTGTGTCCCTTACGTTAAATATATGTCCCTGGTCATTGATCCCTCCAACATAGAGAAAAGTTCCTTTCTGTCTATCCTATCTATGTCCCTCATAAGTTTATAAATCTCAATCACGTCCCTTCTCAACCTCCTCTGCTCCAAGGAAAACACCCCAGTATGTCCACTCTCCAGAACTGTCCAGCCCAGGCAATATCCTTGTAAGTCATCCTCACCAATGCCATCACATCCATCCTATAATGTGGATTCCACAACTGCACACAATATTCCAGCTGTGGCCCAACCAAAATTTGATACAGTTTCAGCATCACCTCCATGCTGTTAGACACTGTGCCTCGGTGAATAAAGGCAAGAATCTCATTTGCCTTCTTAACAATTTTATCTACTTGTCCTGCTACCTTAACGGATCATTGGATCTAAGAGACTATATCCTAAGGAAAACTGAAGGAACTGCAGATGCTGTAAATGAGAAGTAAAAGAAGAAACTGTTGGAAAATATCATCAGGTCTGGCAGCATCTGTGCAGAGAAATCAAGAGTTCATGTTTCTGAAGGGTCACTCAACCCAAAATGTTAACTCTGATTTCTCTCCACAGATTCTGTCAGACCTGCCGATATTTTCCAACAATTTCTGTGTTTAAATCCTCAGGAAATCCTATAATGATATTCTGAGGCTGAGATAATTTATCTTCAACATCTCACAACTCACTTCTTTTGTACAAGGTATGACTCCAATCAACAGGGAAACATTCCCCTTTTTTGCACTGATGCTGGTTTTGTTGGGTTTTTTGAAGCACATTCAGTCAAGTCAGGGGAGTCTATGTCACATCACATGTGAATTTCAGCTTTTTTTTTCTATTTGTGCACATAGGTGGCAATGAAATTAGGCAAAGTTCTGCCAGAACCTAAACTGAGCATTAGTGAACAGGTTATTGCTCAGTAAGTGCTGCTTGATAGAATTATTGATGACCCCATTCATTACTTTGCTGACAATCTAAGATGAAACTGGAAATGACAAATCTGTGCACTTCTAATAAATATTGATGTTTTGAAAATAGTTCACATTACAGAAGAGGAAATTCTCGAAGTCTCAGACAACATGAAGGTAGACAAATTTCAGATACACCAAGTGTATCCCAGGATGCAGTGAGAAGATAGGGAAGAAATTGTGGGTCCCTAGCAGAAATATTTGTATCATTTATTAACACAGGTGAGGTGCGGGAGGACTGGAAGTTGGTTAATGTTGTGTCTTTTTTAAAGAAAGGCTGTAAGGAGAACCCTGGAAACTATAGATCTGTGAGCCTGACATCGGTGGTGGGTAAGTTGTTGTAGGTGATTCTGAAATATAGGATTTACATGCAGTTAGAGAGACAAAGAATGATTAGGGATAGTAAATATGGCTTTGTGTGAGCAAATTTGTGTCCCACAAACTTTATTGAGTTTTTTGATGCAATAACCAAAAAGACTAATGAGGGCAGAGCAGTAGACATTTTTTACTTGGGCTATAGTAAAGCCTTTGACAAGGTTCCACATGGTAGACTAATTAATACAGTTAGATCACATAACATTCATGTGAACTTGACGATTGGATTCAAAATTGGCTTAACTGCAGGAAACAGAGAGTGATGGTGGAGAGTTGTTTTTTGGACTTGAGGCCTGTGACCAACGATGTTCCACAGGAATCAGTACTGGATCCACTTTTGTTTGTCATTTATATAAATTGTTTGAACAAGAATATGGGAGGCATGGTTAGTAAGTCTGCAGATGACACCAAAATTGGTGGTATAATGAAAAATGAAGAATGTTATTTAAGATTAAAAAGGGATCTTGATCAACTGGATCAATGGTCTGAGGAGTGGGCAGATACGGTTTAATTTGGATAAATGTGAGGTATTGCATTTTGTAAAACAAACAAGGGCAGGACTTATACAATTACTGGTACTGCCCTGGGTAGTGTTGTAGCAGAGAGAGACCTAGGGGTTCAGGTACATAATTCTTTGAAATTTGTATCACAGGTAGCTTTAAGAAGGTATTTACCATGTTTACCTTCATTATTCAGACCTTTGAGTACAGAAGTTGGGATGTCAAGTTGAGGTTGTACAGGACATTGATGAGGCCTCTTCTGGAGCACTGTATGCAGTTCTGTCACACTTGCTGTAGCAAGGATAATATTAAATTGGAGAGGGTACAGAAAAGATTTACCAGGGGTGTTGCCAGGAATGGAGGGTTTGAACCATAAGAAGAGGTTGGATAGACTGGGGCTTTTTCACTGGACTGTAGGAGATTTAGGGGTGACCTTATAGAGGTTTATAAAATCATGAGGGACATCAATAAGATGAGTAGCAATGGTCTTTTGGCTTGGGTGGGGAGTTCAAAACTAGCGGGAATATTTTTAAGTTGAGAGGAGAAAGTTTTAAAAAGGACATGTGGGGCAACTTTTTTACATAGAGAAAAGTGCGGAATGAACTGAAAGAAGAAATGGTGGATGCAGGTACAGTTCCAATATTTAAGACATTTGGATAAGTACATGAGTAGGAAAGGTTTGGACAAATATGTGCTAAATGCAGACAAGTGTTTGGGAATATCATCAGTGTGGATAAGTTGGACCGAAAGGTCTATTTTCCATACTGTATGACTCTATGACTCAATAACTGACTTTTTACTGCACTCATGTATCCCTGCACTTGAGTATGTCAAAATAAAACATAATTATAATTCTAATTCAATTAAAAATAGACTGATAGGGCAGTAATTTGGTGGGTTTGATTTGTTCCGCTTCTTATGCACAGGACATGCCCGGACAATTTTATACTTTGTTGGCTAGATTCCATCTTGTAGCTGCACTGCAGCAGCATGCTGAGGTACCTGGCTAGTTCTAGAGAACAAATTTCTGTACCATTGACAGAAAATTGTCAGGGCCTACATCATTTGTCATATGCAATGTTTTCAATTACTCCTTGATATAACATGGAGGTGAATTGAATTAGTTGAAAACTAGCTTCTATAATGCTGTGGACCTCAGGAAGGAGCCAAGTTGGATCAACCACTTGGTATTTCCAGTTGCAGATGCATGCAAATATTACATCATTGCCTTGGTATTGATATGCTCAGCTCCATCATCATTGAGAATTAAGATAATTGTGGAGCATTCATCTTCTTTCGTTTAATTGTCCACCACCATTCACGGCTGAATGTGCCAGGACTGCAGAGCTTTGATCGAAATTGTTAGAGGTCGGATTGCTTAGCAGTACCTATTGCATATTGTTTCTGCTGTTTGGCATGGAAGTAGTCCTGTGTTGTAACTTGATCAGGTTGACACCTCAATTTTCAGTACATTTCATGTTGCTCCTGGCATGCCCTCCTGCACTCTGTATTGAATGACAAGACTGCTTATAACATGGCCTTCACATTTATCTTCTATGTCAAAGCTGATGTCATACTTCACACAAAGTTGTATATCTTATGAATGACACCATTGGTTTCCAGTAAATGTGAGTGTCCTTTGGTTATTCAATGGCCATTTTGAGATCCTTCTCATTGTGTTTTCATTGCAAAATAAGGCATAGACTTTTATCCAAAATATCTGTCGTTCATGCTGGACTGTTAATCCAAAGACCCAGATTATGTTCTGGGGATCCGGGGTCAAATCCCACCATGGGAGATGGTGGAATTTGAATTCAATAAAATATCTGAAATTAAGAATCTAATGATGACCATGAATCAATTGTTGATTGTTGGAAAATCCATCTGGTTCACTAATGTCCTTTTGGGAAGGAAACTGCCATCCTTACCTGGTCTTGCCTACATGTGACTCCAGACCCACAGCAATGTGGCTGACTCTGAAATGCCCTCTGGGCAATTAGTGATGGGCAATAAATGCTGCCTAGTCAGTGACACCCTCATCCCATTAAAGAATTTTTAAAATAACCAATTGGCTGGTCATTGACAATCCTGTGACACTTTATGAGTTGGTGCAACTATTAATCTTGCCTCCTAGCCAGAATTTATCCTTGAACAAGTGTCATATAACTGGATTAATTATTGATTCAACATATCACTTTTTTGTGGAAATTTACTGTCAGTTATTTTCCCATGACTTTGTTTGTCTGTGACTGTTTAGAAAAGAAATTTGTTTGATCACTTTTTAAAAATTCCTTAAAAGTTGTTCAAAATTGTTGATGCTTCAAACTTTCTGTTTTTAAGATACATAACATTCCAATCATTGTGATGAATGAAATAATTGTTTACTTGTCTAAACATTTGTCATTTGATCTGCTATACAAATATTGGGGAACAGTTGTACTGCACCTTGTAAGCATCCTGAATCCAAAATAAAGCCAACTGGAGTTCATTACTTTTCCAGGACGATACATGTTAGAAGAGCATTTAATGTCATTTGGATCAGTTGCTGGAGTAGGATACAGTATGATGCCTATAACAAATAGAAGCATCATTTAAATATTATATTAAGGATCGTGAGACTGAAACAATTTTATCTCACTCTTGCATCTGGAATGAGAAGTTTATGGGCTACAGTCTAAAAGTAATGACTTAAGCACAGATGCCCAAATCTTACAGTCTTCAGAGGCATTGATGACTGGATATGTGACAGGAGTTATGTACAAATTGCCCGCAATATTTCACAAGGAGCTTATCAATGTTTCTACCCTTGAAATTTCAGACATTTTACAACCTGGTCTAATAACTGGGTGACTACACAACTAACAGGACCAATAACACCCCAGGCAATCTGACGAACATTCAATTACTATTATAATCTCCAAGAGCTCAACTATCACCAACCACCTGACTGCACCACTTACCCTACACAACGACTTCCTGCCCAACGATACCTGACAACCTAACTGTTCCTGAGGCCCATCTTCTATGATAAGTACACAAAATCCCTCCCCACATCCTGGACCACCTGATTCCATCCCCTAAATGTCTGATGACCATATCAGTCCAATCTGATTCAGTTGCACATCTAACTACACTCTGATTACTCAACTACATCCAAGCTGACCCAACTTGCTCCAATCACCTGACAGTGACCCCAGTCCTCAAGTGGATACACCTGACTATCATGCTCCATCCAAACATGGCACAGCAAACCCCCAACACCAATCATCCCCAGGACCAACACAGTAAATAGGAGCAGCAATAGGCCATTTGGCTCTCTATGTCTGCTCCATCATTCAGCATGACCGTGGCTAATCATCCAACTCAGTACCCTCTTCTCACTTTCTCCCGATTCCCTTATATCCATTTGGCCCTAAGCATTATATCTAATCACTTGAAAACATTCAATGTTTTAACCTAAACCAGTTTCTGTGGCAGAGAATTCCACAGGATCACCACTCCCTGCATGAAGAAATTTCACCCCGTCTAAGTTGTAAGTGGCCTATCCTTTTTCCTTGGAATGCAAACCTGCTTCTGGGATCCCTCATAATCAGGAACATCCTTTCTGCATTTACCCTGTCTACTCCTGTTAGAATTTTATAAATTTCTGTGAAATCACCCCATACTTTTCTAAACTGCAGTAAATACAGTCCTAACAAATCCAAAACTCCTCATATATCCGTCTTGCTATCCCAGGAATCATTTCTGATAAGCCTTTTTTGTACTCCATCCATGGTCATAAAATCTTTCCTCAGATATGGAGACCAAAACTGCACACAATTCCCCAGCTGTGGTCTGATCAAAGCCCTGTATTGCAACAAGACATCACTGATCCTGATATTGAATTCCTACATTATGAAGGCCAATATACTATTTGCTTCTTCACCTTCTATTGCACCTGCATGCTTTCAATGACTGGAGCAGAAAAACACTCAGGTCATATTGCATCTCTCCATTTCCCAATAATCACCATTCAGATAACAATCTGCCTTTATGTTTTTGCTATTAAGGTGAATGACCTGACTTTTATTCATGCTATACATCATCTGCCATGCATTTATCCACTCAGTCAAATTGTCTAAATCACACTGAATCCTCTTTGCAGCTCACTCCCCTGCCCAATTCTGTCATTTGCAAACTTGGAGATATTACATTTAGTTCCCTCATCTACATCATTAATATATGTACTGTGAATAGCTGAGATACAAGCACTGATCCCTGCAGTGCCCCATTCATCACTGCCTGTCACTTGGAAATTCCAAATCTTTGTTTCCTGTCTGCCTACCAGATTTCCATAAACATGTCAGTTTACATTCTGTCATTTCGTGTGCTTTAATTTTACATGCCAAACTCTTTTATGGGACCTTCTCAAAAGTCCTCTTAAAGTCTGAGTAAACCACATCCACTGCCTTCCCTTATGAATTCTATCAGTTAAATCCTTCAAAAATTTCAGTAGATTTGTCAAGCATGATTTGCCTTTTGCAAATCCATGCTGACTCTTTAGGACCCTGTCACTGTTTTCCAATTCTGCAATTAAATCTTTTATAACTCACTCGAGACTTTCCCTACTCCTGATGTCAAGCTAGCCAGTCCACAATTTTCTATTTTCTCTCTGATTCCTTTTTTTTTAAATAGTGGGGTTACATGAGCTAATCTCCAATCAGTGTGAACTGTTCCAGTGTTTTTTGAATGGGGAAGCAATGATGTAGTGGTACTATCACCAAACTGTTAATCTAGAAACTCAGGTAATATACTGAGGACCTGAGTTTGAATCGCACCATTTTCGATGATGCAATCTGAATTTTAAAAAAAATTGGAATTATAACAAAAACGGTGACCATGAAACCATTGTTGATTGTTGAGCGATAATATGCCAGGTTCACTATTTTCCTTTAGGGAAGAAAACTGCTGTCATTACCTAGTCTGGCCTACATGTGACTCCAGACTCACAGCAATGCACTTGACTCTTAACTGCCCTCTGGGAAATTAGGGCTGGACAATAAATGCTGGCCTAACCAGCAATACCCACATCCTGCAAATGGATAAAAAAAAAGGCTTGAAAGATGACCAGAATACACCAACTATTTCTAGGTCCACTTCCTTAAATACTACAGGATGTGGACTACTGGGCTCTGGGATTTATCAGCCCATTAACCCATCAATTTCCCCAACACCATTTGTCTCCTCATACTGTTTTCCTTCAGTTCTTCCCTCTCACTACACCATGTGTTTCCATACATTTTTGGGATGTTATTTGTGTCCTCCTTTGTGAAGGCAGAACCAAAATAGGTCTTTAATTGTCCTTCCATCTCTACATTCCCCATTATAAATTCCGCTATTTCCGACTGTAAGGGACCTGTATTTGTTTTGTCTAATCATCTTTGCTTCACACACCTAAATAAGATTTTATAATCAGTTTGTATGTTCCCTCTTATACAAGCTCACTCTTATACCTTATTTTCACCCTCTTAATCAATCCTTTTTTTCTTCTTTCTGAAATCTAAGCTGCTCCTAATCCTCAAATATGCTGCTTTTTTCTTCCGGTTGTTCAATTCATTTGCCCCTTTCTTGCATCTAATTGTATATTTAATTTCACTTATTAGCCATGGTCAAACCACCAGACCCAGTTAACATCCCATCAACTGACTACTGTCAACCCAACTGCCTCCCCAAACCAAATACCATAACACCTGATCTAATTAACACCCAACTCGACCCAATTACACTCAGTAACCTTCCTCCACTCTCACTGGCTCCTGACAACCCACTCAAACACCTGACCGAAGCCCCAATCACACAAGCATCTGCCAAACACCGAACTACCATAATTTGGCATTAGCAAACTCGTCTGCCCTGAGCATCTGACTGTGCAACCAAACTCAGATACCTCTCGATACAGCCATACTATTTCTCAACCTGTACTGACTACTCCCTGATCCAACACAACTACATCTGTGACCGTCTGACTTACCCCAGCAGGCAACTGCCATCCCAATCAGACACAAATATCATCTCACTAAATGACTAAGCGACCCCAATATGACCCACAATGTCGCAACACAATTACAGTTCTCAATCTAAAAGGAAACAAAAATAAAACAGCGAACTGTGGATGCTGGACTTCTGAAGCAAAAACAGAATTTTGGTGAAAATCAGCAGGCCTGGCAGCATCTGTGGGGTGAAAACAGAGTTAATACTTTGAGTCCAGTGACCCTCCTTCAGAACAACTGCCTGTGTGGCCTTGAACAGCAGTGATCAAAACATGAAATGCATTTTGAAGCTTTATTGCAAATTTATTACTCCTACCAGAAGAACTTTGTTGTACAATAAAAATTAACAACAGTTCCCTAACTTCCCTGAATGTCAAAGAGCGAAATGTCTGCAATTTTTTTTCATAAAAAAACTGTAGAGTAATGGCTATTGTCTCTTCACATTAGGAACCTTAGCATGGCTGGTATAATGACAACAAATGCTGTACAAAAGGTTTAATTAAGCAAAGCATTATACTGAAGTCATGTTCTGTTGTCTAGAAAGCAGGGGAGGGATCATCAGTATGGTCAAGCCAATTTCACAATTTGGTATAATTTGCTCCATACTTCACATTCTTGACACAAAAAGAAAAGTGATCTCAAAACAATGGGGATCAGAATAAATAGATTTCTACAATAGGAATAAAGAAATCAACAGAAAAAATAAGTTATTTTAGAGTCATAGAGTTGTACAGCATGGAAACATGCCCTTCAGTCCAATCTGTCCATGCTGACCAGATATCCTAAATTAATCAAGTCCCATTTATCAGCATTTGGTCCATGTCCCTTTAAACCCTTCCTATTCATGTACCCATCCAGATGCCTTTAAATGTTGTAATTGTACTAGCCTCCACCACTTCTTCTGGCAGCTCATTTCATACACACGCTACCCTCTGCATGAATAAGTTGTCCTTTAGGTCCCTTTTAAATACTTCCACTCTCACCTTAAACTTATGCTGTCTAGTTTGGACTCTCCTACCCTGGGAAATAGACCTTGGCTATTCACCCTATCCACGCATCTCATGATTTTATAAACCTCCAAAAGGTTGCCCCTCAGCCTCTGATGCTTGAGCAAAAAGAGCACCACCTATTCAGCTACTCCCTATAGCTCAATTCCTCTAACCTCAGGAACATCCTTGTAAATCTTTTCTGAATGCTTTCAAGTCTAACAACATCTTTCCTACAGGAGGGAGACCAGAATTGAATGCTGTATTCAAAATGTGGCCCAACCAGTGAGCTGTGCAGCTGCAACATGACCTCCCAACTCCTGTACTCAATGCATTAACCAAAAAAGGCAAGCAGACCAAATTCCTTCTTTGCTATTCTGTCCAACTGCGACTCCACTTTCGAGAAATATGAACCTGCACCCCAAGGTCTCTTTTTTTGACAACACTCTCCAGGATCCTACTATTAGGTGTAGAAGTCCTGCACTGATTTGCCTTACAAAAATGCAACACCTCCCATAAATCTAAATTAAACTTCATCTGCCACTCCTCAGCCCATCCGCCCATCTAATCAAGGTCCCATTGTACTCTATGATAATCTTCTTCACTATCAATTACAGCACCAATTTTGTTGTCATCTTCAAGCTTACAAACTATTCCTCCTTTATTCACATCCAAATTATTTACATAAGTGAGAAAAACAGTGGACCCAGCACCGATCCTTGTGGCACATCACTGGTCACAAGTGTCGAGTCTGAAAAGCAACCCTCCACCATCACCTTCAAGCAAATTTTGTGTCCAAATGGCTGGCTCTCCCTGGATTCCATGTGATCTAACCTTGCTAACCAATCTACCACGTGGAATCTTTTTGAATGCCTTGCAGAATTTCAAATAGACAATGTCCACTGCTCTGCGATCATCAATCTTCTTTGTTACTTCTTCAACAAACTCAATCAAGTTAGTGAGACATGATTTTCCATTCATGAAGCCACACTGACTATCCTTAATCAGTCCTTGCCTTTCCAAATACATGTTCCTCAGAATCCCCACCAACAGCTTACCCACTACTGACATCAAGCTCACCAGTCTGTAGTTCCCTGGCATTTCCATACCACTTTTTAAAAAGATAATGGCATCACATTAGCCAACCCCAGCCTTCTGGAACCTCACCCATGGCTATTGATGATACAAGTATCTCAGCAAGGGGTCCAGTAATCACTTCCCTAGCTTCCCATGAAGTTCTGGGATACACCTGACCAGGTCTTGGGGATTTATTTACCTTTGTGCATTTTAAGACATCCAGCACCTCCTCCTCTGTAATATGGACACTTGTCAAGATTTTATTTCTCCAAGTGCTCTAGCTTCCATGTCCTTCTCCACAGTTAATACAAAATACTCTTTTCATGTCTCACCCATCTCCTGTTGTTCCATACATAGATGATCTTGTTGATCTCTCCCTCGTTATTCTTTTGTCCTTAATGTATTTGTAGAATCCTTTTGGATTCTCCTGAGTCCTATTTGCGCAAGCTATCTCATGTCCCATCTTTGCCCTCCTGATTTCCCTCTTTGGTATATTTCTACTGCCCGTATATTCCTCAATCCCAGCTGTCTGTACCTGACATATGCCTTCTTTTTATTGACCACAGCCTCAATTTCTCTACTCATCCAGCTTTCTCTACACCAACCTGCCTTTCCCGTTACATTAACAGAACATACTGCCTCTGGACTTTTGTTATCTCATTCTTGAAGGCCTACCAGTTTTCAACTGTCCCTTTACCTACAAATAGTCTAGATCATCTAGTGACTCAGAGATAATTAGTGATCTAATAGGAAGAGTGATCATAATGTGAAGTAATTTCAGTTTACATTTGAGTGTGATTGAATATATCTGAAAGACATGGTCGAAAATTTAAGTAAAGCCAATGCTAGAATATTTGAAAGGCCTTTCTGGTGTAGATTAGAAGCTGATATAGAAGATGTTGATTAAAACTTTTGTGTCTGACTGCACATTAGAACATGCAAATAACTGGCCACAACATGGAGAAAAACAAGTGTATAAAAAAGAAGAAATTTAAAGCAATTAATATAAATAGAGGATTGCAAAGGAGGGTGAGAAAAAACCAGGACCACAGGTTAGCTAGTTAGGCATCAATAGTAAATGGTGACAGGACATTTGGAAATTCACAATATGCAGTACCAATTTACAAAAACTAAATTATGTTTGCTAAATCTATTAACAGGGGAGGCGATGGCCTAGTGATATTATTGCTGGACCATTAATCCAGAAACCCAGATAATGTTCTGGGGACTGAAATTCAAATCTCACCATGGCAGATGGTGGAATTTGAATTCAATAAGTATCTGGAATTAAGAATCTAATGATGACCATGAATCCATTGTCGATTGTTGGAAAAAACCATCTGGTTCAGTAATGTCCTTCAGGGAAGGAAACTGCTATCCTTCTCTAGTTTGGCCTACATGTGACTCCAGACCCACAGCAATGTGATTGATTCTTAACTGTCCTCTGGGCAATTAGGGATGGGCAATAAACGCTGCCTAGCCAGTGATGCCCTCATCCCATGAATTAATAAAAAAAAAACTTTTGCCAATGGCCAAGTTAAGAGAATGAGGTACATTTCATTTTTGGAAGATGCTCAGTACAGACATAAGATTTGGAATTAAGGATTAAAGAGCAGAAAACAGAATGGAGCAAACAACCCTCATTACAGCCAAGGTCCAAACATGGATAGAAGAATTAAATTCTTCAGGTGAGGCACATGTGAGTACCATAAACAATTTTGCAGACCATATTTTACTGATTATTGTATCAAAGGATCCAAGTGTATTAGAAATTATTCCATAGAGCAATTTTTTGTAGAAGATAGCTTTGGTTGCTTTTGGGCTCCACTTTAAATCTCAGGACATTGCTGCAATGATTCCCCAGGGCAATGTTCAACACGCAAACATTTTCACAGCTTTGTCAATGAAAGGACACTGTATTAACACTTATAGTGAAGTCCTGGGATTGGGATGATGGACTACCAGAAACCAATTTTTTCTTTTCATGCGCTAAGTATGACTCTACCCAGTGGAGAGATTTTCCCTGACTTCTGTGTTGTTAGGGGTCCTTGATGCTGGACTCAGTCAAATGCTGCCACAAGTGTGGTCACTCTCACTTCATTTTTATTACCTCTTTTGTCCATGTTTTGCAATGAGGTTAGGGGCTGAAAGGCAGAACCAAACTCAGGAGCTATGAACAGCCTCATAAAATCTTTACAGTGTAGAAGCAGGCCATGTTTCCCTTTGAGTCCACAGTGTCCCTTCAAACAGCATGCCATTCAGACACGCCCACCCCCACCCTATCTCTGTAACTGTGCACTTCCCATGGCTAATCCACCTACCTTCACGTTGCTGGGCTCTTTGGGCTATTTAGCACGGCCAATCCAGCTAACCTGCGCATGTTTGTGACAGGAAACTGGAGAACCCAGAGGAAACCTGCACAGGGAGAATGTCCAAACTCCACACAAATGGTTACCCAAGGCTGGAATTGAACCTAATCCCTGGTGCTGTGAGCCTCCGTGCCACCCCTTATTTTTGCTCATTGAGTGCCACTTGAAATCACAGTTGATGACTCCTTCCATCACTTTGCTGTTGATCAATAATAATTAATGAGATGATAATTAGACAGGTTGAATTCTTTTTTACATATTGTGCAGGAAATAACTAGGCATTTTTAAAATTTTATCCACTAGATGCAAATGTTTTAGCTAACTAAGCAGTATGGCTACAGTCACAGCTAGAGTTCAAGCCCAAAACTTTCAGTATTCTTGTGAGATTATTGTCAGGGCACATAGACTTTGTGATTTCAAGCACCCTCAGCCATTGCCTGAGTTTGATCTGAGAGAACTGAATTGGCTGAAGCCTAACATTTGAAATGCTGAAGATGTCTGAAGTAGGCCAAGATCAATCACTGATCACCCCTGCCTGAAGGTGGCTGCGATTGCATTATCTTGTCTCTTATACTCATGCACCATGCTCCCGCTGTAGGTTTCAAGTACTACAGAATGGATAAGCTGGTATATTTGGCTCCTTTAAAAAACTTTAGTGAATGTGGTAAAGATAGTTACCAATGGTTTTCAAGGTCACCATTGCAAAGATTAGCTCTTAATTCCAGATTCCATCGATTGATTTTAAATTCCGATAACTGCCATGGTGGGATTTGAACCTGTATTCCGAGAGCATTATCCATGGCCGCTGGAATTGTAGGGCAGTGACCTTTCCACCTCAAAACCATCTCCCCCATCTTAGGCAATTACATCCTCCACCATTTGGTTCCATTGTGTCATGTGTGGTTCATAAACAAGAAGCAATTTCTGTAGTATTCCTCTTATGTGAGCACTTTCATAACTGAAGACATCAATCATTTGCAAGAACAATGACAATAGATGCATGGAAATGTGCTCCCCTCCAACACCCTGTCTCATCTTCACACTCTAGCTACAGTCCTTAAGCACCACAGGATTGTGACAATACTATGGCTTTAACAGGTGAATTTTGTCTTTTTTTTATGAAGAAAGGTTGAGACAGAAGTTACAAGTAGTCTGCTCAAAGCTGAGAAAGAAAGCAGCTCATGAGGCCTTGGTTTTCTCTTTAAAGTTGGAACAGTAGAAGAGGCCTGAATCGGTGGTATCAAGCTCCCACAGATGCAAGATTTTTAGTTTTAGCTTTTAGCAGTTGCTGGGGTCTTGAAGCTGGATTTGGAGGCTCTTATTCCTCTCTCTGCTGCAGCTAAAAGCTGGTGGAGGGGGGAGGGGGTTTTCCTGCTGCTAGAATTGCACGTGAGACAATCTTTTTTTTTACTGAAGTTGCCATTGCCAAGGGTGTGTTTTTCGGATGTAACAAATTAGTATTAGTTAATATATTGATTATTTTATTAAGCATTTCAAAGAGTTAGAGTTAAGCTGATTCTTTTGTTTTTGTTTCATCTGTATTTTAGCTGTGGTGTAAAAATAAAGTGTGATTTGCTTAATGTGCCTGATCTCTTTAAAGAATTTATTTGTGTGGGAAGGTTTACTGATGTATATAAGGAGGTAAAAAATAGTAGATTTTAAGAGACATGAGAGCAAGTTAATCTTTGATGATGAGAAATGAGGAAATATGTAATGAAGAAGGAGCATTGCCACACAAAGTGGAAATATGTGGAATTAATGCTGAGAAGAGCAGTGTTCCACTATATAAAGTGAGCTTGCAGACTCTGGTGAAAAGTGGTGAAGTGGTGATGAGAGTCACAGAGAAATTCTGAGCTGCAGATATACAGTTTATCTTTGGTATGGATACAGCTGGATCACACGTGGAAGTGATGCCCACTGTGGTTAAAAGTCCAGTAGAAAATCAGGCAACTGAGGTGTTACAGGAAGTATATTCTGGGATTTTTACTAATTGTGTGGTGACAAGGTCAAAAAGCCATAGGTTGAAGCAGGAGGAAAAATCAACGAGTAAAGATAAGGAAGTTGAAATTCAATTATAAGAGATTATGTTTGATTAAATGGTTGTAGAACAGGTGGAGGATAAAGCAAATATTTTAGTGCAGAGAAATTAGCTGAATTACAACAGAACCAGGAAAAAATTAAGTATCGGTGGCTCAGTGGCTAGCACTGCTGCCCCACAGTACCAGGGACCCTGATTTGATTCCACCCTCAGGTGACTGTGTGGGGTTTGCACATTCTCCTAATGTCTGTGTGATTTTCCTCCCACAGTCCAAACATGTATAGGTTAAGTGGATTGGCCATGTTAAATTGTATAAAGAGTCCAGGGATGTGTAGACTAGGTGAATTAGCCATGGGAAATGCAGGGTTACAGGGATAGGGTGGTCTGGGTGGGACGCTCTTCAGAGGATTGGTGTGAACTCAATAGGCTAAATAGCATGCTTCCACACTATAGGGATGGTTCTATGATTGTATTAAAAAGCATACACAAAAGAAGAATCTGAGTGTATCTTAAAAGGAAGTCTTAATGAGGAAATGGAGACCACCATATATTCAGGTGGCAAGAAATGGACAGAAGTTCATCAAGTTGTATCACTGGTGGGTTATAGAAAGGAGAAGTTGTGGGTGGCACATGAATTACCTGTAGGAGGTCATTTCGGAGTAAGGAAAACTCAAGCCAAAATACAAAAACATTTTTTATTGGCCGGGACTGCATAACGATGTGGTTGAATTTTGTCAGGCATTTCACACATGTCAGGTAATTGGAAAACCTCAGGCAGGGATAAAACTAGCACCTTAAATACCCATTACCCAACAGTGTAAGATAGCAGACAATGACACATCCCTCCAGGACTTGCTCAATGCTTTCTATGCTTGGTTTGAGCAGAATACCACCGGTGTGGTGATGACTGCTCCGACAGCTCCAGACACACCTTTTCCCTCTGTTGCCACTTCAGAAGTCAAAGCTATCTTCCTGGGAGACAACCCAAGGAAAGCGACAGGCCCGGATGGTGCCCCCGGCCGAGCACTCAGATCCTGTGCGGTCCAAGTGGCAGAGGTAGTCACTGATATCTTCAACCTTTCCCTCCTACAAGCCAAAGTCCCCACCTGCTTCAAGCAGACCACCATCATCTCCATACCCAAGAAAACACATGCAGTGTGCCTTAGTGACTACTGCCCAATAGCTCTGCTTTCAACAATCATGAAGTGCTTCGAGAGGCTGGTCATGGCCCACGTCAAGATAACACAGTGTGGAGCTGGAGGAACACAGCAGGCCAGGCAGCATCAGAGGAGCAGGAAAGCTGACGTTTTGGGTCGGGATCCTTCTTCAGAAAAAAAAAACAACTCCAATCTTCCAACCTGCCTCGAACCCCTACAGGTTGCCGACTGACATAACAGATCCACAGAGGATGCCAAATCCCTAGCCCTACACTCATTCCTGGAACATCTGGGCAACAAATATACCTATATCATACTCGTGCTCATTGACTACAGCTCCGCTTTCAAAATCATTATCCCCTCCAGACTGTGTATGACCATGATCTCAGCTCCGCCCTCTGCAATTGGATCCTCAGCTTTCTGACCGATAGGTCACAATCAATGAGGATAGGTAATTGCACCTTCTCCACAATAACACTCAACACGAAAGCCCCCCAAGGATACGTCCTCAGCCCCCTTTTGTACTCCCTGTACACCTCCAACTGTGTTACCAAATTCTGAATGAACGCCATCTACAAGTTCGCTGATAACACCACTGTAGTGGGGTGGATATCTAACAATGATGAGTCAAAATACAGAAGGTAGATAGAGGGCTTGGTGATATGGTGCAATGAAAACAATCCGTCTCTCAACAGCTGCAAAACTAAAGAACTGATCATTGACTTCAGACAGAAAGGAGGAGAACACTCCCACATCTAAATCAATGAACTGAGGATGAGAGAGTGAAGCGCACCAAGTCCCTCAGAGTGACAATTAGCAACAACCTGTCCTGGACTTCCCACGTAAATGCAACAGTCAAGAATGCACAACAATGCCTCTTAATACTCAGGTGGCTCAGGACATTTGGCATGTTCATAAGGTCCCTCACCAACTTCTGCAGATGCACCAATGAAAGTAAACTTTCCAGCTACATAACAGCCTGGTACGGCAACTGCTCTATCCAGGGCCATAAGAAACTACAGATGGTGGTGTGCACAACCCAGACCATCATCGAAGCCAACCTTCCATCCATGGACTCTATTTACACAGGTCGCTGCCACAGAAAGTTGGCCAATGTCATCAAAGCCCATCGCACCCTGGTAATGACCTCCTACAACCTCTTCCATCAGGCAGAAGATACAGAAGCCTGAACACATGCACAAGCAGGTTCAGGAACAGCTTCTTTCAGGCTGTTATCAGACTGTTGAATGAACTCTAGCCTGAAATAATGTAACCTGCAATGTAACCTGTATACCGCTAAGTCTTTTTGATCTGTACATCCGTTGCTTGCTGTGATCTCTCTGTACTGCTTATAAACAAAGCTTTTCACTGTATTTCAGTACACTTGACAATAAAATCAATCAATCAATTCTGGCATTTGAGGAAACTTTTACAAGAGTCTTAATTGATGGCACAGGTCTCCTACCAAAAAGAAAACGTGGGATTCAATATTTGTTGACCATAATTGACGTGTCTACTGGATTTTATGTTGCAGTTTATGGAATGTTACTATATTTGAACAGTTGATTTGAACAGTTAATTATATTTGGACCACAATCGATAGAAATGCTGCAACAAACAATCAAATCTATGGAAAAACAAGAAGACTAGCAGCCCTCAGTGTGCTCAATTAGATGTATTCTGGCAGGCTTTTCCTCACATCAAGAGTCCATGTACTCATCCGACAGATTTAGAATGAAAAATATTCTACCCAACCCTGACTTCAGTAATAACATAATTGTAACAATCTTCAAGAAGAATTATTAACCTTGGAAACTGTGAAAACTATTGAGGTATTTCCTGCTGTTCATAGAGGGAAAATCTGGAGAGATATGCTATTGAATTGACTTCTTTCTGTGGCTTAGAAATTCCTGCATGAGACATAATGCAGTTCCAAAAAAATGTCAAGAACAATTCAAGAAACTCTTCCTTGCAATCATTGATCTACCCAAAGCAATTGGTTCAGTGAATTTTAAGGCTGTATAAATTCTTCTCTAAAATCTTACAATTATTGCCTAATAATGTTGCCACAGCCATCCTGAGATCTCAAACAGATGCCTTCAAATTATGGCCTGATGTATTCAACTGCCCTTGATTATGAGCATTCAATACCACCTAGATTGGAAACTCTTTAATATTATTCATGTCCAAGCCAAATATTAACTGACCCTATCATAGACATGCATGACCCACAGAATGGAGATGACTGCAAATCCATTTCCCACTCTGCACCAAATTTGCAAGCTGCTCTCAATTTCTCCAATTCTGCCCACCAGAGACTCCATCTGTCATTGAATTTTGCCAAAATAAAACTCACATATCATGCGTCTCTTAGTTCATCAAGTATTCCACCTGCTACACATGTTTTTGAAGAGGCCCTGGAATATATTAATCACTTCCCATAAATTGGCAGCTATATCTCTCAAATGGTCACCATTGATGAGGAGATCAATCAGTGCCCCAGCTTAATCTTCTCCAAGCAACAGCAACAAATATTTCAAACGAAAGACCTCTACATGACAATGAAACCTTAGTGTACAGAGCAGTTGTCATCACCACACTCCTGTACTGCATTGGACCTGGATGTGTATCAGTAAAATATAAGAGCACTGGAGAAATTCAACCAGAAACATCTCCTCTGGCTCATTCTCTGAATTCAATGAGAGGATGACTAAAACAAAAATCAGTATCCTTCCTGAAGCCAGTTACACAAATATTCAAGCAAAGATCTTGCAAAACCATTGACAATGGACTGGACACTGTGTGCAGATAGCTGAAAGATATCTCTCCCACCAAGACATGTTTTCTCAGCACTCAGTTGGTCAGTTTTCCAGGGCAATGTATAGCAAATACCACAAAGGAATTCTGAAGCCCTTCTTGAAGCACGGTTGCATTAACATTAATGACTGGGACGAGAGCTTACCAAGATTTCAAAGTGCAGACAGCTTGACCATTAAGCTGCATCATGCTTTAAGTCCAACCGCCTAAAAGTTGAGGCAGAGCAACAACAGAAAAGGGAATAAGATGTCACTAAATCCTGTTTTCCAGATCATATTACCATGAAGGACGTCCTGTTCAAAGTTCCCAAAGCTCTGCAGGTCCAGAATCAGGCTGTTGAGTCACATTAAGTTCCATGGAGAAAAGCAGTTGAGATGAGGATCCTAAGGCAGGCAGCCACTGGGAGATAACTCTGCTCAGGCAGCAGATAAAGGAACATTGAGGCTTGGGGTCTTCACTCACTTTCCAGGAGCCCAAACAGCTGAACCTGTGGGAGACACCTCTACTAGGGCCTGGGTGCGAAAACAAATCCAAGATTACCATAAGAAAACTGAAACTTTATTAGTTAGTGAGAAGCTGTTGTTAGGGAGTGAGTCTAAATAACATAAAACTAGAGAAGCATCCGGATGTATTTCTGCAAGGAATATGACGGAAAAGGGAGGTAAAGTTCAATCAAGTCAAAGAAAGTTATATAGTAAATCAAAGAAGAAAAAAAGTTAAAGTGAAGCAAAGTTAATGACACGGTTTTATAATAACTATAGATTTAATATAAGGGCAACAAATAGATGGAATCTTGCAGTACGGGATGTCAAGTCAGCTGCAACAAATGGACATACATGTGTCCCACATTAACATATGTACAAAAAGTGTCAGCAGCTGCACAAGATTGATGTCCAGCTTTTGGAAAGTGAACATAGGCTGGAGTCACATTGTGCATCCACAAGGCAATTATGTATTTGAAAATTATGTATAAGGAGGTGGACACACTACAGATTAGAGGTGTACAGACAGAGACAAACTGGGTGACTATCAGGTATGATGATATTATGGCTTTTCGTCCTGTTCTCTTTTATGAAGTTACAGTTCAGCCAATTATTTTATTTTATTTTTATTTGTCTGCATTTTAATTATTGTGTATGAATAAAGTGTGTTATGCTTCAAGCCTGGTAGTTTGACACAATGCCTTACATTTACCATTAAAATCAGAAAAAAATAGGGTCTAGACTATCTTCTCAATATTTTTTGGGAGGGTTTGGTCTGGTCCATAACACAGGCAATCTAAGAAAAGCAGGCATGTGGTGCAACAGTCCTCTGAGTCTACCATGCTTGACGATCAGTGATCGATTTTGGAAACCAGAGAAAGTGATGTTTCCTGTGGGCAGTGCAGCTAGGGACAAGTCTGTGGCTCCAAGGATGTCTGAGCTGAACAAGGAGTTGGAGGAGAAACAAGAATGGAAGGGCAATAGTGATATGTAATTCCATATACCTTTCTGCAGAAAAGAAACATGACTGCAGGATAATGTATTGCCTCCCTGGAACAGACAATTATATCATTGATCAATTGCAGAGTATCCTTTTGTGGGAGCAAGAATAGACATCAGGACCAACAACTTAGATAGGAAGTGAGATGATGTCATGAAAGTTGATTTCAGGGACTTATGAAAGTCATTAAGAGGCAGGGACACAAAGAGAACTGATCTCACAAATATTCCACATTGCATAGGACAAGGCAATCGACTCTTAGAATGCTTTTCGAACTCTTTTAGAATGCTGCATAAAATTCTGGTTGCCCTTCAACAGGAAGGACATTGCTCAACTTAAGAGAGTGCAGAAAGTATTTACAAGGATGTTGCCAGGATTGGACGTATTGAGTTATGGGGAGAGGCTGAATGAGCTGGGGAGTTTTCCCATGGAGCTCGAAGGTTGAGGCATGCATTTACGTTTACAAATTCATGAGGGACATGAATATGGTGAATAGCCAAGATGCTTTTCCTAGAGTGGGGGATTCCAAAACAAGATACCATAGGTTTAAGGTGAGAGAGGAAAGATTTAAAAAGGACCTGAGAGATAACTTTTTCACAAAGATGGTGGTGCATGTATGGAATAGGCCAGCAGAGAATGTGGCGGAGATGGTTTTATTACAACATTTAAAAGGCATCTGGACGGGTATGTGAACAGGAAGGGTTCAGTGGGATATGGACCAAAAGCTGGCAAATGGAATTCGGTCATATCGGGATGTCTGGTCATCATGGATGAGTTGAGCTGAAGGGTCTGTTTCCATGTTGTGTGACTGTATGACTCTACAATAGACTTGTGGTGTTATTGCTGGATGAATAATCCAGAGATAATACAGTCATATAGCACAGAAACAGACCTTTCAGTCCAACTTGTCTATGCTGACCAAGTTTCCCAAACTAAACTCATCCAATTTGCCTGCAGTTGGTGCATATCCCTCTGAATTCTTCCTATTTGTGCACCTATCCAAATGTCTTTTAAGTGTTGTAACTGAACCTGCATCTACCACTTTTTCCAACAGTTCATTCCACACACAAACCACCCTCTCAGATCTCTTTTAAATCTTTCTCTACTCACCTTAAAAATATGTTCCCTAATTTTGAACTCACCCACCTTTGGGAAAAGACCCTTGTTATTCACCTTATCAATACCGCTCATGATTTTATAAATATCTATAAGGTCATCTCTTAACGTCCTACGCTCCAGCAAAAAAAGTCCCAGTGGCAGGACAGAGGTGGAATTGAATTGTGTGAGTTGGGAATGAGTTGCCCTGAGAGTCCTCAACATTGACTCTGGACCGCATGAAACCTCGTGGCATCAAAAGTAACCAAACATGAGCAAGGAAAGCTCCTGCTGATTAAAGTCTACTGTCCAATCCACACTTCAGCTAGTGAAAGAGTATCCCTTTGTGTTGAGTAACACCTAGAGGAAGCACTGAGGGGTGTAAAGGCACAGAAAGACTGTGGGACTTCAATGATCGCCACAAGCAATAAGTCGGCAACAGCACTACTGACCATGCCTACATATCATAAAGGACATAACTGCTGGACTTGCCAGCTGCCAACTCTCCTAGGTAGTAACATTTCAGATTAGTTACAGAACCCAGGGTAGTGAAAGACAGCATTTGAGGTATCTTTAGTAGTTAAAGGTGTGTGCTATTCATTTAAGTACTTAATAAATTAATTGAGTCTTATAGACCTCTGAGTGTCTCCGCTATATTGTCATCTATGTATATACTGTTGTCTCACAGAGATGGGCAACACGATCAAACCAGAGAATCAGAATGGCTTAATGAAGAGTGCAGAATGACATGCCAAGAGCAGCACTAGGCATACCTAGAAATGAAGTGTGCATCTGGTGAGGTGACAAAACAGGACTACATGCATGAAGTTGTTGACTTGCTTGCTAAGCTGGCTTCTTTTCATTCAGATACTTCTTCACCATGGTAGGTAACATCATCAGTGAGGCCTCCAATGAAATGATGTTGTTCTACTCAGCCAGGAACTTACACTGTCCGGTCTGTTATGGTGAGTTGTGTCATTTCCGGTTCTGTTCTATATGGGTTTGTGTATGGGGTCCAATTCTATATGTTTGTTGATTGCATTATGGATTGAGAACCATGCCTGTAGGAATTACTATGCATGTCTATGTTTGGCTTGGGCTACTATGGTTACATTGTCCCAGTTAAACTGATGGCCTTCATTGTCCGAGTGTACTGATATTAGGGAAAGCTTGTCGTATCAGTTTGCTGCTGGCTGATGTTCGTGTATTCTGATGGCTAGTTTCCTCCCTGTCTGTCCAATGTGATGTTGCGGCAGTTGTTGCATGGTATTTTGTAAACTATGTTGCTTTTGCATGTTGTAGGTATAGGGTCTTTAATCCTTGTGAGTGTTTGTCGTAGTGTGGCTATAGGCTTGTGTGCTACCATGTTTCCTCGTGGTCATAGGAATCTCATTGTCAGTTCTGATATGTTCCTGATGTAGGGCAGTGTGGCCAGAGTGTCAGGGTGTACTGTGTCCACTTGATGTTATCTACTTAGTTGGCACCTGTGGATGAAGTTGTGGGGATAACTGCTTATAGCGAAGATTTTGTGTGGGTGCTCGTCCTCTTTCTTGTGCAGTTCTGGTGTGTTGCAGTGAGTGGTGGCCCTTTTAAATCATATCCTAACACAACTTTGTTTTTGGCTGTTAGGATGGTTGCTGTGGAAGTTGAGGATTTGGTCTGTGTGGGTTGCTTTTCTGTATACCAAGGTTTGGAGCTCCCCATTGGTCATATGTTCAAACCTGACATCAAGGAACAGAAGTGGATTGTTGTTTTCTTCCTCTCTTATGAATTTAATCCTGATGAATACATTGCTGATGAGGTGGTGGGTATCTTCTAGTTTGGTGTGTTTAATGATGACAAATGTGTCAACCATGCACTGGATCTACAGTTTAGGTTGAATGAGGGGGAGGGTAGCATGTTCTAGTCTTTGCATGACTGCCTCTGCAATGAGTCCTGAGATGGGTAGCCCCATAGGTGTGCCATTGATCTGTTTCTCTACTTGACTGTTAAGATGAAGTGTGTGGTGAGGAATAAGTCTTGTAGTTTGAGTATGCTGTCATTATTGATGGAGCTGCTGGTCTGCCTTCCTGCTTCCTCTAGTAATGTGGCCAGTGTTTCTTTGGCTAGTGTGATGTCAATGCTGTGAATAATGCTGTGACGACAAAGGATACCATAATCCCATCATTGCTGATTTTTATGTTCTTGAGTGTATTGAAGAATTCTTGGGTTAAGTAGATGGAAAGAAGTGATCCATCAACTAAGTGTTTCAGTCTCTGTTGTAGGTCCTTGGCCAGTTTGTGTGAAGGTGTCCCTGGTAGGGGGACAATGGGTCTGAGGGGGATGTCTGGTTTGTGTACTTTAGAGAGTCCATAGAATCGGGGTAGGGGGGTGTTTGTGCCTTCTGGTTTCATTCTCATGTTGTCCATCTTGGTTATCTGTCTTGCATCCTTTGGTCTCTTCACTTTGGGTGATCCAATTTCCCAGCTGCGGTGTTGGGTCTATTACCACTTGTTGGTAAGTGTTTGTATCTGCGATCAGTGCCTGCGCTTTCTCAACGTAGACCAGTTTGTTCTAATAACAGTCATGCGCCCTTTGTCTGCTGGAAGAATTATCATGTTCTTGTCTTTCTTGAGTTTTTTCTCATGCTTTCCTCTCTGATGTGTTCAGGTTGTCCCATTTGTTGCTTCTACTTAGTGTGGGGATTTTAGTTTGTCAGATGGCTTGTTGACTTTCATCCGTGAGTCTATTGTCTTTTAGTGTAGATTCCAAGGTGGCCATGAAGTCTGTTCTGTTTGCATCTTTTTTTGTTATAGTTCAGTCTGCATAACAGGACAGCTTTCTCAGTTTCTATGAGTCATCTGCTGGATCGGTTTCTTATCCATGTGTCTGGTTTGTTGTTGTTCTTGTCTTTGTGGTGGATCAGTTTGGTAAGTTTCTCCTGTAGCTTGTGTTTCTTCTTTGCTTTGTTCCTGTGTTATTTGATGGTGATGACCTGTTCTAGGGTTGTAGTCCATTGCTGGTCCGTGGTGGTTAGGTACTGTGATTTTTGGTGCAAAATTTCCCACTCATACTTTAAGAGTCAGATATGGACATCATTAATCATTATTCGTAGCATTCTGCATCCATTCTGTTCAGCTATTTTGTATGCTTGTGAGTTGTTGAGTGGAGGTTTGTATTTCATGCTGTGGTGCAGTACCTGGTTCCCGAGGCACTCATGGAGAAAGTGGAATTGCTTGTGGGTAGCACTCTGTGGATTGGTGAAGGCTTCCCATTGTTGGGCAATTTTTAGCATGTTGCGTCTGTAGGTGTTTAAGGTTTTTGCAAAGATTTGTAGCTTGGGTTGTGGGTGAGGTTGTTGACTTGCTTGCTGAGCTGGCTTGTTTTCATTCAGATATTTCGTCACTATGCTAGGTAACATCATCAGTGAGGCCTTCGCTGAAGCGATGTTGTTCTACGCCACTTGGAACTTATACTGTTCAATCTGTTATGGTGAGTTGTGTCATTTCTGGTTCTGTTCTGTATGGGTTTGTATATGGGGTACAATTCTGTATGTTTGTTGATTACACTGTGGGTTGAGAACCATGCCTCTAGGTATGGTTAGATGAACTGGAACAGTTTGGCTAGGGGTGTATCAAGTTCTACGGCATATACTTCAGGAAAGTTGCTGGAAAGGTGACAGGGCCCATGGTCTTTGTAGTATCCACTGCCTCCAGCTGTTTCTTGATATCATGTGGAGTCATGTAACACATTCAATCCAGCGATTATCACCCCATCAATCGACTCTCTATCATCAGTAAAATGATGAAAAGTGTCATCAATAGTGCTATCAACACTTGTTTAGCAATAAACTGATCGTTAATGCTTAGATTAGGTTCCATCAGAACCTTAGTTCAAACATTTAGAAAAGAGCAGAATTCCAGAGGTGAGGTGAAAGTTACTACCCTTGACATCAAGGCTACATATGACTGAATTTGCCATGAACGAACCTTAGGAAAAACTAGTCAATGGGTAGCGGGAGATAACTCTCTGCTGGTTAGATTCATACCTGGCAAAAAAAAAAGAAAGCTGATTGTTTTTGTTGGAGTCAGTCGTCTGAGATCCAGGACATCTCTGCAGGAGTTCCTCAGGGGAATGTGCGACACTCCATGATCTTCAGCTGTATCATCAATAACCTTCCCTCCATTATGTATGAGCAGAAGTGGTGATGGAAACACCATCACCTTCAAGTTCCACTGCAAGCCACTCACCATCCTGATTTGGAAATAAATTGCCACGCCTGCTGTGTCACTGGGTAAAAATCCAGGATCCCTCTCCCTGCTGGCATTATTAGTGTAATTACACCAAATGGATCACAGTTCAAGAGTAAGCTCAGCACCATCTTCACAAGGGCTATCAGAATTGGGCAATATATGCCATTTCAGTATCAGCCACATCCTATGAGTGAATTCAAAAAGAAATCAACCTTTGAAATTCTCTACCACTGACTTTACCAGGATCTAGCCTGGAATGGAGGGAAGGTCTAATGAGGAAAGGTTGAGAGAGCTAAGGCTTTTCTCTTTAGAACGATAAAGGATGAGAGGTGACTTGATAGAGGTGTACAAAATGATCAGAGGTATAGATAGAGTGGACAGCCAGAAACTTTTTCCTGTGGTGGAGGTAGCTATTACAAGGGGGCATAGTTTTAAAGTGAGTGGAGATAGATATAGGAGAGACGTCAGAGGTAGGTTCTTTGCTCAGAGAGTGGTAGGGGCGTGGAATGCATCACCAGAGAACGTAGTGGAGTCGATCTCATTAGGATGTTTAAGCAGCTATTAGATAAGCATATTAATGACAGTATAAGGTAGGGGTGGAGGTTAGATAGACCTTAGGTTTAGGGTAAAAGTTTGGCACAACATCGTGGGCTGAAGGGCCTGTACTGTGCTGGACTGTTCTATGTTCTATGACAGTTGTTAATGCTTAATCTCTGGGTATGTTTGATGTACTCATTAACAGATTTCAGGTTACTAATGATGTGAAAGATTGTGGGGATTATAGAGGTAAAAGTCATTAAAATGCTCAATCAGCCTATTAAATGGCAGAAAATACTTTACATGCACAATGATTTACCTCTGTTCCTATGTCCCTACGTTCCTAAGGCAAAAATTTACGCCACTGTAAGTCATCATCTTCAAATCAAGAGTCAGGGAATCCACACGTTTTTGTAGCTACACCACAACAGTTCAAGAAGGTCTCTTTCTCAATGTTTACTAGTTAAAAATTAAAATGGATGGACAACAAATGCTGCGTCTTTTCTTTACCTGCATTTAAATATGGTACCATACAAATTAGGACAAGGAGTAGATTACTCGACCCTTCGACCCTCCTCTGCCGTTGGGTAAAATTATGGCCATTCTGAATGTGGTCTCAACTCAACTTCCCTGCGTAGCCCAATACCCTTTGGTTTCCTTAATAATCTATCTTCTTCAGTGTACTGAGGCTGCGTAGAGCTTCTCGTCCAAAATAGAAGAGTTGTTTTAGTGACATGAGTAAGCTGAAACGTATTGCTTTCTGAAAGAAGCAGCAATTTATCAGTCATCATCTTGGTAGATAAGAAGTCAGAAATCCCGTAAGATACAACATTTCACGCCAACCGGAGGTAGCAAAACTCTTAAAAAGCAATGAAATGATTTTGAAATGCTGCCAATATTATAATGTGGAAAACACAACAGCCGAACTGTGCATAGCAAGCTCCCAAAAACTGAAACATTTTTGGAGGGTCCCGATCCGAAACATCAATTTTCCTGCTCCTTTGGTGCTGCGTTCCTCTGGCTCCACACTGCGTTGTCAAAGAAAAATCCATTTGTTTTGTGATATTGGGGAATACCTGTTGCAGTAACACTTTGGATAGTGCCTTGGGATCATTTGAATTCACCTTGAGAGTGCAGAAAGTGTATCTGATTAACGTCTCACCCTAAAACATTACCTCCTTCGTACTGCACGAGTGGGTCAGCCTGGATCACTGAGCCAAGTGCTGCAGCGGGACCTTAATTAACAAGAATGATATGTGAGGCAGTAGGGAGCAAAAGATTAAAGTCGAAAGTTTCCTTTGTTGGCAGGTATTCAGCTTCAAATCATAGTATTATGCAGGAAAGAAGGAGGTCATGAGTCCCAACAATCCGGCGCAGATTTTTTTCAGTCCGCCTGACACTCCCACTCTTTCCTTCTATCCCTGCGCTATACTCATCTTTCTGTCAACTCAGCAAAAAGAAACTCAATCATGACAGTTAATTACGATTTGCCGTTAACCGATGTTGATTGTCTTTTATTAGTCAATACTTCTGCAGGTGGCTGGTCAAAGTCTCACAAAGTATGCTTTTTCAACCACATAGTTAAACTGCCTGCCCTATAACTGCTAGACTAATCCTTTTTGTAAACATAAGCTTAACCTTTGGTATCTTCCACAACAGTTCTGAGGGAGGGTCACCGGACCCGAAACGTTAACTCTGTTTTTAACTTCACAGATGCTGCCAGACCTGCTGGGCTTTTCCAGCAACTTTGGTTTTGTTTGCTTTGGTATCTTCCGTTCCTCCAGCAGGAATCTAGTTTCTGAGAATAAATTGAAGTTTGGATTAAGTTCCTCTGGAATTTATATCTTTACACGCTTCGGTAACAAAATGTATCTCACAGGGACTAGGTGACTTATCCACTTGAAGTAGATACATGCAAAAGTTACATGAATGATGATTGACTGAGGGTTACTTTAGTAATATATAGCGTAAGATCAGATCTTCTTGTTTGTCCCGGTTGTTTATTTCCGCCGATTTTTTTTTTCCGTTAGTTGTTTTATATCTGGTTGACAGAGAATTTCGCCAGTGACTTGAGTTTGAGAGAAAGTGAAATTTTCGTGTTCAACTTTTGTGATGATCCCACATGAGGAATTCATCGCCCAATCGCGAACAAACGCAGACGCCTTCAGTACTCTTTAAACGCCAACTTGCAGAACTTAAGTGCTCAATGTTTGACTTTTGACCTACTAACCAACTCTCAGAGTTGAGTTGGAGTAACGGAACAAGCATTAGGTTAGACAGTTACTTTCGTTGCTCGGTGCATAGACAGGAGTACGTGTAACTTTCACACTTTGCATACGTTCATCTTTAATAAGCGTTCAGTGTAATTATTGGCAAAGACTCTCTGTGTCGCTGTCTACCAATGAGGCGCTAAAATGTTGCGAGCGATCTATACCCCCTCCCCCAATTCTACGCATAATGCAGAAACAGAGAGGAAACAGACTCTCACTGTTTGTAATCGTACATCGGAACCGTTATTCTTAGTACTCTTATTCCTCTACACAGATGTAATATTGGTTAGCGTTTTGCTTGGTTTATACTGGATATCAGTATTTGATTTTTTTTTGGGAAGGTGGGGAGTATTAATTATTTTGCATCTTTGCGAATGCAAGGGCGAATTCGGACAGAGAATGCAAGCATTGTTTACAGTTTTCCTGCTTTGTATTTGGAATATCGCTTGTGGTCAAATTCGCTATGCTATTCATGAAGAATTGAAGCATGGTGCCTTCGTTGGGAACATTGCTCAAGATCTTGGTCTGGATGTGAAAGAGCTTTCCAGTCGCAGGCTCCGCATAATGTCTGCAGTAAGAAAACGGTATTTCGAGATTAATTTGGAGAATGGCGTTTTGTTTGTGAATGAAGTGATAGATAGGGAGTACGTATGTAGACAGAGTCCTGCTTGTTTTATGAATCTGGAGGTTGTTGTAGAAAATCCATTGGAACTCTATCGCATCGAAGTAGAAATATTAGATATTAATGACAATTCACCCAGTTTTTCAAAAGCTGAGATCCGTTTGGAGGTTCTAGAGTCAGCACCACCGAGAACTCGATTCCTTCTTCAGAGTGCTCATGACCCGGACTTGGGCATCAATTCTGTCCGCATTTACTACCTCAGTCCAAATGAACACTTCGCTTTAGAAGTGCAGAACAGCGGGGACGACAGCAAGTTCGTCCACCTGCTCCTAGAGAAATACCTGGACAGGGAACAACAGGCGATTCATCATTTACTCCTGACTGCTGTTGACGGAGGAACCCCAGAGCGGACTGGTACAGCCCAAGTTATCGTCACTGTACTTGATGTCAACGACAATTCTCCTGCTTTTGACCAGATGCTCTATAAAGCCAGTCTACTGGAAAATGTACCGATTGGCACTGCGGTTATCAGATTAAATGCGAGCGATCCAGACGAAAGCACGAATGCAGAGATAGTGTATTCTCTCAGCGACCTTACTCCAAGTACATTCCGCGAACTTTTCGAAATGAATTCTCAAACAGGTGAAATTATAGTCAAAGGGATTATAGATTTCGAAGAAGCCGAGATTTATGAAATTATAGCGGAAGCCAAAGACAAAGGCCCATTTGCACTCCCCGTACATTGCACTGTCCTCATTGACATCAAGGATGTCAACGATAACGCGCCCGATATGACTTTGATGTCGGTATCTCATTCAGTCCGTGAGGACGTACCTTCTGGAACTGTGATAGCGCTGATCAGTGTAACCGACCGAGATTCTGAAGACAACGGAGTTACTACCTGCTTAATTCATCCCAACCTACCGTTTGAACTCAAATCGACATTTAAAAATACATACACGGTGGTTGTCCAGCACCCATTGGACAGGGAAATCATGTCTGAATACAGAATTGGAATCTCTTGTTATGATTCAGGATTTCCTCCCCTATCTACCAACAAAACTATTCCAGTGCAGGTGTCAGATGTTAATGACAACCCGCCGCGTTTTGCAAATACGTTTCACACTGCGTACGTGATGGAGAATAACGCCTTTGGAGCTTCCATCTGTTCAGTTTCTGCTTTTGACCCTGACTTGGGTCCAAATTCCCACCTTTCCTATTCCGTTCTCGACAGCCTAGTTCAAGGTATGCCCATTTTATCTTATGTCTCAATCAATTCAGAGAGCGGGATAATATTTTCGCAGCGCTCCTTTGATTACGAAAAGCTCAAGAATTTCCAGATTTACGTTCAGGTGCAGGATGCTGGTTTGCCGCCGCTCAGCGCGAATCATACAGTGCATGTAGTCATCCTAGATCAAAATGACAATGCACCTGTCATTGTGTTTCCCCTAACAAGGAACGGATCAGAAGTAACTATTCCGCGACTAGCAGATCCAGATTATTTGGTCGTCAAGGTCATTGCCATTGATGCCGACTCTGGGCAGAACGCACGGTTGTTTTATCAGCTTCTGGAAGCGACAGATAAGAATCTTTTCGCCATGAGGATTAACTCGGGAGAAGTGAGGACGACTCGTCAAATTGATGACAGAGATGTTGCAATACAGATGATGGTCGTACTGGTGAAGGACAATGGGCATCCTCCTTTATCTACCACTATTACCATCACGCTGTCAATTGTAGATAGCACTGAAGACGCTATTCATGCCGTTACATTCATGCCTAGAATCCCTGAGTATCCCACTCGTGCAGCCCTTTATATAATTATATCTTTAGGGGCAATCACACTTACTCTGATGGTTGCGTTAATTGCTCTTGTTATCACAGTTTGTCGCAATTCAAGCAATGATGAGGATTGGTGTTTGTGTTTTGAACATAGCGATTCAGAAATGATATATCGAAATTCCAATTTAAATTTTCACACAGTGCCAGACTCTAGCCTAATTAAAAACGTTATTGAAGTACGTGGGTCTGGTTCTCTCGCTGAAACGTACTGTTATACCCTGCGGTCTGCCCCGGAATCGGGTAAAGGTGATTCCCAGTTCCTGACCCACTTAAGTGCAGCATCCAGCAAATGCCAATCTAATGCTGCTGATAGGTATTTTCCAGACTGTAATATGAAAGAAATGGACAACGCGACAATGTTCGCCACTGAGGTAAGTGTCTTGAATTTTAAGACGTCATATTTGTTGGATCATTTGGCAGTTTCCCCTCTGTTTTTATGCAAATAGAGGAAACTAGACTTTCACCTACGAAGTTAAGCAACCGTACGCTAAAGAGTGAAAATTCATTTTGCTAATAAGCAATTTTTTAACCCCCTAATTTCCTCACCTTTGGAGCCTGTTTGAACAGTGATAGACCACTCAATCATTAATTCCCCATGGTGGAACAGTGAGTATTAGCAGGCTGATCAACTGTGAATCTGTACCTATCAAGCACCCAAGCATGCAAAACATACATTCTGTCAACAGTCTTCAAGGTTTGGGATAACTTAAAGAATTTGCAAGTAACCTTGATGCTCCCAGACTACATTCAATACTCAGAGCAGATTAAAAGCCCATAATTAACACAAGGTTCAGTGTGTTTATTTTCCAGACGTTTTGAGATTATGATTCAGTGTGGGTACAATATGGGTTCATGGTCCTTCAACAAGCACATGAAACATGGGTCAAGTCCCAACAACCCCCAGAGGTGTGTCAAAACATGTGTTAACAGGTTGATTGAAAATGTCTAGGTCAGAAGTCACACAACACCAGGTTATAGTCCAATAGGTTTATTTGAAATCACAAGCTTTCTAAGCATTGGGCCTTAGTCAGACTCTTTCATCAGAAAATGTCTAGGAAATATAGGGCAAAGAGAGCAAAATGAATGGACCAATTACTCTACTGACCCTTCACTTGAAAGTAATGTTAATAGCACAATAGTCTTCCCTCCAACAATTAAATACCCAATTGATTGACAAAGGCAAAGGTCAGAAAATTCAGGCAAAATTGAGAAAAGAACTCTACATCATTAAAAAAAAAACCACAGAATTTCCCCACAAAATAATTACAAATATGTTCCAGCATATCACAGAGATATATGGTACAAGCACAAATCCCACCTAGTTTCTGGGCCAATTGATATTAGTATAGAAAGGAATCGTTACCTTTTTGGTTCCATACATACTACATGCTATTTCAGGATCTGTCAAAACTTCCACATTTTTAACACATTTATGAGATCATTTAAATATGTCCAATTAAATGGATGTCTACGTTGCTTTATTGTTCATCCCCAGCACCCTGAGAATCATATGTTTTGTTCAGCCACTTCAGAGTACAGTCAAAAAACAATCATGATGATGTGGGATTGCAGTCATTACAGATCAGACCAATTGGTGGCAAAACAAATCCGTCCCCATAGACATTAATAATCAATTGTCTTTTTAGATCAGAATCTGAAACATTCATGATCACTTTTACTGTCTGACACAAATGTTGGTATATTGAAATTGCTTGTTGGGTCATTTCAAAGAGCAGATATACTTCACTGCCCTTGGCTAATGGAATCATGTACAGGTCAGATCAGGTAAGGGGAGCAATTTACTTTCTGGCAATAACTGTTTAGGTCCAACAGTATCAGGGGCTGGAATTTTTCTGGGGAGATTTTACAGGTAGGAGGTGGTTGTTGGTGGTGGGAACGGAGGGACAGGGAGTGGGTGGAGGGGGAAATGGTGAAAGAGGGCATTTCAGGTGGGGTCTCTAATGTGCTACCATCTCCTTGGCCTTTTTCATGGAGAGAAGGATGCCAGCTTCAACTGTTACCATTCTGGCAGTGGTGGGTAGCCAGTTAAAGTATTCAATATACAATGAATTCTGCTGAAATTTTATAAATACACAGATTCCACCTACTCCTTGCCCCAACTCTGTCCCCTCTATGTTTAAACACAATTACATTCAATGATGACCCTGGCAGTTCTAGGCCTTTAAAAAGCTTATTGATAATTTTCTTACCTCTAATATTTTAATGTTTCTTAACTGAATGCAGTTTCAAGAAGTGACATGACCATATGACCTCATCTGATCTACAACCTATTGTTTTGGCTGTTTAGTAGATTTTTTGATTTGCTATAATGTATTGATTCTACTAAGACCACTATTGAGTCTCTTTCAGATTTATCCCTAGGTATACCAACACCAATAACAGAATGTGCATTTTGTTTGCACTTTAAAAAACTATGCTCCAAAAACACTGAAAGCTTTGAAGTACAAAACAGATCATGCCATTGCATACAATAATGGGAGAACAAAATGCAGAAAGTAACAATTAAAATCTTCGGGTGATCATCAACAACAGAAATAAAAAAAAAACTATGCAATTAACTTCATAGTAGACGGTAAGTTTGCAAAGCCAAGTGATAAAGTCATTGGGCAAGTAATCCAGGGTCCCAGACTAAGGTTCCTGGGACATGAGTTAGAATCCCAACAAGACACACCATGAAATTAAAATCTATTTTAAAACTAGACATTAAACTTTAAAACTTTAAATCTACTTGAATCCATTTCATCAGTCAGAGCATTAAGTACAGGATTTGAGATGTCACATTATCGCTGTACAAGACATTGGTAAGGCCACATTTGGAGTACTGCATACAATTCTGTTTGCCCTGCTATAGGAAGGATGATATTATACTGGAAAGGGTGCAAAAATGATTTACAAAATGTTACCGAGACTGGAAGGTTTGAGTTATAAAGAGGGTGGATAGGCTGGGACTATTTTTCTCTCGAGCGTAGGAAGCTGGGGGTGACCTTGTAGAGGTTTAGAAAATCATGAGAGGCACAGATAAGCCAAGGTCTATTTCCCAGGGTAGGGGAGTCCAGAACTAGAGGGCATAGGTTTAAGGTGAGAGGATAAAGATTAAAAAGGGACTTGAAGGGCAACATTTTCACACAGGGAGTGGTATGTCTATGGAACGAGCTGCCAGATGAAGTAGTAGAGGCAGGTACAATCACAACATTTAAAAGACATTTGAACTGGTACATGAATAGGAAACGTTTAGAGAGATAGGCAAATGGGACAGGCAAATGGGACTGGCTCAGTTTATGAAACGTCGTTGGCATTGGACAAGTTGAACCGCAGGGCCTGTTTTCGTCTGTATACTTCTATGACTCTGTAATTAAAATTAATAGGTAGTCTAATCTTGTAACTACTGCCAATTGTTGTAAATACCTAACTGGTTCACTAATTTATTTTAGGAAATGAAATCTGCTATCCTTATCTGATTTGGTTTGTATGTGACTTCGATGCACAGCAATGTGGTGTTAACTGTTCTATAAAATGACCCAGCAAACTATACAGTTCAAGGACATTTAGGGACAGGCAATAAATGTTGTCCCAGCCAGTGACACAAATACTATAAATCAATAGTTAAAAAAAGGCAACCACCCCAAAGAACAAGAGCAATAAATGCATGAGAATACCTGCAAATTTCTTGCCATGGTACACAACAGTTTGATATGGATGTATGCCACTGTGTCTTCACAGCAGTTACACCACAAGGAGTGTAGCAGTTAAAAAAAAACATCCACTCTTCCAAGAGGAACTGGGGATACACGACAAATATTGATATTGTGAATGCCACTTACACTCCAAGAACTAACAAAAAAAGTCTGAAAATGCCTATAAATGATAATTGAAGAGCCATTACAAATGTACACTCCTGATTTGGATTTCCTCTACTAGGGGCAAATTTTGTGAAGTTAAATTTAGAGGTCAACAACCATTTGGATGGTTCTATGGAAATTCTGTAGGTATGAGTGACTTTAGCACACAAATTTATAGAATGTATTCCATTAAGTGAAACTCTGACATGGAATACAAAAGTTTGTGAATTAATATTAAAATGCACAACATTTTAAATATTCTTAAAAATAAAAACATTTGAAAAATGAAAGCATAAACTAAGAATCAAAATGAAAGGGGCAGAATACAGGAAATAAATGTCATTTATTTGGCAAAGTGAACAAGATTAAATACAAGATAACCGAACTTTGATACTCACTTTCATATAATATACAATTCACATCTCTTTCATAATGTCACAGAAAACATTTTGGTGACGGAAACCAACCCTTAAGCCTTTAACATCCAAAGGATATAACCAACATCTCTCTAGTACAACATCTTTCATTTTCATAAAGTCACCCTTTGATCGCCAGTTATAAATGCTGATCATCTCTGATGGACAGATCTATTTACAAAGGCAAGTTCCCTATTTAGCACTTACAACATTTTCTGCTATTATTGCTTTTAATTTCCAGCAATGATTTGTGATTTATCTTCATGATGAAAAGTTATTGATCTGTGCAAGGCAGCATCACAAAGTTCTCTTTGCCATGTTTGGGCCAATGAAAGCAGGGCTTTAAATATTGATTAACTGCATGACCATATCGTAAACGTTTGCAGGCTGCATCCTATCTTTTTTTCAGGAGCTGCACATGATTAATTACTTTCAACAAAATTGATGAATACAGAGCTTGATTTACTGTCACTTCTGATGTAAGGTCATCAATTTGAAACATTAATGTTCTGTTCACATCTGCTAAGTATTTCCAACATTTTTTGTTTTAAATTCAGATTTCCAGTACTCACAGTATCTTACTTTCATTAAAAATGTTACATTGTTTAGAATACAAAGAGGCAAATCTATAGTTTAGTTAGATGTGAACTTGGTTACACTCCTTCTTGAGTATTACTTTTTACTTCTGGGCAGTGTGCCTTAGAATTATATGTCGGCCTTGGAGACACACCAGAACCATGTCAGTTCTAAAAAGGTTGAATTGTGAACACTGGTTGCATGAACCTGTTTTCTTTAATTCATAGGATGTGGGAATCACTGACAAAGCCAGCATTTATTGCCTATCCCTAACTGTCCTTCAGAACGTGTTGAAGAGCTCTCTTCTTGAACTACTGCAGTCTGTGTGATGAAGTTACTCCTGTTGTGATGCTAAGGAGGGAGTTCCAGAATATTGACCAGGTGACAATGAAGGAATGACAAAATATTTCCAAGTTAGGATATGTGTGACTTCAGGGGAAATTGTAAGTGATGATGTTCCCATGTGCCTGATTTCTTTGCTCTAACAGGTGCTTGAAGTCACAGGTATTGAAGAAGCCAAGGTGAGTTTATGCAGTGCAACTTGTGATTGGCACACACTGATGTTCCTAGAGTCATCGAGTCATACAGCACAGAAATAGACTTCTCGGTTTAACCAGCCCATGCCGACCATAATCCCAAAGCAAACTCGTTACACTTGCTTGAGCTTGGTCCATATCCCTCCAAACATTTCTTATTCATGTACTTATCCAAATGTCTTTTAAACACTGCAACTGTATCAGCATGCATTCCTTCCTCTGGAAGTTCATTCCACACATGAACTACACACCGTGTAAAAAAAATTGCACCTCGTGTCATTTTTAAATCTTTCTCCTCTCACTTTAAAAATATGCCAGTAGTCTTGAAATTGCCCACCTTAGGGAAAAGATACCTGCCATTCACCTTATCTATACCCCTCATGATTTTATAAACCTCTATAAGGTCACCCCTCAACCTCCTACGCCCCACTGAAAAAAGTCGCAGCCTATCCAGCCTGTCTTTATAACTCAAATCCTCCATTCCCAGCAGTATCCTGGTAAATCTCTTCTGAACCCTCGCCAGCTTAATAAAATCATTCCTATAACAGGGTGACCAGAACTTGTCACAGTACTATTGAAGAGGCCTCACCAACATCTTATACATCCACAACATACCACCCCAACTCCTATACTCAAAGGTCTGAACAATGAAGGCAAGTGTGCTAAACGCCTTCTTAACCACCCTATCTATATGAGACTCAAACTTCAAAGAATTATGTACCTGAACCTCTAGTCCTCTTTGTTCTACACCATCTGAGGTCCTACTTTTAATTGTATAAGTCCTTCCCTTGTTTGATTCAGCAAAATGCAATATCTTGCATTTATCCAAATTAAACTCTACTTGCCACTCTTCAACCCATTGACCCAATTGATCAAAAATTGTTTGTAATCTTAGATAACCTTCTTCACTGTACACTATAGAACCAATTTTGGTGTCATCCACAAACTTACTAACCATGCCTTCTATATTCTCATCTAAATCATTTATGTAAATTACAAACAAATGTGGACTCAACAACAATTCCTGTGAAACATTGCTGGTCAAAACTTAGTCAAACTCCGGTTCAAAAAACAACCCTCAACCATCACTCGCTGTCTCCTGCCGTTAAGCTAATTTTGTAACCAGTTGGCAAGGTCACCCTGAATCCATGTGATTTAACGTTACTACTTAGACTGCCATGCGGAACTTTGTCAAAGGCTTTACTAAAATCCAAGTTAACATTGCTCTGCCCTCATCAGTCTTCATGGTTACTTCCTCAAAAATCTCAATCAAGTTTGTGAGACACGATTTCCCTTGCACAAAACCATGATGACTATTCATAATCATTCCTTACCTCTCCAAATACATATAAATCTTATCTTTCAGAATCACTTCCAGCAACATACCCACCATTGAATCAGACTCACAGGTCTATAATTTCCAGGCTTCTCCTTACATCCCTTCTTAAGCAAAGGCACAACATTAGCCTCTCTCCAGTCATTCAATACCTTACCCGTAGTTATAGACGATCATACAAGTATTTCTGCAAGAGGCCCTGCAATTTTCTCCCAAATTTCCCACAATATCCTGGGTTACAGTATCTCAAGTCCTGGAGATATATCTACCTTTATATTTTTTAAGACCTCCAGCACTTCCTTCTCAATAATGTGAACTGTTTTCAAAACATCAATATTTATTTTCCTCTCTGAGTTTTCTAGCTCCTGTGCAACATTGCTATTGTAATGGGTGTCAGTAAGGTGTGCCCCTTTGTCTGGGATGATGCTGAACTTGTTGGAACTGCACTAATCCAAGCAAATAGACAGTATCCCATTATTCTCCTGACTATTGTCTTGAAGTTGGTACAAAGGCTTTTGGGGAGCAGGATGAGTCACTGACCACAGAATACCTATCTTCCTACCTGCTCTTGTAGCCATAGTATTTGCATGGTTGGTCTGACTAAGTTTATGGGGCCAGGATGTTAATAATGGTGGATTAAGCAATGACAATGCATTGAATGTAAAACAGAGGTGTTTAGATTCTATGATGTTGAAAATGTTCATTGCAAATTTCTTGTGTGGCATGTGTGTGGCTCACTCAGATGGCATGTTGTCTAGGTCTTGTTGCATGTAAGTATTGGGAGCTTCATTGTCTGAAAACTCTGTACCAGCATCAACAACTATTCTTATGTGTTCCTTTATGATGGGAGGGTTCATTATTGCTCACAGAACTAAACATGGTGTGCTCAGTGCACTGCCCTGAGGAACTCCTCTATGTGTCCTGTGGTTGAGACAATTATGTGTCAATAACTAGACCCATCTTCCATTATGCAGGGTATAACTACAGCCAATGGGGGATTTTCCCCGTTTCCGAGTGACTTGAACTTTATCAGGGTTTGCTTCAAAATACTGCCTTGATGTCAAGGGCAGTCACTCTAAAGTTATGTCTGGAAATCAGGTCTTTTGGCTGTGCTTGGAAGAAGGTTCGAATGAAGTCTGAAGCTGATTGGTCCTGGCAGAATGCAAACTGACTGTCAATGGGTGGGTTATGGGTGAGTACGTGCTGCTTGAAGGCACTGTCAGTAACAACTCCCCTTACAATGATGATGATTGAAATTGGATTAATGTGGCGAGAACTGGTTTAAATGTGCCCTGCTTTTTGTTGACAGATTCTCTTTCTGTTAGTATTCCTTTTTGTGAGCTTGATGGCAGTTTGGGAATTGCTTGAATCGAGGCACATCTCGTCCTGGAATACACATTCAGTGTTATAGCTAGAACGTTGCTGAAGCCCACAGCCTCTGTTATATTCAGTATGCTTAGCTAATTCTTTGTGTTAAATGGATTCAATTGAATTGGCTTAACACTGATTTCTGTGTGGTGGGAGCTACATGAGGCGCCCAAGATGGATCATCCACTTGGAACCCTTGGATGAAGATTGTTCTAAATGCTTAAGCCTCAACTTTGCATTCACCTACTAAGCTCTGCTACCACTGTGATGGGCAATATTCAAGAAGATTTTTATCTTCTACTGAACTTTGTTTAGTTTCCCATCACCATTCAAATCTGCATGTGGAAGGATGGTGGAGATTTGTTTTTATCTGTGGACTTGCACCAACATAACTACTATTACAGGTGCAGTAATCCTGATTTTCTGAACTTGTTCCATATTCCTGAAAGTTATGATATCTCAAGTGCTCATCTAAATCTTTTGTAAAGGTTGTAAGTTTTCTGGCGTCCACTACCTTCCCAGGTAATGCATTCGAGATTCTCACTACCCACTGAATGAAAATATTTTTCCCAAATCCCCTCTGAACCTCCAGTCCCTTACCCTAAAACTATGTTCTTTTGTGACTGACTCCTCAAACAAGGAGAACAGCTGTTCTCTGTGCACCCGGCCATGACCCTCAAAACCTTATACACTTCAGTCTTGTCCCCCCTCAATCTTCTCTGCTCTAATGAAAACATGATGTGGAGGTGCCGGTGGACAAAGTCAGAAGTCAGACAACAACAGGTTATAGACCAACAGGTTTATTTGAAATCACAAGCTTTCAGAGCACAGCCCCTTTGTCAGATGAAGTATTAGAGAAGAGTGCACAGCACAGAATTTCTAGGCAAAGAGATCAAGGGCAAAGAGATCAAAAGATCATACAACTGGTGTCAGTGGCATGTCGAATAATAAGTCTCTGCACGTGACCAAGAGTGTTAGGCGGTATGAGTAAAGTGTCAACTGGTGAGTAACAAGCAAAGGGATGGCCTATAATCTGACGAAATGAGGCAGAGAGTTAATTACAAAAAAAGAAAAATAAGGTGGTGCTGGAGACAACCTAAATGACTGGAATAACATGTTAGGTATAAGAGTCACATGCCGAGGGTCTAACCAAAGTAATAAGTAATCCAAAACTGTATAAACTAATTAAGGTAGAGAGACCATAACAATTTATCAAGGTGATGGTATCAAAACAGGTCATTAAGGAACATTTTACTGATACTGAACAGTGTGGAGGGGTGACATGTAGTGCGACATGGACCCAAGATCACGATTGAGGCCACCTTCATGGGTACTCACCTTGGCTACCAGTTTCTGTTCGCCAATTCTGCGTTGTTGCGTATCTCAAAGTCCACCTTGGACGACGTCTACCTGAAGATCGGAGGCTGAATGTCCTTGACCGCTGGAGTGTTCCACAACTGGGAAGGAACATTCCTGTCTGGACACCGCACAACAATTGCCAGAAAGGAATGTTCCCTCCCAGTTGGGGAACACTTCAGTGGTCAATAGCATTCAGCTTCCAAACTTCAGGTAAACGTCCTCCAAAGTGGACTTTGAGATACACAATAATGTAGAATTGCCGAACAGAAACTGATAGCCAAGGTCAGTACTCAGGAAGGCGGCCTCAACCATGATCTTGGGTCCATGTCGCGCTACATGTGACCCCACCACACTGTTCAGTATCTGTAAAACTTTCATTACTGTCCTGTTTTGACAGCATCACCTTGATAAATTGTTATGATCTCTCTACCTTAGTTAGTTTGTACAGTTTTGGATTGCTTGTTACTTTGGTTAGACCCTTGGCATGTGGCTCTTACATCTATCATGTTATTCCAGTCATTTAGTTTGTCTCCAGCACTACCTTATTTTTAACTTTTTTGTAATTCTCTCTCTGCCTCATTTAATCAGATTACAGATCATTCCTTCACTTGTTATTCAACTGTTGATACTTTACTCATACTGCCTAACAATCTTGGTCACCTGCAGAGACTTATTATTTGACACTCCACTCTCACCATTTGTGTGATCTTTTGATCTCTCTACCCTTGAAACCTCTGCTATAAATTCTGTGTCTGTTTGCTCTTCTCTCACACTTTGCCTGACGAAGGGGCTGTGCTCCAAAAGCTTGTGATTTTAAATAAGCCTGTTGAGCTATAACCTGGTGTCATGTGACTTCTGACTAATGAAAACTATCTAAGCCTATCTAGTCTCTCCTTATAGCTCAATTTTTCCATCCCAGGAATTATCCCGTTGAACCTCCTCTGTACCCTCTCTAGTGCTATCACATCCTTCCTGTAGTGAGGTGACCTACATTGGACACAGCTATGGCCCAACCAACACACTGTACAACTCCAATATTACCTTCCTGCTCTTATACTCTATGCTATAACTAATGAAAGCAAGTGTTCCATATACCTTCTTAATACTTTTCGAATTGGAGCAAAGAAGCATGAGAGGTGACTTGATAGAGGTGTACAAGATGATAAGAGGCATAGATAGAGTGGATACCCAGAGACCTTTTCCCAGGGCAGAAATGACTATTATGAGGGGGCATAATTTTAAGGTGATTGGAGGAAGGTATAGGGGAGATGTCAGAGTTAGGTTCTTTACACAGCGAGTGGTGGGTGCGTGGAATGCGCTGCAAGATGTGGTAGTGGAGTCAGATACATTAGGGACATTCAAGCGACTCTTGGATAGGCACATGAATGACAGTAAAAAGTACGGTATGCAGGGTAAACTGATCTTAGAGTAGGATAATAGGTCGGTACAACATCATGGGCCGAAGGGCCTGTACTGTGCTTTACTTTTCTATGTTCTTGACTGTTCTATTCAAGAGCTATGCTGACTTCAGGGATCTGTGAATAATTACCCCAAGATCCCTCTGTTCCTCTAAGCTACCCAGTGTCCAGCCATTCATTAAGTACTCCCTCATGTTGTTTATTCTTCCAAAGTGCATCACCTTACACTTATCAGGGTTAAATGCTGTCTGCCACTGGTCTTCCTATCTGACCAACCCATCTATATCTTCCTGTAACCCACAACCATTTTTTTCACTATTAAGCATTCTGCCAATCTTGGTGTCATCTGCAAATTTGCTTAACATTCCCCCTACAGTTTCATCTATATCATTGATGTATTTAAGAAACAATAAAGGTCCCAGTGCTGATCCTAATGGTATATTGCTGGAAACTGGCCTCCAATCAATCGAACAGCCTTCTACCACTACCCTTTCTGTCCTATTATTAAGCCAGTTTCAGATCCATCTTACCATGGTTCCCTCAATTCCACATGCTTTAACCTTTTCAGAATTTTCTCCAATAGTTTCCCGAACACTGACATGACACTCACTTGTCTGTAATTTCCTGGTTCATCTCTACCACCCTTCTTGAAAAGTGGAACTACATTAGCCATCCTCCAGTCCTCTGGCACTTACCCTGTGGCCAGAGAGGAATTAAAAATTTGTGTCAGAGCCCCTGCAACTTCCTGCCTCACCACCCACAACAGCCTGAGGTGCAATCTTCTGGCCAGGGGATCTGTTCATTTTTAAAGTTGACAGAGCCTCCAATACATCCCCATTTTCGATGTCAAAGTGTAAAATTCCTCATTGTCCCTTTTCCTGAATTCTGTACTGAGGTTCTCCTTCTCCAGATTGAAAACCATTTGAAAAACTGATTGAAAATCAATTTGCACCCTTCCATTACGCAGCAGCTTCACACAAAGGGTGTCCCCTTGGGCCCTAATGGGCCCAACTCTTTGCCTGGTTAACCTTCTCTTTAATGTATTTATAAAATATGTTAGGATTTTCTGTAATCCTGTTTGCAAATCCTTCTTCATGCCCCCTTTCTGCTCTTCTAATTGCTTCCTTTTTGTCTAAAACATGCTGTTTCTGTGGTTTTGCAAGCTTATATTTCATATATATTTTAAGCATGTATCTTCAGCAACTTGGCACCTCAACTTCAGATACATTTAATTTTACTTCTGACATTCTCTTACGCACTCCTCCTTGAAACAGACTTGGTTACATGGTTTGACAGTAATCATTGAGAGAAAGGTAAGCTAGATCATGAGGCTAGAAATTGTGGTGGCAGACAATTCTGCTGCTGAGAATGGCTCACAGTGTTTTTGCATTTCCAGTTTTATGCTTCAGGATTTCTTCTGAATTAACCCCATTTTATCAGCAGTCACTCTCAAATGTGTATGATTGCCCACCTGGGAAATTACTGATCCCATTTAGAGTAAGGCTAAAGCCACAGCACACAATATGATGGAGGGTGGCCTCAACATGAAGAAAGGATTTTGTCTCCACAAAGAATGTAAAGTGGTCACTTCTACCATCATGATCAGTTCTAGATTGGGTGAGCTCAAGGTCAAGTCAGATTTTTCCTCATACTGGTTATCTCAGAATTTTACCACGGCACAATCTGGTGGCACTGTCCTTCAGACTTATGCCAACTTGGTCAGCAGCAGCGATACTGCGCTAGTCATAGTGATGGATATTGACGTGCCCCACACTGAGTACATCCTATGTCTTTGGTGCTTATTCTATGTTGTATTCAACAGTGAATAATGCTCATTAATCAGGTGAGAAAAGGAAATAAGTGAAAAACAGTAGTAGGCTTTTTTTTGGGTCACATTGAATGGTATCCTATTAAAGATGTTTGAAGTGATTTAAAATGAATTAAGCAAGTCAGAATTACAGTACATTAGAGCACTAAAGTAAAGAAACAGGCCACTACCTACCTGTTCTTGCTCTTCAAAAGATTTACAACTTACTGTCGCTCCCATATTCATTCTACATAACCCTCAACATTTTCCTCTTTTTCTGTATTCAATTTGTTTTTGGAATTACCAGTGACTACTGTCATTTTTCCATCAATCAATACACAGAAACTCAAAGAGGAAAAACTAATTTCTTAACTCACCCATGGCATTTTTTGGCCAATTACCTTGAAGCTCTGTCCACAGGCTCCCCTCTGACAATGAAAAGCAATTATTTTCGATTTGTCACTCAAAAGGTCTCATAAATTTCCTGGTTCTGATTGGAAACTATCTGTCCAGCAAAGAAGTTGGGGCAGAAACAATCAATGATTCCGAAAGGAAACTGGTTAGCTACTTAAAGGAACTAATCTTGAGGAGTTACAGGAATTAAATGAGAGAATGGGAATGGATCAATGTGAAGGCCACATGCCCTCCTGTGTCATAATGGCTATATGTCTCTATTTGAATGTCTTTATGTCTGTCCCTAAACCATTTTTTGTTTGAAGAGAACAATCCCAGTTTGACTTAACATACTTAAAAGGACATAATTGAATTGGCTCATCTCATTGTTATTAATCTCCTCTGCATCCAGTTTAAGGTTCTGATATATTTTGTATCATATGGCACAAAGACGTGAACAATCTTGAAGCTGGGATTTAACCCAAGAGGGGGATTATAATCAGAGTTTAGCTCAAAGTAATCAAGCATAATAAAGATAAATGATTTCATTCACAGGGGAATTCAGAACAAGAAGGCATAATCCTAAAATTGGAGTCATGCCACTCAGGAAAAAATTGAAGACATTCTTCTTCATATGTAAGGTAGTATCATTAAAAAACTCGATCCCCACCTCCCCAACCTAATAAGTCTGTGGATACTGCATCAATAGAAATTCCAAAACTGAGAATAACAGATTTTTGTTGGATATGATTATCAAGAGTTTTAAATCAAAGGTTACTCAATAGAGATGAGGAAGACATGAGTCATGAACTAGTTGAATAGTGGGCCTTTGATAGTCCACCATGATATGGAGGTACTGGTGTTGGACTGGGGTGGACTAGGTCAAAAATCACATGACAAGCTTGTGTATTCAAATAAACCTGTTGGACTGTAACTTGGTGTTATGTGATTTTTGACCTTAATGGTCTGAGTATTGAGGGGAGGCGATGGACTAGTGGCATCATCGCTGGACTGTTAATCTAGAGACTCAGATAATGTTCTGGGGACCTGGGTTTGAATCTTAGCACGGCAGATGGTGGAATTTGAATTCAATAAAAATACCTGGAATTAACAATCTAGTAAAGACCGTGAATCTATTATCGATTGTCGTAAAAACCCATCTGGTTCACTAATTTCCTTTAGGGAAGGAAACTGCCATACTTACCTGGTCTGGCCTACATGTAACTCCAGACCCACAGCATTGTGGTTGACTCTGAACTGACCTCTGGGCAATTTGGGATGGGCAATAGATGTTGGCTAGCCAGCGATGTCCTTATCCTGTTAATGAATTTTTAAAAAATCCTTCTGCTGTGTCTCCATTACTAATACAGTTGCATTTCTGGTTAGTTATTTAAGCTTTAAATGAGACTAACATAAAAGATGTGCAAACTGAGCATATATTTTTACTTAATCAGCTGTTTTAATCAAAATCTAGCGCAGAATGTTTCCTGACAAAATTATGCCAGTAGGATAGATTGAAGAGACAGCAGTTCTTATAGATCTGTGAGAGCATAATAATTTAAAGTTGAATCAAACAGTTGTTCTTCGAGGTTGTCTTGTGTTATTTGCAAAGGCAGTGTGGTAACCCAATTGCTTTCTAATCATCTCTAATTACCTTTCTGGGTAAATTAGAATAAATACTTTGGGTTAACAAAATGCATACTTATACAATGTAATCTAACTTGAATAGGCACATATTTACATTGAGTAGCATTTAAAATACTTGGGACTCAACCATAATGCTGCTCCTTAACGTCCTTGCATTATATTTGGCAATGAGCAAGTAAAAATTTTAAAATGACTGAACTATCATGATGAAAGTAGAAGAATACTTTCTTTCTGAGAAATGTAAACACAACAGGGTGATAATAGTCAGAGACTTCAACACACAGGATGGAATCATTTTTAAAAGTTATAGAGGAGACAGAATTATTGAAATGCAATAAGAAAAATAACATCAAAAGAGCAATAAGACTTAGCTTTAGAAAATGTCGTTCAATAGTTGGAGAGAGCATTAGAAAGCCAACATTTTTGGTAGCAGTGATCATAACTCAGTTAGATTTATGTTAATTATGGAAAAGGACAAAATAAACAGGCAGTACATTCTCATTTGAGGGAAAAAGAAATTTTAACAAGCTTGATTATGATGTAGCACATGTGAATTGCAAATAGCTACTTAAAAGTAAATCAGTATCAAAATGGTGGGAAACACTTATGGAGTGAAAATGGAGACTTCTTAAAAAAATATTCAAACAGAGGATATGGGCTTTACTGGCTGGGCTAGCATTTATTGTCCATTGTAAATTGCCCTTGAAAAGACAGTGGTCAGCCGCTTTTTTGGAACCCTGTAGTCCATTTGGTGTAGGGGCACCCAAAATGCTGTTAAGGAAGAAATTCTAGGACAGTGAACAAATTGTGATATACTTGCAAGTCAGCATGGTTTGTGACTTGAATGGGAACTTGAATTTGTTAGTGTTCCCAACATGGTTGTGGTCATAAGTGTGGAAGTGCTATCTAAGGGCATTGGTGAATTTCTGCAGTGAATGTTGTAGATAGTTCATATTGCTGTTATTGTGTTTGGCTGCTGAAGGGACTGAATGTTTGTGAATGTTGAGCCAAACTAGTAGTTTGCTTTGCCCTGGATGGTGTCACATGTTGCATAAGGCTGAAGATACAGGACCTGATAAGAGACTTTGAAATGGGGTGTTATGTAATTGGAGTTACACTGAATCATTTGGATTGGGAGACAACTAATATTGCAGGAAATCACCAACTGCTGTCTCTACCAAATGAGGACAAAACATTCAGGATTGGTTACGTGCACAGATAATTCCAATAAGGCATTCGTGTGACACAGAAATCTGCATCAAAAAAGTCCCTGATTTCAGCAGCAACTCCGCAGACCACCAACTGCGAAGAATTTCCCTATTCAGGAAGCATGGTGAAGACATCGAGAAGAGTTCCAGTCTGGCTAGCCACCAACTCTTCTCAGTAAATATGTCTGGGGTTGGTTACAGAACCTAGCGCAGTAAGGGATGGTGGTTTAAATATCTCTAGTGGTTAAAGGCACACATCATTCACTTAAGTACTTCGTATATTAATTGCGTTTTATGGAGCTCTATTGTCTCCTCTGTATCTTTGTCTATACATGTACTGTTGTATCAGAGAGATGGGCAACACAAGTTTCTTGAGTGTTGTTGGAGCTGCATTCATTCTGGCGACTGGAGATTATTTTCTGACGAAGGGTCTAGGCCCGAAACATCAGCTTTCCTGCTCCTCTGATGCTGCTTGGCCTGCTGTGTTCATCCAGCTCTACACCTTGTTATCTCTATTATTCCACCACACTCCAGTTTTGTGCCTTGTAGACAGTGGAAAGAAATCGGCGAGTCAGGACATGAGCTATACAATGCAGGAATCCGAGCATCAGACTGCTCTTGCAGCCACACTAGTTATATGACTAGTTCCCACTTCAGTTCTGGTCAATGGTAACTCCCAGGATGTTGACATGGGAGATTCAGTGTTGATAATGTCATTGAATGTTCAAATAATGCTTAGATTCTCTCTAGTTACGATATAACACTGCCTGCTTCTTGTGTAGCACAGATTTTATTTGCTACTTGTCAGCTACTTGGGTTTTGTCTGGGTCTTGTTTTTGGACATGTACAGCTTAAGTACCCAAGGAGTCGCAAATAATGTTGAACGATGTGCAATTATGAATAAACACCATCACGTCTTACTTTCTGATGGAGGCAAGATCATTGATGAAACAGGTGAAGATGTATTGAACCTGCCTCATTACACATGACCATATCCATAACGGCCAGACCCTTTGTCGGATCCACAAAACATTATTCTAGGAAATTATCCCAAGTACACACATGAATTATTCCTCATGGCTACCTCTGCCAATCTGATCATCGCAATCTACAAGATTAAAGTCACCCATGATTAATGCACCGCCTTTGTAACATGCCCTCATTTCTTCCTGATTTATTCTCTGTCCAACCTTATAGCTACTGTTCGAGGCCTATAGATGACTCCTATCATCCCATTTTTATTTCTTACCTCCACCCAAGTGGATTCTATGTCTTCCGAACCAAGATCATTTTTTGCAATCACACTTATTCAACTATGTTCCAAAAATGCTAAGCTACCTCACTTCCTGCCTGTCCTTTTGAAAGGTCACATACCCCTGAAAGCTTAGTTGCCAGCTTTGATCTGCTTGTAAACCACATCTCTATAATGGCTACCACATCATAACCAGCAACCTGTATTTTTGCCATTAATTTACTAATTTTGTTCTGAATATTACACACATTCAAGTAAAAAGTCATCAATTTTGACTTTTTCCCATTTTTTTGTCCCTTTGACCTTATTAATAGTAGTTTTTTCTATGTTTGTATACTCTGTCCTTTTCTGTTTCACTGTTGGTATCCCTTAACCCACAGGGCTATGGAATAAGAGGTGAAAAGTATGATGAGGCTGGATTTTTTAAAATCAGCCAGCACTGAAATGATGAAGCAAATGACCGCTTCTTGCATCTTAAATTTATAGTAACGTGTTTTATCATGGACAAGACAAAAGATTAAACATCATTGTCAATAGTTCTGCGACATAGCTATATCAGGTAATCAGCTGTTAGGTGTTCCATTACTTTGTCAAAGTACTGCATTTTAAATGAAGCTACAGTTACATTAGTATGAATTATCATTTGACTCTTCATTCTCAGCTGTAACGTTACTGTTGGATAAGAAGGTCTTAAAGGATTACACTTCTTCTGTGTCATTGTGCTTAACTTGGCAACTTTGTTTCCGTGCTAGGATTACTAAAGCTTGATTGTCTCCTGCTCTTTTACATAACTAGACTGAAGATCATCTTTAGCGGTTTCTGTGGTTCTTAAGAGTAAAGATAGCAAAATCCAGTGCCTTTAAAATCTACGTGTGGGAGCCATTTATTTTGATAAAATGAAGTGACACCACCATGAATACAACAGTGGCGGAGAACGAAATTAAATTTCCAGCAAATGTTTTCTTTCGCTTCTTGTCCCTGCTATTGACTGTGCCTGGAATAGTAAACAGTGCAGACAGACCATGCATTCGGATTGCTTTACATCGCCAGGATCTTTCAATCAATGCAGCAGCCAAATTAGTTCCTAATAACATTTTGAGATAGTCTGAGCTGTTGCAAGCAAACTCTTCTCAGGGCTAGACTAACCGCTTATTTTTTAAAGCACAAATTTTAAATATTGTCCGGGAAATAAAACAAGGACATTTAACCCTAAAATCCAATGGGGTTATTTTTACAAGGTAAAAAGAAAACTTCTACATTTAAAAAAGACAAACGTCAGCAAGACAGAACAAATTGTTTTGTATCAAGTTCGCTTAACCAAGTCTGTAACGGAAACTGGCAATAAGATTTCTCGACTCACAATAACATTTCTGGGAGTTTTATCTTCGCCATTGTGTTTTTCAGGAACTGACGAACACGGTGGCGGGAATGATTTCCACTGCACAGGTCGTAAATACATATAACACTATTAAAAAACAAAAAGCCTTGCTTTACAATAGTTGGTCGGATTTTGTGTAATGTACACATACCCACACCTCTTTTATTTCTTAACTATTAACGAACTGCATGCCAAATGACAACTTCCTTCTACACTGTTGACGCAGTCCACCACTGTACCGTGCAATAATTGGCCGAGACTCTTTGTGTCGCTGTGTACCAATGAGGTACTCAAATGCAGCCAGAGATCCATCTCTCCTCCCCCTTACACCACGTACGGCGAAGAATCGGAAAGAAGGGAAAGCACTGACTCGGTGTTTACATTCACATTCAACAGCCATCTTTTCCATGCAGTCTTTCTCAACTATTAGAAACGGATATCAAGTATTCGTCTCGACATTTTGGATCATACAAGTGGTTGGCGCCTTGGATTCCTACAGCACTCCGAATGCGAAGACTAATTCAGACAGAGAATGCTAGTGTGGTCTTTTATTTTCCTGCTTTGTAGTTGGGAAAATGTCTCTGGACAGATCCGTTATTCAATTCCTGAAGAACTGGAGCACGGAGCCTTTGTTGGGAATGTCGCCAGGGATTTAGGCTTAGACGTGAACGAGTTAGCTAATCGCAAGCTTCGGTTAATGCCTGAGGCCAATGAACGGTATTTTAAGGTAAACTTAGATAATGGAGAGTTGCGCGTGAATGTTAAGATAGACAGAGAGAAACTCTGTGGACAAAATGCTAGATGCATGCTTACTAATAACATTATCATCGAAAATCCAGTGGAGCTCTACAGCGCTGAAGTTGAGATATTGGATATAAATGATAATTCACCCAGTTTCTCAAATGATGAGCTCCGTCTGGAGATCGTGGAATCAGTTCCGCTGGGAACGCGCTTCCTGCTCCCGAGCGCGCACGATCCAGACGTGGGCACCAATTCCATCAGCGCTTACCATTTGAATGCAAATCAACACTTTGCCTTAGAGGTCAAGAACAGCAGTGACGGCAGTATAACTGCGGTCTTAGTGCTAACCAAAGTTTTAGACAGAGAAGCGTTGGCGACTCATCGATTAACTCTGACAGCTATTGATGGTGGAACGCCAGTGAGATCTGGCACGTCCCAAATTGTTATCACGGTTCTCGATGTCGACGACAATTGGCCGGTGTTCGAGCAGGCAGCGTACAACGTGAAGTTACCGGAAAACGTGCCAATAGGTACTTTGGTTATCAAACTCAATGCCACTGATTTGGATGAAGGGTCGAATGGTCAAATAAGCTATTCCTTCAGTAGCAGTACCCCGGCTGGCGTGCGTGACCTCTTCAGCCTCGGGTCCAGAATGGGAGAAATGAGAGTCAAGGGGGTATTGGATTTTGAGGAGAATAATTTTTATGAGATTAACATTGAAGCAAAGGATAGTATTCATTTTGCGGTTTGCAAAGTTATAGTAGAGATAACTGACGTGAATGATAATACACCCGAGATAACATTAATGTCAGTATCTACCCCGATCCGCGAAGATGCCCAGCCCGGGACTGTGGTTGCACTGATGCGTGTAACAGATCGAGATTCAGGACTAAATGGACAGTTTGAATGTCAGATTCCGGACGACCTACCATTTAATCTCAAGTCATCCTTGAAAAATACATACACATTAACGACCAGTTATCATCTGGACCGAGAGACGAATTCCCAATATACAGTCCACATAACCTGCACTGATACAGGATCTCCTCCTCTCTCAGCGAACAAAACCATTCTGGTTCAGATTTCAGATATGAATGACAATGCGCCACGCTTTGCACAGCTTTCCTATACGGTGTATGTCCCCGAGAACAGTCCTGCTGGCTCTTCTATAGGTGCTGTCTCTGCTTTGGATCCGGATCAGAACCGGAATTCACATATCGTGTACTCAATCCTGAACAGTCTGGTTCATAACATGCCTGCGTCCGCTTACGTTTCAATCACCTCGGATACCGGTAGCCTCTATTCCCAACGCCCCTTCGATTACGAGGAACTCAAAAACTTTCAGATCCACGTGCAAGCTCGGGATGCTGGATTCCCGGTCCTTGACAGCAATGTCACCGTCAACATTGTCGTCCTGGATCAGAACGATAACGCACCCCAAATCATTTCCCCGTTGACCAACAACAATTCTGGAATCACTGTGCCCCGCTCTGCGGACCCTGGCTCACTAGTGACTAAAGTAGTGGCTGCAGATGTGGATTCCGGTCAGAATGCTCGCTTGACTTATCAGTTGCTCCAGGCCACTGACTCAGGCCTGTTCACCATAGCACATGGTTCAGGTGAAATTAGGACAATCCGTCGTTTCATGAAGAAGGACGACCCCATTCAGAAACTCGTTGTTCTAGTTAAAGACAATGGCCACCCACCCCTTTCAAGCACTGTCACCATCAACGTATTAGTAACAGATAATAGCGCAGAAACCCTATCAGATCAAATTCCTCAAGTCCACGATGTCCGTCCCACTTCTAACTTAGCTTTTTACTTAATAATCACTCTGGCTTCAACCTCCTCAATTCTGCTTGTGATTCTAATCGTCCTCATTGTGACCATGTGTCATTCTGATAGAAGTCGGTCTCGTTGCTGTGACCTTTCCCCTTCCTGCTGCAATTTAAACCGGTGGCATACAGACGACACTTTTCCAAATTCCCATTTATATTTTCAAACTGTACCCGACTATAAAGGAACGCCACACTTCGTTGAGTTGGTTGGCAATGGGTCGCTCTCTCGAACATACTCCTATAAAGTTCGTCCAAATCAGTTATCGAGTAAAGGAGATTTCGTCTTCTTAGCACCGTACAATACAGCAACTTTGCAAAATGACGCAGCCAACACTGATACACTTCTAGCAGAATGGAGAGGGGAGTTAACGAATAACTGGAAAAATCCACACTCTGAGGTGAGTTGCCATTTGATTTCATCAAATAATCTCGGCACAATCAAACTATGAACAACGAAAGCCCTTGCCAATCAGTAGTAATCTTGGAGTATGAATTGAGTGTCAATGTCTTTCTGATTCCCAGATGGTGTCTTTCATGCAGTTGCCTTCTAGTCAGTTGATACCTGATGACAGATTGAACCAGCATTAAAAGGAATAACTGCAACTTTGCTGTCAAGTCAAGCTTCTTTGCATCAAAACTGCATTTGATGTTTGAATGTATCCTGGGGCCTACCTGGGTCAACCTGATCAAAAATTCCATTTTATTGCTTCCCTGATGTAGCTACAATGTATAAAGTGAAGAGGTGTGTGTTAAGTCAGTGGAGTTATGGGAAGGTTTAAAACCTAATTGGAAATGGTTGCTTAGATGAAGACAAACCATCCAACTAATGAAATAAAGAACTGCAGATGCTGGAAATCTAAGAGAAAAAAACAGAAATTGCCAAAGCAAATCAGCAGATCTGTCAGTATTTGAGGATGTACTTCAAAACTGAAGAAGGGTTACTGGACTTGAAACTATATTTTTTCTTTCTCTCCACAGATGTTGCCAGACCTGCTGAGTTTCTCCAGCGATGTCGGTTTTTGCTTCACCTCAGTGAATGCCTTTCATGTCTATAGAGAAAAAGCAAGGAAATGGGGATCACTGGTAGCTCAAGTCAAACATTAAGTATGATGCATCCAATATCCTTTGCACTAGAACCGCATTAAATGTTAGATAACAGAGAGGCTATTCAGCCCATCATCAGCACTACATTATCCTTTACTGTTTTTAATGATTCGTACAGATGGGATCTTGTTCTAAAGTTGGTTGAGAGGTATTGCATTGAATGAAACTCCAGCACAATACCAAATCTATTTTTAAAGATAAAGCTCTGAGGAAGGTTCACTGGAACCCGAAACATTAACCCTGATTTTTTTTCCTCTCAGATGCTGCCAGACCTGTTGAGCTTTTCCAGCAAATTCTGTTTTGTTGCTTTTTCTCTTTTGTTGTTTCTGTTTTAAAGATCTCTTGAGCTCCTGGGTGCCTCAGAGAACCGTACAGATCTTGAAATTGATTCAGAATGTGGACATTACAATTACACTGTCAAAACACATCTTATTCATCTTCTAACCATCTGTGCAGAGGTCTCTCTTGTAATCTTGAAAATTCAATTTGGAAAAAGTCAGTAAAAATAAGTCATTGCAATGTTGTAATCAATACTGTAGCTTCAGGTCTTAGAATCTGTTCTGACTTGGAACTAACATAACTGAAGCCTAATACGTCTGTCTTTGCACTGCCTGTGGTTACAATATCATGGAGTGATTTTCAACTTCTGCGTGTTTATTCAACACCTGATAAATGGATAATGGGCGGAGGAAAAGCAGGGGTAGGAACCGTTTGTTTATCTTTGCACACCCTAAGTCTGCATGATACAATTATCAGAAGGATTTCTAAATATGAATATAATAGTCTTGCCAACTTCAGACAGGGAACAATTTAAACACAAAAATCAATATTGTACATCATGTGAGACCTAGATTTCCATATTACAATTCCATTACAACAGAAACTCGTCCCTCTTTTTGTACCCAGTGACAAGCTGAAACAGTGGTCCTTAAAGTGAATACTGGTACCACCTACACAAAATACCCCACATTCTTGTGCACCTGATCCAATCCTGGCCTTGAAGCTGTGACAGTGAATCTGGTACTTGCTTTGAGGGCACAGTTCACGGCTTGCATTAGAAGTACTCTGAAACTGGAAACTGTTCAAGACAAATATTTGGAAATAGAAAATCTTCTACACCTTATCAGGAAGATTGTTAAAAAAAGATGGAAGCGCACAGTATTATTGAGATCATGGTATTATGGGGATCTGAACTTGACAAACAATATAAAAACTGTGGCTGTAAGAAGAAGTCAGAGGCCAGAAATCCAGGAGGGACTAACTCACCTTCTGATTTCCCAAACCCGTCCACTATACAAGGTCCAAGTCAGAAGTGTGATGCAATACTCCGACTTGCCAGAATGAGTGCAGTTCCAACAATAATCAAAATGTTTGAAATCATCTAGACAAAACAATCTATTTGACTTTCTAATTCACTCATGGGACCTTGATATCACTGGCTGGGAGAGCATTTATTACCTTTCCCGAGTTTCCCATGTGGAGGTGGAGGTGCATTGCCTTCTTGAACCGCTGCAATCTATATGCTGTAGGTAGACCCACATGCTGTTAGAGAGGGTGTTCCAGGATTTCGATCCAGCAGTAGAGAAGAAATGGTGATTTATTTCCAAGTCAGATTGGTGAGTGGCTTGGAGAGAAACTTGCAGGTGATGGTGTTCATATGTAACTGCTGATGGAAGTGGATGTGGGTTTGGAAGGTGCTGTCTAAGGAGCCTTGGCAAACTTTTCCAGTGTGTCTTATACATGCTGCTGCTACTAAGCATGGATGGTGGAATGACAAATGTTTCTGGATGCAGTGCCCATCAAGCGAGCAAAAGAAATCAGAACAGGAGTAGGCTGCTCATCCCCTTGAGCCTGTTCCACCTATTCAATATGATCATGGCTGATCTGACACTCCTCACATCCACATTACTGCTCCTTCACCAAAAACCTTGATTCCCCTGCTGATCAAGAATCCATTTATCTCCTAACCCTAACCATCTATTTTAAATATATGCAAGGACTCTGCCCTCATACCTCTCTACAGCAAGGAGTTCAAAAGACTCACAACCCTTTGAGAGAATAAATGTCCTCATCTCAGGCTTTAATTGGCGCCCTTTAATTCTGGTACTATGCCATCTGGTCCCGTACTCTCCTATGAGGGAAAATATCTTCTCACTTTACCCTGTCAAGCCCCATAAGAATCCAATATATCTCAATGAAATCACGTCTCATTCTTCTAAATTCCAATGAGTAGAACTGCAACCTGTTTAACCTTTGCTTATAAGTCAATCCCTTCACACCAGGGATCACCCTAATGAACCTTCTCTGAACTGCCTCCAGTGTTATAATACCTGAGTAAGTTTGGAGATGCACTCATCCAGTCAAGTGGGGAATATTCCTTCATACTCCTGACTTGTGTATTGTAGGCGCTGGACAGATGTGGGAGGGTCAGAAGTTGAGTTATACGCCGCAGTATTCTTTAGCTCTGACCTGCTATTATAGCCACTATATTTTCATGTTGAGTCCGGTTCAATTTCTGGTCAATGCTAACCCACAGATATTGATTGTGGGATTCCAGTGATGGTAACAACATTGAATGTCAAGGGGCAGTGGTTAGATTGTCTCTTATTGGAGCTGGTTATAGCCTGGTATTTGTGCAGCTTGAATGTTGCTTGCCCCTTTTCGGCTGAGGCACAGATATTGTCCAATTATTGTTTGATTTAAACATCGACTTCTTTAGTATCTGAGGCATCCTGAACAGTGCTGAACACTGTGCAATCATCAGCGGACATCCCCACTTCTGATCTTATGATGGAGGGAAGGTCATTGATGAAGCAGCTGAAGGTGGTTTGGCCTAGGACACTACTCTGCAGAACTCCTGCAGAGATGTCCTGGAGCTGAGATGACTGACCACGACCAACTTCCTGGGTGCGAGGTATGACTCCAATCATCGGAGAGTTTTCTCCCTGATTTCCATTTACTCCAGTTCTGTTAAGACTCCTGACTGGCATTACATCCTTAAACATTCACGCCCTCCAGCACCAAAGCTCAGTAGCAGCAGTCAATACAATCACAAGATGTATTGTAGAATTTCACAAATGCTACTTATACAACAACTTCCATACCTACAACCACTGCCACTAGAGGAACCGCCACATAAGATACATGGGATCACCACCATCTACAATTTCCTCTCTAACTCACTCACCATACTCACTTGGAAATATATCATCGTTCCTTCAGTGCCGCAAGGTCAATATCCTGGAACTCCTCCTCTTATAACACTGTTAGGGAATCTATGCCAAATTGACTGCAGTGGTGCAAAAAGGCAGCTCGCCAATAAATTCTCAAGGGCAGCTAGGAATGGGTAATGCATGCTGGTCCAGCCTACAATGTCTACATCCCATGAATGAATGAATAAGAAAAATGACAATCTGGATATTGAATTAGCTCAGTGACAGGAAGTGTTGAGTGGTGATAGATTTTTCATACTGGAGGATGAATTGCAGTTGTGTCTCCTGTAGGTCAGCCTTGGATCCGTTAGATCTTTTATTTTCCGTAAACAATCGAGACTTATGTATTGGGAGCATCAATGTAATGATTGCAGTTGACATAAAAGTAGGCAACTGGTGAGGATAATTGCAGAATTCTGATGATGTGCACTGGATGGTTAAAAGGGAAGATGCATGATAGGATGCCGTGAAGTGATGCATTATAGCAAGACTAATATGGAAAGACAGTATTCTATAAATTATATGAATTTCAGAAGTGTATTTTAGCAGAGATCTTAATGTATATAGAAAAATCATTAACAGTGACATGGAAAATGATAACGTGGTTAAAAATATATAAATAGCTTGTGTTAATATATATGTGGAGAGAAACAGAAAAGCAAAGAGATTACCCTAGAAATTTTAAGTTACCAGTTAAGCTTCAGCTGGAATATTGTGGACAATTGTGGCAGCACATTTCACGAAAGATGTAAAAACTGTAGAAAAGATATATGGGAGATTTACCATAATGGTGGCAAGATAGCAGACTTCACTTAGAAGGAAGTTTGAAGACATTAGGACTGTCTCCTTGGAATAGCTAAAAGTAAGTGGTAACCTAAGAAAAGTTTTCAAGATGATGAGAGGTTTCAATAAAATAGAGAACAACAAATCCCTCTGGTGAGTGAGTCTGTAACCAAGATCATTGATTTAACATTATTGGTGAGAAGGGAGAAAAGGTAAACTAAATTGAATCTTGAATAAGCTACCTGAAAAATTGTTGAAAACTGTTTCCTTTAAAATGTTTAGGACTGATTTAGGCATGTACTTGAGAATGAAGATCAACAAAGGTTATGGTTAAAGTTGAGGATTTGGGACAAGGCACAAATATCCCATGAAACAATCAGCCCACGTACAATGGGCTGAATGGCTTCTTTCTCTGCTGTAAATTTCTGGGACTTTTGATCATAATCCTTAGATTTTTATGTCATATCATTGAAATAGCAATAATGTGGTTACGTAAATTTTCTGTCTCACTCTCCTTGAATAAAATCTTTTGATTTTTTTGAAAGCACATCCTGGATGACCCCTCATTATTTAACACGCAAAGGGTGGTAAAGGTTTGGAACTCTCTTCTGTAAATCACAGTTGATGCTAAATCAGTTATTAATCATAAATCTGAGACAGATAAATCTTTGTTAAGCAAGGGTATAATGGATATGGGTCAAAGGCAGGTATAGAGTTGGGTCACATCTAATAGCAGAACAGGTTCAAGTGACTGAAAGGTCTATTCCTGTTCCTACATAAAGTTATGCCTAGTGAAAAATAAAACAATGTGCTAATATTGTTTTGTGCTGAGATGGTGAACTAATGAGCTTTTTTGCTTCATCGTGTTTGTTACAACTTGGGTAAAGTATGTCAGTGATAGGGAATAGATTACATTTCCAGTTCTTCCAATGAGTATACAGATAAATCCTGTAGTACGGGACTAGTTACGGAGTAAATCTTCTTTCATAGCTGAAATAATATTGTTTAACCTTGCGTTCAGATGATCCCCTCAGACTGAAGCAGTGTGACATTTTCCAATTTCTTTTGCAAAAGCCATCACTGTAGCTTGTTTTCCAATTTCATTACCTCTGAATTATAGATTGTTTTCTTCTGTAAATTTATACCCACCATGAAGTGGGTTGTGACTGCCAAAACTAATTTGTTTTAGAGATCGTTGCAGCCAACTTTGATAGAGGAAAGACCTTGCATTTAAATAGCACATTATGATACCTTCAGAAGTCCCAACACACATATTCAATGAATCATTTTAGAGGTGCAGTCACAGTTATTATTTAGTTGGATTTTTGAGAGGCACAGGAGTCAAGGGTTGTTGCGGGCAAACAGGAAATTAGAGTTGTGAGCTCAATCAGTTCAGTCATAATCCTACCAAATGACACAGGAGATTCAAAGCGCTGAATAGCCTACTGTTGCTTTCAACTTCAATATTCCTATCTTCCAATACAGGTAAATGTGGCAGCTATTTTGCAAAAAAAATGGATAATCCCATAAGTGGCAAATGAGCTCAAGAACCAGTAAATGTTTAATTAAACAGATTTCAACTATTCACTTTTCATTAGCACCCTATTCAGGATTTGTTTGCCTCTCAGGTTACCATCAGCAAACTCTTTATTTGCCTCATCTTTTTTCTCTCACTCTCAGCACTACCTCCATGTATTCTATTTACCACCCCACACCCTATGGTTAGTATAAATGCCACTTTGTCTCAGGTGCTTTCGGTCTGATGAAGGGTCACTGGACTTCAAAATATTATCTCTGTGTATCTCTCTACAGATGCTGAGTTTCTCTAGTACTAGTTTTCTGTTTTTCTTTAACATTAAATGGTCAGTAGGGAAGAAAATAGGTAATTCAGAAAAAGAAAACCTTCAGCCAATGAATGATGAAAATATTGGTTTTGCCACCAGATAAACTATTAGAAGTGATTAATATGAAGGAAATTCAAATAAGCATATGAGGGATGAATACAAAAGGAAAATTCTGCAGATGCTGGATATCTGACATGGAAACAACAAAAAGACCCAATTGAAACTCAGCAGGTCAGGCAGCATCGGTGGAGAGAAACCAGTTGACATTTCAGGTTCATGGGCTTTCATCTGAATGGAAAAGAAATAGAAACGTAAAAGTTTTATTGCCAGTGAGGGGGGTAGGAGGGCAGGGGAGTGAAAGACAGGATCTATGACATGGTGGACATTTACATAATACAAGATTTCATGATGCAACATCCAAAAAAGTGCTAATGGCTTGAGCGAAGGAACATAGATTGTGCCCACATTAAAACCTTCCGTATGAATGATGAAGGGAGAAAGTGAGAAATAAGACAAAGACCAACACAGCGTCCAAAAAAAAAGCAGAAAAGCACATAGAATAATGTTATAGCAAATTCTTCAGTCTTATCTTTAGTGCCGATGTTCTGATCTCACTGTCTTGAGAATGCGGATATCGCTGGAGCCTTCTCCGGTGTGTTGTTTAATTGTCCACCATCATTCGTGACTGGATGTAAAAGGACTGCACAGCTTAGCTCTGATTCATTAGTTTTGGCATTTCTAAACTTTGCTCCTAGCATGCCTTCTTGCTCTGTTCATTGAACAATGTTTGATATCCTACCTTAGTGGTAAAGATGGAGTGGGGGATATGCCGGGAGATTGCAAGGATGACATGGAGCACAATTCTGCTGCTGCAAATGACCTACAGAGACTCATGGATACTTAGCTTTGATTAGTTAGATCCTTTCAAAATCTGTTCCATCTGGCATAGTGAGAGTACCACATGCTATGATGCAGGGTATCCTCCAGTGATCTTTCTTCAGAACCTAAGGGTGAGTGTACTCAAAATGTTAATTCTGTTTGCTCTCCATAGATGCTGCCAGACCTGCTGAGTTTCTCCAACAATTTCTATTTTTGTTTGTTTTACATGTAGAATATTAATTCATCAGCCAGTGGATTTAGGTGGCAACTACCAGTGGCTTCCCTTCCCGTTTTGACATTATGTCAAGAGACTTAATGGGTTCTGGAGTCAACCCCCTCCTGACTGTACAATGCTCTGATTCTGTGAGTATAATATGTGAGGATATCGCATGACTGGTCTGAAAGACAGCTGTCCCAATTTTGGTCTAAGGAGGACTTTGCAGGGCAAATCCAGCCCTGTTTTGTATTTCTGTTGCCTACTTCGGTGCCAGCTGGTCTGTCTATTTTCATTACTTTATTGAGGCTTTTTAGCAGTTTGATACAACTGAGTGGCTTCTGGGCCATTTCAGAAGACAGTTAAGGGTCAATCACATTGGGGTTAGAGTCACATTTCGACAAGACCAGGTAAGGATGCCAGATTTCTTTTCCTAAAGGGCATTAGTGAACCAGATGGGTTTTCACAACAATGGACTAATGGTATCCTTATACTTTTGGTAAATTGAAATTCTACCAACTGCTATGATGGGATTCAAACCTGGGTCCCCAGAACATTACCTGGAACTCTGGATTACTGGACAAGGAACAATTCCAGTACACCATCACATCTCCATATACCAAACTGGATACTTTCTGACCAAAGTGTTGTGAAACAACTTCCTGTGCAAAGTTCAGACCCAGAATGCAGAATGATATTGTTATTTTGCCTTTAATTATGACAAACATCAAAAGAAAATTCATTTTGCATCCACCAGTCGGTCAATTCTTCCACATTTTTCATGTTTAAATATGTACATTTATTTGAACTTTCCACCTCAGTTGCAATCATAACTTATGTGTATTATAGAAAAATAATGCCACTGAGTTTTTTCTCTTTTTTCAGTTTATATTTTTTTTTATTTCAAGACTGCAATTACTTTTAATCTAGAGCTCTAAGATTTGTGCAAAATTTACAATTATATTCTTCTTTGCTGAAAAGGAGTTTCAGTTTTGCGGTAATGGAAAACATGAAACAGAACTGCAGAAAAGAATGTAACTTAGCTTTTGAAGTGAGGCGGCCTCAAGCAAATAGTCTCATACGGTCACAGCATGATGCTGTCTACAGTATAATGATAACTGTTGGAAATTGAATTACTTCAACTTAAAATTAAAGGTTGAACATTTTACAGTTTGTTGAATTGATTTTAAAATTCTCCTGTTATCAATTGGTTGAAAGGACAATCTGTTCTTTAGTAGTGCTAAAATTTAATCTCCATTTACATGCCAGCAAAACCGGGAACTTCAATTTAGTTAGTGCTTTTTTTAAGATAATTTCATAGCATCAAAAAGTCCCTTATGAGCAGTGAAGTAGTTATGAAGTACTGTCACTGTTGTAATGTAGAAAACTTAGCAATTTGCATGCATTTGCTGTGGGATCACATCAAAGGTTGCCACGCTAGACAAAACCATATGGTTTCTCTGTCATTTATGCACTAAGCAATTCTCAATCCATGCAGACAGTTGGGATAAATGGGTCCTTTTTGGGTGAGCAAATCTGTTACAAGCAGAACGTCCAGGGGATCATTGGTAGTTCCTAAATTATTTACAATCTGTATCAATGGTTTGGATGAAGTGACCCAAATGTGTGGTAGCTAAATCTGCGGATAACATCAAGATAGCTAAGAAAGCATAGAAAAGTAGAAAATAAAAGCATGAGTAGACCATTCAGCTCTTTGAGTCTGCTTCACCACTCAATATAATCATGACAAATCATCCAACACAATATGCTATCCCTGCTTACTCCCCAGTTTCTTTTAAACGTTTAGCCCTAAAAATTTATCTAACTCCTTCTTGAAAACATTTAATGATTTGGCATCAACTGCTTCCTGTTGCAGAGAATTCCACAAGCTCACAATTTTCTGGGGGAAGAAATTTCTCCTGATCTTAATCCTAAATGGTTTACCACTTGTCCTTAAATTATGACAGAAAACAAGTTACTAAGAGGAGCCTTAGAATCTGCAAAGAGGTAGATTAAGTAAGTGGACAAAATATGGCAAATAGAGTATAATGTGGACAACTGTAGACTTGCACATTTTGGCAGTAAGAATAATGAAGCTACTACTAGTACTACTTCAATAGACAGTGATTGCAGGTCTTTGTGGTACAGAGGAATTTGGGTGTCCTGGTGCATGAATTGCATAAATTAATATGCAGTTACAGAAATTATAAGGAAAGCCAAGGGAATGTCATTTTTTTTCAAAGGAAATGCAATATAACAGTAAGGATGCTGCTAAGACCACATACGGAGTATTGCATACAATTTCAGTCACATTTCAGTTCAGATTGAACAGATTAGGACTATAACTTTGGAATCGAAAAAATGATCTTATTGAAACCCATAAGATGTTCAAGGATTGAATCTCGTGGATAATCGGAGGTGTTTATTCTTGTGGGGAGACTAAAACTACGGGATATAGTTTAAGGATAAGCTGTTTCCCTTTTGAAACAGTGAATGAATAGTATTACTTTTTCACAGAGGACTGAAGGAATGTTATATTCTCTTCCCCAGAAGGTTGGCACTTTAAATGTACTCACACCTGAGTTAGATAAAGTATTGATAGATAAGGGAGTCAAAAGTCATGGAAAGACATGAAAGTGAGAATAATGCCACAACCATATCAGCCATGATGTTATTAAATGGGTGAGCAGGCTGAAAGGACCGAATGGCCAAATCCTGTTCCTAAGTCCTTTTCTCCTAACAAACTCCCACAAACAGCAATGTACGAACATTGGCTAATCTACTTTAGTGATGGCGATTGAGGTGATTGGCCAGGACACAAGGGACAATCCCAAGGTTTTCTTTAAACTAAGCACTGCCATGAGATCTACGAAAATAAAACAGAGAACTAGGGATGCTGGAAATCTGAAACAAAAGCAGAAAATGCAGCCAGTCTGGCAGCATCTGTGGAGAGAAGGTAGAGACAGTGTTTTGAATCCAGTGATCCTTCTTCAGAATTGATGAGATTGCTTATCTTCATCTGTGAGAGTGGAAGATGCCTTGATTTAATGTATTGCCTGGAGTTTTGCCATGACAGAAAGCCTCTCCATGTGGTGAAAATTATAATTAAAGTTGGGAGTGATAGCCCCGGCCCCGAACAAAACAATTCTCATTTTCTGGGGCAGAAATAGGATTGGGTTAGAATTTGCAAATGAGCAGTTCATCGAATCGCTTGACCATTTAAATAATCAGCCACCTTCACAGAAGTAGGGTTTTGCTAGCTCTGGTTTATGAAAAGAAAAGGAAGCAGCTCTTCAGATGGCTCACTCCCACAAATGAAAGCTTTGTGGCCAGCTGACTAGCCAGTTAGAAGCCTGCTCTGCTCTAAAGGTCTACAGGCAGGCTAAATGAGCTCTTTTTAAACAGGAGGTGCTAGCCAATCTGATTAGTTGGCAGTTCCACCAGTTGCGGCAACACTATTGATCCTTAAAGAGTGCTGCCAGACTGTAGTAAGGCACAGAAAAAAGAATCACTAGACTCTAAAGTAAGTAAAGCCTGGGTGTTTTTGGCAGGGGTTGGTTTCAATACTCTGCAAAGGATGTGAGGAGGGTGGAGAGTGGGTATCCTGCTATGTTAGGTATGAGGGAAGGTTTATTTTTGTTTTTATTCTGTGATGTTGGCATTCACTGGCAGTATTGACATTTATTGTCCAACCCTACTTGCTCCTGAGAAGGTGATGGTGAGCTGCCTTGTTGAAATACAGCAATTCATTTGGTGTGGGTAGACCCGCAATGATGTTAGGCATAGATTTCCAGGAACTAAACACAGCATCACTGAAGGAATGACAATAAATTTCCAAGTTAGGATGTTGCGTGGTTTGGAGGAATTTGCAGATATTGGCATTCTCAAATGTCTGCTGTGCTTATCCTTCAAATCAAAGTGGTCGTGGGTTTGGAAAGTGCTGACGAAGGAGCCTTGTTGAATTTCTACAGCGCAGTTTGTAGGTGGTATATGCTGCTGCCACTGAGCATCAGTGTTGTGGGGAGTGATTGTTTGTAGCTGTGTGCTAATCAAGCTAGCTGCTTTGTCCCAGATGGTGTCAAACTTCTTGAGTGTCACTGGAGCTGCACTGATAAGGGCAAATGAGGAGTATTTCATTACACTCTTGACTTGTGCGTTGTAAAGTGGTGAACAGGCTTTGTCAGTAGATGAGTTATTTGCTGAAAGATTCCTGCTCTTGTCGGCACTGTATTTAAATGGCTAGCCCAGTTCATTTTCTGGTCAATTGTAGCCCCTAGGATGTTGATCCTGGTGGATTCAGTTGTGGCAATTCCAATTAATGTCAAAGGGCAATTGTTAGTTCCTCTGAAGTTGAATATCATTATGTCTGATGCCTGTGTGGCATGAATGTTATTTGCCACTTGTCAGCCCAAACCTGGAATTTGTCCAGGTCTAACTTCCATTGGACATGGACTCCTTCAGCTGAGGAGTCGCAAATAGTGCTGAACATTGAGCAGTCATCAGCGAACATCTTCTCTTTTGATCTTATGATGTAGCAAAGGTCATTGATGACCAGCTGAAGATGGTCATAGAATACTATACTGAGGAACTCCTTCACAGATGTCCTGGGGATGAGAAGACTGATCTCCAACAAACATAACATCTTTCTTTGTGTGAGTTTAGATAGTTCGGGCAACGGTTCAGAATTCATTAAATTTGGCACTGGGATATTGGCCTAGACCAAAGTTGATTTTCTGCTTTTGCCTCCGAGAAGTACACAAACATTTGTTTGATTGTCCTCCCATAGAATTCAGAAAATATGGCTGAGGTATTACTGATGAAATTTCTCAATGTCTCTTATGCATTGCTGACTTTGTCCAGGTTTATCTACAAGTGTGATGATGAGAATTCCTCGCACAAATTTTGTTGACTGTTATTGCAACAGCTTGTAAAATGCTGAGTTCTATAGCTGAACCTGTATTGGATCTTCTTAAAAATGCAGGGCTTTTGTCAGAGGTAGCTACAAAGTTATAGAAGTGCTCAAAACATTCCAAAGTGTTTCCTTCAACACGTATGGATGGTGAAATCTTTGGCTGACAGGAGTGGATTGTTGCATTATTTTTAATTTGGCAACATTCAAGAACAAAATGAATTTTTTTGCATTAGAATTGAAAAGATCAAGAGTGCCTTGCAAATCTGATGCAGATTGGGTAATGACACTTCAGTCAGCTGCAGTTCATAGACAATGTATGCTAATAGTTTTCAATTTATTTTAGGACCAGATGTGATTGCGGTTAAAGGGGGTCAGCACAGTGGCTCACTGCTGCCTCACAGCACCAAGGACCCAAGTTCTATTCCATCCTCAGGCGACTGTCTGTGTGGAGTTTGCACATTCTCCCCGTATCTGCATGGGTTTCCTCCAGGTGCTCTGGTTTCCTTCCACAGTCCAAAAGTGTGCAGGCTAGGTGGATTGGCTATGCTAACTTGCCCACAGTGTTGAGGGATGTGTAGATTAGGTGGGGTATAGGGGGATGGGTCTGGCTGGGATGCGCTGATAGTCGATGTGGACTTGTTGGGCTGAAGGGCCTGTTTCTACACTGTAAGGATTCTATGATTCAATGATAAAGGATTTAAGTAGACAGTCTAAACACTTTATCTGACTCGTTGAAAAGCAACTCTTTCATGAAGTTCTGTTTTCTCAATTCTCAAATGTCTTACTTTCTTGGGAGTAGAAAGAAAGTGCTTCAGAGACAGTCTGAAGCTCTTCTTGAACTTATGACTGCTACAATTTATTCGGAGTGGCCCATCCTGCCCATCAAATTATGTTATTACTCAAGTCATAATGCCTTAATGGTGAGGCAAAGGAGAAAACGAAAAGAAGACAAATTCTGCACTCTGGATCCTATGAGCTTGTGGGACGTCCTGTTCCTGTCCCCAAATATTCACAAGTAGATAGGTCAATCTGAGCAGAGACAGCAGCAGCAACAGAGTGAAGGAGAATGAACCTCAGGGTGAACAGCAGCAGCGGCAGCAGGATAACTATCTGAGGAGCGGGGTCAGTCAGAGTGAACCTGGGGGTGAACAGTGGCAGCAGGATAAATATCTGAGGAACGGGGTCAGTCAGAGAAAACATAGAGGTGAATCTAGGGGCAATACTCCAGAGGTGACGTCACAACTCAAAAAGGACCAGGAGTGAGTGATGAGTATCTGGAAGGAGATAAAATACTTACTTTTTGTAGCTGTAGTCCGCTAGCAATAGAGACCAGAAGTGAGACCAGTGTATTTGGTTCCTGGATTATTGTCTTTAGTTGATCAGGTTGATTTAGTCAATAAGGTTCTCAATGGCAGTAAAAATGGACCACATGGAATGCTCCTCTCGCAATGTGTGAGAAATCAGGGTTCCAGCTTCCATGGTAACGAGATATGCAGGAATTGTGCTTAGCTGCAGCTTCTGATTTTCTGGATAGAACACCTGGAGATGAGGATGGACTCACTATGGAGCACCCATGAGGCAGAGAATATCACTGATAGAATGTTAGCGAGCTGGTCACACGACCAGTAAGGGCTACAAAGACGGAGAAGAATTTGGTGAACACCAGAAAGACGAGTAAGCATGGCAGGCAGTGCAGGAGTCCCCTGTGGTCATTTCCGTCTCAAGCATGCATGCCATTTTGCATACATTTAAGGGTATGGCTTCTCAGGGGAAAGAACCAGTGGCAGTCAAATGAGTCGCACCACAGCTGGCACTGTTGTACAGTAGGGAAGGTCAAAGTGAAGGTGAGCAGTAGTGATAGTGGACTGTATAGTCAGGGGCACAGATAGGCATTTCTATGGCTGCAAGTGAGACATCAGAATGGTGTGTTGCCTCCTTGGTGCTAAGGTCAAGGGTGTGTCTCTGAGCGGGCACAGGATATTCGGAAGGGAGGGGGTGACCAGCCAGAGATTGTTGACTATATTGGTACCGACAATAAAGGAAGAAACAGAGATGAGGTCCTGCAAAGGGAGATCAAGGAGTTAGGTTGGACGTGAAAAGTAGGATTTTGCAGGTTATAATCTGGGGACTACTTCCTGCGCCACATGGCAGTGAAGCTAGGAAAGGAAGATAATACAGTTAAATACGTGACTCAATAGATAGTATTGGAGGGAGGGTTTCAGGCATGTGGATCGTTACGCTGTCTTCTGGGACAGGTGGGACCTGTACAAGTAGGGTGGGTTGCACCTAAACTGGAGGGCCACCAATATCCTGGCAGAGAAGTTTGCATGTGCCACTTGGGAAAGTTCAATCTGGTGTGGCAAGAGGTTGAGAACCAGAACAGTTGGTGGACAAGTAAAATGACTGAGGAGGAGTCTGACACAAAGGCGAGTAAGACTGACAGACAGGGAGAAGTTACTGAACACGGTGGGATTGGCGGTCTGAAGTGTATTTGTTTTAATATGAGTAAGACAGGTAAGGCAGATGAATTGAGAGGTTAGATTAATACATATAACCATGATGTTGTAGCTATTACAGAGACTTGGTTGAGAGAGGGGCAAGACTGGCAGTTTAATGTTCTGAGATTTAGATGTTTAAGGTGTGATAGACAGGAATATAAAAGAGTTGGGGAAGCTAGGTTACTGATTAAGGAGAATATCACAGCTGTACTGAGGGAGGAAACCTTGGAGGGCTCATTCAGCGAGGCTATATGACGAGAGCTCAGGAATAGGAAGGGTTCAATCACTTTAATGGGATTTGACTACAGGCCTCTCAATAGCCAGCCGATGATAGAGGAACAGATATGTGGACAGATTATGCAAAAATGTGAAAACAACAGTGTTGCTGTGATGGGTGATTTTAACTTCCCCTATATTGACTGGGACTCCCTTAGGGCCAGTGCTTGGATGAAGGACAATTTTTTATGTCAATTTGTCCAAGATGGTTTTTTGAAATAAGGAAAAAGTAGTCCAACAGTGTTTAAGGTAAAAGCGAGTAAGTTTAAAGGAGATGTGAGAGGCAACGTTTTTACAGAGAGTGGTAAGTGCCTGGAATGTGCTACCAGAGGAGATGGTGGAGTCTTAGAGTTATTCAGCTCGGAAACAGACCCTTTGGTCCAACTCGTCCATGCCAACCAGATATCCTAAACTGATCTACTCCCATTTATCAGCATTTGGCCCATAACCGTCTAACCTCTTCCTATTTATGGACCCATCGAGATGCCTTTTAAATGTTGTAATTGTGCCTGCATCCACCACCTCCTCTGGTAGGTTGTTCTGTACACTCACTTCCCTCTGTGTGAAAATGTTGCCCCTCAGGTTCCTTTTAGCATCTTTCCCCTCTCACCTTAAATCTATGCCTTCTAGTTTTGGACTTCCCTGCTCTGTGAAAAACAAACCTCAGTTATTCACCTTATCTGTACCCATCATAATTTTATAAACCTCTGTAAGATCACCCCTCAACCTCCGATGCTGCAGGGAAAAAGCCCCAGCCTAGTCAGCTTCTCCCGAAAGCTCAAACAATGCAATCATGGCAACATCCTTGTAAATCTTATTTGAACCCTTTCAAGTTCAACAACATGTCTCTTAATGTAGGAAGACCAGAATTGAATGTAGTATTCTAAAACTGGCCTCACCAATGTCCTGTACAGCTGTAACATGCCATCCCAACTGCTACAGTCAATGTGCTGATCAATGAAGGCAAGTGTGCCAAATGCTTCTTCACCATCCTGTCTACCTGTGACTCCACTTTCAAGGAACTATGCACCTGCACCCCTAGGTCCCTTTGTTCAGCAACACTCTCCATTAACTACCATTAACTGTCTTAGTCGTGCTCTGTATATATCAGAGGCATTTTGACAGATACAAGAATAGGCAGGAAATTGGGGGAAAAGGATCACATAGAGGCAGAGGTTTTTAATTCAGAAAAGCACCATGTGTCATTGCAGTCTTGGTGGTCCGAAAGGCCTGTTCCTGTGCTGTACTTTTCTTTGTTCTTCATCCTTTGGCCTTTGATAGTCAGTGTGTTCATCACATGAAAACCCATGGCAAAAACTCACAACACTGACTGGATGTCATAATCAAACTGAGGGTTTATTGCTGACACTGTGAAAATCCGTCTCGATATTAGCTCAAGCTTCTAGCGTAGGACTTGAAGCGACATATTTGTAATTCAAAGATGAATTGTACCACTGAGCAATAGCTGACACATGTATTTGTTATTGTGCTTACAGCATTTTGCCTTGTCTGCTTGGAAAGCAGATTATCTGAGGCATTTGCGTAATCAACGGAGCTCCTTTTCATTTAGGTGGAGCTTGCAGGATACCTGCACATTCTTCATTCTCTGTGGGTCAAACAAATAATAAATAAACTTGCTCAGCAGGTGGAGTTCATAATTCACAATGTTGAATTTTAAACCTAAACATATCTTACTGAATGCTCAATAGTCCAGTGCATATATCCTATACAAACATACATACAGCCTGTATCTTATGAATAATTGCACAGTCCAGACAGAATTGTTAAATTATTCTGTTCAGAGTTGTAGGCATTGCTCCCAAGATCAGCATTTGTTGTCTGACTCAAATTGCCATTGAACTAAGAGCCTTGTTTGGGCATTTCAGAGGATGCTTAAAAGTCAACCGTATTCTTGTAGATCTGGAGTCACGTATAGGCTAGGCCAGGTGAGAAAAGCAGATTTGCATACTTCAAGATATTAGTGATCCACATTGTTACTAAGACTCACTTTCAATTCCAAATTTGATAAGCAACCTGTTACTAGACACGTGGGTGCATGTTGGAAGGAGTTGCCAGAGGAAGTGGTGGAGGCTAGTATAAATGCAACACTTAAAAGGCATCTGGATGGGTATATGAATAGGAAGGGCTTAGAGGGATATGGACCAAATGCCGGCAAATGGGACTGGATGTATATCGGATAACTGGTTAGCTTGGATGATTTGGACCGAAAGGTCTGTTTCCATGCTGTACACCTCTATGACTGTATGATTACACATCTCTTGAAACTATGTGTCCTGGCTCAAGGGTAGGGACACTACCATTTCACCATAACAGGCCTCCAATCCAAGTTTTGTTAATTGTATTTCAATTCCACTATTGTGGGATTTGAAACCCTGCCCTAGGCTGTTAACTTGGCCCTCTCTGAATTACTAGCCCAGTGGACCACTACTCTCCGTTATGTTATTTTTCCACTCTTTATTTGGCCAGCTTGTTTCCTTGAACAGATGTTTTTCAGTAGATTATTAATAATTCTGATAAAAGGTCATTAACTTGAAATGTTAACTCTTATTTGTTCCCCAAAAAATCTGGCAGCCCTGCTGATTATATTCAACAATTCTTTTCCTTTACAGATTTCCAGCATTAGCAGTATTTGTTTTTGTATTAATAACTGTATGTTTGTGTCTGTATATGTTTGTAGGTGGGACAAATGAATACAGACTGGCGTTCATCAGAACCTCACATAGTCGGAAAGATCAGGTATTATGTTGTTTATTTTAAGTCTTTTTAGTTTAGGCCCTTGGATCATTTAGATACCAATTTAAGTCCCTACTCATGCATATGCAAACCTGATTAACATATCTTACACATGAGTTAGTAGCCATCAATCAAAAGTTTTCCATCAATTACTTTTGGTTTGTTTTCCTTACAAGGAAACAACCTGTTTTAAGCTCTACTATAGTTCTGAATAAGCAAATTGTGGCACACAAATATGGGTGGTTCATCAAAATTTTAAGTAACTATATGCATGATATATTTGAACTACATATGTGCCTTTAATGTTGTAAGATGTAATGATGCAAGATGTCAGATGAAATCTTTCACTGTTTTGGTTTACATTTGGTTGAAGAATTGTTGCAGCTGATACAAAAACACATTTGTGCCAGATTGTGTTCTAAAAATGATTGTGAGGTAAAAGCACTTATGATTATTACATACACAAATGGTGCATCAACTTCAGGCAAGTGACAGATGTGAGATTAAACATGAATATTGAAAACAAAAACAGAAGTTGCTGCAAAAGCTCAGCAGGTCTGTGAAGAGAAATCAGAGTTAATGTATCGGGTCTGGCGACTCTTTCTCAGGGTTTTTAGTTCTTTTGGTTTTTATGAATATTGAAAAGTTGCACTTTGTATCATTTTGTCGCACTGTCAATTTCTGGGAAACAATATCCCACAGTCTGCTTCAGCATTGAAATGCACTGAATGGCATCAAGCTGTTGTATTTGTGGGGGAGATACAAACTAAACTCGCAACAGAAAGCAAATTCTTCTTTCAAATGTAAGTAACTTTGAACAGCATAATCATTTTTATTTATCATTAATTGACTACTTTGACACTAAATGTTAACTTTTGCAGTCATGAAGCCACATTCCTTCAAGTATTAATTAATGCTGTAGAGTTTTTTTTTAAAACTAAAATTAAAAGTAAAATTTAAAAAATGATTTTTAACCTGCCTTTACTTGTTTCACTTTCTCACATGCCAGTCTGTGTTTCCTTTTATGCCTTTCACTCTATCTGATTTATAATTAATTCACCCACTGTAATTTAAAATTCCCTCTAGGTCTTTATGATGTTTAATTAACAATCTGTAACTAATTGGATAAGGAATTAAAAACTGAAAAAAACTGCAGATGCTGTAAATCAGAGACAAAAATAGAAATTACTGGAATAACTCAACAGGTCTGGCAGCATCTATGGAGAGAAATTAGAGTTAACGTTTCGGGTCGAGTGACCCTTCCTCAGAGCTGGGTAAGGAATTGCTTTGTTCTCTGAGGTTTCAGATACCCATTATTACCACACATTTTCAGCAACTTACCAAGTACTTTTCTAAATATGTTAAATGTGCAGTGACAAGTCAAACTAACAACTCATGTGATGAACTACCACTGTTACTAATCTAATGGAGTAATTGGTGGGCAATCTTAAACATAACTAATATGAAATGGGTGTCACAATATTCAAAGGCAGCAGTCATAAATGGAAATTCAATCTCCAAATGCAGCTTAACAGTCAGAACTTGAGGACATTTTGGCTGTATTTGAGACTGAGCAAGCCAACAGGTATGATTTGGCAGGGAATTTGCACATCATGGGCTATAAATCTGGGTTGGCAGAGCTCTGCAATATTTTTGTGGGGCCAGAGAGAACACAATAATTGCAGTATAGTGAAGGGATCAGTGCAAACCTGTGTTCCAGCAGCACTGAACCTAAGCAATCATCTTTGGTGGCTTATCCAGCACAATTAGAGCATTGCATTGGCTGCAGAGATAGTCCACATGAGATAGATCTCAGCACAGGATAAAGCTAATTTCATCAAAATAAGTTAACAAATTCGATCATCTGAGAGTTTTTAAGTCATATTTTTCTCTTGCTGGAGAAGAATTTGCTGCCTCAACATAAAGCATTAACCGACCCCAGCATAACAAAGTCCTTTCTTGTATGCAACCTAATTCATGTGTGTTGCACATGACTCACAGCAGTCTTAGATCAGTATTTGTAGTATAATGACATCTGAGATAACAGTTAATGCTCTTAATTAACATAAATATTATTTTATAAAAGAGGGATTTAAGGGTGAAATCTAAGAATTATCAAATGCTGCATGAAAGATCTTGAAGGAGACACTTGGAATGTAAAATAAACAGAATTCCGAGTATGGATTGTAATGTTCAATTAATATTCTTTAGTTTTACTCAAATAATCTCAGGGTATTTGATGATCATACACATCTTGAAATGGAGTATAAAGCAATAGATATGGTTGCTTAATGTGTTTGAAATCTCTGTGTACAATTTTAATGAATGCATTAATCCCTTCATTTGAAAAGGTAAAGAAATGGACAAGGGATTTCAGCTCAATGTACTGAGTATAATAAATGATCTACTTCAAATAGTCAAACTGTAAACTGTCACACGAATTGCTGATAAAACAGAACTTAAGGTCTTAATAGTGTAATGTATAGGTAGAAATATTTAGTATAGAATCATAGAGTCATAGAGCACAGAAACAGAGCTCCAACAACACACAAGAATCTCAACAACATCTAGAACAACTCAGTTCACACAGCATCCACTCCCTTCAGCACTGGTTTTTCATGGCTGCAGTGTGCAGCCCCTACAATTTGCACTGTAGCAATTCACTAAGTCACCTCTGACAGCAGCGTCCAAACCTGTGATCTCTGACACCTATAAGAACTGGACACCACAGAAGCATATCAAGTACCAGCCGAAGTAAGTCATTCATGCCATTAAGTCTGCTCTGCATTCAACATGATCGTGGCCAATTGGTTATCTCAACACCATATTCTTGCTCTCTCCCCATATCCCTTGACATCTTTAGCAGGTAGAAATCTATTTCTTTCTCAAATATATTCAGTGACTTTGCTTCCATAGGCTTCTGAAATTTCTCCTCATCTAAATCTGAAGTACCATACCATACATCCTGTAAGCCCATGTGCTGGACCTCCCAGCCAGGAAAATTACCATTGCTGCATCCAATTTGTGCAACCCTTTCAGAATATTATGTTTCAATGAGATCCCCTTTCAGTCTTCCAAATTCCAATGAACAAATGCCCATTCGGCCCAATCTTTCCTCATTTGACAAACTTATCATTCCAGGAATGAGTCTGAATCTTCTTTTCACTCTCTCTATAGCAAGTACTGTATATCTTTTTGTTAGGTAAGGAAACCAAAAATTGCACATAGCATTCCAAGTGTGGTCTCACCAAGGTCCTGTACAGCTGAAGTAAGACTTCCTTGCTCTAGTAAACAAATACTCTTGCAATGAAGGACTACAAACTATTTGCCTTTCTAACTGCTTGCTGAATCAGGCTTGCTTTCAATGACTGGTGTACAATGACACTCAAGTCCCTTTCTTTACATAACTCATTTCCAACCGATCAGCATTTAAATAATACTTTGTCATTCAATTCTCCTACCAAAGTGGTCAACTTAACATTTACTCATAGTATCTTGCTTCTGCCATGTATTTTCCAACTCAGTCAACTTATCTAAATCGCCTGAGGACTCTTTACATTTGATCCTCTTACCACTCACACTCCCAATTAATTTTGTGTCATCAGCAAACTGTGAAATATTATATTCAATATATCTATTGATATATATTGTGAATAGCACTGATTCTTGTGATACCATACTTATTACTGCCTTTCACTCTTTATTCTTGCACCATCTCTTGCTCGTCAATTTTTTAGCCTTGCGAGTATATTACCACCAATCCCACATGCATTGATTTTGAGTATTAACCTCTTGTGAGAGACTTTATTGAAAGCTTTCTAAATATCCAATACTGGGCAGCTAGTGAGAAAAACAATTCGGGAGAAAAATATACTTGACGTGATTCTTGGAGAGAGCAAGAACCGCAGATGCTAGAATCAGAGATAACGCAGTGTGGACCTGGAGGAACACAGCAGGCCAGGCAGCATCAGAGGAGGAGGAAAGTTGACGTTTCAGGTCGGAACCCTTCTTCAGAAATGGGGAGAGAGAAGGGAGCTCAGAAATAAATAAAGAGAGGAGGGGTGGGGCTGGGGAAGGTAGGTGGGATGGTGATAGGTGAGTACAGGTAGGGAGTGGTGGGGATTAGTCAGTGGGGTGGGAGGGGCGGATAGATGGGAGAGAAGATGGACAGGTTGTGTCAGGTCAAGGAGGTGGTGATGAGAGGGAGGGTTGGGCATGGGATGAGGCTGGGGGTGGGGAGATTTTAAAACTGGTGAAATCCATGTTTAGGCCATTAGGCTGTAGGCTCCTGAGGCAGAATATGAGTGCTGCTCCTCCAGTTTGCGGGTGGCATCATTGTGACACTGGAGGAGGCCCAGGATTGACATGTCATCCAGGAAGTGGAAGGGGGAGTTAAAATGGTTCGTGACCAGAAGGTGTTGTTGTTTGTTGTGAACAGAGCGCAGGTGCTTTACAAAAAGGTCTCTGAGTGTCCACTTGGTCTCAGTGATATAGAGGATGCCACATCAGGAGCAGCGGATCCAATAGACCACCAGTGCCTGCCACAAGTGCATCTGTCCATGACAATATCAGTAAGAGTGAGCACTGCACAGTTCTTGTGGAGATAAAGGCCTTCGCATTGAGAATACCTTACATGTTATGTGGCACTGTCACCATGCTGAATGGGAAAGACTTCAGATAGATTAACAACTGCAGTTTGGGCATTCACGAGATGCTGTAGGCCATCAGCAGCAGCAGAACCATGATCCAATACAATCTGCAGTCTTATGGTACAGCATATCCTGCCACTCTACCATTACAATCAAGTTAGGGGATCAACCCTGGTTTGATGAAGAGTGCAGGAATGCATGCCAGGAGTAGCTCTAGGCATAACTAACAATGATGTCTCAACTTGATGAAGCTACAAAACTGGTTTACTTGCATGCCAACAGCATAAGCAGCAAATGCTAGAAAGAGCCAAATGATCCGACCTCTAACGTGTAGTCTTGTCACATCCAGTCATGAATGGTGATGGACTATTAAATAACTCACTTGAGGAGAAGGCTCCACAAATATCCCCATCCTCAATGACAGGGAAGCCCAGCACATCAGTGGAAAAAGTAAGGTTGAAGCATTTGCACAGTTTTCAGCCAGAAGTGCCAAGTGGATGATGAAACTTAGCCTTGTGTAGAATTCTCCAGCATCACAGATACCAGTCTTCAGCCAATTTAATTCACTTCACATGATATGAAGAAACAGTTGGAGGCACTGAATACTGCAAAGGTTATGTGGGTCCTGACGACATTCTGGCAATAACACTGAAAACTTGTGCTCTTGAACTTACTGTACTCATAGCCAAGCTGTTCCAATACAGCTACAACACTGTCATCTATCCGACAATATAAAAAATTGCTCAGGTATATCCTGTACACAAAAAGTGGGACAAATCCAACTCTGCCAATTCCCGCCCATCAGTCTACTCATGATCATCAGTAAAATCATGAAAGGTGTCATCAACGGTGTTATCAAGCAGTGCTATCATGTATACCTGCCTACTGTATATTGTCACCCATTCCCTTTCTGCCTTGCACACTTTATCTGTTGTATGACCATCTTACTGCATGTGTTTTCCAATGAAGATCTCAGTCTTGCAGATCCTCTAACTGCTGCTCCAGATCTGAAATGTGATTTCCAGTTGCTGTAGCTGGATACACTCAGACAGATGACAACTCCTGTGCCTGCAAGTCTTCCTCCAGATTAAACTATTCTGGCTTAAAAAATATGTCAGTGTTCTATAATTATTGCTAGCTCAAAACCGTAGAACATTCTCTCCAGTGGTATTATGGGTGCACCATATAACCTGCAATAGTTCAAGAGAACAGCTCAATACCAGATATCACGCAATTAGGGATTGATGATTGATGCTAGCCGTATAAAAGGCATCCCATGAATGAATAAAAATATCAAGAATTGGTGAACTAGACATCAAGCACAGAATTCTGAGTACATTTTCAGTTATAACTTATTCATTATACAAGAAGTTTTTTAAAACTTTCTTTCACCTCAACAGCTCTAATTCCCAATGTTGTTCATTAGGATAGAGCATGTGATATTGATTTGCATATATAAACTTAAAATGTTAAAATTTGATAAAGATACAAATGAAATTGTGCTTACAATTTGTTTAACATTCATGAAACAAATAAATATTGTTACACTCCACTGAGGTGGTGCACTGCAAATCAAGCCCTGCTTCTCCCAGAGTTGTCACAATAGTGAAAGATTCTATAAAACTCCCTAATTTATCTGTCTTTTAGCCCCAAGTTGACAGAAAGCACAGAACAAATTTTTGTAATTAACAAGAATTACTATTTATCCCAAATAAACAGATTCAAGCCAAAGGTAAACAATATGAACTATTGACACGTAAATACTAGTTAAAATTTTACCCCCTAATGAAACTTCCCCAACATATGTACACACAGACACAGAAAACACAATGGGTTAAGGGTAGAGGGAAGTCTGGGAAGGCAGTTCTATGGCTCCTACCAAAGGGCTTGCTGAGATGATCTTGTTGGCATGTCAGGCCTTGTTGTTCATTGATCTTACTTCTCCAGGTATTTTCATTTGCTTCACACTTACAATGATTATGAACTTCTGGTTAAAGCCAGAGCTGAGAGCCACTGATAACTGGAAATAAACTAGCATTCTTCTTCTTTACTGCAAGGAAATTAAAACTTCTTCCTTTCTGGAATCCGATGGCTCCTGCCCAAATGGTCACATGCTTAGCTACATGGGGGGGGCAATCACGTAGCTGTTGGCAAGCAGAAGACCTTTGTCATTGAAAACTGATCACCATTCCCCAGAACAATTAGCTACTTGTTACCAGCTGAATCTCCCTGCTTGCACAAGCAGCAGTGTGAAGAACACTTACAATGAGTGTCAACTAACTTGCTTTTGGAAAGTGCAGCAATTCTTTCAACAATCCTTGGTTTTTAAAACAATTGTTTTCCAATTGCACTCTACAATCAAAACTACAGAAAAAAGAAAATTTTATGTTTTTACAATTTTATAGTTTGATTATTATCCCTTTACCTTGACTCAACTAGAAGCCGTCCGAAACTCTGCTGTCTTGAATCACAATATGTCCCCCATTCTCTTTGTGTTTAATAACCTGTGTTGGCTCCCTATCAAACAATGTCCTGATTTTCGGTTTTATTCTTGTTCTAAATTCCCTCAACCTCTCCGTATCTAAGTATCGAGCCTCAGTCCAATAATGCTTTGATATCCTCTCATGCTGACCACCTGTGCACATCCAATTTTATTTGTTCTTTAAGTAATACTCCACAAGTAGTGCCTTTAGTTACCTAGACCTGAATCTCTAGAATACCTTGCTTACACATCTCTGCCTCTCTGCATTACTTTTGTCCTTTAGGGTACTTGTTAAAACCTTGACCACACTTTTGATGATGTCAACTAATGTTCCCTTAGCTCAGTTTAATACTTTGCTTTGTTATGCTCTGTGGAAAGTCTTGGATCACTTTATTTCATAAAGAGGGCTAAAATAACATAAGTTGGTTTTTTTTGTTGGATGGAATAAGTTAAAAGAAAGCAGCTAGCAAAATGCATTTAAACATTGGCTTAAAATTCACTCTACGATTTATATCAAAAAAATGCTCTCTAAACTTCTTAACTGGCTTGAAAATTTATATACTGGGAGAACGTTTTCAAAATTTGGGATGTTTAAAATTAAGGGTTGAAGTGTTGGACTAAGCGGTCAGCGATTTAAATTAAAGTAAACTTGATTGTTCAAATGATTTTGGATTTTGTGGGATCTTTTTATTCCAGAGAATTGTGCATGTTTTGTTGTTAAATATTTCACAGATGTAGAATAATCAACTTTTTAGATGCTAAAGGAATTACTGGATATAGAGATAGTACAAGAAGATTCTGTTAAGGCAAATGGTCAAGCCGTGATAGAAAGCAATGACAAGACTAGTTCAAGGGGCTGAATAGCCTACTTGTGCTTTTATTACTTTTATAGTCTGTATTCTTATGTAGAATTGGGAATACATTTCATAATTGCAATCTTTCATACTATTTTTTAGTTCCCAGTGTTTGGAAGATAATCTAAACCAGGATGAAGTTAAAAGAGAATTCAGCAGAAGACACACAGCAGCAGCAGGTCAGTAACAGAATTATATGGTTGTGCAAAAACTAACGTAGTACACGAATATAACAACATTCTTGTTGTTAATAAGACCATAATTAAATGTTGCTACACTGATGATGTAGCTGCAATCTTTTTAATATTGCAATCCTTTTTGTGTACAAATTAATTTCATAATAGCTTGACCTTTCTTCTGTTCCAACAACCATTCTCAATGTGCAAATTTTGCCTGAAGCGATCAGTAGATTGTAGGTGGACGGGTCTCATCAAAGGAGAGTTTATAGCATTCATAGTTATTTGCAAGATATTCCAATTAAAGCTGTCAAACATTTGGCGTTATTCCCAGTTAAATCGTTATAAAGTGTAATTATATCATTAGAGCTTCATCTAAATTATATTGTTGCATTGACACACAGTAATGACTTAACAAAACTACAAACTCAAATTTCAAACATTTTTGGAATCATTATTTCAGTAATAGGATCTCAACTTTTTTGTTATAAATGCTTCATCAATTTTAATTTACCAACATAATCATCATACACTTAAGCTACACAGATGGAAGGATGCCGGCATTTGAAAGTTAATTTTAACCTCTAATACAATCTCAAGATAAATATGCAAATCCAAGAATCTAATTGCAATCTTATTATTGTACATAAACTGTCCACCTTTTCTAAAGAATAATGGAAGGTTTAGTATCAGCAGTGTTTTCACAAATGGAAAGGTCATTTAGGATATGAAGTAATCAATATGAGTATCTAAAAAAACGCCAGTTGGCCAGGCTGCTTTAAGCAGAGCATCGGATGGAAAAGGCCAATTGTTCTGTTTTTATTAGAAATGTAAAATGTAAGGCTGCTTTGAAACTGCCAACTTAGTACCTGTAGTATAGAAAATGCACCAATAAATGCCACAGCATGGGAACAAGTTGGTCTTTTTCACCTTCTTTTCGAATTCCAAAATGTACAGGTTTCTCTGTGTATTAACATTTATTACAACTGCATTTGCCCTTCAAGATTGTTCTCATGTCAATCTATTCATCAGTAAAAGGATTGGCTCACTTTAATCTGGTAAGTATATTCTGTCAACTGCGGATGGAACTCCTTATGGTGTATTTTGTTTGTTTTCAGTTCTTTTGTGTATTACTTTAAAGCACCTATTGACCAATTTAATGTGGTTGGATGAACAGATTCCAGATGAAATGTTAAACCAAGGTCCTCTCCAAATGTTCGGGTAAAAGAACCTATGGTGCAACTTGAAAATGAACGGGAGAATTCTCATGGTGTTACTAGTTTTGGTGCTTGTTAGTCTTTGTTCTGCACAAATTAACTGCTAAATCAACCCATGTAACAACAATGACACCATTTTGCAATTAATCTATTTGCTGTGAAGGGCTTGTAGACAGTGATTCCAAATACTGCCAGCAGCAATTTCCTTTCACTAAGTTGATTCCATGCATCGGATTTTAATTGTGCAAACTACAATCTTCTCAGATGTGTAGGCAGTGATCCAGGTCAGATTCACAAAGTTCACTCATCACCCAATATATTATTGTCAGATTTTACTTTCCATTAGGGAAAGCATTGTTCTCAGCTGGGTACAGAGAATCAGCATTGTCCTTACCAGATGTATGATGTAAACCATTGCATTACAAGACAGTTTCTTGATCCTGTACATTCCTACATTTCTGCAAAGCAATTCCAGTCAATGCCATGGCACCATGCTGTGCAAGATTGAAGGATAAAGAAGAGCAGATCTGTAAAAGTAGATGGATCTAATTGTATGGGGAACAAGTAGGCATTTCTGCAGCTGCAAAAGAGTCTCCAAGATGGTGCATTGCCTCCTTAGCGCCAGGGTCAGGGATGTCACTAAAAGGCTGTAGGACATTATGAACTGGGTGGGCAAATGGACAGTATATAGATAGAAAAGGGGATGAGGTCTTGAAAGCAGAATTTAGGGAACTAGGAAGTAGATTAAATAACAGAACCCAAAAGGGAGTAATCTCTGGATTACTTCCGATGCTACATCTGAGTGAGTTGCAATATTGATCAAGGAATCTAATGCAACAGCAAGGACGGATGACAACTTGGAAGGGTCCTCTAATGAAACCATTTAGGTAGAACTTAAAAACCAAAAAGAAGCAGTCACATTACTGAGAGTGTACTATAAGTCCCATTACAGTTTAAGTGAAATAGAAGAGCAGATATGTAGGTAAAATTCAAGGAAATGTAAAAGTAATAGGATAATACCCATTGGAGATTTTGACTTCTCCAGCATTAACTGGGTTAGTGTATTGTGAAAGATTTAGAGGCAGCAGAATTCATAAAATACTCCAGGACAGCATTTTAAGCCGTTATGCAGAAGGTCCTAGAAGAAGTAGATGGTCATGGACTTAATTTAAGTAACAAAGTTGCTCAAGTGATTGAAATATCAATGGGGGAGCATTTTGTAGGCAGTAATCATAACTCCATTAGATACAAGGTTGTAATGGAAAAGAAGGATGGGCCAGAAAGTAAAGTTCTCAACTGGGAGAAAGCTGATTTTAATAAAATCAGATATGCTTTGGCCAGAGCACACTGGGAGCAGATACCTTCAGGTAAATCTGTCTCAGAACAGTGGGATGCATTCAAAAAGGAAATATGAAAAGTACAGAGCCACATCTACCTGGAAAGAAAAAGGATTGAATTACCAAATCCTCTGAACAGTAGATGTTAAAGGACACACAACATTGGAATAAGAAAAAAGGGAGGTTTATGGCAGACACCAAGGGCTCAAAGCGGCAGAAATATTAGAGGAGTATAGAATTTGCAAGAGGGAATGTAAAAAAGAGAGTAGGAGAGCTAAAAAGGGCACATGAAAAGATACTGGCAGGTATGATACAGAAAACTCCTAAATTATTAAAGTGGTATATTAAGGGTAAAGGAATAATGAGGGAAAGAGTAGGGTCTATTAAGCACAGTGTTAATTTGTATTTGGAGCCAGAGGATGTAGGTAGGGTGTTAAATGAATATTTTGGGTCAGTGTTTTCAAGTGAAGGTATGATATTGGCGTATAAATCAGGGAGTAAGTCTGTGATACAGACAAAAAAAAAAGCAGAACAGTGTGGAGGACCTGAGTGGTCGAGCAGGCTTAAAAGTAGATAAATCTCCAGGGCTGGATGAAATGTATCCCAGGTTGCTGAGTGAGGTAAGGGAGGAAGAGCTTGCAACAGTTTTCAGTTCTTCTCTAGCCACAGGAGAGATGCTGGAGGACTGGAGGACAGCCAGTTTGGTGTCATGATTTAAGAAGGGAGTAGCAGATAAACTAGGAAACTAGCAGTCAGTCAGGGCAATATTTTTGATGCAGTTTACCTGAACTTAAACGAGACTTTTGACCAGACCCCAAAGGGAGATTGATAGCAAAACCAGGAGCCCATGGAATCCAAGGAAATTTGGCAAATTGGATCTACAATTGGTTGAGTAGCAGGAAGCAGGGATAATGATTAAAGGGTGTTTTTCCAACTGGAAATCTGTGTCCAGTGGGGTCCGACAGGGTCAGTGTTGGGGCCCTTACTGTGTGTGGTTCGTATAAATGATTTAGTTTTGAATGTAGGTTGATAAGTAAGTCCACAGATCTTACAAAAATTGGTTTGGTGATAAATAGTGAGGAGGATAACTTTAGATATGGGAGGATAGAGACAGGATGGTGAGACGGGCTCATCAGTGACAAATAGAAATCAATCTGGATTTCTGTAAGGGGATGCACTTAGTCAGGACCAACAAGGCAAGGGAATAGATGACGGATGGTAGGACCGTGGGAAGCACAGAGGTTCAGAGGGAGTTTGTTATGCATATCCACCAGCATCTTAAGGTATTAGGACAGGTGGATAAAGCGGCTAAGAAGGCATGTGGGATACTTGCCTTTATTAGCTAAAGCAAAAAGTTGAAGAGTAGGGTGGTTATGATGGAACTGGATAAAATGTTGGTTAGGCCACAATCTTATTGTGTGCAGTTCTAGAAATCACATTGTAGGAGGGATGTGATAACACTGGAATCGGTGCAATAGAGATTTACTGGGATGTTTACTGGGCTAGAGAGTTAAGTTATGAAGAGAGATTGGACAGACTGGGGTTTCTTTCCATACAACAGAGGAGATTGAAAGGGAACATGATTGAAATGTATAAAGTTATGAGGGGCATAGGTAGGGTAGACAGGAAGAAAATTTTCTCTTGATGAAAGGATCAATGAGCAGGGGTTTTTGATTTAAGGCAGAGGAAGACGGTTTAGAAGATGTAAGGAAAAATGTTTTCACCCAGAGGGTGGTGGGAATCTAGAACACTGCCTGTAAACGTGGTAGAGGCAGAGACCCTCATAACTTTTAAGGAGTATTTAGATGTGCACTTGTGATGTCAAAACATACAAGGCTACAGGTCAAGTGCTGGGAAATGCAATTACAATAGTTAAGTGGTTGTTTTTGACCATCACGGAATGTTGGGTCAAAGGGCCTTTTTCTGTGCTGAACGACCTGATGACTCTATGACTCTGACCATTCTTAATGATGTTTTCTTTAATATGTGCTATGTAGATTAAAGGAATAATTAACATAATTTTCCAAAACTTGAAAGCATCAAAAATGTTTTCTTAAATTTTGGTTGTGTATTTTCTTGATTTTATGGGACATTCAATTCCACTTTTAATGTCACATGCATTCATAATTCAGAGCAAGTGTGGTTAGAAATTGGTTTGTGTCCAAATTAAGACTTGATTCTCAAGCAGCTGGCATTCAAGAAAACAAATGGGAAGACCAAACAAAATTGGTCAACTGTTTTAATTTTCTGTGAGTGCCAGTCCCAGGAAGACCAAAATTGGTCATCACTGACACCCTCTGAGTTGCAGAACGTGGGAGTAGGGTAACTCATAGCAACTAGCAGGTCAAAAAACTTAGTGATCAATCTCTAAAATAAGGCAAGTGAAATCTTTAATGATTACATTTAGAAGGACAGTCTGGTTTAGCTGCGAAACATTGAGAATACATACAAACAACAAAGTGCAGTAATTCACAAATGAATTCTGTCAAAAAGTTCTAAAGAACTTAGTGTCCCTAATTGAAAAACGACCTAAGGCCTGTTTCAAATGCAATGCTTGAGCATCGACACAGAAAATTTCTCCAAAATGGTACATACATTTATTCTAGCATGAAATGTGCATACAAATATTTTACCTATGTAGAAATCTATTGTATTTGTAAATTTTGAGGAAAACAGGCATGGCATAGTTTAATCTCTAGGCTCAGTAATGACATGATTATGATTAGTATGAGCACTGAGGCACACTAATATTCTCTGTTACTCTGAGTTAGTTGTCCAAAATCAATGACAATTATTTTTAAATTGTCTCAAGAGAGTTTTACTATATCTTACAAAGTAATTCCACTCATACTAAACTAATTTCTCAGGTTATTGTAGAATTAGTTGTATTTTATTTAATTCTGCAGCTTGAAATGTCATTCCTTTCCAAATATAAGTTTTGTCTTTATCGTACAATAAAGTTTGCTCCTACAATTCCTATGAAACAGAAGTAAATTGCCTACCACACCAGAAAAAGATAAATGCAATGATGTATAATTGTACAACCATTTGATTAGCCTGTCAAATTGAAGTGGTAAACATGAATTTTACTCCTGCCAAGCAGATCTTGATGGAAATCTTTTTTGTTGTCCTTGAGGAGGAAGAGATGCTGCAATAGATGAGAACACTGCCTACTCCTGAGAGTGACCAGGGTTTATTTCTAACCCAATAAGTTAGCACGAATGCTTCTGCTCTCAATTTATTCTACAGACACAATGTGAAATTGTTTTGGACAGCTTCAGACCAGATATAATGAGCACAAATGTGCTGTTAATCTGGACAAATTGTCTGAGCATGAGATGGAAAGATTTAATAAGTATAAAAAATGCATGTGTATATGGATTTTTTTAAATGAATTACCAGACAATGGTAACATGACAACAAAACATTAAAACATTTCAAAAATGAAAGACAAAAGCTAAATACTATATTTTTAACATGCCAATATATCAGAGATTCAGGACATATATCTAAGTGCATCTTGATACCACACCTGTTAAATAATATTTTAATTGTTCTGAAAAAATTTCTTTCATATGTGGGTGTCACTAAATTACACAGCTTGTATTAACCAACACATTAATTATTAAGTACATATTTTAATAACATTGTGAGTGACTAATTTCACACCAGCAATACTTATAAAGCACACATTTGCATATTCAGGCATAGGATAGAAACCACCTTTACTTTTTGGCTTGTAATTCCTAATTAACATTAATTTGTTCAGCATTAATCAGCTCCTGTGGGGAAAAGAATATATCACAAAGAATGTCAACAATTCTTTAATAATTGACACTAAATTGGCAGTCTATCTGAGAGACTGTTCCATGAGCAATGGTGGGAGAAATTGAAAGTCACCCGAGTGCTGTAAAGGGACGTCTTGTGCAAGTCAGTGGCTCAGGGCTGAGCATAGGATAGCGTTGATGAAGATTTATCCTGCTGCCAGCCAAATAAAGATGATATTTTAATTCTGCCATTGATTATTAAGATGAACAATAATGTCCAGTTCTGCAACATTGATGTCTGCCAAGTTATTTTAAAGAAAAATGTACATATATCCACAAAATCATGGTTTTCTTTTGCAATTTTCGCTGTTGAGCATGAAACCTTCTCAAAATTAATCAATAACAGTCCTTTTTATACGTTAAAAAAGTTGTTTTTCGTAAATTTCACAGAAAAAAATAATCTTTATGAGTACCTTTCACAGACTGAGTCTGCTCCAAAGATTCTCACAGCTATCACATAAGGAGGAGGCAACAGTGTTACGGTAGTGTCACTGGACCAGTAATCCAGAACCCCAGGCTAATGCTCGGGGAAAATGGGTTTGATTCCAAGACAGCAAATGGTGAAATTTTAATTTAATAAAATCTGGACTTAAATCACAGCCTGTTGGTAACCTTATGACAGCTGTCTCTTGTCACACTGATGTTGTTTAGAGAAGGAAATGTCTTGTCCTTACCTGGTTTGTTCAACATGTGACTTCAAACCCAGCAACATAGTTGACTCTTATTTGGCCTCTGAAATGGCCAAGAGAGCCATTCACTTGTATCAAACTAGTACAAAGTCCTACTTACAAACATCTGGGGACATGTGCCAAACTTGGACAAACTGTCTCAGGCCAGTCAAGTAACAGCCAAGCATAATCATATGCACAAAATCATACCTTCTTGATATTGTACTTTCCACATGCCTCGATAGATGCCACTCTAACAGCCCTCAAGAAGCATGACATGATCCAGAACACAGCAGTCCCCTTGATTAGCATCAAATCTACCACCTACAACATTCATTCCCTCTAGCATTGATGTGCAATGTGTTATTTTGCACTGCTGTAACTCATCAATATTCTCTTGCACCATCTACCAAACCTGTGACCTCTAAGAATGACAAGGGCAGCAGATGCATAGCAACAACAGCATCTGCAAGTTCCCCTCGATCCACACACCATCTCAACTTGGAATTATATTGCCGTGCCTTCACTATCACTAGGTCAAAATGCTGGAACTTCCTTCATCATAACACTGTGGGTTTTCCTTCACCCCAACAACTGCAGCAGTTCAAGTTTGCAGTTCACTCCTGCCTTTTTCGAGGCAATTAGAGATAGACATTCCTGTATTTTTCAAGGCAGTGAGAGATAGACAACGAATACTGGCCAATCAGTTATGCTCACACTCTTGAACAAATGAAAACAGTACAAAGTATTTTGAAACAGAGATCAGTACTAACCCAGAGTCAAGGAGAGATATTTGGCATGATGTGTTGTTAATTGAATTTGGTAAACTCAATAGCAATCTCAGGCCCTGTTGATTTCATGGCAGATTCTGATTGCCAATTTCACCTACGTTTTTTCACTGCAGCCAACTGAATTGAGAGACATGGCAGAAAGATTTTTTGCAAAAAGCTTCAGACAGGGAGTGAAGACTCGGATGGGAGACAGGAATCAGGGAGCATTGAGGAAAGAAGATCAGAATACTGAGCTGGAAGATATCAAGAAGGTGGAAAATGATCAGAGTTTGCAAACAACATTGGAGAGGCCAGATGTGGGTGATTAGAGACTGAAAACAATGCCAGGGAAGCTGAAGCTGAAGCTGAAGATGTGGTGGGGAAAGGTATTGGAATCTGAAGACAAGATCAGAGCCAGACGCAACATTGTGGATACGGGAGTAAATGTCAGTCAGGTTCTGGAATCTACAGGGAGGTTCAGAGTCAGAGCCAGAGCAGAGCAGAAGTTGAAAGGGGTGAGATCATACAGGAGATTGGAAGGTTGGGGAGAACAGCTATGGTGTGTAGAGGGAGTTGATGACTTAGATCTATTAGAGGGCACCCAAGTGGAGTGATGTGAGGTGAGCTGGATTCAGTTGATAGGTGGAAAGACTTCCTGGATCCAGCAGTCTTCACCTCCCTTTAGCCACAGTATTTTCCAAAGCCTGGAAGCATGGCTCACCGGTGTGAAATTCAAAATGATTGATAGTTATGAGGCACTTAGTATTTAAATTGCCATTCCACCATCTGCAAGAAGTGTGGTATTCCACCATTTTCCTGATTTGCCTCTACAGACATTGCTGTTATACACTTCCTGGTAGTTTATCTGCAGATGCTGGGACAAATGAGATCAAACGGATTGCCTTTGTGTATCTACCTAATCATGCCTGACCTGTCTGAAGTTTCACGGGTGCCACAGTGGATGGTCCATCTATTGAGGTTGTTACATGGCCATTTATGACAACATAACAGTCTTATCCCACCTCTGCCACTATATTCTCTTTGATGGGATAATACGTACACCCTGTGGGAAGCCTAGCACCTGTAGCTGCAGGTATTTATGCCAGGCAAGGTATTGGAGTGACCTGCTGTGAGGGTCCCTCAACCCATTGGAGGCAATCCCCAAGATTATCACCCCCTTCCCCTCCGCACTTTACCTTTACACCTCTGCACCCTCGTCAATCCCTACCATTTAGTTTCTTGAACCCAGCCCTCACATTCCCCATTCACCTTCCTCAGCATGACCCCAAACCACAGACATACCTGTCAGTCTGGGATCCTCTGTATTTGGGACTGCTTGTTTTTCCACCACTGGTTTCCATTAGCAAATGCAAGTGCTACAAGGCTCTCATCCAGTCGGATTGGAAGTTTTACATTAATGTAGCTAATGCCGCCCTCAGTTTTAATTTGCTCCAAGACAGCCTTTGTGATTGTGGACGGGTAGCCACCTAGCCTCAGACATCACCAGCTTGGGGTTGAGATTCAGATTATTAACATATCTCCATGACACCCGGCCCAAACTGACACATTCTTGAAGGTTAGAGATAGTAGGAACTGCAAATGCTGGCGAATCTGAGATAACAAGGTGTCGAACTGGATGAACATTTTTTTGAAATTTTTCAAATTTTTCTGAAGAAGGGTCTAGGCCCGAAACGTCAGCTTTCCTGCTCCTCTGATGCTGCTTGGCCTGCTGTGTTCATCCAGCTCTACACATTCTTGAAGGTTAATTCACTCTTTGGTTGAAATGTAGTACTCAATTTGCATGCTGCAATTTCCCAGAAAGAGCAATGAGATAAATAAACAGATTGTTTCTTCTGGTTATGTTAGTTAAGAGATAAATTTTGACCCAGACATAAGGAGAACCATCCAGCAATTATCTGAATCATGCCTTGGGTCGTTTTATGTGTACCTGAGAAGACCTTGGTTTAAATTTGGATCAAAAACTTAACAACTTTGAACAGTGCAGCATACCCTCAGTGCTTCTTGTGAGATGTCAGATTAGGCTATGTGCTCCAGTTTATGGATTGGGGTTGAACTGATTAATTTATGAGTCAAAAGTAAATGTTATTTCTGAGCAATTGCCAAAATGAATTATGATTAATGTTGTTTATAATTGTATGAAAGTTAACAGATGACATAAATGTGAATTTTGTGAACAGCTGCAGGGGTGGAGGAAGCCAATTAAATTAGCAACATTAACTTTGGTGTTAATGTGTTATGACACAGGTATCTCTTTGGTCATCCTCTCATTACAAGACACTCTGCTGAAGCAGGTTTTAGCCTACAATGCAGTATAATAATACTTCCTCTCTGAAGTGAATGTTGAAAAATTTGCAAGCAAATGAAGATATGCCAGAACTGTATAAGTTTGATGTTTTCACTAAGAATAACTCAGTGTTGCTTTTTTTTTCTTATGAATAGCAATAGCATCAATTTTCCTTTGCTTTGAGCTGTAAAAGAATCTTTCAGCGAGACACAGAGAGTTGTCAGCAGGCCTCAAGAAACCATAGGATCATGGTGCAAATTTTTATAACATCAAGATGTAAATTGCATATTTCTTACCATCATGGTTACGTTAATAGCAACAATAAGTTAGTCCCGACCGAAACAGAAACAAAAATTAATATTTTTTATCTCTGGCTAACTTTCACAAACATCAATGACTCAGCAGTGAGGTAAACTCGTGCCATTCTGTAAAGCATTCAGAAAACCAGGGACATTTTTCATTGCAAACAGAGTTGAACTGGTACGATTATAATTAGATTAGAAGTGAAGCCATCGGTGACATGTCCATTTTGATTCATTAATCTCAGGTCGTTGGTACGTTTTGCAAAACACTTGCCTGACAATAAACTTGAAAAGGCTAGACTGAATTAGCAAGTAAAGAAGGAAAGCAGGGGTGGGTTGGGGAATGATTTATTCTCTCAATTTTTGTGAAATTGCTACTTCACATAACAGTGAACATGACTAGAAAATGCAACAGGCCTCCCAATGATGCCAGCATGCAGCAGAAATAAAAGAAATAGAGGTATTATTGAATACTGAGTGGATGCTAGGAGCAGCCACTGAGCTGTGAAATGTCTGCCAGGTCAGTTAGAATTAAAAATGCTCTGCCATACCTAATAAAGAAAGCTTTCTTTTGGTTGGCATTTGCTGGTTCTACCAGCACCACTAACAAGTACAAAAATCTTATAAGGCCAGTCTTGCAATATAAAAATAAGATTTACATATTGCATCATGCTCTTGAAACCTTTTTTTGTATTACAACAATCCATCATAACCAAAGGGGCTTAAACAATAATAAATGTAAGGCTTGAGAGAAGTGACACACGGATGAGAAATAGTAAGGCATATTAACACAGAAGCAGCAGAAGTAATACTTTAGTTAGCCTAAGAGTCTTAAGCTATGATGAGGAAATTGCAGGAAGGCCACTCACTGCAGTTGGTGCAGATTTCTGCTCCTTATTAAGCAGCTGGTAAAAATAGGTTAAAATGGAAGAATCAGGCTAGTATTTTTTACTCCTGTTTAATAAGGAGGGACACTGCTCCTCAATTTTATCCAGTGAATTTGAATTAATTTGCTGGCTGAACGATAACATTTTGCTCCTGTGGAAACAATTCTTATGTGAATGTTTGGGTATAGGGTTGGGTATGATCCTGTGATGCCTTTTAACGTTATATATAACGTTACATATCCACTCAGGTCAAATGTCTGAAAGATTTTTGCAAATTCCTCTTGGTAATTCAGTATCCAGAGGTGAGGTAGGCATCAATTTAGAAGACCAAGGGAAACAGGATAAATTAGGAACCACAAGCCTAAAATGTTACTCTGAGTTTAGCTGTAAATTTTTAAGGTAAGTAATGTTCTTAGGTGTTGTAGGAGTGCAGGAGTTGGACATTCATTCCATTCAGCCTGTTCCACTATTCAATTAGATCATGGCTGATCACAAATCTTAACACCATTTTGCTGCACTTAGCCCACTATCCCTTGAAGTCAGCACTGTTTTGAACATGTTTCATGATTTAGCTTTTGTTTCTTGCAGTGAGTGGATATAAATGTGATCATTCTTTTTTCTGTATCTGTTCAAGGGCTATTCTTTGTGGAGTTAATTGAGCTATGAATAGTTTATTCAATCATGAGGGTGATGCATGGGGAAAGCACCATTTTCTGAACCCATTCCTTTTCACATTCAACATATTCCAGTGATCTTTCTCTCCTGTGACTTTGTTGGAAAGGAAAGCAGGCTGGGGTGTGCAATGCTTCACTCAATGTTATCAACCATCTTACATGGCATTGAAAGTTGGAATGACTCAAAACTGACAACTTTGGACAGCTTGCTACATGACAGAGGGAAATGGTGGAGAACAAATTGGCCCTAAATTATCCAGGCCTTACGTTGAATGAAATCCAACTTTGTTCCACCAGATTAGATGACTTAACATGATAATGCTCAGGAGTTTGCACATTGCATGTTCCATCTGTTTGTAGCTTATGTAAAACTCCATTAATACATTGGGATATATTATACAGGCTGCCTCTTGTTTCAGTCAAGTGTGTAATGTGCGCATTTGTAGACACACCTGAACATTGCAGCAGGCAGACCCTAGCATTTATGACCAGATTAAGTATACCCTCCTCTAACCCTCCAATTGTTCATTTTCAGAAGCAAACCTTTTGGGTAAGAAACTGACAGGTAATAGATAGCAAATTTTCTTCAGTGTCAATTGCTGAAAAGATTATTCCAAAGTTATATTTTATTGTTAAATTCTCATTTGATTTACTCATTCGATTCAGAACAGACAATTTGCTTTTTGCATTGCAGGTTTTGCATATTCAACTTTAATCTTACGTTTCAATGCTATTTAGAGGATTTGTGCAATAACCAATGTATGTTTATTTGACCTTGCTATTCAGTTCCACTGAAATTGAAATTAAAGTCATTACAACTTTTTCCCAGAGCATGGACTAATGCCTGTATCAACAATTACCTTCTATTGTTCACTCAATTCAGGAGCTTGGTCTAATGCGTCCAAAGTCATTGTTGCCTAGTTATACAAAATTGGGCAAACTAGGTGTGTAGTTGCCACTGCCTGGGAAACAACACCAAAAATGAATTATGGCTTTTAGAAAAGGAGAAGGGAGTGTTGTGAAATTTCAAAGAATAAAGAGAACAATCTGCTTTACTGATTGCAAAGAGAAGGAAATGTTAATCCTTTTGAACAATTAAATTTCAAACATTACAAAACACGTGAAAAGAGCTGAAATATTTCTGTTAAAGTTAAGAAAACACTGCAGGAAATAACTCATGCCTATGTTGACTCGCTTTTATTAAGAGGGGGTGTACTGTCTGGTGCTGTATTTTAGGGAATTATACGCTTTAGATAATAGTTCAATCAACCTTGCCAGTTACCACAGCAACTGGATGCTCAGATTTTCTTGTAAGATTTCATGAAGTATAGCAACGAGACTGAGAGTTTACCATCTTCTATATTAATATGAGCGCTTCTCTGATACATTTTTATTTAGTCATGTCGATAAAATTCAAACATGAGATATTGAAGAAAACTTTTTGTTTCCTGGAATTTTTATTACTTTTATACAGTTATAACCTTAAAAGTCATAATGTGGAGGTGCCGGTTTTGGACTCAGGTGGACAAGGTCAAAAGTCACAAGACATCAGGTTATGGTCCAACAGGTATATTTGAAACCACAAGCTTTCTGCACACCTTCAGGTGACATGGACTTCACCTAATGAAGGGGCAGCACTCCGAAAGCTTGTGATTTTAAATAAACCGATTGGACTATGACATGGTGTTGTGTGACTTTTGACCTTAATAATCATAGTTGAGAAAAATGATGTGAATCCAAATACTTGTATTTGTTTGCAATCATCAATGACTTTTCAAATGTATAAACTTTCTAGGTCCAATGGGTTGAAACTGATGTTATATTAGCAATGAGTCCATTTATGATTTGTGCAAAATGTTCATTTAAACTCGCTAAAACTATTTGATTTGATGCTTCAATAACTTGTATTAGACCATTGACATAGAAGCAGAAGAAGGCCATTCAACCTAGTCAATCTGCTCCGCTGTTCTGTAAGATTATGGATGAACTCATAATTCTCAACTTCACTTTCCTGCCTTTTCCCGAAAACCCTCAATACCCAAATGTATTAAAAATCTGTCTATCTTGGCCTTGAATATACCGTAATTTTTAATTTCAAAAGTATACTTTATTCATAAAAAGTATCTTTTTTATAACACACACACATAGTCACAAATGCAGTTTGGTTCTGTACAGTAGCATATGAAGAAAACCCACAAACATTAGAGTTTGACTCTTCCCAACAAACAAATCAAAAGCATCTCTTACTTGTATAAGATTATATTTACGTGCAAATGAGGTACTTGGAAGGTCCAATAACAGAATAGACCCCCCAATTTAACTTCAGTGGAAAGACCTCAAACAGTGATCTTTCCCCAATGTACCTTGGTGGCAGCTGCCCCAAGATTTAATGCATCCCTCAGCACATAGCCCTGGACCATGGAGAGTGCACTCTGCAATATTTAGTAAGGGTCAACTTATTGTTCTGGAAAAATATATTTAATGGCCTATCCTCAACAGCTGTGCTGAGGAATGCCATGAATTCACAATGTTTTGGGAGAAGAAATTCATCCTCATCTCTGTGTGATCCCCTTATTCTGAAATTGTGCTCCTTGGTCCTTGGCTCTCTCATAAGGGGAAACAAACTTTCCACATCTACCCTGTCAAGACCTCTAATAACCTTGTATGTTTCAACAAGGTTGATTCGCATTCTTCTGTATTTTAATGAGTAGGTGCCCAATCTACTCTACCCCTCCTTTTAAGATAGTCCCTCCATACCTGATGGAAGTCTAGTGAACATTTTCTGCACTGCCTTCAATGTTAGCATATCTTTCCTTCGATAAGAAGCCCTAAACCTGGCCAAGTTATTAGCACTCTTATTTTCATTTTGAAAGGTTATAGGTCAAGTGCTATTGAAGAACTTGAACACAAAAATCCGTGCTAAGGCTTCAGTGCATTATTGAGCAAATGCTGAATTTTCAACAGACTTGTCTTCCAATTTGACTGTTAAATCAAGGCTCTGATTGCCCTGTTAAACCATTTTACCTGACGAAGGACAGGCAGTCTGAAAGCTTGTGATTTCAAGTAAACCTGTTGGACTGTAACCTGGTGTCACGTGACATCTGATCTTATCAAATTAATGTAAAAGAAGAGTCAGAGAATAATTCCTGCCCAATGCAAATCCTTAACTGAATATTGCCAAAACAGATTATCAGGTTTCTATGACATTACTCTTTGTGTTGGTTTACTGTGGATAAAATGGCTGCTAGGTTTCCTAAATTACAACAAAGGCTAAATTTCAGAAGTAACTAATTAGCTGTAAAACGTTGTAAACTGTAAACTGTAGGATGTTCTAATATCACAAAAGATGCTAAATTAAAGTGAGCTTTCCTTTCTTATCAAATACACAGAAGGCTTCAAAATTCACTTTTACCAACTGGCCAGTTAAGAAGTTGAAATAAAAACAGAAATTGCTGGCAAAACTCAGCAGGTTTGGCAACATCCATGGAAAGAAAACAAAGTTAACACTTTGATTCTGGTGTCTCTTCATCACTTCTTTTCCAGCAATTTATGTTTTTGTTTCAGATCTCCAACATTTGCTGTTCTTTCTTTTATTTCAGTAAATAAGTTGTTTTAATTTGGAAAGATGAATAAAAGTACTTTACAAATAATTCCTTTCATTTTGTTATTTCTCCATCTCTAGTCCTTCACCATGTAATTTTGTTTTGTAAAAAAGGATTGTATTTTTCTTCCTATCAAAGTTCTCATACATTGCTTATCTAAAATACAAACACTTGCATTGTTTTTATTTGGATAGCTTATAAAATGTAATTCATTATTTGTAGGCAATATCATGTTTCTGACATAGCACAATGGAAGATCATTAGTGCCAGAGAGCCTGTTTTTCCATTTTGGTGGATCACAGCTGTTCTATGCCTTAACTTTACAGCCTGGAAATTCACGTTTGACCATTTTTGAGACAGACAGGGTGAGGGTACACTGGCCCATGCTGTGCAACTGTTGACGTCTGAGGCATTTCATTGCATCATAGTCATCACAGCATAAAAAAGTCAGCTGGGATGAAAGACTGTGAAGTTGAGCCACTGTTAACTTGGCAGCAGCTCCCAGAGCAGTGCTGCAAACTAGTAAAGAATCATACAGCACAGAGAGGTCCTTCAGCTTTTTGAGTCTGTACTCACCTATCTACACTAATTCCACTTCTTGCACTTGTATCATCACCTTGAATGTTCTTACAGTGGGGTTAGGTGAACAAAGATCAGGGATTGTGTGACAAGAGAGAAGTATGGGGAAGTGGAGTTAGAAGGACAGAAGCTGTGGAGATTGGGGAGAAGGACAAGAGAGGAATGATAGTTAGGATTTGCATGTGGTTGGAAGTGGTGACTTTGGCGAGCTTCCTTTAAACACAGTATTGTTTGGAGCACTGATGGTCCTCTGGGCTTCACATTGAGTCAAGTGAATTCAAAAGCTTAACTTGGAGGCTACAAACTAATTGCAGATGAAATCAGTTGGCACAAACAAAGAATCTGTTTCAGCTATTAGTCCTGCAGGACTATTTTTCCTACACTGCTATGTCAAGCAGTTCACTTCTAGCCAAATATACGAGGGACAGTTAATGCAGAAATCAAGCATTGTTTGATCAAATTACTTATCTTTATCCTGTGATTTGACATTCTTATCCATCTATGTGAAAAATAGACAGTCTCCATTGAGAGAGAGAGAATTTGATAAAAATATCAACAAATTTCTTCTAAATATATACGTTTTTTAATAGATATTTTGGCACGTATTATAAACAGAGTTTTTAACCAAGTTTTATCATCAGATTTCAAATCTCATCTGTTTCATTTTAGCTCTTATTAATTCCACATATTGGATCACTTTATCTACAGAATTTACTTCCTCTAGCTAAAATTTGTTTAAATGGTTTTTGCCACAAGGGATTAGTTAATTTAACGAGTTAAAGGACAATCTAAATAATCAAGAATTGAAATATTACAATATAAATGTACACGCTCAGTTAATGTGATTTAATGATTTTTCATTCAATTCTCAGCACTTGTCACTGATAAAGGCTAATTTTTGTGTGTCACAAATTAGCAGCAGATGGTCACAGTGATGGATTAAAAAATAAATTAGATCCAGTAAAGTTTAATATAATTACAATAAGATAGCCATTGAAGACAGAAACACCGAGGAAGGAGCAGCAAATTGAGAAAGATTCTATTAATGAAATCTTAGTATATCTTCCATTTTTCATTTTTGTTCCACTATAAGCAAATGTTTACTTTATAGAATCAAAAACATCATAATTTGTTGTTGAGGATTATGTGACTCAGTGAATAAATAAACACTGAACTGGTGGTCATTAAAAATACTTAAACAATGTATATTTTTCGTTCCAGCCAAACAGACTACAAAGTTTACATGTTTGATTTGTGCTTTGTGCTAGATGGTTCAATTCATAAGTACAAATTAGCAGTGGGGGTAGGCCATTCAGCTCATCAGACCTGCCCCACCATCTGTTAAGATAGTGACTGACCTGATTGTGACCTCAACTCCATTTTTCTGTCTGCCCTGTATAATCTTAGAATCTCTGTTAACAAGGGAGTTGATTTAACTTGACCTTTAAAGTATTCAGTGATCTAGCCTGTACTGCTTGCGAAGAGAATTCTAACTAATAATGACCCTTGGAGGGATAAGAAAATATCTACTTATCTCTGTCTTCAGTGGAAGACCCCTTTTTTTTGAAAGCTGTCCCTATAGTTCTAATCTCTCCAATATGGGGAAATAATCTATTAGCATCTATCCTGTCAAGTTCCAAATGATCACATGCTTCATTAAAATCCGCTGTATTCTTCCACACATCTACACTTCAATGGATTCAGGCCCAACCTGTTCAACCTCTGCTCCTATCATAACCCGTTAATCCCAGGAATCAGTTTAATGAACCTTCTCTGTAAGAATATACAGACATAGGAACAGAAACCCATCAAATCTGCTTTGCCATTAACTGAGACCACAGCTGATTTGATATACCTAAAGTCCAGTTTCCTGCCTTTTCCCCACAATCCTTGATTCCCTTACTGATTAAAAATCTATCTTAGCCTTGAAAAAACTTAATGACTCAAACTCAACAGCCCTTTGCAGTAAATAATTCTACAGACTTACAACCTTATGAGAGAAGAAAATCTTCCTCATCTCTGCAGTTATATCCTTTCTTAAGTAAGAAAACCAAAACCATACAGAATACTGCAGATGTGATCTCACTTATGCCCCATTCAACTGTACCAAAAAATTACCTCCAATTATACTTGATCTTCCTTACAAATAACAACAACTTTCCATTTACCTTCCTGATAATTTGCTGTACCTACGTGCTAACTTCTTATTAGGACAGTCAGATCTTTCTGTAATATACAGTTCTGCAATATTGTCCCTTCTATTCTTTCCATTAAAGTGAAAAAGTTCACGTTTTTCACATGACACTCCATCAGCCAAATTTCTACCCACTCACTTTATTTATATGCCTTTTCAGACATCTTATGTCCTCTTCCCAGTTACTTTCAGACCTATTTTTGTGTCATCGCCAAATCTCATTTCTGATCATATCCACACAGTATTTGCAATGCCTACACAGGGATCACAGCAAGGACTTGGATGAATGGACATGTTCAGTGTTGATTATGGAGACACCTTGGACAAAAGACCTTAGAAGTGAAACAATTAAATTGCATGGCACCTTTTATGTTTGCAGCATATCCCAAAACATATTATAACCAATGAATAAATTTTGTGGTATTTTAGGAATGTTTGCAGCCAATTTACAAGATTCCACAGACAGTGATGCAATAATGACCAGATAATATGTTTTATTGTTGTTGCCTGAGGAATAACTGTTAGGCAGGAACTCTTTGCAGTAATATAATGGAATCTTTTACATCCACATTCATAGTGGCTTCTGATAGGATCAGTTTAACACCTTGTCTGAAACTTCTGGCAGTTCAGCATCTACCTTAGACAGCATGGATGCGTAAGCCACATTGTCTGAAGATTCTTGTGTTGGAATAGGGAGACTCGATCTGCTGAGTCAGAGATAAGAGTACCATCCATTAAAACTCAGTTGAAACAAAAGCATTTTCTATGCACTAAGATCCTCTTGATTGTGCACCATAGATTTGATTGATAACCAACAGAAATCCCTGAGGGATGACATTGACAACCTTTCCATGGTTTATCTGGGTTTTCTGTAAATCCTCCATGAACTTTCAGCAGATGACCATGAGAGCACTCAAAGCTCAATCCCTGATTATTCAGACACACAGAACACACAGGTGAGATGCAGGTGCCTGTTAATTCCCATGGACTATACATTATCATCATTGACCAAACTGAGACAGATCAAAGAATAGAAAAGCATCACAGGAAAAGCTATAGGAAAGAGGAAAATATGTGGCAATATTATTTCTTTACACCACCATTTATGCCTAAACAAAAACCATATTTCACAGAAAATCGAAATACTGACTGTTCTTTGATTATCCACTCTTTCTAATTTTTGGGCAGATCTTAGTTTAGAGAGCCAGAACTCCTATTGTGAGCAAGAAGGGTCTAATAAATAATTAATATTCTGTGAAGATCTTAACATTATTCTTATCTGTTCCACTCACTTCTACTCAGTAAACTGTGGGAGATAATTGTTTTGAGTGTTCAATAAAAGCTTCATTCAACGCTGTGAGGTTTGGCACTGCTATTTTTAGTGGTGTTAGCTAATGAGACTCTTTGCAATCAATATCCACCCAGCCTGCTGCTTTGGGTGTGACTACTATTTTTTCAGCAACAATAATCTGTTCCTTCTCCAAGCTGCCATTGCAAAATCATCAATCAAACATCGCAACAATTTCCCCCTCCAGGTCAGCAACTTGCCTGTCAGAATGTGCTTCATACTGGCCCCTTATCAGATGCGTTAAAATAATGTCTGACTACCAAAGAGATGAGCTGCCGTCAGATCAGACAGTTACACCTTACATCCAGTAAACACTTCATATAAAGTTCAACCACATATTTGTTCCTCAGGAATATAGCATGGTCCACCACATCAGTAGAGAAGTATTTTTTTTTAAATCAAACTGTCCCTAGACATTATGATACACCTCCATGACAAATGGGACTTGAACCTGGATGTTTCAACACAGAGGGAGGTATGTTACCGTCGCACCACAACACCCCTCATTTAAAGATGAATCACATTCTTTAAATGTATCATTCGCAAATATATAATTTCCATGGAGAGTTCCTCATTAACAATATGTGGTTATTTCATACAAACTATTGAGCCAGTTCTAGTTTGCTCCAGTGTAATATGTGTTAATGTATATCTATTACAGGATAATGAGCCAAGAGTAAAACCTTCCAAAAAAAATAATTTTACCAGCTCCATATATAATCTGTCCAGAACCTTTACTAAGCAGTGAAAATGCTTGTTTATCATTTTGCAGATTTAGCATTTTAAGTAAGAATAACCCTTTAAAGGAACCTATGGTGCTTGCAACATAATCACTGCTCTCAACTATTCTGTTTAGAAGCATGAACTGTGAAAGATAATCAGGCTAATGCAGCAATTGGGTAGGCACAGAGAAAAACATTGCTGAAATGCAAAAATATTCTTTTAGTTTAGCATAAAATTGTACTGATGAAGGTAATCAGTGACTGCTTTTCATTTGTTCCGCTAACAGACTAATTTATGATGATGAATGGAAATACCTGAAATTAACCACCGCTGAAGAACTATACATGGATAAAAATGCAATTTTGAATTACTTTGGGTTGACTAAATAATACACAAGGATATCGGGCTACAGATAAACTCATAAACTGCATTTTATGGGTTTGGAAATGTCAGTTATTTGATATTATATAACATCATAGAACTTTTCAGCATAAAAAGATCATCAAGTTGCAGAGAACTGTAAGTTTTATTCAGTATTCCTTTGCGCCTTTTAAGCTACTCCACTGAGCAATGCAGTATGAACTGGGTTTTGCATCAATCTTTGCTAAGCCAACTGCGTTCATCCAAATTGACAGTGAGAAATGCATTTAGTGAGCCTTAGTAGAAAATAGTCTGTTGTTTAAATCTCTGACCAATATCCAATGACCTTTATGGATACATAAATGTTTAGGTCAGAACACAATTTAACTCATTTTCAATAACGTACAGACTCTTGCTGTCAGATCTCAGATGGGAACATTGGAAACATACCGGAATGTCACTGTTTTTAAGAGAAGTTAACTGGTATATGATTGCATGGGATAGAGTTTAGGTAGCACTTGCTTTATGGTGGCCACTTGGGCTGGCTATTTCAAGGACCTTGGCAAAATAGCAATGTACCTAGGCTTGAAAAGGAGTGATCACTGCACAGTATTTGTGGAAATTAAGTTTCATCTGTACCTCCTGTCAGATGGCACAAATTAAATGGGTTACATTCAGAACAGATCTAAGAGTTCAAAACCAGGCGTCCAAGGGGTTCTATGGACCGTGAGCAGCAGTAACCTTCAATGAGTAACCTTTGTGAATTGGGGCTTGTCATATCGCTCAGTCTCTTACCACCATCATGTCGGGGGATCAACTGTGGCTCAATAAAGGGTGTAGAAGAGCAACAGAGGGTCAGCACCATGCATTTGAAAATCAGGTGTTACCACAACAAATCTATAGCACAGAACTACATGCACACTAAATGGCATTTGCAGTATGCTATAGGGGGTGTTAAGTAATCCTACATCTAATAGATCAGATCAAGAGTTGCCTTATTTGTTCACAAATAGTCATGGATGATAAAACAACAAAAGAAAGGATGGAGTTCCATTTATATCCCCATCCAGAATGATTGGGAAGATAAGCATATAAGTATAAAAGATACTGCTGAAGCACTTGCAACCATCTTGAGCCAGTACTTTTGATTAGATGATCCACCTTTATCTTTTAAAGATGCTATTTTTACCAGAGCTAGTCAATAGTCAATTCCATTCATTTTACAAGATATTAACAAAACAATTGAATGTACTGGAGATATCAAAGCGTAGGAGCCCAGACAACATCCTATTTACGTGCTGAAGACTTGTTCTCCAAAACTGTCTCCCCAGTAGCCAAACTGTTGCATACAGCTGCAGCAATGGGAACTACTCAAGGGTATATCCAGTCCAAAAAAGCAGCAAAGATTCAAACTGTCCAATGAACAGTACTGCCACATGACACTTAGCAATAACCTGCACTCTGACAATAAGATATAGGAGCAGAAGCAGGCCAATCAGATCTTTGTGTCTGCTGCTCCATTCAGTGAGTTCATGATTGAACTGAAAATCCTCTACTCCACTTTCCTGCCTTTTCTCCATAATCATTTCTGACTAAAAATCTATCTCAGCCTTGACTATACTTAACAACACAGCCTCAACAACCCTCTATGATACAGAATGCTACAAATTTCCTTCTTATCTCTGTCTTAAAAAGGTGACTTCCGATTGTGAGTTGATGCCCCCGGTTCTAGACTTTCCCAACAACTTTTCCACATCTAACCAGTCAAGTATAGTAAGAATCTGCATGTTTTAATAAGATTGCCTCTCAATCCTCTCAACTCCAATGACGAAAGCTCCAAATTATTCAACCTCTCCTTGTAAAACCATCCCTCCAAACCTGGAATCAGACTAGTGGTCCTTCTCTAGACTGTATCCAATGTCAGTATATATTTCCCTAAACTGTTCATAGTATTCTAGCTGTAATCTGACTAATGCCTTGTATAGTTTTAACAAGATTTCACTATTTTTATATAACATAACCTTTGAAATAAAGGACCACATTCATTTGCCTTCTTTATTACCTGCTGAAATTGTACACTACCTTTTTTTGTGATTTAGTTATGAGGACTCCTAAATTCATTTGCAATGTAGCTTTCTGCAATCTTCCTGTATTTAAATAATAGTCTGCTCCTTTATTCTTCCGGTCAAAGTTCATGACCTTAGGTTTTCAAACATTGTATTCCATCTGCAAAGTTGCATTTAACCTGTGAATATCACTCTGCAGACTCTTTGTATCATCCTCATTTCTTCATACGTCCATACCTCTCCATTTATTTTTGTGTCATCTGCAAACTTGGCTATAATACATTCACTTGCCTCATCCAAGTCATTTATATGTTGTAAATAATTGTGGCCCAGGACTGGTCTTGTGGCATTTCACTAGTTAGAGGTTGCCTCAGAAAAAATATCCTAACTCTCTTCTGTCTATCTTCTATTAATTAGCCAACCCCCTATCCATGCTATTATACAACCTGGAATACCAGTGATTCTTATCTTATTGAGTATCATATTTTGTGGCACCTTATCAAATTACTTCTGAAAATCCAAACATATTATATCCAGCACTTCCCCTTTATGTATTCTGCTTGTTGCCTCCTCAAAGAATGACACTTAGTTGGACCACTGTCAAAATCATTGACTTGGTACCACACTACCACCTTAGTTCACTTTCAGTCAAAAGTCCTCAGATACTTTCACAGTCTAGGTTAAAGGCAACATGTCCTCAGCACATTGTAACTCAACTGATAAAGGACAAGTAACATTGTACAGCACAAATGCCAGGCAATGACCATCCTCAAGAGAAAATGATCTTTCCTTGAAGTCTAAACTTGTGGAAACTGAACCTTCAGTCCAACCAGTCCATGCCAACCATAATGCTAGACTAAACTAGTCTCACTCCCCTCACTTTAAAAATATTCCCCCAGTCTTGAAATTCCCCATCCTATGGAAAAGACACTTGCCATTCAGCTTATCTATACCCCTCATTATTTTATTTTAAAATAATATTATTTTATAAACTACTACCAGTAACAAACGAATCACATTACTTTTGTTGATTTTCCTATCATAAATATCTGGTGGTCATCATTGATCAGAAACTTTAGTGGACCTGCCATACATAAACTTTCGATTCAAGAGAAGGTCAGAAACTGGATTTTCCATGGCAGCTATTCACCACCTAACTTCCCACACCCTTTCCACCGTTTTTAGTGAACAAACAGGAAGTGCGATGGAATACTTTGTACTCACCTGGATAAGTACAGCTCTAGTAACATACAAGAAAACATAAGATAACATTGAGGACAAAGCAGTGTCCATGACTGATACCCCATCCATCACCCTGAACATTCACAAACTCCACGAATAGCATTCCCCAGCAGCAGGTGTCCACCAACTATAAGCTGCTTTCCAGCAATTTGCCAGGGTATCTTCAGCTTCATGTGCCAAATTGACAACCTAGAAGGACAAAAACGACAGATGCATGTGAACACCACCCTTCCAAGTCACACAACACGACATGGAACAATATCAGTGTCCCTTCTTTGCACTGTAAGGCACTTCCTTCCTTATAACACTGTTAATGTACCTAGACCAAATGCTGTAGTTCTAGAAAGAACCTTCTCAAGAGTAATTGTGGAAGGGCAATAATTGCTGACCACATCCCATAAATGAAATTAGACCGAGAATGCAGCACTCTGTTTCTTCCCCCATCTTCCTCTGACACTGTTGGTTCATTTTCACTGGGTGGGAGGCATTACTATCTCCCCAGCATTTTTGAACAGGAATGCAGTTGGATTAAATTGTTCAGAGAAAATGGATTTGGTGCAAAATCCTTTTGCAGCAGCAAGCAATAAAAAGCTATAGAAATGCTACTGCACTTAATTATTCCCAGAAGGATCAATGTTTGGTGTATGATATTGGCAATAAAACCTCTTGTGGACAGATATGGAAAACTTTGAATTTTAATGTTAAAAGTACTTCTGTCTCAGACTTCACAGAGTCCATTGCATGTGCTGAATGTACAATGCACTGTTTTTGTTACTAAGAGAGACAGGGAGTAAATACAAGTACAGTCATGAGTGGAATACCAGTTACCATAGATCTCTGGATATAGGTTGACATGTGAAACCTGGATAAATCCTTCCAAAAATTGGGGTCAACCTCTTTGTCAAGTATAATGTGAGCCACGGCTGTGGGTGGTTGCGACATTGCTGTTCAATCATGAATATTGCCTATTCCCATCTTCCTTGTATAAGCTGAATCCATTCTGTTTTTAACTCATCTACTGCTGGAAGTCTCATCCATGCCTGTGTTACCTTTGGACATATATTCTCCTATATTCTCCCCATGTAAACAAGGCCATCAAAAACTTTGCTGCTTTGTTCTTACTCACAAGAAGTATACTTACCCATTGTTGACACATGGTCAGGCAATTTTAAAACCCTAATCCTTGTTTTCAAATGCTTCCAAAGGCTCACCCCACCCTATCTCTGTAATCTCATTGAGATCTGAAATTTTTACTTCCATTCTATACCCTAGAAAAAGCTGTGTTAGCAATTAATTTTCAGTGTGATCTATTTTCAGTGATATTGATGGAGGAAAGTGTACTGGTCAGAATGAAAAGAGCTCCCTCCTTTTGAATAATGTTATGAGATCTTTTATGTCTGAGCACGAGTCTTAGCTCAACAGCTCATACCACACAACACTTCCCCAGCCTTGTAACAAAGCGTCCCACCCAAAAGATACTATTGCCATCAATAGTGGGCTTGAACTGACAATAAATATACCTCGATGTGAGAGCCCCATGTTAATGATTTCGCAATTTGTAACAAAGCGTCCCACCCAAAAGATACTATTGCCATCAATAGTGGACTTGGACTGACAATAAATATACCTTGATGTGAGAGCCCCATGTTAATGATTTCGCAATTTAGTTCATTAGTAGCTTCGGAATTATATGTTACAAGGAAATATAATAACATTTTTTAATTCATTTAGGGGATGTTGACTTTGCTGACAAGACCAGCATTTATCGCCCATGCCTAAGCTTTGGCATTATTTGTTACAAGGAAATACAATAACATTTTTCAATTCATTTAGGGGATGTTGACTTTGCTGACAAGACCAGCATTTATTGCCCATGCCTAAGTGTCTTTGAGAAGGTGGGGATGAGCTGCCTTGAACTGCTATAGTCCATTTGGTGTAGGTACATCCACAGTGCTTTTAAGGAGGGTCTTCCAGGATGATAATCAAATGACAGTGAAGGAAGAAAATAGAGTTTCAAGTTAGAACAGTGTGTGACTTGGAGAGGAACATGCAGGTGGTGGTTTTTCTATGTATCTGCGGTCCTTATCCTTCGACATCACAGTGATTGTGGTTTTGGCAGGTGCTGTCTAAGGAGCCGTGGTGAATTTCTGCAATGCATCTTGTAGATAGTACACACTCCTGCTACTATGTTTTGGTAGTGGAGGGAGTAAATGTTTATAAATGTGATGCCAATTAAGTGGGTTACTTTTCCTTGACGATATGAAACATTTTGAGTATTGTTGGATGTGTGCTTATCAAAGCAAGTGGGAGTATTCCATCAAACTCTGGACCTGCATCTTGTTGATGTTCTGTAGGCTTTTTTTAAAATTAAGATGTGAGTTACCCACCCTATAATTCAAAGTTATTTATGTAGCTATTCAAGTTCTGGTCAATGATAACTTCCAAGATGTTGGGATTGGTGTTTCAGTGATGGTAAAACTATTGGATGACAAAGGGCAATGGTTAAATTATTTGTTGCAGATAGTCATTGCCTAGCACTTGTGTGACGTGAACATCGATGGCTCCTTGTCAGCCCAAAATTGGATATTATTCAACAGCTCCTTCATTTGGACATAAACTGCTTCAGTATCTGAGGAAACATTTCTGAAGAAGGGTCTAGGCCCAAAACATCAGCCTTCCTCCTCCTCTGATGCTGCTTGGCCTGCTGTGTTCATCCAGCTCTACACCTTGTTATCTCAGATTCTCCAGCATCTGCAGTTTCTACTATCTCTCAGTATCTGAGGAGTCGTGAATGGTGTTGAACATTGTGCAGTGTTCAGTAAATAGCTTCAGTTCTGATGTTATGAAGGAAGGAAGATCATTGATGAAGCAGTTGAAGATGGTTGGGCCTAGAAAACAATCCTGCAGTGATAGCCTGGAGCTGAGACGGCTGACCTCCAACAACCACAATCATCTTCCCCTGTTCTAGGCATGACTCCAGCCAGTGAAGAGATTTCCCTCTGATACCCGTTGCCTCTAGTTTTGTTACGGCTCCATAATGCCACACTTGGTCAAATACAGCCTTGATGACAGGAGTAGTCTTGACTTTGATAATTCTGTTAGATTCAAGATTGTTATGGAAAAGGACAAGGATGGGCCTGAAATCAAAGTTCTAAACTGAGGAAAGCCAATTTTAATAAGATCAGGTATGATCTGACCAGAGTAGACTGGGAACAGATACTTTTGGGTAAATCTGTGTCAGAGCAGTGGAATGCATTGGAGAAGGTAATAGGGAGAATTCCGAACCAATATGTTCCAATTAAGAAAAAAAGGGTGGGACCAACAAATGCACCAAATCCTGGATATCAAGGGGTATACATGATTGGATAAATGATTTAGACTTGAATGTAGGAGGGTTGTTCATGAAGTTCACATATGATACAAAAATTGGTGGCATGGTAAATCGTGAGGAGAATAGCCTCAAATTACAGGAGGGTATCGAGGGGCTGGTCCGATAGGTTGATCAATAGCAAATAGAATTTAATCTGGAAAAGTGTGAGGTTACCTAGGCAGGACAAACAAGGCAAAGAAATACATCATGAATGGTAGGACCCTTGGAAACATCAAAGATCATAGTGACCTTGGTGTACATGTCCACCGATATGTTAAGGTAGGGGGACAGGTAGATAAAGTGTCTATGGTATACTCACCTTTATTCGCTGAGACATTGTGTTTACGAGCAGGAGGTTAAACTGGAACTGTATAAAATGTTGGTTAGGTCACAGCTAGACTATCATGTGCTGTTATGGAATCCACATTATGGGAGGGATGTGATTGCACTGGAGAGGGTGTAGAGGAGATTTACCAGGATATTGATTGCGCTGGAGAGTTTTTGTTATGAAGAGATTAGATGGACTGGGTTGCTTTCTGGGAATAGAGAAGTCTGAGGGGAGACATGATTGAGATGTATAAAATTGTGAGGGGCATAGACAGGATAAACTGGAAGGAGCCATTCTCCTTGTTGGAAGGATCAATGACTGGGGGATAGATTTAAGGTAGGGAACAGGAGGTTTACAGGGAATGTAAGGAAAACGGTTTTCACTCAGAGTGTGTTGGAAGTCTGGAATTAAATGTCTGAAAGGGTGGTACAGGAGGAAACCTTCATGAGAATTATTAGATATGCACTTGTGACGCCAAGGCATACAAGGCTAGGTCAAGTGCTGGAAAATGAGATTAGAATAGTTAGGTGGCTGTTTTTAACAAGTGCAGTCTTGATGGCCCAAAAAGCCTTTTTCTGTGTTGTGGACATCTATGACTCAATGACCACACCTGTGGAGTTCATCTCTTTTTTTCCATATTTGAACCAAGCCTGTCATGAGGTTGGGAACATACTAGCCCTGGTGGAACGCAAGTTGAGCATCAGTGAACAGGTTATCTGTGACTCATTAAGTGAATACATTATCCTCCAAGTTTCCAAACTTTTTTCTTATCCCCTTCCGGACCTATTAGCTTTCCATGTACGTCTTTCAGTATACCTGTTCGGTAATTTAACCTCTCTGTGCCCAAGCAACATACAAAATGTAGAAATTATGATAGACAACAATGGCTTAATAGATCTACTCACCAGTAATTGGCAGATGATATTTTTTGTTTAACAATGAACACCTAATGATTGAGCATAATTTGTTTTCACACATTGGTTCCTCTCTTCCTTCAACATCTTCTACACAGCCAATTTCCATTCCATTACATGTGTTCACAAAACCAATCTCTTAGCCTAAGGTTTAGACCATCACAGCTAATATTTTGCCAGTGTCTCACATACCTTTGATATCAACTTTCAATTGTGAAAACCTATGGTCCATTTTTCTTTATGTTAAATACAGATATTAAATTTTGTTTGAATCTGATCTTTAGGTTATTGTATTGGATTGTAGGTATGCAAAGATTTTTTTTATCAATGCAATACCACTTCTATTTTTGAACCATCAGATTTGCATTTATTTAAATATAAATTGTTTATTTTATTAATGGAGTGTTAAATGAGGTGTTGACTTTCTGATTCTGTGATGACATGTTTTTGCAATTCTTGAAGCCTTAAAATTTCTTACCTAAATCGCTTCTGTTTACAAACCAGCAACATACCAACCACCTGCCAGTCTCATTTACTCATCCCGACTTACTTAGAGTCATAGTCATAGAGTCAAACAGCATAGAAACATACCCCTCGGTCCAACTCATCCGTACCGACAAGACATCCCATTCTGACCTAGTCCCATTTGCCGGCATTTGGCCCATATCCCTGTAAACTCTTCCTATTCGTATACCTGTCCAAATGCCTTTTAAGTGTTGTAATTCTACCAGCCTCCACTACTTCCTCTGGTAGCTCATTCAATACACACACACTCTCTGCCTGAAAAGTTACCCATGATCCAAAAGAAACCAGGCTGCTGAAATTCTCTATTAGAATGGACAATGTGCTTATGCTTTCTTGGACAAGCCCAACTCAAAATATGTAGTTCTCCCAGAATCCATGGTGCTTAACTGAGGTTAAAGACCTGTGGCAGTTGACCCAACTATATACCCTTTCATGTCCTGCAAGTCTATCTGCAGTCAATGCACCTCGGGAAGCAATGGCAGCTATCCCTTGTCTCATTTCTCCAGTCAAATTGTCAAGTAGTTCTGATTGCTGATCTATTTCCTCCAGTTAGTTCAATATTTCAGGTGATCCTACCAAACAATCTGGAAACTGGAGCCTATTGACTGATGTTGGAGTGATTTCTATTTTGAATTGAAGGCCATGTAGGTTGAACAGTTTCCTATCTTTATGTTCATAAAATTATTTCAATGGCTGTTGGTAATTTTCTGGAGATGAGGTAAGGTATTATAATGAGGACTGTGGAGAAGAGGTTTGCTTTGATGTTATAGCTATGTTTGACCCCTGACTTCATTGAGATAGGGAGTGTGGCACTTCTGTTTGCAAGAATTATTGCCTCCATGACATTATGGAGTAGATAGATTCTGACAACAAATTTCTGAGCGTGACTAAATTTGTGAGCATAATCCATAACTCTTTACAGAGTCAAAGCAGGAGCATATTGTCCATCCCCATAGGGAATTTCAGCAGCGTGGTTTCTTTAGGGTAACTTTTCATGCAGAGGCTGAGTGTGTATGGAATGAACACCAGAGAAAGTGGTAGAAGCTGGTACAATTACTACATTTAAAAGGCATCTGGATGGGTGCATGAGGAGGAAAGGTTTAGAGGGATATGGGCCAAATGCAGGAAAATGGGATATCTGGGTCAGCATGGACGAGTTGGACTGAAGTATCTGTTTCTGTTCTGTATAACTGTATGACTATGACTCTAATAAATCTCCCTACCTGATTTTAACAGGATCTTGGAAAAAGAATGCATTTGAGTTCTGAAGTGGGCTGTCCACCAAGAAGGAAAGGTGACCCTGAGGTCTGACTTTAATGGCCAGATCTTATTGAAATGTTATTTGCTGACTGCTCAATGCAAAGAGCTGATACATCAATAAACAGCAGCTGGCACTTTGACTATTTTAATACTGCTGGTCAGAGGCCAGTGCTTGGGCTCAGATTGATAGATTCAACACATAGGCATGTCACTGGGTCGTGCACGGGGATACTTCAGTATAGGGGTGAGGTTTGGAATCATATAGCAAGGAAGATTCCTTGTCATGGTTGGGACAGCTCTACTTCTAATATGCGAGGAAGCAAAGGAAGCTATCTGTGGACCTCTTATGTCTTCGTCCACTCTCTGCATTTGTCCAGGCTGGAATGTCCACTCCCTTGTTTAGGCCTCAGATAAATAGCAAATTGGGATTTAAGATACTATTAATGCCAATTTGTATGTTAAAGGAGATGTCTCTAGTTTTGGATGAGCGATTTTGCCATCTGTTGCTTAAAATTATAGTTGGCCAGATTGGAAAGGGATATAAATGAGTAAACTACCTGATTGCCAAATTTCTGCTGGGAGTGGGAAATTGTTTCATGTTGGATTATTTAATATTTTTCTGAACAAATTGGTGAATAAACCAACGAAAGTGGAATTTCTACACTGGACTCTTTTAAATATCTGCACATTCTCAGCAATGTTCAGAGTTATCTATTTTAAATACTTTTATAGATATTTCTTACAATATTCAGTACATGCTATTTTGTGTTCCACATATTTATTGTCTCTGATATTAGACTTGCCAGAGATGTTTTGTCAAATATGCTGCAATGAATTAAATGATTAAATAACTTCTCAGAAGTAAGTGCAATTTCAACCAGAAAACAGTGCCTGACAAAAGCGAGTTAAATATTAATCAGGAGGAACCAAATAAATATTCATCAGTAATAAAGAGGTAATACTTCAGTGCAGACTAAGGCATAATCTTAAAACATTGTGCGCTCATTTTTTGTCTCTTTTAGCATCAGTCAATTTCATGTTGATAGTCACTTTGAATTACTGTGGTTAAGTTTGCAATTGGTCAGACGCTGGGTTTTCACCTGTGGGAGCTAGGTTCAACTACAACCTGGATTAATGAGATAACCATCTCCTTTGTTTGGCAGCTGTGAGGGTCCTACATTAAATAAATTTGGGCGGTCTCATTCCAGTTTCTGGACTCATAGTAATAACATATCTTACTTTTACATGAAAGTTCAATCTCATTCACGAAGGCCACGGGGTAGTTTAATGTGAAAATGAGAAAGATGTCATATAGATTCAGCAGAGTATTTTGGTCTTTAAATGTTGTCGAGATATATTGTTAAAGTAGAGTGATGGGAAATTTGCATCTAACCTTGCATATTAACTAACATTTATAGCACAGAAGGAGGGCATTTAGCCCATTGTTTCTGTGCCAATCAACAAAGATCTGACTTCACAACCCACATTTTTCAGTTTTTGGCCCATAGCCCTGGAGGCCATTGAAATGCAAGTGAATTTTTGAGTATTGCTTAAATGTAACAAGTGTTTCAGGCACAGCCACACTTTCAGGCAGTAAGCTCCAGACTCTCACCATGCTTTGAGTGAAAAAAGCAGTTCTTCTCAACTCTCCTGTTAATCTTCTACCACTTACCTCAAATCTATGTCCCCTAGTTATTGACCTCTCTACTGATGGAAAAAGTGCCTTCCTATCTCACCTATCAATGCATCTCATAATCTTGTACACCCCTCTCAGGTCCCTTTTCAACTTTCACTGCTTCAAAGAAAACCTATCCTATCTTGTCTTTCCTTATGGCTCAGACTCTGCATGTTATTTATACTTGTCTAATTCTGACCACTTTTGCATTCTGATTATAATTGCCCCACCAATGGAAGCTGTGCTTTCAGATGCCTATCACCTCTAAGTGCTGGACTACCATTTCCCTACTGCACTATCTTCCTTTCCTCCCTCAAGATACTCCTTAAAACCTATTTGACCAAGTTTTTGATCATCTGAGTTAATATCTCGGTACATAGCTCAGTGTCATATTTTGTTTTATAATATTGCTATCCATCACATTGAGACATTTTATTATGTTAAAGGTATTGCTCTTGTTTTAGTATCATCCTGAAAGCTTGCAGTGAGAATGAATGTTCAAGTGAAATGAAAGGATTAATCTGTTCTCCAAGAGTAAATTGAATGAAGCTGCACCGGCAGGTGGCTGTTCAATGGACACATTACTTTTGAATGAAATACCTTGCTTTCACAATCGTATAAAGCCTATAATATATTACCTTGAAATTCAAGGGGTAAATTGAATTTGCTGTTTAACAGTTGGACAATTTTAGCCATGGAAAGTAATGAGAAAAGAACACTTCGTTTTGAAAATTATTGGCAAAACAGAAGACAAGAAGTGACATTTTTATGAGCACCTTCTGAATATTTGTCAATGGAAGTAAATTAAGGAATTTTATGTATTTATGATGGATGACAGTGGACTATTCTTCTGTTTCCCCAGTATCTATCACTATCTTCCAGAATTTTCTCACAGAAGTAGCAATGTGGCTTCAAAACATGAGATTCTTTTCCTCTCCCAAACTTGGGCAGTTAGTTTCAATCTAGATGCTGATTACAAGCAAAACTAGGCCATAGATTTCCCACAATTATTGCCTTAGCTTTCCCATATATTCAGATTGTCATATATTCCTAACATCCAGCGTTGCTAATACAATGAAGGTGAGCATTAAAATTTTAAGCGCTAAGACCTAGATAAAAAAGTGAAACAAATTGTACTCTTCATTTGTGCTCAAGTGCTGCAGGAAATTCTCTATGCCATCCTCTTCCTTGGTGTTTTACCTTTCTAATGTAATCTTTGCCTTTACTCTGCTTACTTGTTCATTATAAGGCTATAATTACCAGCGATGGCACGGTGGCTCAGTGGTTAGCACTGCTGTCTCACAGCATCACAGACCTGAGTTCGGTTCCACCCTGTGTGGAGTTTATGCATTCTCCTTGCGTCTGTGTGAGTTTTCTCCCAGAGTCTAAAGGTGTGCAGTTTAGATGGATTGGCCATGCTGAATTGCCCATAGTGTGCAGGCTCAATGGATTAGCCATGGTAAATGTGAGGTTATGGGGATAGGGTAGGGGTGTGGAGCTAGGTGGGGTGCTCTTCAGAGGGTCAATTTGGACTTGTTGGGTCAGATGGTCTGCTTCCATACTGCAGGAATTCTATGATTCTATCTCAAGAGGGAATACAAAGGGATGGAATTAATGCAACAATGACAATTATAAAACTGTGGTTAAATTGCATTTAGAGCACAGCTTTCAGTTTTGCTTACTGGGCCTCAGAAGCAGTTGCACAGCAAATTATCAGAACAGGACCACAACTAAGAGAATTTAACTATGAGCACTAATTGCAAGTTCTAGTTTTATATTCCCTTACATAATAAAAAAATAAGAGCTTAAATTAATTAATGTGTTTCAGATGATCAACAGACTTGATAGGTTAGATGGAGGGAAACTGTTGCATTTGTCATGAGACTCCAAAACAAAAGTACATTTCATGGATGATGTCAGAAATAATTCTTCACACAAATGGAAGTGGAAATCTGGCAATCTCTCTCAGAAAGCTATTGAGATTAAGTCTCCAGCAAATTTTAAAACTGCATCTGATACATCTTCATCACGTAAAGGTTTGAAGGGAGATGAAGCCACGGTGGGACCTTGAGTTAAGCCACGGTGGGACCTTGAGTTAAGCCACGGATAAGCGCCAATAAAATTAAATGTCATACAAGGCTATTGTTCCCATCATCTACGACAATTGACCCAGTGATTCTGCACAGAACTCTCAAACTCCAACAGGGAACTGAACCTCTTCTCAGAAGATCTACAAAATACTCACTAGACACGACCAATTCAAAGTTGTTCACCTTTGTCCAAGGCCTAAAACAATCCTTCCAGATCCAGCAGAGATTCACCTGCACTTCATCCAACCTTATCTATTGCATCCATTGGTCCCGATGTGGTCTCCTCTATATTGGGGAGACCAAACACAGACTTGGGGACCCGTTTGCGGAACATCTGTGCTTTGCATGCACCACACAACCCGACCTTCCAGTTGCCATCCATTTTAATTAACCCTCCCACTCCCCTGATGACATGTCCATCCTTAGCCGCCTCCATTGTCAGAGTAAGACCAAACATAATCTGCAGGAGCTACACCTGATTTTTCACCTTGGGTGCTTAGATGCAATTGGTCTTAACATTGACTTCATCAGTTTCAAAATCCCTCCATCCCCAGCCTTATCCCATGTCTAACCCTCCCCCTCCTGACCTGACCTAACCTGTCCATCTTCCCACTCACCTATCCACTCCAACCTTCCCATGGACCAATCACAATAGCACCCTACTTGCATCTACCTATCACCAGCTCTCCTACCCTTCCCGCAGCCCCACACCCAGTGCCTCTATTTATTTCTGGTCTCCCCCCTCCTGACGAAGGATTTTGGCCTGAAACTTTGAATTACCTGCTCTTCAGATGCTGTCCGACTTGCTGTGCTTTTCCAACCTCATACCTATAGACTCTGGCTTCCAGCATCTGCACTTCTTATTATCTCCATGAAAAATTCATGGCTTGCTTTTACACTGATTTTGTTAAATTTTCAGTAGATTAGAATATTCTGTGACATTCCCTCAATTTACTACAATTTGACACTCTTTATCTTGTGGAAGCCACACCATCATCTGTACGTCTCATCACTGCTGTCTTTAAAAAGCATTGTTATTTCACTTAAAGTTTCCTATAATTACTCTTATGTTCCTTCTTAATCATGCTGATCTCCCTTTGTCTTTTACTTTTCTATATTCTTGGTTTCTCTCATTGAGCTTCCTACAAGTCCAAAATGTTATTTTTATTTTCGAATAAATTTAATGAACTCTCTGCCTTTACTCTGCTTATGTTTTCATTATTAGGATATTTTGAACCTTTCCATCTCGTGTCTAAATATTTCTCATTGCTCATCTATAGCTCTGTTTGCCAATCTGTAGCTCTAGTACCAATATTTTCTTACATGTAATCTGAGCTAGGAAATATTGTTTTTCCACAATGGATGTGGTATTGGTCTGTGAGAGAAAAATTAGGCTTAATAAATTCACTAGCAATCTTCAAGAATATAATATAACCTGTAGAAGTGATGTGCTGCATTTCCTTCAAGGTGCCTTCAAGGGTGGCACGGTGGCACAGTGGTTAGCACTACTGCCTCACAGCACCAGGGACCAAGGTTCGATTCCAGCCTCGGGTGACTGTCTGTGTGGAGTTTGCACGTTCTCCCCATGTCTGCTGGGTTTCCTCTGGGTGCTCCAGTTTCCTCCCACAGTCCAAAGATGTGCAGGTTAGGTGGATTGGCTATGCTAAATTGCCCATAGTGTTCAGAGAGGTGTAGATTAGGTGGGTTATAGGGGGATAGGTCTGGGTGGGATGCTCTGAGGTTCGGTGTGGACTTGTTGGGCCGAAGGGCCTGTTTCCACATTGTAGGGATTCTATGATGTTATAGATATCATACAATAGGAATCGTTGCAGAGGTTAGGTTGGCATGGAGTAGGAGCCAAGCTTTGGTGGTATTTTGACAGTTAGATGAACAAAAATAAGCAATGTGTAGTGTGAATAAAACGTTAACAATATTTTTTAAAAGTATTACATAAATATCATGCCTTTCAGAACCTCAGACTGCCTCAAAGAACTTAACAGCCAAAGTAGTTTTGAAATATAGTCACACTTTTGATGTTGGAATCATGGAAGCTGATTGTGCATTTCAAAGCTCCAGAAAATAATAATGAAATAATCTATTTTGTTATTCTTAGTTGAGGGATCAACATCTACTGAGAAATAAGAGGGAGCTCCATTGCTACTCTTTTTGAGATGGTGTTAGAACATTGTTTGGCCATCTGAGGGGGCAGACAGGATTTTCTTTAGCAACCCAACAAATGATGTCACCGAGGGTGAACTTTTCCCAGTCACATTTGAAACCCTAGCTGCTCGGCACCTAAGGCAGAAGAAGTAGCCGTAGAATTAGGCTGTTCAGCCCATTTGGTCTGCTATGCCATTCAATAATATCATGGGCATCCTGCTAATCTTCACGTCCACTTTCCTGCCTGTTACAAAAACACCCACAATTCCCTTACCAATTTACTCCACAAAGGCCAGCATCCCATCACCAAGTCACCTTTTATTTAGACATGCATAATACATGTCATTGACCCAGCTAGCTCAGAGCTGACTCCTACAGTGAACAGAAACCCTGACACTCCTGTTTATATCTGACAGCCAGGACTCCCTGTTTAGACCAAGTTAACAGCCTCAATAATTGAACTCATATTCTATAATGACTATCTGACTGATCTTGTTCCAATGACTACAATTTACTCCTTAAAAAACCTGTCTTAAATGTCTGAGCCTTTACTCTGAGATTATGCTGTCTGGTCTCAGACTCTGTCATGAAGGAAAAGAACCTTTATACATCTAAGAGATAGTAGGAACTGCCGATGCTGGAGTCTGAGATAACAAGGTGTAGAGCTGGATCAACACAGCAGGCCAAGCAGCATCAGAGCAGCAGGAAAGCTGACGTTTCGGGTCTGAACCTTTTTTCAGAAATGGGGGAGGGGAAGCGGGCTCTGAAATAAATAGAGAGGGGGGAGGTGATGATAGAAGGATACAGGAGCAGATGGGTGGAGAGAAGATGGATAGGTCAAGGAGGCGGGGATGACGCCAGTAAAGGTCAGTGTAGGTAGGGAGTTGGGATGGAGGTTGGTCAGTGAGGAGGGAAGGGCAGGTAGGTGGGAGAGAAGACGGATAGGTTGAGGAGGCAGGATGAGGCTAGTAGGTAGGAAGCGGGGGTGGGTGTTGGTCAGTGAGCTGGGAGGAGCGGATAGGTGATCGTCATCTCTGCCTCCTTGACCTGTCCGTCTTCTGTCCACCTATCTGCTCCTCTATCCACCTTCTATCATCGCCTCCCCCTCTCTATTTATTTCAGAGCCCCCTTCCCCTCCCCCATTTCTGAAGAAGGGTCCAGACCCGAAACGTCAGCTTTCCTGCTCCTCTAATCCTGCCTGGCCTGCTGTGTTCATCCAGCTCTACACCTTGTTATCTCAGATTCTCCACCATCAGCAGTTCCTACTATCTCCTAGTGAATAGTCATGTCGCTTCTGGTGACAAGAGTCATAGAATCCCAACAGTGTGGAAACAGGCCCTTCGGCCCAACAAGTCCACACTGACCCTCAGAGTATCCCACCCAGACCCATCCTCCTATAACCCACCTATTCTATACATCCCTGAACACAGCAGGCAATTTAGCACAGCCAATCCACTTAGCCTGCACATCTTTGGGCTGTGGGAGGAAACCAGAGAACCCAGAGGAAACCCATGCAGACATGGAGAGAATGTGCAAACTCCACAGAGACAGTTGCCAATCGGTGGAATTGAACCCAGGTCCCTGGTGCTGTGAGCCAGCACTGCTAACCACTGTGCCACTGTGCCACTGTGCCGCCCCAAGTAAAAGAAAGAAAGAGAAAGAAAATAAAACAAAAACAGTTCAATTACTAACTAAGTGAGTCTCAGTCAAAGAAGAGGTTTTTGATGGTGTTATTGAACAATTTGCTGAGAGTATCAATGCAATATGGTGCATCAGGAAGAAAGACTGGGAAGATTTGTGAAGTACAGCTCGAGGGATAGAGCACAAATCCCTGGCTGTGATAATGATTCTGGACAAGCATGGATATGACCAAATTTGAATTCCTGTGTAAAATTTAGTCATTGTACCACAGCAAATCTTCAGATTATCAGTGGAATTATGACACTAAAATTAAGCTTACCTACAGCACAAGATAGACAATAGGAATTGGGAACTCAGTTTGCACTGTAAGTAAAACAGGTTGATGATTTGAGTTGCCCATTTTGCACCCCTGCCTGAGACAAATTTAAACTCATGGAAGTCTCATTTCTGCTGTCTGCAGGGTATTTTTTTAAGTGTCAATCAACACATCTCTTTGTTCATGTATAGAGGATACCACATGCAAGCTTTCATTACACGCTTCAATTGGGTGTCATACATATGAATTCTATGAAGGTCTGAATGTCCACACAGTATCTAGTTGGCAAATCTAAGGAAGTAATTATCTTTACTTTAGATGTTTTGATTCTGTTCTGATCCACAAGCAAAGTAAATTGTTAAGATGCAATAATTATTTTTTTAAAATACAGTAATGGTATAATAATAATTTTTGATATTATTTATTTACTGTCACATGTACTTTGTTACAAAATACTGTGAAAAATGTTGCATAGTGTCGCCACTCTACGGCACCATCTTAATAATTCAACATAAAGCGAAGAACCAATTCAGCTTCCACTCAATGCATTCTGTCACTCAGTTACAATTTTGCTCAAGTTGAACTTTTAGTTTGAGGAGGCAACTTCACTCTCTTTGTTGTATGGCATTAAAGAGTGTCAAACAAAATTTGAGAAGCTTCCTAGATTGAGCCAGCATCTTTGTTAATCTTTTAAATGTTGACAAAGGACTGACTGTCCGACCAGCCTTTTGTTAATAGTAAAATTCAACAGTAATTGCTCTGTGTATACTTGTACATCTGCACAGAGTCTCATTTTTTCTGGCATAACAGCACAGTGGAGCTGGCCCTGAGTCAGTTTGAAAAAGCATTATGTCTAAGGTCAGTATGTACTTGGTATTTTAGTTCATTTAAATAAAATTGCTTGGAAGACTTGCATCATATGTTATGATATCTTATCATTTAAATCATTCCTTCTTATTTTTGTTAATTTGGTACTGTGATTTTTATGAAGTTCTCAACCACCCTCCACCCTCATGATGTCTTCTATTGGCCAGACCAGTTTTGCTGAGCACCCGGTTAAAATAAGGAACAAATTAGCTTTGCAACAGAAAATAAGCTTTAACTATTTTCATGAAGGGGCAAGTGTGATTTTTTTCTTAATTAGCATCAAGTTGAACTTGACTTGTATTTAAGTAGCATTTTTTCATTGGTTGGCGCATGTGGCAGACAATATCAGATTACCGTGCAATGAAAATGCTGCCTCACGACTTTTTTTCTATTCATTTCGTGGGATGTGGGCATCACTGGCTGGCCAGCAATTCTTGCCCATCCCTAGTTGCCCTTGAGAAGGTGGTGGTGAGCTGCCTTCTTGAACCGCTGCATTCCTCCTGCTGTGGGTTGACCCACAATGCTATTAGGGAGGGAATTCCAGCATTTTGACCCAACTACAGTGAAGGAACAGCAATATATTTCCAAGTCAGGATGATGAGTGACTTAGAAAGGAACTTGGAGGTGGTCGCGTTCCCATATATCTGATGCCCTTGTCCTGCTGGATGGAAGTGGTTGTGGGTTTGAAGGTGCTGTCTGAGGATCTTTGGTGAATTTCTGCAGTGCATCGTGTAGATAGTACACACTGCTGCGACTGAGCGTCGGTGGTGGAGGGAGTGAATGCTTGTGGGTGTAGTGCCAATCAAGCGGGCTGTTTTGTCCTGGATGGTGTCAAGCTTCTTGAGTGTTGATGGGGCTGCACTCATCCAGGCAAGTGGGGAATATTGCATCACACTCCTGACTTGTGCCTTGTAGATGGTGGGCAGGCTTTGAAGAGTCAGGAGAAGAGTTACTCGCCGCAGTATTCCCAGCTTCTGGCCTGCTGTTGTAGTTAATGTGGTGAGTCTGGTTGAGTTTCTGGTCAGTGGTAACCCCCAGGATGTTGATAGTGGGAGATTCAGTGATGGTTACACCATTGAATGTCAAGGGGAGGTGGTTAGATTGTCTCTTTTTGATGATGGTCATAGCCCGGAATTTGTGTGGCGTGAATATCACTTGCCACTTGTCAGCCCAAGCCTGGATATTGTCCAGATCTTGTTGCATGTGAACATGGACTGCTTCAGTATCTGAGGGGTCATGAATGGTGCTGAACATTGTGCAATCATCGGCGAACATCCCCACCTCTGACCTTATGATGGAGGGAAGGTCATTGATTAAGCAGCTGAAGAAGGGTGGGCCTAGGACACTACCCTGAGGAACTCCTGCAGAGATGTCCTGGAGCTGAGATGATTGACCTCCCACAACCACAACCATCTTCTTATGTGTCAGGTATGACTCCAACCACTGGAGCGTTTGCCTCCTGATACTCATTGATTCCAGTTTTGTTAGGGCTCCTTGATGCCACACTCAGTCGAATGCAGGCTTGATATCAAGGGCTCACCTCACCTCTGGAATTTAGCTCTTTTGTCCATGTTTGAACCAAGGCTGTAATGAGGTCAGGAGCTGAGTGGCCCTGGCGGAACCCAAACTGGGCATCACTGAGTAGGTTATTTCTGAGCAGGTATTGTTTGATAGCACTGTTGATGACACCTTCCATCACTTTTCTGATGATTGAGAGGAGACTGATGGGGCAGTAATTGGCCGGGTTGGATTTGTCCTGCTTTTTATGTACAGGACGTACTTGGGCAATTTTCCACATTATTGGATAGATACCAGTGTTGTAACTGTACTGGAACAGCTTGGCTAAGGGAGCGGCAAATTCTGGAGCACAAGTCTTCAGTACTATTGCCGAAATGTCGTCGGGGCCGGTAGCCTTTGCAGTATCCACTGTCTGCAACCGTTTCTTGATATCACATGGAGTGAATCGAATTGGGTGAAGACTGGTATCTGTAATGCTGGGGACCACTGGAGGAGGCCGAGATAGATCGTCCACTCGGCACTTCTGACTGAAGATTGCTGCGAATGTTTCAGCCTTATCTTTTGCACTGATGTGCTGGGCTCTTCCATCTTTGAGGATGGGGATATTTGTGGAGTCTCCTCCTCCAGTGAGTTGTTTAATTGTCCACCGCCATTCACAACTGGTTATGGGATCGCTTAGCTCTGTCTATCACTTGCTGCTTTCGCTGTTTGGTGTGCAAGTAGTCCTGTTTGGTGCCTTCACCACGTTGATACCTCATCTTCAGGTATGCCTGGTGCTGCTCCTGGCATGCCCTCCTGCACTCTCCATTGAACCAGGGTTGACCTCTGGCTTGATGGTAATTGTTGAGTGGGGGATATGCCGGGCCATGAGATTGTGATTGGAGATTACAGATTTTGTTGGAATATAATTCTGCTGCTGTTGATGGTCCACAGCACCTCATGGATACCCAGTCTTGAGTTGCTAGATCTGTGCGAAGTCTGTCCCATTTAGCATGGTGATAGTGCCACACAACATGATGGAGGTTGTTCTCAATGTGAAGGCGGGACTTAGTCTCCACAAGGACTGTGCGATGGTCACTCTTACCGATACTGTCATGGACAGATGCAACTGAAGCAGGCAGATTAGTAAGGATGAGGTCAAGTATGTTTTTCCCTCTTGTTGGTTCCCTCACCACCTGCTGCAGACACAGTCTAGCAGCTATGTCCTTTAGGACCCGACCAGCTCGATCAGTAGTACCGCTGCTGAGCCACTCTTAGTGGTGGACACTGAAATCCCCCACCCAGAGTAAATTTTGTGCTCTTGCCATCCTTCGTGCTTCCTCCCAGTGTTGTTAAACATTGAGGAATACCGATTCATTACCTGAGGGAGGACGGTATGTGGTAATCAACAGGAGGTTTCTTGCCCATGTTTCACTTGAAGCAATGAGACTTCATGGGGTCTGGAGTCAATGTTAAGAACTCCCAGAGCAACTCCCTTTCAACTGTATACCACAGTGCTGCCCCCTCTGCTGGGTCCGTCCTATTGGTGAGACAGGACATATCCAGGGATGGTGATGGTGGTGTCTGGGACATTGTTTGTAAGGTATGATTTTGTGAGTATGACTATATCAGGCTGTTGCTTGACTAGTCTGTGAGACAGCTCTCCCAATTTTGGCATTAACCCCCAGATGTTAGTGAGGAGGACTTTGCATGGTCGAAACGGCTGTTTCTGCCGTTGTCTTTTCCGGTACCTAGGACGATGCTGGGTGGTCCGTCCAGTTTCATTTCTTTGAGTCTTTGTAGCAATTGGTACAACTGACTGGCTTGCTAGGCCATTTCAGAGGGCAGTTGAGAGTCAACCACATTGCAGTGGGTCTGAAGTAATGTGGTGGGATTCGAACCC
>NC_063343.1:67553198-67577087 GCF_021869965.1 Rhincodon typus
ATAGTACATCAGCTGGGTTCCTCGATTAGTAGTCTAGCGATATTATCACCAGGCTACCACCTACCCCATATACGCCATACCTCAGGGACATTCAAATTAGGCAGTATCAACAAGCCTACTTTGTATCAATTTTTTCTGAAATTTTTGTAAACAACATGCAGTTTATTAAAGATGGCAATGTGAGTTTTCTTTGGACTAGAAAAATCCAACTTAATTTGGAACAGGTGCAAATTTACAGCAAATTTTAATTAGAGGGAGTTGGGTGAATGAGTATAATTGTGTCAGTCTCATCAGGCCAGAAAGTTGGTGAACATAAGACATCTTCAGTGACTATAATCTCAGAGAGCTGTACACTCTGTCATACGTTGGCCTCCAAGCTCACAACAGATTTGTGCAAGTTATTAAGACTTTCCAACAGGCATACAAATTAGTGATTACAGACTAATAGAGGAAATAATCACCAATTTTCATACAAACTAGTTTAATGAGTGAGAAATATACCTGTGAATACAATATGGAGCCAACAGTAAAAATACGGGTGCATGAGTCACTGCATCAACTGCCTCAACATAAGACTATAGAATACTCGCTGCACAAAAATAATCCTATTTTGAGAAGCTGAGTATTATTCATTGTTCAAATCAATGCAATTTTCTACTTGAGTGGAACATGTATTCTGTGCAGACATGAGTTTTTTTATGGATGAAGTTGGATTAGTCTCCAATTACATACAAGAGAATTCTGGCTTCAAACAAAAATAATTCCAAATGCCTCTTGAGCTTTTTTGGCTTTAATATGTGTTAAATTCTCTACAAGAAGAATTAATGTTAAAGTGGTTCCTGTTATTATGTAAAGAATAGAGGAAGGAAGACTGACAGTGTTTTTGGTAAATAAAGAATAGAGTGACAACATGCCTAAAGCTTATGAATGATGTAGCTAGGAATGAGTTGAAGGATGACTCACTGTTTTATCGTGGAAAATTCTCTGGGATTAATAACAGATGTAGACAGAACAGGACATTTTTACATGGAACTTTTGGTTCTGAAATTTGTCAAATCGTATTTTTTGATGAAAATATTTTCCTTTTTGCTGTTAGCCCTTGCCATTGGAGGCATTTTGTTGAGGCCTTTAAATGTTTTTACAGTGAGATAATTTGTCTTATTGTGCTAAAACTTCATGTGGTGCTGTGAGAACGTAAAATGCTCCTCCCACAATGGCAGAAGGCATCATAAGTGCTGCAATGTGTAATACAGGCCAGGAAAATCCTCACTTCTGTTGCCTGAAGTGAGTTAGATCAGTCTTGGCTATTATCCAATAATTTTTCTGGAGCATATTTTTGTCTGCATTCAAGGAGAGGCTAACATTGTCATCCACAGTCAAATTACCTTCTGACTCACTATCTGAGCTCATCTTTAAAGCAGAACCTAAATATTGGGGGTGGCATGGTGGTACAGTGGTTAGCACTGCTGCCTCACTGCACCAGGGACCCAGGTTCAATTCCAGCCTCGGGTGTCTGTCTGTGTGGAGTTTGCACATTCTCCCCGTGTCTGTGTGGGTTTCCTCCGGGTGCTCCGGTTTCCTCCCACAGTCCAAAGATGTGCAGGTTAGGTGGATTGGCTATGTTAAATTGCCCATAGTGTTCAGGGATGTGTAGTTTATGTGGGTTATAGGGGGATGGGTCTAGGTGGGATGCACTGAGGTTCAGTGTGGACTTGTTGGGCCGAAGGGCCTGTTTCCACACTCTAGGGATTCTATGATTGCTGAAAAGAGAGACATCTTGCCAAGGCTTTACACCTCATACTCATCAGGCAAAACACAAGAATGTTAAATTTCAAGCGATCACTGCAATTTAAACAAGGGAAGAAAATGTGCTCATTGGTTGGCAATCAACTCTAATTCATTGAGACATTGGAGTAAGTAATGGGGCTATACAGGCTCTCCACATTTCCCCATATTTTAGCAAAGGACCAAGGCTTGAATGGTACTCTAGGCCCAGTGAACCAACTGAGTCCTGTTTCAGTTTACTGTGCTCTTATGGTCATGTACCTTTTATTTGCATAGATCTCTGCATGTGAAGTTATTTTACTTCTAGGAAATTTAAATGAGCTGTGTTACATGCTCAACTGATTATCTGAAGTTATTCATTAGTGTAGCTATTAGCATACTCATACATGTTCAATCATGGAATTATATCCAAAAGTAGACTTCTTAGGGTATTTGCTGGTGTGGGCTAGTTGAATGCAATCTGTTTTCTACCCATTATAAATAAAAAAGAAATATACTGCTCGATTCAATCAGCCACTTGTTTTGACATGTGCCCCGCATAGCTGCCATTGCACTGGCACTGAAAATTCATTCACAACATTGCGTAATGGTGCGGTAAAGCAGTTGGACTGATGACAACGTTATGTTCGTGGAAATATCACTTTCCAGTCACTGCACAGTCGCAGAATGATGTGGTTTGTTTCACCTATTGTTCATCTTTTTAAAATTGGCCTTTCCAGAGTAACGTGAGGTTGACTGTATTCTTTTCAGGTCAAAATGTGATAGCCTTTAGATCATTTGTGAGTTTGCATGATAAACAGAAAAGAATGAACACACTTCTCACGAAGTATAAATTATTATCATTATTTAAAATTTGACATTTTTGTATTTTTTCTGATGAGCTCAAGACAATAGAATTCAGCAATATGTCTCTCTTTTCAGCATTATTCAAGATCTATAATAGTAAGTAATTGTTTGCATTAATTTATGAATAACATTATCATCGATTTGTTTATCCCACTGGAGTTGAATCCTCCCCCAGTGCCTGAAAAAGAGTTAGTGAAAATTTGGATGAAAAATACCCAACTGCCTACAAATGCCAGAGGTGCCAATAGCATAAAGATGCTGAAAATACTCAGCAGGTCAGACAGCATCTGTGGGGACAAAAACAGAGTTCATGGCGAGGATTTAGTTGGGACAGTAGGGACCCGCTGAGAGGATGGAATGTTGGGGACTGACCACCCTCGGGCCATTTTAAGGAGCCCCAAATGGATTTTATGTCCACTTCATAGCAACTTAACTGTCATCAGGACTAACATCTCTTTAAGCAGGTGGATCCCACTTTCAACAGCTGCTGGCCATTCAGCGGTCTGAGTGTTCTTTAGAATCAGCAGCACCATTGTAAGCACTGGCATCAACTGGTGCTGCATCCATCTAAGACATGCAGCAGGAACACTGCCCTTGGAATAAGGATGAAGCTTTGGGTATCATCAAGGCCAATCCGGGTCAGGGTGTGGGGGTTAACGGTATGGTGCTGATTGATGAGGACAGTAGAGGTGTTGCCTTAGAATGACCATATGTCACAGAGTATAAATCAAAAGAGTAAGCATCCAAAACAGCAGAGAATCTGCTTCCCTGAAGGAGCTCCCCACCACTAGGAAAATGACAGCAGAAGCAGGAAGATGCCCTTAGTTGGTTACTCAAGTGGCTAAATTGGCCTCTGGGCAGAAGAGACACACTTGTCACTCTGCTGGCAATATTCCAAACCACAAAAGACAACAGACATGCCAGACCCAATCGTCTCTCCCAATTTTTCAGCCCGTCTGCATCACATCCTGCCCTCACAGGGCCCAAAAAAATCCCCAGCCAAAGATTAAATTGAAAAGTCATAGATCTAAAATTTTAACTCCATTTCTCTCTGCACAGTCATGAGTATTTCCTGTATGTTCCGTTCAGATTTGCAGTGTTCTGGTCAGCGATAAGCATTCAAATGGCTTGTATGTTGCACATTGCACAACCTGACCTGCTACTTTCCTGGATTTTAGTGCACCAAATTCTGATTTTGATTAAAGTCAAGTAATTGAGCTTCCTAGCAGTTTGTGCTGTATCCAGCAAGTCTGGCTGATTCGAGTCATGAACATCATTTGGTTGGCAGTTGCTTGTTGATATGCAGAAAAGATATATTCTTTTGTCTGCAAAGATTACTCTTAACATAAAATATATGTTATGTTAAGAGTCTAGTAACCAATGACATGAATATTGTATCCCCAAACCATCTCAGTTTTGTAAATAATGCACTGTATGTTAGCTGTAGTTAACGTTTGAATAAAATAGCTTAGGGAACGTTTTCTGTCACTAAAACCCATTCATGCACTCGAGGTTATATTTTAAAAAGTTTGTGACATGAAGTTGGTATTGTTCAGAGAATAATACCATGCGCATTTGATGATGAACCACTCATAAAGTACCATGCATTAAATCAATATAATCATTTCTTCTTGGCTCTTGTGTTCTAAAACAAGTTGTGCAGGGTCAGTGAAAATACATACTTTTTCATGTACCCTGCCACTTTTATGTATTTACTTCACAGTACACAAAAGTGACCCTTTGAGAAGGGGATGCAATTTTATTCAAATACATTTGGATCAGATGAGGTAGTTGCTACAGTTTCAAAAATGTTTCCAGAGGGAAATGGAAAAGGCAACTGGAGTCTTAGCTTTTATTTTAAAGGAAATGCAGTATAAAATTAGGGAAGTCTTGTGTGGAGTTTAGATCAGCGACGAAGTTCATTGAATGGCAGAGAAGACTCAATGGGCCAAATAGCCTACGTCAGCTCTTGTATGTTATGATCTTTTAATGTAAAACCTAGAACTGAGAACAGTGCAGCACAGGAACAGGGCATTCAGCCCACTATGTCTGTGCCCACCATGATACCATTCCAAACTAATCCCATCTGCCTGCATATTGTCCCTATCCCTCTATTCTCTGCCTGTTCATGTGGCTGTCTAAATGCCTCTGAAACGTTGCTATTGCATTTGCTTCTGCCACCTCCCATGGCAACACATTCCGGGCATCTATCACCCTCAGTGTAAAAAACATACCTTGTGCATCTTCTTTAAACTTTCCCCTCTCACTTTAAGCCAATGCCACTGAGTATTTGACATTTCCATGCTGGTAAGAAGACTCTGACTATCCAATCTATCCATGTATCTCATATTTCTATCAGGTTACTCCTCAGCCTCCAATGCTCTGGTGGAAACAATCCAAGATGGCAAAAGCTGAAAAAAACTGTGGATACCGAAAATCAGAAGCAAAAATAGAAATTGCTGGAAAAACTCACCAGGTCTGGGATTGGAAAAATTTATCTATTTCGCTTTCAATTTCCTCCCCACTCTCACCTTCACCTGGCCCACTTCTGACTCCTCTCTTCCCTTCTTCCACATCTCTGTTTCCATTTCTAGGGGATAGGCTGGCCAACAATATCCACTATACACCTACCAATCCCCACAGTTACCTTGTCTACACATCCTCAAACTCTGCTTACTGTAAAGAATCTATTCCATACTCCCAGTTCCTTTGTCTCCATTGCCAACTTCAACGAGAGGGCTTCCAAAATGTCGACCTTCTTCCTCGACCGAGGATTCCATGGCACTGTGGTTGACAGGGCCCTCAGCTGCATCCGGCCCATGTCCCGCATTTCAGCCCTCACCCCCTTCTTCCCTCCCCCAACAGTGATAGGATCCCCTTTCTCTCACCTAACATCCCACCAGCATCCACATCCGTAGGATCATTGGCTGCCATTCCTGCCACCTCTAGCAGGACGCCACCACCAGACACATATTTCCCTCCCCTCCCTTGTCAGCCTTCCACAGGGACTGTTCCATCTGAAACACCCTGGTCCAATCCTCCTTCTGTCCCAACATGTCCCCACACCCCCGTGGCATCTTCTCCTGCAACCTGTAACACCTGTCTGTTTACTTTCTCCCTTCTCTCTATGCAAGGCCATAGACACAACTTCCAGGTGAAGCAGCGTTTTATCTGCACTTCATTCAATCTAGTCTATTGAATTCGCTGCTCACAATGTGGTCTCCTCTATACTGGGGAGATGAAGTGCAGACTGGGCAACTGTTTTGCAGAACACCTATATTCTGTCCACAAAGAAGGACCCTGAACTTCCAGGAGGGTCGAGACCCAAAACATCAGCATTCCTGCTCCTCTGATGCTGCTTGGCCTGCTGTGTTCATCCAGCTCTACACCTTGTTATCTCAGATCCTCCAGCATCGGCAGTCCCCACCAACCCTGACCTTCCAGTTGCCTGCCACTTCAAACACCACAATGTTCCTTGGCCAACATCTCTATTTCAGGCTTGCTGTAGTGCTCCAGTGAAGCTCAGCACAGGCTGGAAATACAACATCTGATTTTCTGCTTGGGAACTCTCCAGCCTTCTGGACTCAATAATTTTAGAGCTTGAGCACCACCCCCAATGTCCTTACCCCAACCCCCACACACAAGGCCTTTGTCATCACTTGGGCTGCTAACACACATAACCTAAATAATAGTCCCCATTAGCAGCTGTTCATTCTCCCAGGCTGGCTTTTACACAGTCCTTTGACTGTACAACTGGTTTTCCTCTCTTTTTTATTGTTTACTCCACCCCGCGGAACACCTACGCTCGGATCGCACTAAACAACTCCACCTCCCAGTCGCGAACCATTTCAACTCCCCCTCCCATTCCTCAGACGACAGCTTGGCCTGCTGTGTTCATCCAGCTCTGCACCTTGTTATCTCAGATTCTCCAGCATCTGCAGTTCCTACAATCTCTGAAACATTATCCTGATAAACCTCTTTTTCACCTCCTCCAAAGCTTCAACATTCTTCCTATATGGCGACCAGAATGACACACAATGCACCAAATGTAGCCGAACTGAAGTTTTATACAGCTGCAACTAACTTGCCAAATTTTATACTGAGTGTCCTGACTAACAAAGGCAAACATGCCGCATATCTCTTTTGCCACAGCATTCATTTGTATTGCCACTTTCAGGGAATTATGGACTCGCACCCTCAGACTGCTCTGCGTATGAATGCACCTAAAGGTACTATCACTCACTGTATACCTTCCACTTGCATTTGACCTCCCAAAATGCATTGCCTCAAACTTGTCTGGAGCAAACTCCAGCTGCCGTTTCTTCATCCAACTTTCCAATTGATCTGTATCCTGCTGTATCCCTTGACAACCTTCCTCACTGTCCATAATTCCACCAATGTTCATGTCATCTGCAAACTTACGAATCTGACCAGCTGGGGAGGTGATGGCCTCATAGTGTTATTGCAACATTATTAATCCAGAAACTCGACTAATGTTTTGGGGACCTGGGTTGAAATCCTGCCATGACAAATGGTGGAATTTGAATTCAATGACAAAATATCTGGAATTAAGAATCTACTGATGACCATGGAATCATTGCCAGTTGTTTGAAACCGCATCTGCTTCACTAATATCCCTTCAAAGAAAAATATCTGCCATCCTCATCTGGTCTGGCTTACATGTCACCCACAGCAATGTGGTTGAGTCTCAACTGCCCTCTGGAATGGTCTGGTAAGCCACTCAGGTCAAGGCCTAGACCCGAAACGTCAGTCTTCCTGCTCCTCTGATGCTGCTTGGCCTGCTGTGTTCATCCAGCTCTACACCTTGTTATCTCAGATTCTGCAGCATCTGCAGTTCCTACTATCTCTGATACATTTTCATCCGAATCATTTACATAAATTCTAAACAACACAGGTCCTAGCACTGAATTTGTAAACACCGCTGGCCACAGACATCCAGTCAGAAAAAAAAACCCTCCACAACTATTCTTTGTCCTCTATGACCAAGCCAATTTAGTATCCAATTTAGCAACTCACCGTGGATCCCCAGTGACTTAATCTTCAGGAGCAGCCCAAAATGAAGGAATTTGTCAAGGTCCACAAAGACAACATCCACTGCACTATCCTTATCCATCACCTCTGTCACTTCCTCAAACAACTCAATCAAATTTGTGAGACAAGATGTCTCCCTCCTAAAGCAATGCTGATTATAACAGTCATAGGGTTGTACAGAACGGAAACAGACTCTTCAGTCTAACTCACCCATGCCGACCAGATATCCTAAATTAATCTAGTACCATTTGCCAGTATTTGACCCATATTCCTCTAAACCCTTCTTATTCATGTACCCATCCAAATGCCTTTTAAATGTTGTAACTATACCAGCCTCCACCGCTTCCTCTGGCAGTTCATTCCATACACGCACCACCATCTGCATGAAAAAGTTGTACCATAAATCTCCTTTATATTTTTCCCCTCTCAGCTTTAAAACTAAGCTGTCTAGTTTTGGACTGCTCTACCCTGGGAAAAAGACCTTGGCTATTCTCCCTATACATGCCCCTCATGATTTTATAAAAATCTATAAGGTCACCCTCCTCCAACACTCCAGGAAAAATAGCCCCAGTCTTTTCAGCCTCTTCCTATTAGCTCAAACCCACCAACCACGGCAACGTCCATGTAAATCTTTTCTGCACCCTTCCACATTTAACAACATCTCTGCTATAAGTCTATTCTTTCCCAAATGCAAGTATATCCTGTCCCTAAGAATCTTGTCCAATAATTTCTCTACCACTGATGTAAGGTTCACTGGCATATAATTTCCTGGATTATACCTGTTACTTTTCTAAAACAAAGAACCAACATTGATTTTTCTCCAGTCTTCTGGGACCTCACCTGTGGCTAAAGCGGATACAAATTTCTCTGTTAAACCCCAGGAATCTCCTCTCTCACCTCCCTCAGTATCCTGGGATAAGTCCCATCAGGCTCTGGGGACTTGTCTACCTTAATGTTTTTCAAGACACCTAACACCACCTCTTCCTTCTTTACATCAATATGTCCTAGAATGTCAGCATACTCCTCCTTAATTTGAACATACTCCTTCCTCATTTTACCATCTCAACATACCCCTCTTCAATCTTTATGTCTGTCATCCAGTGAGCAGAGGTGATTGAATGAATTGGACTTAGTCTGAGTTCAGATCTAGGCATCTGAGTTTTGAATGAACTCAGACTTAGGGTGAAAGAAGTTTATGTGAATATGCTGAAAGTTCACATGTAGATTACAGAACATGTCTTAAATACAAAACATTTTTAAGCATTACATAACCACAATTATTTTTGTGTGTTTTGGAAACTCTGTCAAGTACTGAAAAATGGAATGAGTAATTTTATTGCTATATGGGCTGAAGGTATTAACCAAAGCATTGGAGTTTAATAAATAAATGTTAAAATATATCTAAATTCAAAGTACAGTTTCAAAGATTGTGCATTATTTAACTTCATTCTTGCAATCTAAAGAACAACTAAACCCTCCACAGTATTGGCAAGGAGTGACATTTGCTATTACAAAAACATTCGTAAGATGACACTTGGGCCTCCAGAGGAGGAGGAATTTCCAGTTTAAAAAATTTTGTGACTCTGTGTAAAGATTCTATATTGGATCAGACAATTGGAAATATAAAATACCCCGTTGTTCCTGATTTATGCCCATACTCATATTCCAGGAAACCCAAAAAGTAGTCAAAGATGTTCAGCAAACAATTTTAAAGTTGTGAATGAAAGCAATGAATACATGTAGCCTGCCAATGAAAAGATATTTAATTCATTTTCTTTCTCTTTGAGAACGGGATAACCTCATTAAACTTAATAGATTTTCCACTTTTAGAAATACTGTGATTCTTTGTTTGTAAAAGATAATTGCTACTTCCTCTCTGCTTGTTGTTGCCTTTGCCCTTTCACAGAGAGAAAATTCAACAAAGTGATCATTCTAACTACTTTCAGACAGCTCACTACTTCCCTTGAACTCAAAAAGTAACCAACTTGTTAACTGCACACATATCAACAAAAATTTTAGAAATGCATTTTAAACACATTTTCCTGTTTGGTCAGAGTGAATATGATGGGACATATTTTCAATTAGCTGTGTAGTTTTGCACGTGGAGACTAAGACTTGTTGTGATATATATATTTTAAAACATGAACTAACCCTTGTTATTTATCAATTGGCACACATACAATTCCATAATTTTTGAAGGGATCCCACTGTATACTCAGCCAGACATCTGCAGTAGCTGTAAAGAAAAACTCACGGACAGAGACATTTTTGTGTATTTTTAGACAATACTTATGCAACTTTTTTGTTACTTTCCTATGTTTTGTTCTTTAGCATTTTTATTTGGTTCAGATTTTACATTTGTTACCAAGCTTACAGCACAAACAGAATACTTTATCAGTCCAGTTTGTCTACGCTGACTCAAAAGAAAACAGAGCAATCACTCTCACTTTGCTGTTCTTTCTGCACAGCACTAATTTTTATCCTTTTCGAGTATATAATCTTCTTTCAGAATTTAGCAAGAGAACTATTTCAACAACCCTTTTGGAAAGTGCATTAAATTGTGTCCTCTTCCGTTTAATTATGGCAGCTCACCACCAATTTCTGAAGGGCAATTAGGTATGGACAACAAATGCTGATTGTGTAACAATGTCCACATACCGTGAAAGAATTTATAAAAATCGTTCTGCTACTGGAAACTGTTTCTTCTTGACTATCGAAATACATTATCGTTTAAAGACATTGATTAATTCTCCTCCTGAGCATATCTGGTCTACAGAGAATGGGATATGAATCCGATAATTATTTTGGTGAAAAAGATGTTGCTGCTCTAACCAACAGAGCACAACAAAGTAAAATGTGGGATCAAGACTTGAGACTTAGAAGGAAAACACTGTGTTGGAGAGCTGTATTCAATATTATATGAATAGCTTAGTGTAAACAAGTAGTTTATAGTTCAATCAAGAATGTGAAAGTTTTATTCTATATTACAAACATTTTAGGAATGCTAGTGTCAACAGCAGCTTAGTAAGACAGTGCAACCTCCATGACTGCATGTTTAGACACAGAACACCTGGTGAAAGAAGAGAGTACAGAATCTGTGAGGGAGGAACAGGAATCCATGTATCTGTGGGAGATACACAATGCATAAACATAGCCATAGCAATCCAAGAGGTAGTAAGAGCTGCAGATGCTGGAGTCAGAGATAACACAGTTTAGAGCTGGAAGAACACAGCAGGCAGCATCAGAGGAGCAGGAAAGTTGACGTTTCGGGTCGGGACCCTTCTTCAGAAATGGGGAGGGTGAAGGGAGCTCAGAAGTAAATAGAGAGAGGAGCGGTGGGGCTGGGGAAGGTAGGTGGGATGGTGATAGGTGAGTACAGGTCGGGAGTGGTGGGGATTGGTCAGTGAGGTCGGGGGGCACATAGATGGGAGAGAAGATGGACAGGTTGTGTCAGGTCAAAGGGGCAGGGATGAGAGTAAGGGTTGGTCATGGGGAGATTTTGAAACTGGTAAAATCCACGTTTAGGCCATTGGGCTGCAGGCTCTTGATATGGAATATAAGGTGCTGCTCCTCCAGTTTGCGGGTGACATCACTGTGACACAGGAGGAGGCTCAGGATGGACATGTCACCCAGGGAATGGGAGGGGGGGGTGTTGAAATGATTCGTGACCGGAAGGTATTGTCATTTGTCGTGAGCAGAGCACAGATGCTCTACAAAATGGTCTCCGAGCCTCTGCTTGATCTTACCAATATAGAGGAGGCCACATCAGGAGCTGCGGATGCATCTTCGCTACCTCCCTCTCCTTCCTGGATCTCTGTGTCTCCATCTCTGGTGACCGCCTCGAAACCAACATCTATTTCAAGCCCACCAACCCCCACAGCTATCTAGATTACATCTCCTCTCACCCACCTTCCTGCAAGAATGTGATTCTCTACTCCCAATTCCTCTGCCTCTGCCACATCTGCGCCCAAGATGGGGCATTCCACTCCCACACATCCTAGATGTTCTCCGATTTGCACTTCCCACACCTCTGCCCTCACATCCCCTCCCCCCAGCAAAAATAAAGACAGAATTCCCCTTGTCCTCACATATCATCCCACTAACCTCTGTATCTAACGTATCGTTCTCTGCCACTTCCGCCACCTACGATCCGACCCCACAACCAAAGATATATTTCCCTCCCCACCCCTATCTGCCTTTCAAAAGGACCACTCTCTCTGCGACTCCCTCATCCACTCCACACTCCCCACTAACCCCACCACCCCCAGAACCTTTCCCTGCAACCACAGGAAGTGCTACACCTGACCCTACATCTCCCCCCTCACCTCTATTGAAGGCACAAACAAACCTTCCACATTAGACAGGGGCTCACCTGCACATCCATCAAAGTGGTCTACTGCATCCACTGCTCCCGAAGTGGCCTCCTCTACATTGGTGAGATCAAGTGGAGGCTAAGAGACCGTTTTGTAAAGCAACTGCGCTCTGTTCGCGACAAACAACACCTTCTGGTCGCGAACCATTTCAACTCCCCTTCCCACTCCGTGGTTGACATGTCCATCCTGAACCTCCTCCAGTGTCACAATGACGCCACCCGCAAACTGGAGGAGCAGCACTTCATATTCAACCTCGGGAGCCTACAGCCCACTGGCCTAAACGTAGATTTTACCAGTTTCAAATTCTCCCCACTCCCGGCCTCATCCCATGACCAACCCTTACTCTCGTCCCCACCTCCTTGACCTGACACAACCTGTCCATCTTCTCTCCCACCTATCTGCCCTACCCTTCCTGCTGACCAATCCCCATCACTCCCTACCTGCACTCACCTATCACCATCCCAACTACCTACCCCAGCCCCACCCCTCCTCTCTGTATTTATTTCTGAGCTCCCTTACCCCTCCCCATTTCTGAAGAAGGGTCCCGACCCGAAACTGTTCCTCTGAAGCTGCCTGGCCTGCTGTGTTCCTCCAGCTCCACACTGTGTTATCTGTAGCAGTCCAAGGTTTGTTTACCACAGATTTTTTGTTTCAAATGAAGCATAACCTCAACTTCTCTAATCTTTTCAAAATAATTGATGTCGCTCATCCTTGGTGTCATTCTGGTAAATCTCCTCTCACCAACTCCAAGGTTTGAATCTTTTTCGAGGTTTTGTGTCCAGAATTGATCAGAAATTTGTAGTAAAACAATAATACTGGATTATTTTTGATGCTTCCCCAGGAAATTGATTAATTGAATAATTTGCAAGAATTCAGCAACAGCCATAAGATAATCAAGCAGTAGAATTGAGAGAAACAATTATGAATCTAATGTTTCCTCAAGTAAACGGAACAATAGATGACCTCAGGCACTGTACAAGGCTCATAGCCAGAGTCTCAGGTACTTCACAGAGGTTAGTAGAACAAGTTAAAATTAATCATGTGGTACTCTTTAAAAGTAGCAAATTTGTCCTTTGAATTTATAAGGGGGAGAAAAGGTATGAAAAATAAATCAGTTGGCATCAAAACCAGTCCGGTTACTTTGGCATTTTGCCACCAACCGCATTTCCTGCCTCAGTACCTCAACAATAACTGATTAGGTGTGCTCCAGATCAGTACTAACTTTGTCATATCAGCAATTGAAGGAATATGTGTCTCCAACTTTCAACAGGTGGCAGATACTGTGCCCAAATAATATAACAGAATGCAATATTCACACCGCGACTTTCCCTTTGTTCAGTAATATGCTCAAATATGCTGGCAATTCCAAAAGGGATTAAATTGGCCAGAAGATTCAACAAGATTTAGCAGTCTCTCATATGTTGAGCCAGACTGTACTTCTGGTGTTCTACAGCCCTTACAGAAAACGACGTGTGTATTAATAATTAAGTCCAAAAATATCGGAAATGCACAGCCTGACCATCAGAATTTCAAAGACAACAATAAGTTGATGCTGAAGAAGAAAAACTCTATGTTAGCATTCCAACTCAAACAAAATTCTTTCCATTTGTTACGGTGACGTTTTTGGGTGTCAAGTGAAAGGTTTTCAAATTATATGGAAGCAAAAATTGTATAGGGCATATTTATCCGTTCCTGCATTTGGAGCTATTAGGTTCTTGTGTGCAACACATACAGGAAAGTTGTGCAGACGGGACTCAAACGAGCCCACCTAATCATTTTCTCAATAATTTAAATAGGCAGGAAATTATGTCTGGCGTTTCGGGCCTAGACCCTTTTCTGATGAAGGGTCTAGGCCCGAAACGTCAGCCTCTCTGCTCCTATGATGCTGCTTGGCCTGCTGTGTTCATCCAGCCCTGCACCTTGTTGTCTCGGATTCTCCAGCATCTGCAGTTCCTACTATCTCTGATAGGAAATTATGTCTTCTCCTTTGTTGTTTTGCACATGCAAGTGCTTGACTTTCCTCTCTTTAGGTGAGTAAAAGAAATCAGATGCATCAGGAGCAAAAACTGGATATTTTATCCCAATATGAAGAAGGATCACTGGATTCAAAAGATTAACTCTGTTCTGTCTCCACAGATGTGATCAGACATGCTGAGCTTTGTCAGCAAATTCTCTTTTTGTTTCAGATCTTCAGTGTTCTCAATTGTTTTATTTTAAGCAAATAAAACATTTCTTACAGAAAAGAAACTTCAGTTTGCACATGTTAAAAGGCTTGTCCCCGCCTCCCTAACCTCCCACCTCAAGCCCTACCCCCATATCCTACCGACTAGCCTCATTCCCGCCCCCTTGACCTGTCCGTCCTCCCTGGACTGACCTATCCCCTCCCTAACTCTCCACCTACACTGACCTTTAACTGGCTCCACCCCCGCGTCTTTGACCTATCTGTCTCCTCTCTACCTATCCTCTCTTTTATCCATCTTCTATCCGCCTCCCCCTCTCTCCCTATTTATTTCAGAATCCCCTTCCCCTCCCCCATTTCTGAAGAAGTGTCTAGGCCCAAAACATCAGTCTTTCTGCTACTATGATGCTGCTTGGCCTGCTGTGTTCATCCAGCTCCACACCTTGTTATCTCAGATTCTCCAGCATCTGCAGTTCCTACTGTCTCTGACACATATCTTGATGTTATTCCAACAATTAACAATTTGAAAGCTGTCAATGTTAGAGGTTAATAGACTATTAACAGTTAAAAATTGCAAGCCTCTATGAAACTTGCTGCCACAAATTGGATTGTCGAGAACCTGAATTAATTTGCAGCAATTTTTCTTGGAAAATCAGTTATGAATTGCTCTGTGGATTTTTTTCTGTTGTGGAAAATAATCCTTGAGGAGAACAATTGCTGGTTGGCTGGCTATGTGCCAGGAGATTCATGAGACATGTTAAAGTGGTTCAGTCTCATCGAGTAAAGCACAGTAACTGTAGATAGGTTCCTCCCCCTTAAGGCAACATCAGTTTTCAATAACTGCATTGGAGCCTTTGAAGGAGACCACAACTCTTTCATGTTTCATCAGCTTTGAAGCAGTTCAAAATTTCATATGAGTAGTTTATTACGTGATTGAGCACTGCATCAAATTTTATTTACATAGATGAGGCAGTAAGTCTGCTATTAGTCACGTTAAGGGTCCAAGCTAGCCATTTCCTCTCAATACATAAATGGACATCAGCTTTTATAATTCAAGCCTGATTAGAGCTCAATGAGTTACAGTGGATGAGTGGAGTATTTAAGACTGAGTTTGATAGATTCTTGACTAAAAAGAGCTTTAAAGGTTATCAGGAATAGCCAGAATGTACAGTTGAGGCCGCATTCAAATCAGCAATGATATCATTGAATTGCGAGTAGACCTGAGGTCCTACTGCTGCTGCTATTTCACGAGTTTGAATGAAATATAGAGGAAGGTAATTTTATCACTGGCAAGATGGACAAGCCATGCAAGCGTTTTAAAATTAACAATTAAATAAACAGCCTTTAGGATGAAAGTGTAAATTTCTGCCAGATTTGGCATAGGTAGTCACCGTATTAATGGCAATTAAATGATTTTTGTTAATCCCATTGTGTTTGTCAAAGCATGTTTCTCTTTTATAACTAGCCGTGTGCTTCTGCCAGTTTTCCAGTTCATCTGTTTGTTCTCATCTGTCTAAATGTCTATCTTTCTCATTATTTTGAAATGTCCTGCTCTGTCTGTATAACTTTGATATATTATTCAAGATCTCTCTTCCCCTGAAGGGCAGTCAGGCAGGATATCAACTCACAACAGAAAGACCCCCATAAGCTTCACAAATTTTTCACTGAAGGTGTACTGTTAAGCTGAGAATGTTAATTATTCAGTGCTGCTGGTCATAATGGGATTAGAATATTAGGTTGTTGTTTTTGACTGGCACAGATGTGATGGGCTGAAAGGCCATTTTCTGTGCTGTAGCTCTCTATGATTCTATTGGAGGGCAACATGGATATGACTTGGTCCACTCACTTCAACCATCAAGTAAGGAGTGGGCATATGCTGATACAGTGAGCATTGGAATTTGCCTGCTAGTGGTTATTATTGAATCCACTTACCACAAGAGATAAAACAACAGGAAAATACTGTGAATTCTGGAAATCAACCAGAAAGTGCTGGAAATACTTAGCAGGTCTGGCAGCTTCTGTGGCAAATGAAACAATTAACATTTCAAGTCTGTGAACTGTCTTCGGAGGGAAGCTAGAAATACAAGTGAAAAGGAATAGGGACAGGAAAATAAAGGGAAATTTTGCAATTGAGTAGATAGCAGGAAAAATTATTTGACAAAGGACTTCATGGTACAAAAGGCAAAGGATGATGTAATAGTCGCAGTAAAGAAGGACAAGTTTCGACTGGAGCTGCTCTGAATGGTAAACTAATGGCCAGGTATGATCAAAAGGCAAAAACATGAAAACTGGCATATGCTAAAAAGAAAGTATATGAAAATAGGGGCAACTTTTTATAATCTTTAATTTTGAACTCAGTATTCAGTCCCAAAGGTTGCTGATTGCCTTCTTAAAATATATGGTGCTGTCCCTTTATCTTGCATAGAACTTCATTGGAACAATGAAAGGTCATTCACTGGCTTGCTGGGACCTGCCCTAACTATCCACCATCCACACAAACACAGAAGTTTCTGGAAAAGCTCAGCAGGTCCAGCAGCATCTGTGAAGAAAAACCAGAGTTAACATTTCGGGTCCAGTGACCCTTCCTCAGTACACTTTCAGTTCTTTCGGTTTTTATCTACCATCCACTGCTGGTTTCTTCAACCAAATTTACTTGTGGTGTAATCTAACAGAATAATGTAGAACAGTCCAGACCTCTGTACTTTATTGTGAGTTCCATACTTCTGATCTGCAATTTTTTTGCTTACCCACCAGTGAAATGCTCTTTTCAGCCCCTGCCCCCACTCTACAAAACTTACTTGATTTCAGTAATAATGAAAGTCAGAAGAGATGGACAATGGCCAATGAATCTAATATGTCAGAATTATCATGACTAATAAAGTCCAAAATTAGATCCAGTGTGTTTTGCTACAAGCCAGGAACAACACAAAACTTAACTTCTGTGCTCCTCAACCACACACTTCACATTGATTGTTTTTATTTTACATTTTAATCATTTCTGACATACTTCCACCTTGGGAAATTTAGTTTCCATGTGGCCATATCCATCTGGATTCATTAGTTCATTTGTTGAGGACAGTGATCTTTGGCTGTGCTGATGTCTTTACTCACACGCTTCTACCAGATGACATAAAAAATTTCCCTTGGGTGGTATCTTCCAAACAAAAAATTCAGCCATATTTCCGATGCATTGTACAAGAATCTGATCTGAGCCCTAAATAGAGCTGTTAACTGTGCACTAGTCTCATGAATACTTGTCTTAATTTGATTTTCTTTCTGCCAGAATTCCTTCCATTATCCATTCAATAGAATAAAATAAAAGTTGGCTAATTTTATTTGACAAGATCAACAATTTCAATATTGACTGTTTTTTATCTTTTAATATTTATACGGTATCAGAGATACTGAAGCAGTCCAAATCCATATGCATCAAAGGTTGACAAGTCATAAATTAGTTTTGTGCCTGGCAATGACCATCTCCAACAAGAGAGAATCTAACCATTGCTCCTTATCATTCAATGTCATTGCCTTCACTGAATCAACGACTTAACATCTTGGTGATTACTGTTGATCAGAAACTGAACAGGACCGACCATATCAATGATGAAGTTACGAAGACAGGTCAGCATTTGGGAATTCCCCAGTGAGTAACCCACCTCCTGATTCCCTAAAGCCTGCCTGCAATTTACAAGGCACAAGTCAGGAGTGTGATGAAAAACTCTCCATTTGCCTCAATGGGTGCATCTCCAGATGCTTAGTACTATACAGGACAAATCAGCCCACTTGATTGGCACCCATCCGCCACCTTCAAGATTCACTTCCTTTATGGCTGCACACAGGATAACAGTATAAACCATTCACAATATGTACTTCAGGAATTGCCAACACTGTTCTAACAGCATCTTGAAAACCCTTGACCTCAACCACTGAAAGGGACAAGGGCAGTAGGTGCATGTAAAGACCACCAGACTTAAGTCATTCTCCAGGCAATACCCCATTGTTACTTGTAACTGTATCAACATTCCTTCACTGTTGATGGAGTAATGTTGTGGGATTCCGTTCCTAGTACCATTCTGAGTGTACCTACGCCGCAAGGAGGTTCAAGAAAGTAGCACACTGCCATCTTCTCCATGCTGGTCCAGCCTGTCAGACCTACATCCCATGAACGAAAAAAAAACAAACTTGGTCTTGTGCCAAAAAATATACAATGGCAGCTGTTATACGTTTTGCACTATCCAATTTTCTTATGAGCTATTATGCATAACTAATGACTACCATTTTCTTGAAACAAACTAGCATTGACATTTGAACTTTGATAGACTTTTGCTGGGACAAAATCTTTATATTTTCCCTGGAATGGTTTAACATATTTTCGTGAGAATAGTTGACAGTTTCTATCATTATGCTTTGCTTGATGTCAGCTTCAAATCTCATGTCTTAAGGCGTCTCACTCTCCTGCACTTCTCTACTGTGATCATCTCTCTTTCAACTTTCAAACGTTTTCATATGTTTCATTCATCTTTGTTGCTGCTGCCTCTTTACCTTGTTCCAAATGTTTCAGGCAAAATGCATCCCTCTGAGAGGGGTAGATTAAAACCAGAGCTACAATAGTTCATTGAATCGTTCAGAAAAGCTGGAGGCTATTTGGCCCATCATATCTAAGCAATGCAATTAATCCCACTCCTCTGCTCTGTATATTAAGGCCTGCAGTTTTCTTTTCCCTTTCAAGTAGATATCTGTGGTATTTTCCACCACTGGCAGGAAATGATAGTGGAATAGGGCTAGTTGACATAGTTCGCTGTCAATAATCCTTTGTCTATGTTGTGTCTAGATCTTGTCAATGCATCAGTAGAGAATGTACAAGTCAATCTAAACAAAAGGAGTACTTGTCAGGGTTAACAAGATGGTTTATTGCATGATAGCAATAAATACAGTTTGCATTATTAGTCAGGCAAAATTACTGAGGATTGTCAGGAGCTGTACTAGATACATCTGCTCCCTTCGGTGTTCAAACAGAACTCAAATGCTTCCATCCAAAGAATATGTGATATCATTAGATTGGTTTGAGCTCAAAGTAACAGGAACATTATCGCCATAGCATCCATTACTTTGTACAACAATATCCAATTGCTTTTTGTATGTCACTGTTGAGTTGATTTCCAGCTCCTTTTTTAGGCAAATCATTCTGGCTCACAACAAAGAGTGTTGAAGAGAAAAGATCTCTGAATCTGCCGTCCAGTTTCTGTTCCAATTACTTAACATTTGTTTCCTCAGGATGATGGTGGTCTTGCCAGTGGAAATAGTTTCTTCAAATGTACTTTATCAAGAGAGAACTAACCATTTGGATACAGAAGTGGCTCGAAGGTAGAAGACAGAGGCTGATGGTGGATGGTTGCTTTTCAGACTGGAGGCCTGTGACCAGCAATGTGCCACAAGGATTGGTGCTAACTCCACTGCTTTTTATCATTTATAATAATGATTTGGATGTGCAAGTAGGAGGTATGGTTAGTCAGTTTGCAGATGACACGAAAATTGGAGGTGTAATGGACAGTGAAGAAGGATAGGATCTTGATCAGATGGGCCAATGGGCTGAGGATTAGCAGATGGAGATTCATTTTGATAAATGTGAGGTGCTGCATTTTAGAAAGGCAAATCAGGGCAGGACTTAGACACTTAATGGTAAGGCCCTGGAGCGTGGTGTCGAACAAAGAGAATTTGCAGTGCACAGTGAAAGCGAAGTCGCAGGTCGACAGGATAGTGAAGAAGAGGTTTGGTATGCTTGCCTTTATTGGTCAGTGCATTAAGTCTAGGAGTTGGGAGGTCATGTTGCAACTGTACAGGACATTGATTCAGCCAATTTTGGAATACTGCATGCAATTTTGGTCTCCCTGCTATAGGAAGGAGGTTGTGAAACTTGAAAGAGTTCAGAAAAGATTTAAAAGGATGTTGCCAGGGTTAGAGGGTTTGAGCTATAGGGAGAGGCTGAATAGGCTGGAGCTATTTTCCCTTGGAGCATCAGAGGCTGAGAGGTGACCTTATTGAGGTTTTGTAAAATCATGACGGGCTTGGATAGGGTAAATAGCCTTTTACCTGGAATGGGAGAGTCCAAAACTAGAGGGCATAGGTTTAAGATGAGAGGGGAAGGATTTGAAAGGGACCTAAGGGGCAATTTTCGTGCAGAGGGTGGTGTGTGTGTGTGGAATGAGCTGCCAAATGAAGGTATCTGGATTGGTACATGAATAGGAAGGGTTTAGAGGGATATGGGCCAAATGCTGGCAAATGGTACGAGATTTATTTAGGATATCTGGTCAGCATTAATGAGTTAGACCAAAGGGTTTGTTTCCATGTTGTACAATTCCATGACTCTATGACTCTAAGTCCCAGTTGGTCATTAGCAGCATTTTGTGTTCCCCTTGAATCTTGGTCAGTAACGTTTCTGTTTCTGTTGTGGTCTCAATTGTTTACTGATGCAAGGTTAGGAACTCAAGGTCAACTGGAACTTGTATCATTTGGGAGTTAACATATCCAGTTGAAAATATTGGGAAAAAGCTGGGTTAAGTGAAACGTAAGGAGACCAGAATTTAATAAACAAATAAATTCTCACTGTGATGCAAATATTTTCCATCTGTTGACAGAGTTTTACCAGGCTGCTTTGTCATTGGAGAGAGATGGCTTATGGTGGTTTAACCTAAGGTCACCATGCCTCAGTTGAAAGGAGAGTAGTGAAGGAGAATCCAGTGTGGATACAGAAACTCTGATGTTAGCATTACTGTGCATCACAAACCACCAACCTAAACTAACTGACCCCCTTCTGAGTGTAGCATGCTACTGAGCGGAAATTTCCAATGAACGTTGATAATTGGCAAAAGTGTTTGGTCCAGGGAATATGGAATTTATCTGGATTTATGGGTCATAATAATTGTTAAGAATAAAAGTTAATATTTTGTAGCTGAAAATGAATTGTGAAGTACTTTGTGATATGGATGGCATTAATGTACTGTACATTTCAATCATACCACTTTTTGAATTTACAAGGCATTGATCTCATAAATCTGGATCTTAGTGTTAAAATGGGTCTAAAATGTAAAAAGTTTGAATATAAAGCTGGAGCTTGCCTGAATATCTGTGTGACTGCTTCCTGGTAGTTCTGCCTTCCTGGAAAACAAGTAATTGTCATGACAACAATTCCCAGAGCTGATTGTCATCATTACCTCATCCAAAAAGCAGAAGGTTAGCAGGTGATTAGTATAATTCAATAGTTTAATCCATTGACAAGAGAGTGTCAATCAGGGCAATTAGTAAAACAAAGAACAACGACCAAGTCTAAAATGATTAGTGTGTAACGTCACTTCCAAATTCTCACTGATAAAAATCCATGTGTCGGGGGCCCTCTTAAGATGCAGTGAGAATGTCCCTACCCCCAACCAAAAGACACAGGTTCAAGTTCCACCTGCTCCAGAGGTGTATAATAACATCTCTGAACAGTTTGGTTAGAAAAATAGTTAAATACAAAATAAATCCAAGTTGCGTTTCAGATTTGAAAAAGAGAGGAAGCGAGAATGTCCTAATCTGCAAGCATTTAAAACAGGGATGGAAATAGCCCCTGTCGAATAGGATTAATGTTGAAACTGCATGAAAAGCCTTTGTTTAAGCTGCAAGCTCATCAGTGCTAGAGAAATGTGTTGCTATGTAATTATAGATTCCTTTTAAGAAAGACTGATTTTATGTTTAATTGAGTTATTATACATGCCATCAGAAATTGGAATAGTAAATCTGAATTTTCATCAAATCTGCATTTTCATTAGTTTACTTCCATTGTAAATCGCTTGCCTGTGTTCCATTTTTGATGTTGGTGATTCATGTTGGGGCATTATTCCAAAGACGCTGCACCCAATTCCCATTTCTGCATGGATAGGATCTCAAGGATCTTTACAGATATATAATAATAGCAACGTTGCCCCCACTTGATATTTATATATCCATTTTGCTGCCAGTAATGAACACTGGAACATTAACCTTAACTGGCTTCCCGCTGCGAGGACTTTCACCCATCAAACTATCAAATGTTTGTGGAATACATTGCCGGAGAGGGTAGTGGAGTCGGCCTCTTAGGGGCATTTAAGTGGCTATTAGATAGGCATGTGGATGATAGTATAAGGTAGCGGTGGAGGTTAGATCGACCTTAGGTTTCAGGTAAAAGTTCGGCACAACATCGTGGGCCAAAGGGCCTGTACTGTGCTGTACTGTTCTATGTTCTATGTTCTATGTTAAGAAAACTTCAATAATAGTGATGTAGCATACTGTAATGACTTTTCATGATCTGTTCCCGTACATTGGTCAGCAAATGCAAACTGGAAAACTTCTTTATGGACCTCTGATCAGTCCTCAAGCTTTCTGGCCATTTGTCATTTCAGTTCTCCACCTTATTCAATTTGACCTTTATATCTGTGGCTTACAATAATATTCCAATAAATTTCAATATAATTTCAAGGCACAGCACCTCATCTTTCAACTGATCACTCAATATTCAGTTCAACAGTTTTAAACTTTGTCTTTAATCTTCTCTTCTGGATTTTTGTGCCAGTTCAAACTGAACTTAGTTCTTTCTTTGTTCCCTCATGTTGCGTTCAGATGTTGTTATGCAGCCATTCACGTCTCATCTGGACTCATTTTTTGTTCTATTGCTATAGCTATTAGCATTCTCTTTGAGTTTGGTACAATGTTATTTAATCACTCCTATCTTTCCATCATAGGGCTTACTTTTTCGGCACTCTGTTCTGTTAGCACGATGTACTTATGTAAGGCATGATTTGTCTGATTAGCACACATAACAATACTTTTCACTGTATCTTGGTACATGTGACAATAATAAATCAAACCAAATCCCCTTTATTGTTCCTGCCCCCTCCCATTCCCACTGGCTTAAAACTTACATTTGTATCTTCCTTCAGTTCTTAACATCAAATGTTAGCTGTTGATTCTCACTCAATGTTCGCTGATTAAACTGCTGTGTATTTCCAGCATTTTCTGTTATTATTTCAGATTTCTGGCATTGTCAATATCTTGGTTTTATATTGAGAAAACTTTATCCTGTTTTAAAAGACAGTTTTGTTCTTTTGTTGAAGTTGCATTCCAGAAACAAAATATATGTATTCTATTCCTTTTGGCCTGAACTGTGAATGGATTTGCGCTTATTTACACATTATTTGCAAAATATTTTGTCATTATTATAATATAATGAAAGGAAAATGCACTATAGAAATGCTTATCTTTGCTCTGATGCTGTCCCATAATCATAAAATAAAGTCATGTTTAGCACCATTAAGCAAATTAGATTTGATATTTTGTCAAGTCTCAGGGAAAAATAAATGAATAAAGACCCAAAAGAGTAAAAAAAATGGGAAAGAAAGGAAGAGCTTGCATTTGCATAGCACTTTTCACAACACATGAATACCCAAAGTGTTTTATAGACAATTAAGCACTTTTAAGATGTTGTTACTTTTGTAATGTAGGATTTGCAGCAGCCAATTTGCTCAGAACAAGCTCCCTTAAACAACAAATAATGATAAAATAAGCTATGATCAGTGATAACTGGAGAATCTGAGACAACAAGGTGTAGAGCTGGATGAACACAGCAGGCCAAGCAGCATCAGA
>NC_063343.1:67577487-67614820 GCF_021869965.1 Rhincodon typus
TTCTGAAGAAGCTTTCCTGCTCCTCTGATGCTGCTTGGCCTGCTGTGTTCATCCAGCTCTACACCTTGTTATCTCAGATTCTCCAGCATCGGCAGTTGCTACTAATTCTGAATCTATGATCAGTGATGTGGGTAAGTATCAGTCAAGACATCAAGTAAACTTTCCCTTCTCGTGAAGTTCTGATGCAGATTATTTTATGTTCACCCAGGAGATCAGACAAGGCATTGGTTTCATCTGAACGATGGCACATTTAGTGGTGTATCACTCTGTCAGTATTGCTCGTAAATGTCAGCCAAGGTTATTTGCTTAGAGTTCTTTTGGAGCAGCTTGGTGTGGCTGGCATATCAAATACTGCAGACTGGTTGAAAAAATATGCAGTACTATTAAACCAAGTCCACAGTCAGAGAAACTGTTAGTTTTGATGCTGCTCAGGTCTGTTTTAGAGTTGTGCCAGGGATGGAATCCTCGTGGGTGAAATATGAACAAAGATTTAATTGATCTCATTGAATGGCAGAGCAGACTTGATGGGCCAAATGGCCTAATTCTGCTCCTATTAGGAGGCAAAAAATATTGTTAAGAACTTTGAAAAGAGTTATGGAATTTGGATATGACATGACAATTTACAAGGACAGAATGCAAACACTTTTGAGAAAGTTAAGCTTCTACATAGAGGAGATGAGAGACAAACAACAAAAAGATGTTGATTCATGTGATTAGGGTGGCAATCAGAAAAGATGTTTGGCTTCTTGTAAAACAAGTGTGGAGAAGGAGCTGAATTATGCTAATCTGAATGAATCTTAATATTTTTTTCATTCGTTTAGGTGATGTGGATATTGCCGCTTGGCTAGCATTTATTTCCCATCCCGATTGCCCAGAGAGAAGTGATGTGGGTACCATATTGCAGTGGGTCTACAGTCATGTGTAGGCCTGCATAAGTGAGGATGACAGACTTCTTCCCTAAAGGATGTCAGCCGCATGGGTTTTTTTTTAATGGAATCGAAAGTGGTTACATTTTGAGGTTAATTTCTTAAAGCAGTTTTTTATCGAAAAACTGAATTTTATTCAATTCAATTTTAATTCAACTGCCATGTTGGCATTCAAAACCATGTCACTAGAAAATTAGCCTGGTGTGCTGGATTACTGGACCAGGGACATTAGCACAATCACATTACACTACCACAAATCCTTGAACTCAAGCATTTTGTTTATGCTGAGGGCGGATGGAGAAGGGAAATGATTTAAGATAGTTAGCAGTGGATAAAATAATATTTGAGTTATTTTTGCTCAGTCATAGAGTCTTACAGCATGGAAGCAGACCCTTCAGTGCAACTAGTCCATTGCCAACCATGTTCCCAAACTAAACTTGTCCCACTTGCTTGCATTTGGCCCGTATCCCTCCAAACCTTTCCTATTCATGTACTTATCCAAATGTCTTTTAAATGTTGAAACTATACTTGCATCCACCACTCCCTCTGGTAGTTCATTCCACACTTGTCCCTCAAGTCCTTTTGAAAACTTTCTCCCCTCACCTTAAAAATGTGCCCCCTAGATTTGAACTCCCACATCCTCGGGAAAAGACCCTTGCTATTCACCTTATCTATGCCCCTCGTGATTTTTCAAACCTCTATAATGTTACGCCTCAACATCCTACGCACCAGTGATAAAAGTCCCACCTTATCTAGCCTATCATTAAAACTCAAATCCCCCGTTTCCAGCAACATCCTAGGAAATCTGTTCTGAATGCTGTCCGATTTAATAATGTATTTCCTGTAGCAGGCCAAGTAGAACTGCACACAGTGCTCCAGAAGAAGCCTCACCGACATCCCATTCAACCTCAGCGTGACACCCCAACTCCTATATTCAAAGGTATAAGCAACAAAGGCAAGTGTGCTAAAGCACCCTGTCTACCAGTGGTGCAAATTTCAAAGAATTATGTCTCAATTCCTAGATCTCTGATCTACAACACTACCCAGGGCACTACCATTAATTGTTCATTTTACCAAAATGCAATACCTCACATTTATCCAAATTAAACTTCATCTACCACGCTTCAGCCCATTGACCCAATTAATTAAGAATTCTGTGTAATCTCAGATAACCTTCTTCACTGTCCATTATACCACCAATTTTGGTGTCATCCGAAAATTTAATAACCAGTTGTCCTCTATTTTCATCCAAATTGTTTTTATAAATGACAAACAAAAGTAGACCCAGTACCGATCCCTGTGGAACACAGTTGGCCACAGGCCTCCTGTCCACAAAACAACCCTCCACCACTACTCTCTGTTTCCTACTATCAAGCCAATTTTGTATCCAATTGGCAAGCTCACCCTGAATCCCATATGATCTAACTTTAGTAACCCTGTCAAAGGCTTTATCAAAGTCCATGTAAACAACATCTACCACTCTTCCCTCATCAATCTTTTTGGTTAATTCCTCAAAAAACTGAATCAAGTTTGTGAGACATGATTTCCCTCACACAAGACCATGCTCACTATTCCTAATCAGTCCTTGCTTCTCCAACTGCATGTACTGTGAATCCTATCTTGAAGTATAGCATAGAAACAGACTCTTTGGTCCAACTCATCCATGCTGACTAGATACCCTAAATTAATCTAGTCCCATCTGCAAGCATTTGGCTCATATCCCTCTAAACCCTACCTATTCATATATCCATCCATGTGCCTATTAAACGTTTTAATTCTACCAACTTCTACCACTTCCTCTGGCAGTTCATTTCCATACCCGCACACCTCTCTGCCCCTTAGATCCCTTTCAAGTCTTTCCCCTCTCACCTTAAACCTATGCCCTACAGTTTTGAACTCCCCTACCCTGAGGAAAAGACCTTGATTATTCACCCTATCCATGCCCCTCATGATTTTATAAACATCTATAAAGTCACCCTCAGCCTCCGGTGCTCCATAGAAAATAGCCCAGCCTATTCAGTCTCTCCCTATAGCTTAAACACTCCAACCCTGGCAACATCCTTGTAAATCTTTTCTGAACCCTTTCAAGTTTCACAACCTCTTTCCAATAGCAGGCAGACCAGAACTGCATGCAGTATTCCAAAAGTGGCTGAACCAGTGTCCTGTACAGTTGCAACATGACCTCCCAACTCCTGTACTCAATGCAATGACCAATAAAGGGCTGCATACCAAATATCTTCTGCACTACTCTGTCGACCTGCAACTTCACTTTCAAGGAATTATGAACATGCACTGCAAATTCTCTTTGTTCAGCAACACTCCCCATGAACTTACCATTAAGTGTATAAGTCCTGCCCTGATTTGCCATTCCAAAATGTGCTTAATGTACCTGTGGAATCTCTTTGCATTATCCTTAACTTATCTGCCGAGGCTATCTTGTATCCCCTGTTTGCCCTCCGAAGAAAGCCTCTACAATCTTTATACTCTTCAAGAGATTATTTTGATCCCAGTTGTCTACATCTAATATAAGATTCTTCCTTATTCTTGATTAGAACCTCAATATTTTTCTTCATCCATTGTTCCCTACTCTTACGAGCTTTACCCTTCCCTCTAACAGGAACATAATGCTTCTGAACTTTTGTTATCACACTTTTGAAACCCTGCCAATGTCAGTCATTCCTTGACCTACAAAATGTCAATTCCAATCAACTTTTGAATGCAGTTGTCACATACCATTAAATTTTTCCTTACTCCAATTGAGAAAATTAACTTTTATGGAAGTCTTATTCTTCTCCATAACTATTTTAAAACTAATAGAATTATGATCACCAAAGTGTTCCCCTACTTCTGCTTCAAAGCCTTATTTCCTTTAGAAAAGATCACGTTTTGCTCATTCTCTAGTAGGTACATTTACATATTGATAAAGAAAATTTTCCTGAACACATTTAATAAATTTCTCACCATCAAAGCCTTTAACACTATGGCAGTCCCAGTCAATGTTTGGTAAATTAAAATCACCTGTTCTTACAACTGTATTAGTCTTACATATATCTGAAATCTCTCTACACACTTGCTCCTCAATTTTCCTCTGACTGTTGAAGGGTGAGTGCATAGTACAATCCCATCAAGGTGATCAACCTTTTCTTATTTCTAATTTCTTCCAATACAGTTTCACTCGATAATCCCTCAGAAATATCCTTTCTAATTACAGTGTTTTCCTTAATTCTCCTCCTCCTTTGCCTCCCTTTCTATCCTTCCTCTAGCATCTAAAACCTAGAACATTGAGCTGCCAGTCCTGTCCTTCTCTCAGCAAGTTTCTGTAGGAGTAGTGACTGTTTTGCTTTGCAGAGGAGGCTGAGGGCTAATGTCATTTGGTCCAATCAGATCTGACAGTGAATAGTGAATCAGATATGGATCCAATCCATCCAGGTTTGGCGTGAGAGAGCAAGGTTTGAAGATAGCATAAGGAGGAGTAAAGCTTTTCCCAGCAACCAAGACATCAAATGAGGAGTAAGGGTCAGTCATGGTGGCTGCTGTTGTATGCCCTCCAATAATCCTTTTTGAAAACAAAATTGCATTTGTAACCTATTTGTATGAAGAGAAGATGTAAATTGATGAAATAAATTGCTTACTGTTGTGCCTCACAGTTTAAACAGTGGAATATTACCAATACAAAATAGTAAATGGCCAATACTTACAGAATGGCAACATGAAGTGAAGCATGAATCAGCACTGTATATGTAGGAGAGAAGTAAACTGATAAATCAAATATGAATATTTTGATGAATTATAAATATATAATATTTTGCCAATGCTAAAATGTCGTAATAATTTGTATTGGGCTGCATACATTGATATTTTATGAATTTTACTGGGCTAAAACACTTCACATGATATTAAAGGGATACTGCAAGACTTTTTTCCCTATTATTCACAAAATCCTTGTATTGATGTTGAGACAGTTGTGGGAGCTTATACATGTCACGTCACATTTGGGAGGTCTGCTCCAGGTATTTAAAGCACTCCCTCGGCAAAACGATTACCGGCTATATCTTCAGTCTTTGAAGTTCATGCTCTGGAATTCTCTCATTTAAAACCGACATATCACAACTTAGCCTTCCTCCTTTAAGGTACACCTAAAACTGAACCTTTTCATCAAACTACTCTGATATAATTTTTCTTGGCTTTGGTCCATTTTTCATTTACTCTTTCATGAGATGTGGGCATTACTGGCTAGGTCATCCATTTATTATCCATCCCGTTTTGCCCTTTAGAACATGCCATTGAGCCACCATCTTGAACTTTGCATTCCATCTTTTGTGGTTGCATCCAGAATGCTATTATGAAGGGAGTTCCAGGTTTTTGACTCGATAATCCCTCAGAAATATCCTTTCTAATTACAGTAATAATGTTTTCCTTAATTTCCCCTCCTACCAAAGTCAGTTTGGTTTCATGTTCAGTGGGAAACTCACATTACAACTGCAGTTTACAGCTGTTCAGGGGTTTTTATTGTTTCTGAAGCACAAGTCTTCAGTCTGACAGCCAAGGTGTAATTGAAGTCTTTGCTGTATCCAAACATTAAGTATGGTAAGTGACATATGCATTATCTGCCCAGTGATATAACATTCGTCATCAATGGATAACCGTGTTGTTGGGGTGCAGATGACTATAGAAATAATCCAACAACAATCTTGACCACAAGTTCATGAGAGACAAAATACATTTTTAGCCAGTAATGTGGATATTTTGAAGTGTGAAACAAAGGAACACTTGATCCTTTCTTAAAAAGTAGTTCAGAACTTTGTGAATCATCAATTCCAGATTTGTCTTCAGGTTTTGTGTTTCCTTATTGGAAATTTTATTTGACATCTTTCTACCCAGTTTTGCAAACACTGATAAATGTTTACCATTTAGTAGTGCTGTTTATCAGGAAGACTTGCAGCTCCTTGTCTTTAGGTGACGACATCCCTCTCACTTTAAATTGGTAGTGGATATTCTATATCATATTCAATATTTTTTATGCAGATACTGAAAATGTCTGTGCCCGTATCTAGCAAAATTTGGATAACGTCAAGGCTAGGGCTGATAAGCGCAAGTATCATTCATGCCATGTAAATGCCAGGAAATAACCATATCCAGCAAGAGAAATTCTAATTATTTCCCCTTGACATTTAATGAAAATAGTTTCACTGAAACCCCTGTTATCAATGTGGTGAGGGCTATGGTTGACAAGAAACTGAATAGGTTCAGCTTATTAAATACGGGTAGCTGCAACAACAGATCAGAGGTTAAGCATCCTGAGTTGAATAATTCATTTCCTAACTCCATAAACCATGTCCACATCTATGGGGCACAAGACAGGAATTTGATGGGATACTGTCCAATTACCTGCATGAGTACAGCTCCAACAACACTCAAGAAGCTTGACATCATGCAGGGAAAAGCACACTGCTTGTTTAGCACCTCATCTACCTCACCATTAACTCCTTCTACTACTGATGCACAGTGGCAGCAGGGTGTTCAATGCTTGCTTTTCCTTTACTGTGGAATGTGGACATCACAGGTAAGACCAGCAGTGGTTGCATTCTTAATTTCCTGTGAACTGAGTATGCTGTTTGGCCATTTCAGAGGGCATCAGCTACATTGATGCAGGTTTGAAGTCATTTGAATGCCAGTCTCGACTAGGACAGCAGATTTACTTACCTAAAGGACAGTAGTAAACAAAGTGGATTTTGCTTACATTTGATAATAACTTCATAATTACCATTATTAAAAGTATATTTCAATTACACTTTTATTAAAGGAATTCAAATTCTGCCAGCTTCCATGGTGCGATTTAAACCCGCCTCCTTACAGCCTCGGCGTCTGGATTAAGAGTTCAGTTTCAGTAGTACGATAAGTACACACCATTGTCTCCACAAGACTGACTGCAACAAGTCACTAAATCTTCAATAGCACATTGCAAACACACAACTTCTGCCAACTAGAAGGATAGAGGCAGCCATTTGAGATTCCCACCAAGTAACACACCATCCTAATTTAGCACTATACTGTTTTTGTTTGATTGTCCCTGTGTCAAAACCCTGAAACTCCCTTTCAATGACCATTGCATGTGTCTTTACGTCCCATGAACTCTAGCTGTTTAGAAGACAGTTCAGCAGTACCTAATCAAGAACAACCATGGATCAACAGGAAATGCGAGCCCTGTCAACCATGTCCACATCCCATGAATAGTTTCTGAGAAAAGCAAATTCTAATGATATAGAATGAAGGGTGTTGAAGGGTATAAGAAGATTCGATAATAATATTCAAAAGTGAAGTGAATATATACTTGTATTGGAAAATATTTGAAAGGCTTTTGGGGTCATGAAATGGGACAAATTAGATGGTTCTTTCAAAGAGACTACACAGGCACAATGGGCCAAATGGTTGCCTCCCTGCTCTAATATTTGATGATTTTATGACCTTACATTAAACAGTCCAGTGACATTTGGTCAATGCATTGATGGGAGCTCATGCTAATTATTCAACTGAGATGACATTGGTATCTCTGTGCATTTTTGGCTAGCTATCTATCAGCAGCCACATTTTCCAGTACTGACTTTGGTCAGTGTAAAATCAGAATGACAGGTATTCTTTTTCCAGTTTGCATTTAGTGCGAGAATGAAAAATAGTCAAGTTTGAAGGAACAATTTGAATTTGGATGCTCAGTAATTTTTTATTACTTGAGCTGGAGCATTGCTTTTTATTGTGTGTCTGCAGCAGAATTTGTTTGATGTGAATTTTGCTGCTGGCAAGTTATTTTCATGGAAGTCTTGTGGTAGGAGATACTCTTTTATTCACTACTAAGTTACAGCTATCACTGAATAATATATTTTATAAAATAAAACTTGTGCCTGGACCTCGTTACTTTTCGTTCTCAGAATGACAGCTACTAAAAGCCTCATTTCGGCTTTTTTACCTTTACATTTGTTTACACCAAAACTCTGCTTGTAGCATTCTTTTCGCACTACAGAACATTGTTTTCATTTGGTACTCTGCTGCCCACATCTTAATGCACAGCAATCCTCATTCATCCAGCACCCCTGTGCTTACTGAGCCACAGTTCTTCATGACTTGACAGCACCTTATTTTAAAATCCTCAGATTGAGTTTCAAAATCTATCTCTTGCCTCAGTTCCTCTATCTCTGTGATAGTACATACTCTTGAGATCTCTGAACAGCTCAATGTGGTATTTTGCACTGCTCACCTCCTTTTAATCAATTTAGCTGTGGCAACTGTATTTTCTGCAGTCTTGGCCCTCAGTTCACGAATTTCTTCTTTAAAGCATTTCACTTCTCTACTTTTAGATTTTACTTAAAATCTATCATTTGTCCCAAGTGTTTGTTCATTTATCCCAATTTCTCACATTGTAGCCCAGAGTTAACTTTATAAATTGTTAACAGTCTTGTTAACCACTTAGGGACATTTTGTCATATCAAGCATGCTACAAAAATGCAAGTTATAGTCATAAAGAACAAAGAACAATACAGCATAGGTACTGGCCCTTCAGCCCTCCGAGCCTGCACCAATACATTTTGCCCTTCCATACTAAAACTGTTTTTGCTTACATGATCCATATCCCTTGATTCCCTTCCTATTCATGTGTTTCTCCAGGTGCTTCTTGAATGCTGCAGTTGTGTCTGCTAGTCATTGTAAATGTGAGTGAAAACATAACTGACACAGCCAGAATCTGAATTTTAATCTAAAAGGCCATATGGGTTAAGTTGGAAACCTGTTTCGTGTGCTGCTAAACTTATATTCGATGAAAGTGAGCATTAGACTAAATACTCATCCTGCATTTTTGACAAGGACTGTGATCCCTTCTCACAATCAGAGAGGAGACTTGAGTTATGTACGGAATTGCACAGCAGCCAAGGTTTACTTCACACATCATATTGCCTGTATTTTCCTACTTCAAATTAAACAGTGTGCATTTTCACACAATCAGCGTCGGATTGTTGCTTAATTGAGTGTGCACTGGTGTGACATTGATTCTACTCCAGTTAATTAAAAGAAAATTGCTCTCGACTTTATGAAGGTGAAGTGAAGATTAGTTCAAAAAAATGTTACATTTCTCTCTCTGCCAGATATAAATATTGTTCACATAGCAGTTTTAAAGCTTTTTCTTCCAACCACGGTAATAAATGTTCATTGGGTTATTGTAGGTTCCTGTCCTAATCAAAGTCAAAACTCTACTCAAGATCACTAATACTCTTCAAGATGGCCGATACTTGTTTCTTCTATGCACAAGTAACTGATTTTTTTTAACATTTAGTCATGGGATGTGAAGATCTTTGGCGAGGCCAGCATTAATTGCCCATCCCTAATTGCCTAGAGGGCAGTGAAGAGGCAACCACATTGCTGTGGGTCTGGAGTCACATGTAGGTCAGACTGAGTGACGATGACAGATTTCCTTCCCTGAAGGACATCACTGAACTAGATGGATTTTTCTGACAATGAACAATAGATTTATGGTCACCAGTAGACTCTTAATTCCAGATTTTTTTTTAATTCAAACTCCGCCATCTGTCGTGGTGGGATTTGAACCCAGGCCTCCAGAACATTAGCCAAGTTTCTGGATTAATAGTCTAGTGACAATACAACTAGGCCATTGCGTCCCCTCTTAATAACCTTTGAGTGGGCATGTAAATAATATTTAGGATGAAGGCCAATTAACTTCTCAGGACAACACTGCATGGGCAACAAATTCAGACTTGCCAAGAAAGATCATAGGCTGAATTTTCGTCAAGACATAGAAACTGGGAATAGGAGTAGGCTATTCATTATGATCAAGGCTGATCATCCACTCTGTACGCTGTTCTTGCTTTGTCTACATATAGCTTAATCACTTTAGCCATAAGAACTATGTCTGACTCCTGCTTGAAACCATTCAATATTACGGCTTCAACCGCTTTCTACTGCAGACAATTCCGCCAATTTCTGAGGGAGGAAATTTCTCCTGTTCTCAGTCTTAAATGACCTACAACATACTCTTAGACTCAGACCCCTGGTTAACTCCCTGGTCATCACGAGCACATTCCTGTATTTATCATGTCTTGTTCTGTAAGAATTCTCAAGGTTTCTGTGAGATAGCCCTATATTTTTCTAAACTCAAGTGAATATAGCCCTAACTGATCTAGGCCCTCTTCATACGTCAGCCCTACTGGCCCAGGAATCAGTCTGGTGATATTTTGTTGCATTCCCTCCACATCCAGAACATTCTTCCTCAGATGAGGAGACTAAAACTGCACATACTACTCCAGGTGTAGTCTCACCAAGGCCTTGTATAATTGCAGCAAGCCATCCTACTCTTGTACTCGAATCCTCTCGCTATAAAGGCCAACATAGCATTTATGTTCTTTACTGCCTGCTGCACCTGCTTGCTCACTTTCAGTGATTGGCGTATGAGGACTCCCAGGCGCAGTTGCACCTCTCCCTTTCCTAATCATCGCCATTCCTCACCCTGACCAACATCGGTACTAACACATCAGTTGGTGAATGTGGTGAGATTAGAAAATGAGGTTCCTGACATTGAGAAAATGGTCTAATTTTCCACCCAGTGCAGCAAGAATTCATGACATGAAAGCCAGAGCAGGTGTCTGATAGCTCCAGCTGACTTCTTAACACTTTTGGGCCTTGACCTTGGCCAGCAGACCAAATATCCCAGGCTATGCTCTATGAGCAGCAACTGCCCGCACTGCCCAGCTGCAGAACTTGGCATCAAAGCCATGCCACATTACTGCATCCTTTTGGACTAACTTGAAGTAGAGTTCACCGCTTTAGTGATGCATTTTGAAGCTCACCAGCACCTTCCATTGTAATACTGATGCCAGGTCATTTTGCATGCATGGCAACAAACCCATTTCATGCATCGGAGCAGGTTGCATCTCAGGGCTCTTAGCTTGCTGTCTGTGCACTCTCCTTCTACACCTTTTGGGATGTTCACTGCATCTCTACCTTGTCTTACCTTTTTGCACATTCAGAACTTACAGGCTCATCGTACTTTTACCTTGCCTCGTCTCTTCACATAGACACAAAGTCAGTGAGATTGCTGTATTGCCAACAGTGACCAGACTAGCAGGCAAACATCTTGCTCTACAAAAAATTTGTATGAGGTGTAGTCTTCAGTCAAGTCAAAGTGGATTGTCATCAATAACAAAAACTCCCTTGGACATGGTTCAAACCTGTATGGTAGTAAGGATGGGTGAACTGTGTAGCTTGACTCAGTCAGGTGATGAGGTAACGTCTCAATACATTTATGAATGTGAGCTTCTATTTACAGTGTAAAGTCACCCATGCCACCAATGTGTCCTCAGAGTTTTCTTCTTTTCATTTCTCTTCTATGACACGTACTGTGAAAGTCTATTCATGGCTTGCACTAAGTTGGGCTTTAAATTAGGGGCTAGCAGTCGATGTTCCAGCACGCTCTAGCAGTGGCAAGTACTTCTATTGCTGAGCAGCAAAAACTTATGTGAAATAGCTCACTAGAATTCACAAAGAGAAATACTTCATAAAACTCCCTGAGATTGAGTAAAATAAAATTCAGCTCCACTTCTTGCGAACTAGAGATTCACTTAAAAAATGGCTTTTTTGAAGAATACCAACTTTGATTAAGTTTGCATTTCTTCAGCTTTAAGAATACAATATCAAGAGACAATATGGTAGTAACATATATTGATGGAACTTATATCTCTGTGATATGTTAGCACAAGCAAAAGGGGGAAAGTATTAGGGTATAGGGACAAAGTATTGGGGGAAAACCCAGCATTAGCCACAAACATCAGGTAAAAGTCATGCTGTGGAGACAGTACTTACATTTATCAATTCATACCCTTAAAACTGCTGAAGGTCTGCACTGTTGAAGTACATACGGCACTATTTAATCAAACATAGCATCCAATTTCCATGCTGCAAAATTCCACTTATACCAATTTAATAAATTACTAATTAATTTATTTTTGGCAATGAATATTGAGAAACAAATGTTTGTCAGGATATGGGAAAAATATTGTGGTCTCCATAGGATCTTTTACGACTGTCTGGGATGACAGAAGGAGCCTCAAATTTTTAATGTTGATTTGAAGGATGAGACATTTGATAAAGCAGTGTTTCCTCAGTACTGTAGTGAAAACAACAGCCTGAAATATGTCACCATGTCATTCTTTACAGTACCTGTACAAACTTCATACAAATCCCAGAATTAAGGATGCCAGCTATTTACAGAATCTAGAAAATCTGGGATTATTCTTCTTAAAGTCAACAAAATTAAGAAAACAATCTCTGGATACATTTTTAAGGTGTTTGTCACAGTAAGTAGAGAGAAACTCTTTCCACCAGCAAGATCATAAGTAATTAATGGACACATTTAAAATAATTACAGAAATGGAAAATACAGAGATATTAAGAAATGTTATATACAGTGTAGATCTGAAAAGTACAGCTTGAAAGTCCTGCAAGTAGATCCAACAGAAACATCCAAAAGGAAATAGATACATACCTGAGGAATTAAATTTGCAGCATTATGGGGAAAGACAGAGATGTGGGACTAATTATGTAACTCTTACAAAGAGCTGGCAGAGGCACAGATAGCTTCCTCTGTACAGTAAGATTGTGTGCTCCTGACTTTGAGTTGTCAGTCAGTTTTCAGCTTTCTATTCCGCTGGCGTTTGGAATTGCACCAATCATGCATCCAATAGATCACAAAGCTCTTGCCAATTGACAGAATTTTCCCCTTTCCATATTAAAAATTCAGTTGTTATGAAATATAGAGATTATTCAGTGACTTAAAAAGCAGCCCTTCTTTGTGTAGCGTAGTTCTGAGACCATGCAAATAACTACTTTGGGAAATGCATGGTAAATTTTTTAAAAGGTGTAGGCTTGTGAATTATTTAAATTCTTTTGGTGCCTCCATTTTTTCTTTTCTAAATGAGCGTTCACTTTGTGTGACTTTAAATAATGGACATTGTCCTATTTACTTTTAAGCATCATAATTGGGCTGGATCTTGTTCTCAGCAGTTGACCATGTACACACATGTTAACATTTCATTCTTGCAAATGAGGTTGAATCTTTTGGTGAACTGTCAGTTCCACTGAGATTTTTGGAAGGTTTTTGGCTGTGAGGTCGGGAAGACAACAGTGACTAGTGGAGTTCCAGGGCTGAAGGGCCTGTTTCCACACTGTAGGGATTCTATGAGTTCTATGAGGGTCAGTGTTGAGATCACAACTATTCACAGTATACCTTAGTGATCTGGATGAAGGAACAGAGGGCATTGATGCAGTTTGCAGATTACACAGAAATAGATGGAGGGATGGGTAGCGCTGAGGAAGCATGGAGGCTACGAAGGACTTGGACAGGCTAGGAGAGTGGTCAAAGAGATAGAATACAATCTGGGAAGGTGTGAGGTTTTGCACTTTGGTAGGAAGAATAGCGGCGTACACTATTTTCTAAATGGGGAAAGGCATCAGAACTTTGAAGTATAAAGGGACTTTGGACCCCTAATTCAGGATCGTCTTAAGGTTCACATGCAGGTTCATTTGGTGCTTCAGAAGGCAAATGCATTGTTAACATTCATTTCAAGAGGGCGAGAATACTAGAGCAGAAATGTGCTCCTGAGACTTTATAGGGCTCTGGTCTGACCACATTTGGAATATTGTGAGCAGTCTTGGGCCCTGTATCTGAGGAAGGATATACTGGCATTGGAGGAGGTATCCAAGAATGATACTGGGGTGAGGGCTTATAATATGAGGAGCAGTTGAAGACTGTGGGTCTGTACTCAATGGAGTTTAGGAGGATGAGGAGACATCTCATTGAAACTTACAGAATACTGAGAGGCCTGGATAGAGTGGTCATGGAGAAGATGTTTCCATTAGGAGGAGAGACTCAGATCCAAGGACACAGCCTCAGAGTAAAGGGACAACTCTTTAGGGAGATTAAAGTTATAGTGGCAGAATTCGTAGGAGAAAATTAACTTTCAAAGATTGGTCAGATTTTAATAGACAAGTGGCCTACTTCTGCTCCTAATTCCTAAGGAGTTTTATCGAACAAAATTTGGCACAGAGCCTAGAAGATCATATCAGGACAGGTGATTGAAAACTTTGGCAAAGATATGGGTTTTAAGGAGTAACTTAAAGGAAGAGAGAAAACAATTGGGAATAGCAGTCTTAACGAGAAATTCCCACAGTGAAGAGCTCACAAAATTGAAGGAGTAGCTGCCAATGACGGAACAGTTCATAACAAGGATTTGCAAGAAATCAGAACTGGAAGAGTACAGATGTCTTAAAGAGTTGCAGGGATAGAGAATATTACAGAGATAGGGAAAGGCAAAGCAACGATAACAGTGCTGGTTATTTTAAAATTCAGGCATTGCGAGAGCTTTGAGTGAGAGAATATAGGGTGGTTGACGAGTAGGTTTTGATGAACATGTTTTGATGCATACTGTGATATATACACCAAGGTTTTGGATGAGCTCAGGTTTATGTTGGGTGGAATATATGAGGCCAGCCACGAGGGCAATGGAAAAGTGAAGTCCAAAGCAGCAGAAAGACATTGGATGCAGGTTTCAAATGAGTTAAGCTGAGGTTGAAGATGAGTGACGTTTGATAACAAAAACATGCAGTCTTGCCAGTGGCATAAATATATAGTCACAAGCTCATCTCAGGGTCAGAGATGACAGTTTTGAATGCAGTCTGGCTCAGTCCAGACAGTTGATGTGGAGAAGAACAGAGTTGGTGACAGAGCTTTTAATGAGGACCAAAGATGAGAGAGGGTGCAGTTGTACTAGATATTTGGTGCCCCTGAGAATCTAAGCTGAAGTGACAGTGCTTTTGACAATGGAGAGAAAAACTGGGAAAATAATTACTGAAAACAAGAAACAACTTTCAATTCTAAACGTAATTATAATAAAAAGGAATTGTAGCAATATAAGGGTGACATTTTATGTCAACATGTGACAGTTAAAAGGTTTGAACTGTCATGAGTTAGCTTTTTGTGATGAGTTTATTTCATATTTACCAAAAAGAAACATCTACCAAGCAGGATCAAGAACTTCATATCACTAAACACAATGGTCGGATAGTCAAATGTCATTTTAAGGAAGCAAACAGTGGAATGGTGCACATAATACAGTAAAATTTCAGTTTCTAAGTTTGAACTTTCATTATCAGGAACAGCATAGAGGGTTCCCAGGAATGAAATACATATTTACTATAAGTCAGGAATGTGCAAGTGGAAGTACAAGGCAAGAAATTATTAAAGGGTTGTGAATATGTGGAATTCACTATCCCAGAGTGGGGTAGATTGCGGGAGGCTGAATAAACTTCAGGAGCAGATGGACAGCACTTTTATTAGTGATGGGTTAAAAGGTTTCGGAAGATGGGAAGGAAAGTGGAGTTCGGGCTGAGATGAGATCAGCCATGATCATATTAAATGGTGGAGCCGGCTCGAAGAGCTAAATTGCCTATTCCTTTTCCTCATTCTTATGTTCTTATTTTCAAATAGAATTGATAAAGACTGTAAAAAAGGAGCAAAGAAACATTGGGAACAGAAACAGAAGTTGCCAGAAAAGCTCAGCAGGTCTGTCAGCATCTGTGAAGAAAAATCAGAATTAAGGTTATGGGTCCAGTTCTGAGGAAGGGTCACCAGACATGTAACATTAACTCCGATTTTTCTTCACAGACGCTACCAGACCTGCTGAGCTTTTCCAGCAACTTCTGTTTTTGTTCCTGATTTACAGCATCAGCAGTTCTTTCAGTTATTATTTTGCAAAGAAACATTGGCCTTATAATCACATGACAGGATATTACAACAAGTTTACTCATTGTGCTTCTCTGAAATTCATCCCTTTGCAATTTTAGTGAAAGTGGTAACTTACTTAAGAAAAATAACTGAAATATATGGGGAAATATCTAAATATCTTCCCTAAGATAGCAATGAAAATAATTTTAAAGTAATATGTTAAGATTTCATACGGGTATCCCACAGCATGATTTAAAGTTTCTGATTCTATTTTGCTTTTACACAGTAATCATTTCATCCTCACTTCTCACATACCTTGTATCACAGATGATCATCTGCTTTCTATTTCTTGGGAGGTATAAATTTCACCAAGCAATATATTGTATTCTTAATTGTCTGAGGCATTTTAATCTTACCATTGCCCTTGTTCAGTGATCCTTTGTATTTCCATACTTTTTCTTTCATAAACTGTCACTTTTGATTAACATGGTAACTTTTCAAAAATGTGCCAAGACTGCATATAGTTGCATTTGCACTGTATTTAATTTACCAGTACACTGCATCGGCCTAATGTTCCATTTAAATTGGAGAATCGCTTCAGCCTGTTATGGCTCTGCAATGTTTTAGCTTTAGGTGCTCTGAAATCCATTCCATTCACAATGATCACTGTGTAAAATCATGATTCAGCGACTAATTTATGATGCTGAAGGCCCTTCTGTTTTTTACAAAAGCTGACTGTTCAGATGGCTAGATGACATCAGAGAACAATATACACCTTTAAGTCTGCAGATAAGAAAAGAACTGCATGCAACCATGATCAAAATATGTTGGATAAAATTGCTGATATAAATTTTGCATTCATATCAGCATTTCATCACCTTGGGGTATTTCAAAAAAATTCAACAAAGTTAACACCTTTTGATGTTGGTACGTGAAGGATATGTGACAGCTAATTTCTGCACAGCAGGATGCTACAAGCAACAGTGATAATGACAAAATGTTCTTTTTTTTTATTCAGTCATATTGAATCAGAAATGCACATTTGTTGAAATTGTGCAAAATCATCTTTTCCATCCATATAAAAGGATATATACTACTTTGATTTGAAGGGCACCTGAAAGGCAGCATCTCGGCAGCACAGCAATTCCTCACCCTCAGTGTTGCACAGTGACTCTCAATAATGCCTAAGTCTCTGGAGCTGGCTTTGAACTGATAGCCTTATGATCTAGTGTTGGAGGAGGCATGGCTAGCACTTAGCTCTGGGCTACTGATACTGCTGTGGTTCTTAATAGGATGGTTATCTGCCCCTTTAATTTGCTTGATATTTTTAGAATTTTGTTTGAGGGCTGCAAATGTACATCTATTTTATTTTTAAATAATGCAGTGATAAAACATAACTACAATGAAATAACTCCACAGAGACCAGTATCCCATTACAAAGTCACCCTTTATTTACACATGGAGAGTCCTTGACACTGATACAGTTCCATCAGAGCCAGTTCTCAAAATGAATAGAATGTCTGACACTCCTGCTCTTATCTGTCAGCCAGGGCCCCCTGACTTGACCAGATTAACAGTCTATTCTATGAGGTCCACTTGGCTGACCTCATTACAATCATAATATATGGATTGGTCATGTTTTGCTTTGGTAAGCTGCATTTGATCTTGCCTACCTAGAAGGGATGTCTTTAAGCAAATTTGTGTTATCAAACCATTGCAAGACAGTTTTGCTTGCATGGCTCTAAAGTTTGAACACTTATCTGCCTCTGAATTGAATCAAGTTGAGTTTTTTCATTTAATTCAGAAGTCAAGTGACATTACCAACTCTGCATTTACTATTTAATTCCAGTTGCATCCAGAATGTGAAGCCATAGTATTCACAGATGAGGAAAGTCATCTGTCCAACATACTTTGTTGACTCAACAAGATACTGAAGTTTCCCTGTGCCAGCAGTTGATCGATTCTATCGAGTTTCTGAGACTTTTGTCTCCATTTCTCTTCCTGCACATCTGTTCGACTTGCCAATCACTCTTTGTATAAAGAAACCCCACTAACCAGCAGATTTAAATTCATCTTTAACTTATTTAAATCTATTTGCCATTGTTCTATGCTCAGCTGCCATATTACCATGACTTTATTAAATGTATTCATTATTCATTTATGTTCCTTTTTTTTCTGGAAGATGCCTCTTCTGAAGTCAAAATGCTTAATATATTGTACTTGTTTGCTCATAAAGGAAAGCATTTAACTGCTTCCAGGACCTTGGGTTTTTCCTTTGTGCCTTGGAAATAAAAAGAATGGATTGTATTTTATTTTACCCAAGTAGTGGGTTGGAAGTCAGGGAGGCTGCATTCAACCTGGAGGTGGTTTGTGTAATGCTTCCCCACTTATCCTTCTCCCCACCGACAGCAAAATTAATTGGAAGCCTGGATTCAACTCCCCCCTGCTCCAGACGTGTGTTGGAACAGGACGATTTTTAAAAATCTACAGTAATCCTGCAGTTTGGACATTCATTTCCCCAGACCCATGAATTGTTTGATTAGTTGAACACAATTTCACATGCCTTCTTTGAGATCCTAATCCAATGGGATTGCCAATACACCACCGTCCTCATTCAAACAGGGGCAAAGATGAGCTTTGATTCCCCATTTACACTGCAGAATTTTAATTTCACTGTGGAGCAATAAACAAATTTCTAAATGATTGTACTTGCAGGGTGAATGCAATCTCAATGTTTGCCAAGAATGTTAAGGAAAAAAGCGTGGGCAGTGATAATTTGATCATTGCACTGGAACAGCAGGGAAATTCATTCTCCAATTAAACATATAGAAAAACTCTCAAAGAGTGTACTAAAAAATTATACCTGGAGATTTGGTACCTGTTTGGGCACACATCCCTTCAAAACAATTGAAGAATAGTTTCTGTCGTCTTGCTAGGAAACAATCTAAATTATGCGTGAATAGTTATCAGGGGAGGGTGCGAAAATTTGACAACCTGAAGGATTACTTAATTACTTGTCACTAATTTTTGATGAATATTCCCTTTGTCATTATTTTATATTAAAATATATTCATATATATAAAACACAATGTTTGTAAAATGAGTCAATTGACAGCAATGCAGTTTTTGTACTTCTGCTTAGAGAATATGTATCAACTATTGACCTCTTTGGCCTTGGGTTCTGGACAATAATTAGACATACTATAAAGGTCAACTACGCCCGTCAGTGGTTAAGTCAAAAGGGGTTGTAGTACTTTTGGTTAGCGCTAAGTTACTGCGAGGTTGTGGACTTGCTTGCCGAGCTGGTGGATTTGGTTGCAGATGTTTCATCACCATGATAGGTAACGTCGTCAGTGCACCTCCAGTGAAGCATTGGTGTTATTCATATGTCTTGGTTTGCTGGGGTGGTTGGCCTCACTTCTGGTTCTGTTTTTCAGTGGTTTGTATTTCGGGTCAAGTTCAATGTGTTTGTTGATGGAGTTCCAATTGGAACTCCAGGAATTCCCTGTCATGTCTCTGTTTGGCTTGTGCAATTATGGATGTGTTGTTCCAGCTGAATTTGTGTCCTTCTTTGTCCATGCGTATTCAGATCAGCGAGAATTTGTCATGTCTCTTGGTGGCTTGTTGGTGCTCATAAATCCTTATTGTCAGTTTTTTTCCAGTTTGGCCTATGTGATCTTTCTCACAGTCCTTGCATAGTATTTTGTATTTTACGATAGTTTTATTGGTTTTAGGTATGGGATCCTTTACGTTCGTCTGTAGCTGTTGCAGGGTGGTTGTTGGTTTGTGGGCTACCCTGATACCTAGGGGTCTGAGTAGTTTTGTCATCATCTCTGATATGTCTCTGATGTACAGTAGGGCGACTAGTCTGGCCATGTTGTGTCTTCTTGTTGTGGTCTGTCGTGGAATTAACGATGGTTTGTGTTTTTTTGGAAATCCATAAGTTAATGTGCTTCAAAGCAGTAGTTGTTGGATGAAAGCAGCAAAACAGACTCCAGACATTTCTGAAGTTGCAAGTAGAAAATGAACAGCACTTATTGCATTATGGGAAGTATCCCATGTATGCATCCATCATATATTTTTGTGATAATGCACTTCAACATATGGATAGTTGCAACTTTTTAAGGTATGAATGAGAGTGTTACTAGCATATTCAATTTGAGGGTATCCTCATGTGTTAGTAGGCAGATCCAGCAAGCACTAAACTGATCCAATGCATCTGTGAAATATGATTTAAACTTCATTGTGTGTAGGATCACAGTCCATAATGATAAATATGAAAGCCTAATTAGTAGTAATGGATTAGGAATTGAGGTGATAGTGTAATTTAATCATATATTTCATAATGTGCATTCGAGCTGTTATGTGCATTTCTACTAATAATGTGCATTCAAGCTGATTACAAAGGTAGTCAAGAAGAATGTCCAATTTAAAACTAAGCCATACAAAGTGCTGAAAACTGTGCAATATGCCATAAGATTGGATTTTTTTTTAGAAACCAGCAGCAGATGACCAAGAAGCTAATAAAGAGGGAGAAAATTGATTATGAAAATAAATTAGCAAGATACATAATAACAAACAGAAAGAGCTTCAATGAGTTTATAAAAAGGAAGAGAGTAACTAAAGTGTGGGACGCTTGGAAGATGCAACTGAGGAATTGTTAATGGAGAAGAGGGAAATGGCAAAAAAGTTAAACCAATATTTTGCATTAGTCTTCAAGTTGGAGGACACTATAAAAATCCAAAATTTAAGAGATAAGCAAGATGCTAATAGAAGGAAATATGCCCTATCAGTCACAAACTGACCTAATTTACGTTCACAAAACTAGATCCAGGGATGAAGGATGGCAGTTATAGAGTAAATCACTATTTTCTTGCATCTGTATGTATGTGAATTATCAGCACCTTAAAGACTGAGTATTGAACTTCAACTAGCTATTTCCTAGATTTTGAAGATAGTACATAGGTGCAGGGGATGGTAGTAAAAATGTTATGGGTGCAATAATGTGCAATCTTCATTGCTCCAAAGATTGCCAATATCCAGAAAGTGATATTTCCAACCAAATATAGATCAGCAAATAGCTTATTTTAGGAAATCCTTCTAAAATGTGTGGATTATTGTCAATTGGCTCTTGCTATTTCTGCATTATTTACATTTGATTATCCAAAACATATACTTGCACATCAAGAACCAGTTGCACAATTCACAGGTTCAATGGGACAAGACAGAACAACAGGGGAAGAAAGAGCTACAAAGATTTCTAATGTTAGAGGAAGGAAAAAAACAGACATACGAGGATAGACAGACCCACACTTACACATGAAGATAATGAAGAGGGGCACTGACAAACAGGGATAAAGAGAAGCCTTGAGAGAAGACAGGTAGATGGTAACTGACGAAAGACAGAACCAGCGGGAACAATGGGGAACAATGAACACAAATTGCACCAAAGAGGTTGAATTTCTGTCAGAACACTTCTAATAATGTCACAACCTAATTACAAGGTCCATAAGGTTCCTGGACCTTAATGACTAAAATTACCTTTTTGTTGTTTGTCAGTTGAATATTCACCTAATGTTAAATAAGAGTGATTACTAAAGTGCAACAAAAAAACACTGTAGAAAGAAGAAGACAACAATGGACATACAGGAACAGAGAGAAAAAAAGTCCAGCTATGCATATGGAAGTGGAGAACAGAGCAGAAGACAGAAGATCATGGGATAAATTTAAGCAAGGATTTTCTCACTTGTTCACTCCAACAAAATGGTTAATGCTATTTTCCCATGATATTTGTCGCTTTTATGCTGAAGTTCTGGCAGTCAAGTGAGCACATCTTGCAGAAACCATGTCAAATAGATACTGTGATAATGATATTTTGATGCACAGAAGAAGGAATAGAAATAAAAACAGAAATTTCCAGAGAAATTCAGCAGGTCGAGTAGTACCTTTTATTTTTAAATTCATTTATTCACTGGTGGGACCATATTCATTACTGACTGGCCAGTGTTTCTTGCTCTTCCCTAGCTGCCCTTGAAAAGGTGGTGGTGAGCTGCCTTCTTAAACTGCTGCAGCCCACATGCTGTAGGTTGACCCACAATGCCCTTAAGGAGAGAATTCCAAGATTTTGACCCAGCGACAATGAAGGACGGTCGATAAATTTCCGCGTCAGAATGATGAGTGGCTTGGAGGGGAACTTGTAGGTAGAGGTGTTCCCATGTGCCCTTATCCTTCTAAATGGAAGTAGTAGTGGGTTTGGAAGGAATTCTCGAAAGGATCTTTGATGAATTTTTGCAGTAAATCATGTAAATCCACTACTGCTACTCAGTGTCAGTAGTGGAGAGAGTGGATGCTTGAGGATATGGTACCAATCAAGTTGGCTAGTTTATGCTGGGTGATGTCAAGCTTCTTGAGTGTTGTTGGAGCTACAACCATGCAGGCAAGTGGAAAGCATTCTATCACACTGCTGACTTGTGTCTCACAGATGGTGGACAGACTTTGGAGAGCCAGGACATGAGTTATTCACCACACTATTCTTAGCCTCTGACATATTCTTGTAGCTATTCTGTTTATATGGCATATCCAGTTGAATTTCTGGTCAATGGTAACCCCCGGGATGCTGATGAGGAGGATTCAGTGATGGTACCACCATTGAATGTCAAAGGGCGATGGTTAGCTTATTTCTTATTGGAAGATGGCCATTGTCTGGCATCTGTGTGGTGGAAAGAAAAAGAGAGTTAAAGTTGCAAATTCAAGGACTCCTGTTCACAACTATCAGTTCTGAAAAAGAGTCACTCAACTCTTTTCCTCTTTCTACACATGCTGCTGGACCAGATCAGTTCCTCCAGAACATCCTGTTTTTATTTCAGATTTCCAGCATCTGCAGTTTTTGTTTTTATTTGGGAGAAAGAACCATTGGATTATTTGTTTTGAAAGAGTATGAATGAGTTGAGCTCAAATGCAAGCTAACTCAAACTAAAATAAAGAAGTCATTTCACTCTATAACATATGAATGTTCTGTTTCCTTTTCTTGCTCTCCAGCAAAATATGACATGGGGAATGCTATGGAGAGGCAGTTTTGCCTCAACTCCATATGTTATAGCATTACATTACAAATAGAATTATTCAATACAGCTATTCAGCCTCCAGCTTATCTTTGCCTGTCTAACCTTTATAATGTAAGTAATCATGGTGGCATGATTAAAACTAGGAGCAACCATATTGGGAATTCAGGTTCTGGAGTTTCCACTTGGTTGAGCAATTCAGTAAGTATTCACAAAAATGTAAATAATACAGAAACAGCAAGAGCTTATTGACAAAACCCCTGTATTTTAAAGGCCTTCTCAACATAATGCAAGACATTATGGAACATTAAATGCAATCTTCTTTTCCATGCATAACAGACTTCTACGAGCATTTGAACCAGTCGGTAAAACATTTTTGTCCCTACCCATAAATTTAGCCATGTCCTGAGATTAATTCAATCTCCTTTGGGAGTTCACTCCAAGTTATGTTCATTTGCAGGCCTCCAAGGAACCTCCAAAAATTAAGCTTTTTTTTTGCCACAAGGGTACTATGTCTTTTCTAAAGACTTCTTGATGATTTTCTTTTAACAGGAAACAAACTATTACAATCTCAAGCTATTCAATCTTAACTAAACATGCAGAGTAAAATTTCTTCATGATATTTCTGTTTTGGACTGCTTTAAATAAATTGCAGCAAGTCACCATGTTTAAAAATAAATATTTTTAATGTGTTGTGGTAACTTCAAATTATTGACCATTGGACACTGAGTACAGCTGAATGACTACTTTGTTCAAGCAAAGTAAGGAGAGTATCAGTCTAGTGAGTCCAGAACAAAACTGTGAAGAATACAGAAAAGTAGAGTACATTTACATGATTTTTGGGTCACATAACATCTCATTGTGCAAATTCTAATCTTACATCATATAAAATTAAGAAACAGATGTTCATTCTTGGTAAATACCATAATGTCTCCTTCACCCATTCAAGGAACAATTAATTGAGGTTTTGCCCCATTTCTCATCAGTGTCTGTCACCTGCCCAGATTTCTCCTGATTCCAAGGTGTCTCAGAATGTTTTTGTTAACATTAACTTCTATTTGTACAAGCTGCTTACAGATTCTTGCAGACAGTAACTTTCAGGATCCATAAAAGGATCATCTGGTACAAAGCTCGTTAATTGAAGTCTGCTCTTACTTTTACTTTGAAAATCTCTATTTAGCCCTTATAATCTAAATTCACTCCAAATAAAACATTTTTTGGAAAAAAAATGAATAACCTTAACGTGTTGCCTGATTGTGCTGGTTCAAGGTACAATTTGCATTCTGTGATATCTAAGACATTGCTGTGTAAAGCATATATTGCGTATTCAAATAAATGGCTTATTAACAGTTCAGCATCCCAAACTGCAAGGTTATCTCACAGTGGAAAAAGCAGAGCCTTAAGAAAAGTTGCCTTTTGGACCACAGTCAACAAGCTATGTTTTTAAAATATAATGAATTGATTGTGAAACCAGGTAAAGTATGAAGTGAAGAGCAGCTGCTGTCACCTACCCACCTCTCTCTCTATAGTCCTCAGTGATTGCCAATTGCCACAACTGGTCACTATTATTTCCTTGCTCAAATATTATTACTTTCACACTCTCCCCAACCCCTCAACCCATTCTAACATGATCACCAATCCATCTTCACTCTCTTGAGTACTGGCATCTATGCTGCTACAGCCCAATTTGCATTTACATTTCGTTTATAGCTCATCAGCTCAGGCATCCCTTTCAGACACCTGAAAGTAATTTCAGTAATCTTTGGCCCAAAGTATCTAGATCTACAGCACAAAGCTAATATATTTTCACTTGTTTCTAGTTGAGAAGGTCTATTGGTTATTTTACAATGTTTTGTTATGGCATTTCACAAGTGGATGGTGAAGAATATTATGTCCAATGTAACATTTCGGAAAATTACAACTATTGGGCATCTTTCAATTCTAGAATTTTCTGTCACTTGATTAATTAACATTGATATTGTTTTTTTTTCATTAAATCCATGAAAATTTCATTTCAGACTGCAGCATTTGCCTCTGCTTGTGTTTCTGGCAGCTATGAGTGCCAATTTTATTGTACTCGACAAATGGATTGTAATGATTTTCTTTTTTTTAATCAAGGGATCTCTGACATGGATGATGAAATAACTTCACAGAGGTCATATCCTGTCACCACGTGATCCTTTATTTATGCCTGGAGAGTCCTTGACACTGATCCAGCTCCCTCAGAGCCAGCTCTCAGAGTGAACAGGGTTTCTGACACTTTTGTTCTTCTCTGTCAGTCACGGCTCCCTGTTTAACAGATTAATAGCCCCAGTCAGGGAACTCCTATTCTGTGGGTCCACCTGGCTGACTTTGTTACAATCGCTTAAGATGGCAACCGTAATTGGGCTTACTCCTCATTATATAGAAGCAAGTACTGGGAATGTTGGAAATCTGAAATAGAGAATACTGGAGAAACTCTGTGCGTTTTGGCAGCATCTTTGAAGATAGAAACAAAGAGTCGAAGAGAACTTGAAACAGAGCTGTTTCCCTCTCCACAGATGCTGCCAGACCAGCTGAGTTTCTTCAGAGTTTTCTGTGTTTGTTTCACTCCTTGTCAACCCCTTAACCTAGGTCACAATCTGAGCCCAGAAGATGTACCCAAATAGGTGTTAATATCAGTTCAGTTCAGCATTTTTTTAAACTATTTCCCACTTTGCTACATTACAGACTAGTTGCTAAGCTTTCACAGGGAACAGAAATGGCCCTTTCATTGCTTAATTGTTAATGCCGAATCACGAAAGGGAAGTGAATGAATTCACTCCCCCATGCACTAAAATGAACCTTCACGTCTCTGGCAAAATGTGTAAGTGTTTTTGACCGATCTCAGTACTGTCCAAAAGAATATGTCAAAACTTAATTCACATCTGCACAACTAGCACACAAACAGTCTGTCTCCAAAATCCATGCTGCTTAGTCACTCAAAGTTATAACACTCTGGGAACATCCATCATTATCACCACCCAGTTTTTCATGTGAATAAGTTGAGTGTATTTCTTCCCAGCCAAGTCTGCAAACAACACAATGGAAGTTAGAATATGGAACTCAGAACCAAAATGCATAGTTGGAGCAAATATTTAAGACAAATCTGGACAACCTACATCAGGGAGAAATTATTTGAAGGCTCTGATGAGAGGGTTGGATGAAGGCAATGAGAATCATGTGGAGTATAAACACTAGGAAACCAGTTGAAGCCACTGGTTTCATTGTATGCTACAAATGTGACCCAGTTTGTGTTGAGATGGCGATCATTGCTGTGCAAGCAACAAGAATTTATAATTGTTGATACATCAAACATTGCAGTGAGCTACAAAGATTCAACATCCCAACATAGATCTCCATTCTGTGTTGTTAGCTGAGCCCAGCCAAGTTAGTTGATGGAGCATATCAAATGATTTCCTTATCCCAGGCAACTAACAAAAGGACAATGCTTCCATTTGTCAGCTATATCTGTCCACTTCTTTCCATGATGTGAGGGTGCTGATGTTGGACTGGTGTGGACAAAGTCAAAAGTCACACAACACCAGGCTTTTGGAAGCTTTCGGAGCGCTGCTCCTTCATCAGGTGAAGTCACCTGAAAAAGGAGCAGTGCTCCAAAAGCTTGTGATTTCAAAAAAAACTGTTAGACTATAACCTGGTTTTGTGACTTCTCACTTCCTTCTAGTCATTCTAGTGTTGAGGGTTAAGTAATGGACTATCATCAAGCCAAATAGCATAATGACACCCCATGTCCAGACAAACGTGAATATAAAAACTTTGAGGAAGGATTGGTGGAGAAAGAGATGATTAAGAAAGTAATACATACAGAGCCTAACTATTAATTCTAAATGAGACTTGTTAGAATAGGTCCAATTAAATGTGAAACCTTTATTTGTGAAGGCTGCATTATTGTAAGGCCAGTCACATATGCGCTTCAAACAACAGAGAACTTCAAAGCAGATTGTGCTATGAACAAGTTGCATCCTGTTTCAACTGCCAACTACCACTCAAGTAAATATTTAGTTTTGTTACATGTAAATATTCATGTATCTGAAAAGGTCTTATGTTTTGTCACTCATGCTAGATCATGCAATAGAGTAGTTACATGAGAAGATTTCATATTCTTAAGACAGTAATAAATAAGAACTGAACAAGTAGGAAGGTGACATACAAATTGCATCCAATTCAAAAATAGTTACTTCAACAGCCGTTGCTGAGAACGTATGAGAAGAACCTTTTAAGAATGGGCTAACATCACCGGTTCCTATAAAATACAGAAAAGAACGAATGAAAATTTTCAATAGTTTTGAAAACTGAGTGAATATAGAGGCTGCATATGTACAGAAGCAACCAGTGATGACAATTGGGTGCAACAGGACAAGCTGCAGGAAGCATCTGTGCATATGCCAAAGACCACCATGTTCGGTGTGGAGTGATGTCATCATTAGCACATGGGGGAGGAGGGATGAGAGATGGAGGCTGGGGCTCCTGTTGGAGCAGGACAAAAGCCAGGAGTGGGAGTGGGAATTGGCAGGAAGCCTGCAGCAGGGGTAGCGGAGGAAGAGACCTGTACTGGAAGCCAGCCTCCTTTTTGCTTAGAAGTGACACGAAGTCGAAGGAAAGATTGGAGGCTACAGGGAGATTGAGAGACAAGGCAGCTGCTTGAAGAGCACAAAAAAAAAACTATTTTACTGTGAGATAGTAAAGAACTGTCGATACTGGAGTCAGAGATAACACAGTGTGGAGCTGGAGGAACACAGCAGGCCAGGCAACATCAGAGGAGCAGGAAAGCTGACATTTTGGGTCGGGACCCTTCTTCAGAAATGGGGGAGGTGGAAGGGAGCTCTGAAATAAATAGAGAGAGGAGGGGTGGGGCTGGGGATGGTAGGTGGGATGGTGATAGGTGAATGCAGGTAAGCAGTGGTGGGGATTGGTCAATGAGGTGGGAGGAGCAGATAGGTAGGAGAGAAGACAGACAGGTTGTGTCAGGTCAAGGAGGTGAGGATAAGAGGGAGTATTGGTCATGGGATGGTCCAGGAGAACTTGAGGTTGGGGTGAAAGGTGTCAATAAAGTTGATGAACTGTGCAAGCTCCTTGTGGGAGCACGAGGCAGTGCCGATACAATCATCGAAGTAGCAGAGGAAGAGGTGGGGGATAGTGCCAGTGTAACTGCAGAAGAGGGACTGTTCCATTTATCCTACAAAGAGGCAGGCATAGCTTGGGCCCATGCGGGTTCCCATGGCCACCCCCTTAGTCTGTAGGAAGTGGGAGGAGTTGAAGGAGAAGTTGTTAAAGGTAAGGACGAGTTCAGTTAAGCGGATGAGGGTGTCGGTGGAGGGGGACTGGTCAGGCCTGCGGGAGAGGAAGAAGTGGAGGGGTTTTAGGCCATCTGCATGGGAAATGCAAGTGTACAGGGATTGGATGTCCATAGTGTCAATGAGGTGTTGGGGACCAGGGAACTGGAAGTCTTGGAGGAGGTGGAGGGTGTGGGTCGTGTCCCGGACGTAGGTAGGGAGTTCCTGGACCAGGACGAGAAAATAGAGTCAAGGTAAGGAGAGATAAGCTCATTGGAGCAGGAGTAGGCAGAGACAATGAGTTGGCTGGGACAGTCGGTTTGTGGATTTTGGGAAGGAGATAGAAATGGGCGGTGCGGGGTTGGGGACCGATGAGATTAGAGGTTGTGGGTGGGAGGTCACCTGAGGTGATAAGGCTATGGATGGTCTGAGAGATGATGTTTTGATGGTCAGGAGTGGGATCATGATCGAGGGGGCAGTAGGAGAAGTCGAGGGAGGGTAGGAGGCCTTGGGGTGGCGTCCAGGAGCATGGGGTGTATTGGAGGCGAGAGAAGAGTCCTGTAGAGGGTGGGTTAGACTCGTGGTTAAAGAAATAGGTGCAAAGGCAGAGGTGTGGGCTGCATTATTTTACATCTAGGAAACTTCATTTTGTTGGTTGAGAATCAGCTTTCTTTCTACTCTTTGCACCACCTAGAGGTGGCATTCATAAAATGCTCAGCCGTTTGAACGTTCTTTGAATATGTGCAGGGACAGTGTAGGTAGTCCAAAGAAGTATAGGACCATAAATGGCTGTGGTAGTGATCTTTGTCTATGGAAGATTATACACAAACATAGATGCCAGGGCAGAGGGCAGATCTGCAATATGAACCATCAGCTGTTAGGTCTGTTATTGCATTTTTTAAAAGTCTGAAGGCAATTTCATTTGTAGAGATGACATATCAACTTTTTGGCATTTATCAATATGTCAGTCAGTACCTTTCTTCCGCATGATTAGCCTATGCTTCCTCATTGCCTTTCTGGAGCCTTTGGAAGGACAGTTAGCATCACAAAACCTAGTACTGAGTGACTAAAATGCGAGGCCATGCAGTTATTACTGTTGGATTTGTTGGAACTGAACCAATGAGGAAAAAAAAGGTGTAGATACCGTTCCCTTCTAACATCCAGATTAATTCTGTATAATTTATGTAAAGCATTCAGAGCTCATTGTTCCATCACTGCAATTAGTTCTGAAGCTAATTAATATATTTCTCGACTGACCAATTTCAAATTTATGAGCACATTGTGCCTGCAGCCAATCTTTTCCATCTCGAGATTTCTGCCAACACTTTTCCGTCAAATGGAATTAATTTATTTTCTTATCCATTCGTAAAATAAAACAGCATCAAAATAATTATCCCTTTGTTCACTAAGGAATCATCGTGCATAAAATTAAAAACTTCATGAATACAGAGACTGTGTATTTTTTTAAACGCTGCGGAGAAAATATATAAATTTAAAGATATTTATTTGGCATATCTCCTCCAGTAAGTAGCAATTGCTAAAATGGAAATTAGGAAACTTCCCCAGTAGCATAGCTAGTAAAAGCAGTGTAATCAGTGTGCAAAATTTAGCCATGCGATTTGATGGTTTCTGGTTCTAATCTCCATGTGTGCTGAGTGAGCTGACATGTTAGTATCAGCAATGAGATAGTTTTAATGGAGCAGAAATTGAGCTTCGGTGATGGTGCCAAATGGGTGATAGTAACAAGCAACTCACTCCTCTTGCCCAATGTGAATGGGAAATATTTCTATTGAGATATAAAATGAACTGTTGATTCACCATATTTTGAATTGCTGTTAATTACCAAATTCACTGTTTTGTTAAATAATATACTAAGGAAGGACTCAGGGCTACATAGAATCCCTAATCATTCTGTAGGACATGCAACAACACATCTAGAATGAGAGGTCATAGTTTTAGCCTAAAGAATGACAGATTTAAAATAGGGATGAGGAAGAATTACTTCTGTCAAAGGGTTGTGAATCTGTGGAATTCATTACCCTAGATTGGATGCCAGAGCAATGAATAAATTTAGACAAGATAGATTTTTAATTAGTGTGAGTTTAAGGGGTTACAGGCAGGAGAGTGGTGTTGAGGCCGAGATGAGATCAAATCAGCCATAATCGTATTAAATGGAGCAGGCTCGAGGGGCTGAATTGTCTATTCCTCTTTCTAGTTCTTATGTTCTAGCAATCAGTTATTAGCTCCAACTGGCTGCATCCCATAACTGAATCTCATACTTGCTATTAATCTCTGTGCTTGTGCTCAAAATACAACAATGTAGTCAAGATGCTGAAGGATGTCAATTATATGTAAGTAGGCAGCTTATGATAAATGAATGAGTTCAGAAGGATGGCAAATTATGAAAAGGCATATGCTTGCATTTATTCCATTCACCTGGTATCTTAGCTGCCCACTAGTGTTTATATTACTAAAAGTGGAGGTACTAATAACATGCACTAACCGAATTCCTGTTTGAGTCAGGCAAATAATGATAATAAGCCCAGGTCTTCAAAATGCTTTGAGCATTACCCTGACAGGAAGGGGTAAGAGTTCTATCCCCTACTCCATGTATGGTGCTTAAGTCTGACAGAGAGCTAAAATTTTCCCTTAAATTCGAAGAAATTAAAATAATATATTGTTACTGGCACAAAGTTCTTAAGTTATATGAAAATATAATGTCATTTGGTAATACAGAACTTGAGTATTGCTGAAAAAGACACAATCGGAGTCAGCCTACCTGGCTTAAAATTAAATGAACCAGTCTGTTACTTGTCAATTTGCATTAAAGGGTGAATTCTCCATAGCAACATCTCGACTAATCAGAGTCCACTTGCCAATCAATCAGAAATATCATTTCACGCAGCAATAATGTTGGTTTTCCCCTTGAATTGGTATTCTTGCAAAATGTCTTGATGAATGCAAGATGTAATTTTGAATTACATTTATTTTTTAAAAGATATTTATTTGGCATATCTCCTCCAGTAAGTAGCAATTGCTAAAATGGAAATTAGGAAACTTCCCTGGTAGCATAGCTAGTACAAGCAGTGCAATCAGTGTGCAAAATTTGCCACGCGATTTGATGGTTTCTGGTTCTAATCGCTTATGTATTTTTTGAAGCAAAACTCAAAATGTCTTGTGGTGTGTTTTATACTGTTGTGACACTTAGATTATATTGTTTTGTCTTTTTCATTTTCTGAGAATTCTTTTAATGGTTTCTTAATGAAACATTCTGAATGTAAATAGGAAAGCACGCTATATGAGGATAAAAGCAACTGCATGTGAAGGAAATCTGAATTGAAAACAGAACGCGCCAGATAAACTCAGCAGGTCTGAAAGCATCTGTGGAAAGAGAGACAGAGTTAATTTTTTGACTCCCATGACTCTGAAGTAGACCTGAAACTTCTCTCTCCAGAGATACTGCCAGACCTGCTGAGTGTTTCCAGCACTTTCTGCCTTTATATGATGTTGAGGCGGAAGGCTCAGTAATATCTGAATGTCATTTGTGGCTTACACTGAACTTTCTCATGTGCTGAACACTGCAGTAATGGGTGGATATATTACTCTCAGATGAGAACAAACAGGGATTCTACTTCACCAATCACTATCCACAAGGGGTGGTTGAACATGCAGCTGACTTTCATTCTGGAAGCTTAAATATAAGGAGTAGTTATTGAGTGAAGTTTCAGAAATTGTTAGCTCTTATAGATTTTCATCCCAAAATGAGTCAAGAGCTTCAGGAGAGAAGGTGACAATTGAAAGTAATATATTTTGATAATGTCTTAATGCATTTGACGACATGAGGCACAATAGGTTGGACAGTGGCATGAAGTCTTTTAAATCATTACTGCTTACTTAGTAAGCTGTAATCTCCATCAGAGTGGTCAGATAGGTGCTCTTCACCTGCTTGAATTTGGAGGTGTAAAAAGGAAATTTATATGGACAATGATCCAGTTTTGTCCTGCTCATCAACTGGTGTAATAATTTAGCAGAAATGGTATGTAATTACAAAGCATTAATGAACAGAAATAACAGTTGTGCTGCATCGTTCTCAACTGTTTATTGATACAGAAGTTCATAAATTCATGATACTCATTAAAAATTCTGAGTAGTTGAGAATATTCACTTTCTAAACGCATTTAAAACTACAAAATTCAGCATTATTGGTAAATCTTTTATCAGTGTGTCAATATGTAATTGACACAGAAATTACATATTTGCAAAGTTTCTAAACAGTGCATTGGGAATTTGGTAGCACGGAGTTTATATAATTCTTGGTGTTTTTGGGGATCTTTTGCCAAAGTTTTCACAGATTAGCAAGTGATTAGAGGATCCTTGAAAATGAACGCCAGTCTCACTGAAGAGTTTCTGAATTTTTCAGGTTCCAATATGTTACCAGCATTGTCTGATGTACTAATCTTATTTTCTTCACTCCCCTTCTCCACCTTCCTTTCTCTTGAGGTCTCCTCTCTCTTGTCTCTATTTTCTTCCTTGTTGTCCTGCTCTCCCTTGTAAGTATCTATATTCAATTTAACCCTTATCTGCCAGTGCAGGTACATGTTAAATTTGCTGACTTACTTAAAGGAATTTGCCCTTTCCTGCATCCTTGCTACGTAGCCTGAACCAATCTAAACAATTTAACTTTTATCCCAATGCAGTTTGTGAAACCATGTTGTGTGCTAATCAGCTACTCAATTTGCCTATAAAACAGTGATGACAATTTCAAAATTAGTTGACAACAAAGATTCTATTAAGCAAACTGCAGATATGAAGCATGCTATATAAAGACAATTTACTTCTTTCCAAATAAAAAATTAACTTTGTGCAACAGATAGATTTGTGTGGAAGGATTGCCTGAAATGTGATTTGTATAGATAACACATATTCAAATCAAGGAAATAAATGATGAATGTTTCCTTGGGTCAAGGTCTTGAATATGTCAGTTTAAGTTTAAGAATAGTTTAAGTTAAGGCACGAGGAAGACAATTTTGAAAACCTAAACTGTACTAAGTGACTGGCTTATATAAGTATGTGTACAGTATAATATAAGAAGTGACATGAACTGAGTTGCATTTTCTTGCTTCCAATCTTTTTGAATGTTTTCTTGTATAACTGGCAATCATAGTGAAGAAAGTATTATTCAAAAAGTCCATCACTCAAACTGTTACGTGACAAAATACTTGGGTGTTTTATTGCTATGTATAACTAATTTATGAATATGTGTGGTAACATATTAATTTTCGAGTCATAGTTATGGAAGTTATGGCCAGGCATTTGCTTAGTGTTGACATATAAAATAAAGAATTTTGAGTTCTGGTGGGAGTGCTTGATTGAGCAAAAAGGAAAGAACTGGCTGAGGAGAAAATACATGCAGAATTTTGCCTGGTAAAAGGCAATTATATCAGAGGGCTGTTGACTCCTTTGTCCTTGCTAACAACTACTGCATCACTAAATTTCTTTGCTGTTCAGAGTCCTTGAACATACTGCCATCTCACAGTTGCATACCAATACTTCTCAGAAAACTTGTGTTTGAACCTCATTGATCCCATTTCTGTCCCTGCCTCTGATTGAAGTCTCGGATGGCAGCCTATGTGACTGTGACAGCAGTAAGCTATTCCTTCTCCTCCTGCTTGATACATCTGCACTGTTGACCAAACTATCCTTCTCAAACTCCTGACCACCATCATCCACCTTGGTGGGTCGCTTATCTTGAGACCATAAGACGTCAGAGCAGAAGTAGGTCTTTGAGTCTGCTCTGCTACTCATTGTGATTACTTTTCATCTTTCAGTTAAATGGCTGACCCCTGATTCTGGGATTATGCTCACTGGTCCTAAACTCTCCCACAAGGAGAAATAATCTCCGTGCATTTTTTAAGTTCATTTTTGTGATGTGGGGGTTTCTGGCTGGCTGGCATTTATTACGCATCCCTAGTTGCTCTTGAGAAGGTGATGGTGAGCTACCTTCATGAATTGCTGCAATTCACTTGCTGTGGGTTGATCCACAATGCCATTAGGGAGGGAATTCCAGGATTTGACCCAGCAACAGTGTAGGAACAGCAATATATTTCCAAGTCAGGATGGTAGGTGGCTTGGAGGGGAACATGCAGGTGGTAGTGTTCCCATGCATCTGCTGCCCTTGTCCTTCTAGACAGAAGTGGTCATTGGTTTGGAAGGTGTTGTCTGAGGTTCTTTAGTGAATTTCTGCAGTGCATCTTGCAGATAATACACACTGTTGCTCCTCAGCGTCAGTGATGGAGGAAGTGGATGCATGTGGATGTAATGCCAATCAAGCGGGCTGCTTTATCCTGGATGTATCTACCCTGTCAAATCCACTAAGGATCTGGTATGTATCCATAAAGTTGCTTGTCATTCCTCTAAACTTCAATGTGTACAGGGCCAATCTACTCCACTCTCCCTGTAAGAAAATCCCTCCGTACCTGGGATTAATCTAGCGAATTTTCTCTGGATGCCTCCAATTGCCATGATGCAAGAACTCCCAACTCCCTCTGTGCTGCAACTTAATATAGGTTTTTCTCCATTTAAACAATATTCATCACGTCTGTTCTTCCTGCCAAAGTGCAAAACCTCTCGTTTCCACATATTACATTTCAGCTATCAAGTTTTTGCCCAATCACTTAACCTGTATATATCCCCCGCAGACCCTTGTGTCATTCTCACTATTTGCCTTCCAACCTATTTTTCTATAATCCACAAATTTGGCTATATTACATTCACTTCCTTCATCTATGTCATAATATGTTTTGTAAATAATTGTGACCTGAACATCAATCTCTGTGATATTCCACAGGTTACAGGTTGCCATCCTGAAAATGCACCCCCTTATCCCAAATCAGGTTCTTCTATTAATTAGCCTATCCATTATCCAATCTAAATTAGTATCTCCAATACAGTAGGCTTTTATCATATAAAGTATTTTAATTGTGATACCTTCTCAAATGTTTTCCAGAAATCCAGAAATATTACACTCCAGGTTCTTAATTCCAGATATTTATTGAATTCAATTTCCACCATCTGCAGTGGTGGGAATCAAACCCAGGTCCCCTGGATATTACCTGGAGTATTACCTAGATATTAATAGCCCAGTGACAATACCACAAGGCCATTGTTTCCCCATCAGAATGTAAACTAACTAGCCTATAGCCACCTGTTTGTTGTCTGCTTCCCTTTTTGAATATGAATTTCTCATTGACAGTTTTCCAACCCACTATATCTTTTCCAGGATCTAAAGATTCTTGGTTGATTACTACTGGGCTATCCTCTATTTCTATAGCTCTCTAGATGCATTCCGTATTGGTCTTCAGCCTTGTTAGTTTCCCTGGCATGGTTTCTCTGGTGATAGTTAATGTATTTATTTCCTCTGTCAGTTTTGATCCTTGATTATTTAATATTTTTGGAATGTTATTATTATCTTCAGCATTGAAGACTAAAGCAAGGTATTCAGTCAACTTCTCAGCCATTTCCTGGTTCCCAGATATTATTTCCTAAGCCTCATTCTCGAAGGAACTTAGGTTCATGTTGGGTGAGAATTAGATTTATAATTGGTAATTCACTTGGTTAGATTCTTATCCATTCAGTCATAGCCAGATAATCACTTAAAAAGGCTTCTCTTCCTGCTCCTCCATCATTACCATTATGTTCCTTGAAGATCTGTCCTTTTTATTTTCCAATTTCTCCTTATATGTTGTCCCTCAATGATCCTATCCACAAACATACCATTGGTTTCCCTATGGCCTTTGATGGCACTCAGTTTGACCTCACCACTAACTCTCTCAACCCCTTTACTGTCTCAATGTCAAGCTGTTGTTCAACACCTGGTATTCAATGTGCCAAAACAAATGCAGCTAAATAACAGGAAGACCAAAGCCACTGTCATTGGGTCCTAGCACAGAATTCACTCACATCCTTGAGACTGTCTGAAGCCACACCAGACAGCTGCCAATCTTGCTTTCATAGTTGGCTCCAGTAGATATTTTATATATCCGTGTGATCTCTAAAGCTGTCTCCTTTCATGTCGATAACATCATCAAATTCTAATCCTGCCTCAGCTCATCTAGCGCTGAAATTCTCCATGCACATGTCACCTCTTTATTTGACTATTCCAAAATCATCAGGCTTTTACATTCTCCCCTCTGTGAACCTGAGGTGAACAACAGATTCAAGAACAGCTCCTTCCCTGCTGTTGTCAGACTTATGAATAGACCTCTCATAGAGTTGATCTTTCTGTGCACTTTCTCTGTAGCTGTAACACCATATTCTACATTCTATTCCATTTCCCTGATGTACTTATGTAAGGTATGATTTGTCTGGATAGCATGCAAAACAAGACTGCATCTCACTACCTGTGACAATAGCAAATCAAATCAAATAAAAGAAAACTCTGCGGTGAATGTCCTAACTTACATCAGATTTCATTCACTCATCACGTCTGCACTTGCTGTTCTACATTGTATTCTGTTTAAAAAATAACTAGGTTTCAATTTTTTTTTCTCTGACCAGTCATTGTCCAAATCATTCAGGACCTGGAAGAACATGACGACAATGGAAAAATTAGATTTGCAACATCAAGATAAAGGAAAATCTGATTTTGTGCATAAGTTTTTAACAACTAGATGAGAATCTCACTAGTGGCCAGTGAGTTGCTTCATTTTGTACATTAACATCTTATTATTTTGTAATCTCACCTCATTTATATGAAGTTTGCTATTTTCCCAGGCAGTGAAGAGAAAGTAGATGGCAACAGTTTCTGACATGAAACCCTGAGGTGGTACCTGGTCGCTACAACTCACCTGTGTCTTCTCCAGGTGTCTGTCTTGGGAAGCATTCCCCAACACCTCCGGGTATATTGTGTGCAGCAAAGGCCTGCAGCTTTTATTCATCGAAGTTGGCATTGGACATAGGCCAGCCTCAACCACATCTTCACGGCACATTCTCCACTCACTTTCAAAACAGTTCAGCTCTTTGATACTGCACTTTGGAGCTCACCAACATATTTTATTACAGTGCTGCTGTCAGGCCATTTTGCAGACAGGAATAGGCACCCATTTCATGAATTGGAGCAGGATGTATCTCAAGGCTCTTAGCTAGCCTTATTAACTTTCAGTCACTTTGCACCTACATGAATGCTCAGGGCATCAATGCTTTGCCTTGCCTCACCTCACATTTTTCTGAATTGCCACTTCATTTGGAAATTAAAAGCTG
>NC_063343.1:67615220-67635606 GCF_021869965.1 Rhincodon typus
CTGACGTTTTGGGCCTAGACCCTTCTTGGTCTCGGCCCGAAATGTCAGCTTTCCTGCTCCTCTGATGCTGCTTGGCCTGCTGTGTTCATCCAGCTCTACACCTTGTTATCTCAGATTCTCCAGAATCTGCAGTTCCTACTATCTCTAAAATGGAGCCTGCCAGCTTTGGAATTTTGGGCAGATGATCCTTGGGGCATTTGTAGCTCAAGGGTCCAGACATGCTGAGAGTGTCCTGACTAGATTTGAAATACTCTTTTTGGCTTAGGCATCCACAGTGTTGAGGGTTGCAGGCAGGTTGGAAGTAGGCAAGCCAGGCAACTCTGGAAAGTCCTGACAAAAGATTTCTGGTGTTCTGCATATGGTTCCTTCTCCAGCTAGGCACCTCCTGATCTCACCCTGTCTCCTAATGAAAAAAGTACTCGGAATAAGGTCAAGATCCTTCACTGCCCTATCGTAAACCTTCTTCTTTTGGGGTTAGGTTAAGTTTTCACGGCTTTTTCGCTTTGAGCAAATTGACGTTATTCAGTGTACTATAGTATATTAAGAGGAAAGCATTCACTTTCCCTCAAAAGTGAGAGGTTTTAATTTTTGATGATGATTCCACATAGGTTATTATCCATATTTTACATTGAATCACAGCATTCCTTTGAGTTTTAGTGGCATTTTCGCCTGTGCTATACAGTACTCTGTCAGAAGGTTAGCTTTTTTCCCATTTACTCATGGAACATGGGCATTCTTGTCTGGCCAAGTATTTATTGCTCAAACTTTGTTGCCCTTGAGAAGATGGTGGTGAGCTGCCTTCTTGAACTGCTCTAGTCCATGTGCTGTAGATAGACCCACATTGTTGTTGGGGAGGGAAGTCCAGGATTTCGACCAATCAACACTGAATGAAAACAATATATTTCTAAATCAGGGTGGGTTGTGGCTTGGAGGGAAACTTACAGATGATAGTGTTTCCATGTATCTCCTGCCTTTGTCCTTCTTGGTACTGACTGTGAATTTGGAATGTGCTGTCTAAGGATCTTTGGTGAATTTCTGCAAAGCATCTTGTCAATAGTACACACTGCTGCTCCTGAATATTGGTGATGGAGGTAGTGGATATTTGTGGATGTGGTACCATTCACACAGGCTGCTTTGTCCTTCTTCAGTGTTGTTGAGGCTGCACTTATCCAGGCAGGTGGGAGTATTCCATTAGACTCTGACTTGGGCTTTGTAGACCATGGGCAGGCTTTGGGAAGTGAAGAGGTGAGTTACTTGCTACAGCATTCCTAGCTTCTGACCTGCTCTTGTAGCCACTGCATTTATATATCCAGTCCAATTCAGTTTCTGGTGAAAGGTAAGCCCCAGGACGTTGACAGTGGGGGACACAGTGATGATAACACCATTGAATGTTCGGGGGTGGTGGATAGATTTTCTCTTATTGGAGATGTCATTGCCTGGCATTCATCATCTCCAATCAGGATAAGTTTCATTCTTATCAACCAACTTATGATTTTAGATAATGCAGTGATGCTCAACATCAAGTATGAAATGAGTTGGATTACCATTAACTTGTATGATTTCTGTTGTATCTGGTTCAGCTGAGTCATCTATTACCTATAAGAATAGGAGAGGAGAAGCTCAGTCTTGAAAAGCAAAGAAGGTTTATTAAATAACACTTAATAGCTTGTTACTTATATAAGAGTTTTTTGTGACACCTGAGGCTAGATTTAAGTATAGGTTCAAGTTACTGTTTAGCTACATTTATTTTAGTGCTGGATTTGCAACCGGAACTGGAACTAAATTAGCATTAAAAGGGGCTAACTTTTCCCAGGAATAGTCCTTTATCTTCTGATGGGTGGGAATTATCACATGATGGTAGTTAATTCTTTCAGTTCCTAATTGCTTTATGCAACAATCTATTGTTTTCATCATGTTCATTGTATTCATGTGTAATTTATTTTACAGAAGTGGACGACATTAAAGCATCTCCAAATCTGGAAGATGGCTTACCTACCTGGGCTCCCAGGTTTGGATCACAGCATGTTGAAAACTTGGAACCTGATGAGTATCAGTCTAACATCTACTTAGGAGGCACTCCAGTCATGTTATCCAGCAGACAGGATCAAGTTGTTAAGCAGGATGGGCAGCATTCTGCCTCTTCCGCTAAAAAGAAGAAGAAGCGCACTAAACGATCTGAAAAGCGAGAGAGCAAATCTACCAAGGAGGAACCAGAAAATGAGTAATCCCATTTGCCACAGCAAGCTGGTAACTCTCAGTAACCAGGTCAGATCACCAGGGTAGACACAAGGGTTCAGTAAATTCAATTTAATGTCACATTTGGAAAATGTATTGTTGTGTGCCCTCAAGTGCTATTTTTTTTTGAGTTGGATGTTTTATAATTCTAGTTAAAGTGTTTTATTTAGTATTGCTCTACTTCTTATGTCAAACAACATTCATTTCTTCTCTGTTCAACTGTAAGCACAGAAAAGCCAATGGCAAAAGCAATGTAAAAAATATTCTGCTAACATACCACCTAAGCCAACACCTTTTTTGTGAAATATGTATTATTAATTTTTATGTCCTTAGTGTCATGCCTCAAGGTCTGACCACGAAACAGTTTAACTGTACTATACATGTTTAAAGTTAAAAATTATATGTCAGTGAATATTGATTAAATCTTGAAATAACCAGCTGAAGAAACAATCAAAATTCACCTGAGAAGAGTGAAAACAAATGTATACAAAATCTAAAAGCTGTGTTAAGCAGTGCTTATTTCCAGTGCCAATGCAGAGTTTTATTCCACAGGAATCTGAATGAAACAGTTCTTGAATCAATGCATGTCATGCCAAACTAGTGGCTGCAATTTCACCATGTCTCAATAAACTGTGACTTGGATTGAAGAACAGCATGTATTTGCCATTACTTTTTTGGTATTTGAACATCTGACAGTTTGAGATATTTTCCTGTCTTTGTAAAGTCAGAGAAAATAATCTTATTGAATTATTATCAAGACTTGAAAGCAAAATGAATGAAATTTCTTTAAATACACATTCAGAGCAAAGTGCACCTTTGTGTATCTAACAGAATGTGGGAACGACAGTAAGCTGGCTTCAGCTACCCACTTTAGTTAGGTCAGTCTATTACTGCTTAATATTCATATGAAGCATTTTGTACATTATTGACATTGGTGATCATAAGAAGACATCATTTTTCCCCATCACCTGCGGCCAACTATGCATTTTGTTACATTTGTACCAAAGGCGGTTTTCTTTCTCAATCATTTCTAATGTAACCTTTTATGCTTAGCCTCTTTTCAGATGTATTCTGTTTTTGCATGTCTAAGTAAATGTGATCAGGACAATCTTTACCATGTATGTGTTTTTAATGGCTAATTTTTTTCACTTCTATAGTTGTCACAGCTTTCTGCATACAGATAAGTATTCTGTCTTAACTAAAGTAGCCTTTTATTCATTCCTCAATATCTATACATCTATAATTGTGTCACACTGTTTGCAGCTGTGTGAGAAAAAAAAAATCAGCCTTATGGAGCTGAAATGCAAATTCCTAGCTGGTGTTTTTATTCAACAGCAAAACTTTTAAAGTAGGTAAACATCTAAGGCCGCAAGCAAACACTTTATAGGAACCAACACAAGCCGAAAAAGGAGATATTATGAGGGTTGAACAAAAGCACGTTAACGAGATAGATTTTGAGGAAGATCTGAGTTGTGGCAGATATTGAAATATTGAACGGTTTAGGAAGGAAATTGCATAGCCTAGAGTTATGACAGTTGAAACTGTGGGTCACCAATTTTAAGATTTGTGAGTGAGCAGCACAGATGGGGCCAGACTTACAGGAATACAGATTGTTCCAACTGTTATGGGACTAGAAGACGTCATTTAAATAGAGAGAAAAAGAACACATAGGGATTTTAATGCAAAGTAGAGAATTTTAAAATTGAAGCATTGTTGGATCAATACTCTAATTAGATCAGAATTCACAAGAATCATGGATAAATAAGACTGGTTAGATTGTAAGCCTCAGAATTTTTAATTAACTGATGTATGTCTGGTCCAAATAATGCTTCATTCAACTTTATCGGTACAAAATGTAATTTATTTTAAGATTAGCAGAAATATTTCCTAATAAAAACAATATCCACAAACAAAACACAGTTGAAAGCTTTCAAATTAACACAGCCAAGTCAATTCCCTGGAAATGCAATTACACCCAGAAATGTTACATGCTGTATTGACCCGATGCCATCTCACATTCTCTACTTGTTTCCACAAACAGGCTAGTTATGTAGAAAATTGTGAGATTTTCAAGTAGCCCCATGAATAGGTCCAGAACACAGTTTTATCAGTCACCATGTTGTAAGAATCCTGTTCTCTTCATAAAAATTTATGAAGTAGGAATCGGTATAGGCTACACAGTCCTTAACTAATTCTCCACTATTCAATAAAATAATGACTGACCTTTTACTTCAGCTCAATCCTACTGCACAATCCTCAATACCTTTATTCATTTACAGTCTCCACGGAATTCTCCAAAAACATTCACCAATAAAAGGGTTTACTATAATAGAAAATTGGGAAGATCAGCTCTAATTCATATTAAAGCAAAATACTGTGGATATTGGAAATCTAAAACAAACACAGAAAATGTTGAAGAAAATCAGCAGATCTGGTAGCATCTGTGGAGAGAAAAAGGCCCTGAAAATGCCTTAAAGAATTTTACTGCCAACTGAACCAAGTGTGTATGTCCAGACAAAATGGAGGAAATACAGTAAATGTAATGCCTTCTTAAAACTCAGAGGCATTGTGTAGGCACAATTTCAGCATGTCATAATGAACATTTTCTCATGTATTTCAGAGTTTCCCTTGAGTATTGAAGTAAACTATAATAACTACTTGCATTTATATGGAACATTTACCATAGCAAAACATCGCAAGGTGTTTCTCAGGAATGTTATCAGCAAAATGTAACACTAGCCACTTATGGATATTTTAGGATATATGGCCAAAATGTTGAAGCAGTACTTAAATTGTACGGAACATCTGAAAGAAAGAGAAATCGGTAAAGAAGTGGAGAGGCTTAAGGAAGGGATTCCAGAGTGTGAGGCTGAGGCAGCTGAACACAGAGCCATCTTTCAAATCAAAAATGCACAAGGGCCCACAATTGCAGGAATTCAGTGATCTGATAAGTTGTAATGTTGAAGGAGGGAAAGGCAATGCCACAGAGTGATTTGAAAATAAAGTTAAGAATTTCATAAAATTGGGAATACGGGTTCTGGGAAGCAATGTAGATCAATGAGTACATCAACAATATGTTAACCAGAACTCAGAACATAAGAAATAGGAGCAGGAGTAGACCATGAAGCTGCACAAGCACACAACTCCAGGAATCATATGAATTAGGATAGGGGCAGTATGGCTTTTCACATGAGTTTAAGTTTATTGAGGATGGAGAATAGGAGACCAGGCAAGAGAACTTAACAATTGTCAAATTGATATTGTTTGATATCCATTCCTTGCTAATATACTCAATTGTAAAAAGGGCATAAAAAATTTCACCTTGTGATTCACAAATACTATTTTCTGAAAGGTCTTTAAGTGAAGGTTAGTGATGATTTTAAAAGTTATGTACTTTGATTGGAATAAATCTTCTTGAACAATTCCTGAGAAAATAGCAGTTCTTTGTCTCCTGACCTTGCTAGCTTCGAACATTCATGTTCAATAAAGTCTATATAATAAGAAACCACATAATTAAAGCAACCTTCTATCTTGCTCCTTCCTCTAGTTTCACCAGCCTTGTTCTCCACTGCTACTTAACTTCTCTTTGCTCCTTCCATCAGCAGGAAACACGGGAGAAGTAGATGGCGGGTCCTTTCAAAAATTTTCAGTGACATGTATAGTGGGGTGGCATGAGGGGATTATTTTCTTGCTTGATCATTCCTATGATTAATTTTTCCTGGTTGATTTGGACACTACAGGCCAATTTTTCCTTCTATCCTCATAAAGTTTGAGTACTGATACAGACTCAGGAATGCTGAGAAAGTTATTGACTGCAGCAACATAGCTCTATGCCTTCTGGAAAAGAAGGAAAATAAATTGAGTTGGCTGGGAATTGTTATTTTAGATAAGGATGGTTATTTTGCAATTGGATCTGTATTAAATTCAGACAGGTTACAGCTAATTTTGCACTTCGATTAGAAAAGCAATCTTAAATTGTGAATGTCTGAAACAATTTCTGAACACTACAAACCTGAAATTATACAGTCTTATAACAATATATTCTCAAATTACTTTATCTTCTAAAATTGTAGGTTGCTGAGTTTTTGACAAATATAATATATTACGTCTCAATTTCTTCAGTTTGACATTTAAAAGATTTTCTTCTGCTTTATAAATAGAAAGGTGACATGCACTTTCAATTTAATGAAAGGGAAATATTACACTCCCTATAGACTATGACAAATGACTGACAGTCTAGATAACAGCCATGGTCAAATACCCTACTTCGACTGCGTTACCTTCAATCTGCACAATACAGAAAAAATATAAGTCCCTATTGTCAGTTACATTATGCTACTTACCCGAAAACCTCGAGTTACAATTGATTGGATATCGTCACAAGTGCTTTGTTACTTGCTACCACCTGTTCCTGAAATTGAATATTTGTATTATTGTTTTTCTCTAATTTTACAGAAGGGTTGCCAAAGTATATGCATTTGTATAAAATAAGCCTTTTCTCATCAGTTTTCTGGGACATGTTTCCTTGAATTCATTTAATTCTATGCATTTCAGTTACGTTTGATTCCCATAACCAGGTCTTTAAGTGCAAATCCAGTGCTATTGCTTTTCAAACATCTGCCTCATACTTCTGCTTGAGTAAATACAAGAAAAAGAAACAACTACAAGCTAACACGCTTGGGCACCAATGAAAGCCTATAGATTTTTTAAATTCTTTATTTGTGTGTGTATATCCCTGGAAGGCAGAACTTTGTTGCCCCTCTTTTATTGCCCTTAAACTGAGTTGCATACTTGGGCCATCAAAAGCCAACTACATTGCTGTGGGTCTATGCTGCCACAACAGACAAGTATATTGGAAGGAAACGAGTATCTGAACTACGATTCATTAAGTTAAGAAATAGAATAACAATGATTCAAATTCAGGCTGTCCAACAATTTATGTTGTTGATATATGTCATCAGTGTCGTATAGCAAGTAAGCAGCAGCAAATGTGAAATAGTGGCCTTTCTTTATTCTTTCTCCCCAATTCCATTCCCTATTAGATCTGGGCATAGGGGAATGTGAGTTCTAAATTTCTCTATGACTCATTCCCACCCCCACCATCCCCCGGCTTTTTAAAGAACCATTAACCCAAAAGTATCGAAGGAATTGTGATACAAAAGTATGATGTTACATCAGGTAATTAACATTGAACTTCTGTATTACTCTGTTGAATATCAACCGAGTCAAAGCAAAGAGGCCGCAAATCAGAATACAAGGGAGAAAACATACAAATAAGAAGCAATAAAAATGTCAATAAACTGCCAACAAGAAACTTTGTAGTATTTATGATGAATCAATTCACAATGCACTGTTAGGAGAAACTATCAAAGTTTGTCATTGACCTCTATTTATTTTAGTACATGTTGATAGAAGTTCCAGATTACTGCATAACATTTGACCGAATCAGTTGCCCAATACCAAGGCACTGGGAATGCAATCTGTCCTCGTGGCATTTTTGGAAACCACATTGCTACTTCACACATTGAAAAACATTGTGGAAGATTGGATAGCACTCTAAAGAATATTGATAGGCTAGTGTTTTCAAGAATAATTCAAGTGCTAAAGATTTCAACCTACATTTTGTCTTGAAGTTCAGAATAATCTATTGTAATCAGTTAACTGTGCTCGTTACCCATATGTAATAATAAGGCATCTTTTAATTTTACAATTCATTATCAGAATGGTAGTGTGATTGACTGAATGGGAACTTACTGCCCATCCCTACTTGTCCTGTGAAAGTGGTGGTGAGCTGCATTCTTAAACAATTGCAGCCTTTTGATGCTGCTAAACCCATGCTGCCATGAGTGGGAGCATTCCTGAATTTCGATTCAGTGACACTAATGGCAATATATTTGCAAGAATGGTGAGTAGCTTGGGGCACTTGCAGGAGTTGATATTCCTAAGTATCTGCTGCATTTGTCCTTCTGCATGTGCGTATTCATATGTTTGGAAGGTGCTGTCTAAAATACCTTAGTGAATTTCTGCAAAACATCTTGGAGATAGTACAAAACACTGCTACTGAGTGTCAGTGTTGGAGGGATTCAATGCTTATGGATGTAGTGCCAATCACATGGGCTGCTTTGATCAGGACGGAGTCAAGCTTCTTCAGCTTTGTTGAAGCAGCACTCATCTAGACAAGTAGGGAGCATTCCAATGCACTCCCACCCTTTTTTAAATTCATTCGTCAGATGAGTGCGTCGCTGGCTAGGCAGCATTTATTGCCTGTCTCTAATTGCCCAAAGGTGTGTTGGAGATGGTGTATAGGGTTTGGGAATCAGGAGGTCAATTACTACAGGATTCCTAGCCTCTGACCTGCTCTTGTAGCCACAGAATGTATGTGACTATTGCAGTTCTGTTTCTGATTGATGGTAACTTGCAGGATGTTGATATTGGGGTTATGCCATTGAATGTCAAGGAATAATGGTTATACTATATTCTCTCTTTTGGAGATGGTCATTGCATTGCACTGTGTAACATAATGTCTCTTGCCATTTGTCACACCAAACCTGGATTTTGTACAGGTCTTGTTGCATTTGGGCATTTACTCAATATCTGAGGATCATGAGTGGAGCTGAGCATTATGTATCATCAATGGAGATCTCCACGTATGACCTTATGATTGAGGAAAGGTCTTGTTGATATAGCTGAAGCTAGTTAGGAGAAGGGCAGAACCCTGAGTAACTCCTACAGAGATGTTCTGGAGCTGTAGTGACTAACTTCCAACCACCATAACCATCTTCCTTTGTGTGAGGTATGACTCCAAACAGTGGGGACATTTTCTCTGATTCCCACTGACTCTAGATTTGCTAAAGCCCCTTGATGCCTCATTCAGTCAATGCAACATTGATGTTAAAGGCAGTCGCTCTCATCTCAACTCTGGAATTCAGCTCTTTTGTCCATTTTTGGACCAAGGCTGTAATGAGGTCAGGAACTGGAAGGTCCTGGTGAAATCCAACTGGGCTTCGGTCAGCATGTTATTGCTGAGCAGGTGCTGCTTGACAGCACTGTTGATGATACCTTCCGTGTCTTCTTTGATGATGGAAAGTAGATTAATGGGACTTCGGCTGGGTTAGATTTGTCATGTTTTTTATGTACAAGACATATTTGAGCAATTTTCCACGTCATCAGGTAGATCCTAGTGTTACAATTATCCTGCAATGGTTTGACTAAAGGTGCAGTAAGTCATTGAGCATAAGTCTTCAGGACACTTTCAGGAATGTTGGCAAGGCCCATAGCCTTTGTTGTATCTTGTGCCTCCAGCCCTTCTTAATACAATGTGAATTTAATTGAATTAGGTTAAAACTGACATCTGTGATGCTGGGAACATCTGGAGGAGGCCAACATGGATCATTCACTTGAAACTTCTCGCTGAAGGTTGTTGTGAACGATTTAGCCTTATCTTTTCCACTGACATGCTGGGCTCTCCCATTATTGAGAACAGGGATATTTGTGGATCCTCCTTCTCGACTATTTTGTTTAGTTGTCTGTCACCATTCTCAACCTAGTTTTGACAGAGCTACAGAATTTAGATCTGATCCATTAGTTGCGGAATTGATCAGCTCTATCTATCACTTGCTGCTTATGCTGTTTGGCAAAAAAATCCTATTTTGTAGCTTCATCAAGTTGATTCCTCATTTTTAGGTATGCGAGGTGCTGTTTCTGGCATGCCCTTCTGCATTCTTCATTGAACCATTAAAATGGCAATGTAGTGGGTGGTTTTTCTGAACAGGCTACAAGTTTATGGGTTCCTTTTCAACTGCTGCAATACACTACCTTAGACATTTACAGACCCTCAACAGCTTTTTTGTTAGTATGTTGGAGGCACTGTTATAAGTGAGCAATAAATTTTAGTGTACTCCAGACAGTACATCCACAACTGTCATTCTCAGGTTGATGACAATCATGCAAATTCTGTGCATGAAATGTTTGGTCTGTATTACTTTTTGGTACTGAGAAAGCTCCAAGAATCTTCCCTACTCTAAACACAGATATCAAATATGCTGAATTTTATTGGTCCACTGTAGTCAGGTTGAGAGGCAAGAGACCGAGGAAAATGATGGTGGAAGGCATTGGGAGATGAGCCTGAAGTGGACAGCCAATTGAATTAACTAAGGGCCCAATTAAGAACTGAAAGAACTGCGGATGCTGTAAATCAGGAACGAAACCAGAAGTTACTAGAAAAGCTCAGTAGGTTTGGCAACATCTGTGAACAAAAAAATCAGAGTTAACTTTTCGGTAATGGAGACCTTAATTGCAAGAGATCGGTGTGGTTGGAAAATTTTGGCCTAAAATGTCTGTCTTATTCTGTTAAAAAGCAGCAAACCTAGGACTGGGAAAAATTTTAAATTCAGCAGAGGAGGACAAAGGGTATAATTTGGAAAGAGGAAATAGAATATGAAAGTAAACTTGCAGAAAACACAAAAAAAAGGCTGCAAAAGCTTCTATAGATATGTGAAGAGAAAAAGACTGGTGAAGACAAATGTCTGTCCCTTCCTGTTAGAATCAGGTGAATTCAAAGACAATAAAGAGATCGCAGACAAGTTGAACAAATACTTTGGATCTGTCTTCACAAAGGAGGACACAAATAGCCTTCAGGAAATGTTAGGGGATAGAGGGCCAAGCAAGAAGGAGGAACTGAAGGAAATCCTTATTAGTCAGGAAATGGCATTGATGAAATTGATGGGATTGCAACCTGGTTGAGTCCCCAGGGCCTGATAATCTGCATCCCAGCATACTTAAGGAAGTGGTCCTACAATTGGCTAATGCATTGGTGATCATTTTCCAGCATTCTGGAGACTCTGGAAGAGTTCCATTAGACTGGAGAGTAGCTAATGTAACTCCACAACAAGAAATTATAGGCCGGTTAGCCTGACATCGATGGTGGGGAGAATGCTGGAGTCAATCATTAAGGTTGTAACAATAAGCATTTGGAAAGCAGTGACAGAATCAGTCCTGGTCAGCATAGATTCACTAAAGGGAAATCATGCTTGACAAATCTTCTGAAATTTTTTGAGGATGTGACCAGTAGAGTAGGTAATGATGAATCAGTAAATGTTGTGTATCTGGACTTCCAAAAGGTTTTGACGAGATTCCATGCAAAAGATTAGTAAGGAAAATTAAAATTCATGGTAGCAGAGATAATGTATTGACATGGATGGAGAGCTGGTTGGCAGACAGGAAGCAGAGAGTTGGAATGAATGGATCATTTTCAGAAAGGCAGGCAGTGATGAGTTGGGTGCCACAAGGTTTAGTGCTGGGAGCTCAGCTGTTCACAATGTACATTAATGATTTGGATGCAGGAATTGAATGCCATATCTCCAAATTTGCAGATGACACTAAGCTGGGTGGCAGTGTGTGCTGGAGGATGATGCTAAGAGGTTGCAAGGCAACTTGGACAGATTGGCTGAGTGGGCAAATACTTGGCAAATGCAATATAATGTGGATAAATGTGAGGTTATCCACTTTGGTCACAAAAATAGGAAGGCAGATTATTATCTGAATGGTGGCAGTTTAGGAAAAGCTGAGGTGCAATGAGACCTGGGTGTCATGGTGTCACTGAAGATTGGCATGCAGATGCAGCAGGCCGTGAGGAAAGCTAATGGCATACAGGTCTTCATAGTGAGAGGATTTGAGTATCAGAATAAGGATGACTTGCTGCAGTTATGCAGGGCTATGGTGAGGCCATTTCTTGAGTATTATGTGTAGTTTTGGTCTCCTTGTCTGACATTCTTGCCATTGAGGGAGTCCAGCAAAGGTTCACCAAACTGATTCCTGGGATAGCAGGGCTGATATATGAAGAAAGACTGGATTGACTAGCTTGTATTCCCTGGAAATTAGAAGAATGGGATGGGATTTCATAGAAACCTATAACACCTGATGGGACTCAACAGGCTAGATGTGTGAAGAAGGTTTCCAATGTTGGGCATGTCCAAAACAAGAGGTAAAAGTCTTAAGAATAAGTGATAAGCCATTCAGAACTGAGATGAGGAGGAATTCTTTCACTCAGAGAGTGGTAAAGCTGTGAAATTCTCTTTCACAGGAATCTGTTGAGGCCTCTTCATTGGATATATTCAAGATAGATTTGGACATGACCCTTGTGGCTTAAGGGACGAAGGGATACGGGGAGAGGGTGGAAATGGGAAACTGAGATTCCATGATCAGCCATGATCGTATTGGATGGTGATGCAGGCTTGAACGGCTGAATGGCTGACTCCTGCACCTATTTTCTGTGTTTCTATGTAATATTTGGTACTTAAAATGAAGTATCTATAATTTCCCGGATTGTTTGCTCTGTTATGTTAGATGAGGGGAATTGTGTTGAGCATTGATGGGTGATACAAGCAAAATTTGACAATTTGGTGATTCATGTCACCAATTTTTAAATTATTTGTTAGTTATGTAAAGGTTAATTCAAATACTTCAGCACTTAAATACAGTGACATTCCAAGTTCCCTGCAACCATCTGCCTCAAGACACAAAAATAAGTTTTTCATATATGCTTGCATGACAAATAGTGAAAATATTTAGATTAATTAAATAAGATTCACCAGATTCTGCATTAAACATACTATCCTAACAACAATAATTTGATCTGAATAGGTACTCTTGTGTGATGAAATGCTGCAAAATGTTTTATATGACTTTTACCAGAAAAGGTATGATCGTGAGCCATATATATTATATTCGGTTGCATGATCAAATGTTTGCTTGAAAGAGTAGCTTTTCAGAAGTTTCCTAAAGGATGATTGTGAGACATAGAGGCAGAGGAAATTCTAAAACTTGGGACCAACGCAACTGAAGTCAGGACCATCATTTGTTGATTTGATTTGATTTATTCTTGTCACGTGTACCAACATACAGTGAAAAGTATTGTTTTTGCATGATAACCAGACAAATTATACCTTACATAAGTATATCAGGGTAATAGAACAGAATGCAAAATATCATGTTATAGCTACAGAGAAGGTGTAAAGAAAGATCAACTTTAATATATAAGAGGTCCGTTCATAATTCTCATAACAGTAGAGAAGAAACTGACCTTAAAGCTGTTGGGTGTAGAGCTGGATGAACACAGCAGGTCAAGCAGCATCAGAGGAGCAGGAAAGCTGATGTTTCGGGTCGAGACCCTTCTTCAGAAATGGGGGAGGGGAAGGGGATTCTGAGGCATCCTTAGAAGGGGCTTCGCAGTGGGGTTAAAATTGTTACAGAGAAAGTAGGAACTGCCGATGTTGGAGAATCTGAACAAGGTGTAGAGCTGGATGAACACAGCAGGCCAAGCAGCAACAGAGGAGCAGGAAAGCTGACGTTTCAGAAATGGGGGAGGGGAAGGGGATTCTGAGGCATTAATTCTGAGAATTAGAGGAGTGCAGACATCTCAGCAGGTTGTGGGACTGCAGAGATTTACAGAGATTTAGTGGGTAAAGTTATGGCAGGGTATGAAGCAAGAATGAGAATTTGCAAATCAAGACATGATTGACTGGCACTTGCACAAGGATGATAGAAGGCTGGGACTTGTTAAAAAAAAAAGCAGCAGCAGAGTTTGGGATGGTCACATACATACGGGGAATAGAACACAGGAGACCAGCCAGAATATTGTTGAAATAGTCAAGTCAGTGAAGCACAGAATTTTATAATGAAGAAGGAAGCCATTTGTCCCATCATGTCTGTACCTACTCTCCAAATGAGTATCACAACTTAGTGCAATTCTGCTGTCATTTCTCCACAATCCTGAACATTATTTATGTGCAAAATAATTATCAAATGATTGCTTGAATTGCTTAATTTAATCTGTTTCCACAACATGTTGTGCCCTAATGAACTGAACGACAGTTTGTTTGAAAAAGATTTATTTCCCTCACACTTTGTTTCCTTCTTTTATAAATTCCTTTAAATCTGTGCCCTTTCACTTTGATCCTTTTAGGAGTGGGCTTCTGTCTTTTTTTCTTTATTCATTCACAGGATGAGGGTGTCACTGCTAGGCAGCATTAATTGCCCATCCCTAATTGCCCAGAGGGCAATTAAGAATCAACCACATTGCTGTGGGTCTGGAGTCACATGTACACCACCACATGGTAAGGTTGGCAGATTTCCTTCCCTAAAGGACATTAGTAAACCAGATGGGTTTTTCCAACAATCGACAATGAATTCATGGTCATCATTGGATTCTTAATTCCGGATATTTTATTAAATTCAAATTCCACCATCTGCCATGGTGGGATTCGAACCCAGGCCCTCAGAACATTACCTGGGTCTCTGGATTAACAGTCCAGCAATAATACCACTAGACCATCACCTCCCTGTGCTTAGCCTTCTCCATTCTAATGAAAACAGTCCCATCAACTCCAATCTAGCTTCATAAATTACACTTTTCATCACTGGAACCATTCTCATTAACATCTTCCGTATGCTCTCCAATATGTTCACTTCCTTGCGAAAGTCTGATGCATAGAACAGTACACAGTACTCTTGCTGAGATCTAACTAGTGTCTTATGCAAGTCCAGTGTAATCCCCTTGTTCATGTACTCTGCACCACTGTTAATAAAACCTGTCCATATTTTATTAATAACTCTCTCTATCTGTCTGCCACCTTTATTAATGTATGCGCATATACATCAGGAGTAATAAACTTTATTCCATACTGTCTCTCCATGCTCTCTCTACCAAAATGTATCACTTGACACTTCTCCACAACTAAATTCATTTGTGAACTATCTGCTCACTCCACTAATTTGTGTAGAGTCTAATGTCTGGAGACAGCAAAGGCATGAATAAGGGTGTAAACCATTTACGAGCCAGGATGGGCCAAGATGAGGGATAGTCAGAGATGGAAAGAGCCAATCTTTCTGATTGAATAAACAAGGTTTGAATCTCATCCCAGGATCAAGTGTGACACCAAGGTTATGAACAGACTGACTTAATTTCAGACTGTTGCCAGGGAAATGGATAGAGTTGGTTATTAGGAACAGAATTTGAGTGCTTCTGTGTTTATTTGTAAAGTGATTCTCAGTTTAGGTGATTGGGACTTTTGTGGCATTCAACAGCTAATAGTTCAAAAGGAAATCAAGAGCAAAATTAGCAGTAAGGAACACTAGTCTCACTTGCATGGGTTACTTGGATGCACTTTATCGTTTTAATATGTTAATAAGAATGGATTATTTTCCAAAGAATCAAGCAGCATGCTCAATCATGCAGAATACAGTAATTATCCTTTGATCCTTCAACTAATTTCCAGCTATTTTAAGGATCTCTTGACCCTCCCCCTAAACTGTTCATTCCTTTAAGTATTTTTTAAAAAAGAAGATAAGAGGGTGCATGGAGAGATGAAGAAATGTATTTCACATATTTTACACAGTTAATTGCTTTAGTGTAGAACTTCAGTTTCAAAAGCTCATGCTTGTATGTCGATTATGCGTAAACACGTTTGCTTTGTGCACCAACTATGCATTGCTATGTTTCTAGATTCCACTCAGAAGATGAGCACTCCAGAGAATGCTACAGCATATAAATATCCCTTTTTATTGCCGATATACTTCATCACCATATAAATCGCATTAACCCTATCATTTTTAGGTGATTGTTCTAATTTATCAGTGGGCATGAAATATAATATGAAATGTATTAATATATATTTTACTTCAATCTAATAGGCTGCTTGACCTTTTGGGTTTGTACAACAATAGTTAAAATCTGAACAGGTTTTCAATTGTAAACTTGATCTGACCAATATTTCCATGTTAATTCTGATATGAAATACATTTGTGTAATGCTTTTACAAAAGATTACTTTTGTATCTAATGTTTTATAATGTACATTGATCAACTCAAGATGATCAATGAACAAAGGCAATATTTCCTTCAGTATTTATTTCGTTAAATATTTGTGGTTGAAAAGTACTTGGTCCTCATTTATGAATCCAGACAGAAAGACACCTAAGGGTTATGGGAAACAGACAGGAAAGTGCAATTGAGATCACAACCAGATCGTCCATGATGTCATTACATATATTGGATTATAGTCGCTTTGTAATTATAATAGTATTGCCTGAATTGTGAACATTTGAAGGTCAATTTTGATTATTGCTCTTGAAAATTTATCCCAGCAAAGCATTCTTGGTTGTCATGCACACAAAACAATAAATACAAGTCATACTGTTATAACTGCAGTATGGAAAGGAGTATTTGAAGCACTGTCTTCAAAGTGACAACAGTTTTCGTTTTCCTCTTATATCCGGTGGAGGTGGCTGAAGGAGATTGTGTCCATTCTGAACTGTCAAAACGTGTTTGCAGTGTAAAAATACTTAAAACTTGTAGATTGTTGAACAAACTTCTTCACAAAAAAATCAAGTTGGACTCAAACCAAAGATTTTCTGAATACCCCTGCTGAAAGGGTGCTGAGATGCAAATACTCTAGTTAGTATAATGAACTGCAAATGGAAAATCTGTTCAAAAGTACGCCTATGTCTCTGAAATAAAAATTACACAAGTAAATTGATAAATTGCTTAGATAACATCACACAAAGGCTCATATACTTTTAGGAAACAGGCAATAATTTTGTTTAAATCAACACATTCAATGATTCAAACAGATGAACCGTACCCTCTATTTTATCTTTGGTTCACTGTTAATATTTTATTAACAGAAGGCTAGTAGTCCTTCATGCATCTTTATGTGTTTCTAACTTGCAATGTTTTGGGTGGCACGATGGCTCAGTGGTTAGCACTGCTGCCTCATCGTGCCAGGGACCTGGGTTTGATTCTAAACTTGGGTGACATATATGTGTGGAGTTTGCATGTTTAAGCCATGTCTGCTTGGGTCTTCTCCCACAGCGCAAAGATGTCCAGATTAGATTGATTGGATAGGCTAAATTGCCCATAGTGTCCAAGGATGTGCTGGCTCATGGATTAGCCATGGGAAATACAGAGATAGGGAAGAGAGCTGGGATACTCTTCAGAGCGTCAGTGTAGTCTTGATGGGCCAAATGGTCTGTTTCCACACTGTAGGGATTATATGATAATGTTAACAAACCCACCCATGTGGACAAATGAGTTTTGTGTGTTAGGCAGAGTGGCACGAGATGCTCGAATTTAAAATAAAAATGCACATGATGAAATAATTCAAAATTGAAACAGATCAGGATAGTGTCAATCCTTTAAAATCCTAACCTTTTGTCTGTTTGCCTTGCTTGTTACAATACCAACTTAGATTTTTTTTCTCGTAGGAAAAGTAATTATTTGTGCTCATAATAAGAACATTTTGTCCTTCTTACTTCAGGCACTTCTGAATTACAATCCTGTACTACATAACAGAATAAGAATATGTTTTACAATTACAACAATAGAATACTTAAACTGGGGAGAGGTTAAACTGGGCAGCGTTGGGGTTGTGGGGCAGCAATAATAGGGGGTAGGGATGAATACTTCTAATATCTTGAGGGATGTTTGTACCTGGAACTCATTTTGCATCTTGACATTTTTAATGAACCTTTCCTTATAAATTTTGCAAATGATCTTTTTTCTGAAATAATTCATTAGATACTTGCACTATGCAATGAGGTCTCCTACAAAATATATATTTTAAAATGCACCATGTATGTACATTGACTTGACTTGACAAAAAAAACCATATTTCCTAATAACCAGAGGCCTTTGGCAAAACAGTGCAACTCTTCTGTACTTCAGATCACTGCATGGAACTTATTAAGATACGAAGGGAATTGTGCGTGTGAAGAATAATCTCCATTAAAACATGTTTCATAATATGTCTCAAGCATTTATGATAGATAGTTAAGGAAATATATATATGTCATGCTGATCAAAAAATGCCATTCATGGTATTTCTTTGTGTTTCTCGGACCAAAACACCTCCATCTTTTAAAACAGCATATGGATAGTGGAAGCAAATCATTACTATCATTAAATGGAGCCTGGATAGATTGTGGAAGAAAATGTGAAATGGTGCAGAAGACATCAAATTCAGACATGAAAACACTCAAAAAGCATGTTATTGGATGTGGACCAGGACAGAATTTATGGCTGTCTTCTCCAATTATCTTCTAAATTCTTGGGTCAGGAATTAGCCTCTTGTAAGCTGACAGATCAGAGGAAGAGAGGGGATGAAAGGATTTTACTGCAAGTCTTCACAACAGTGTATGTAGGCCTGATAGGTTTGCCAAAGATTTGTATCAAAATAATTAGTTGGTTTCCTCAAAGTTGTTCAAGGGAAGATGAGGGCCAAATATAATTTTTAGATTAGAAACAAGACGAGAGTGTGGAAGGCAATTAAATGCAGACTTAACTTAGTTCACAATTTAAACTTATACATTTTATGCAACATAAATAACTTGTATTTAGTTAATGCTTTTTATTTACCAAAACATCACAAATCTCTTAGAAGCATTATAAAACAAAATATCACACTGAAGCAAAATAGAAAATATTAAGGCAGATAGGCAAAAGCTTGACCAAAGCAGTAGATTTTAGTCGATGTCGCAAAGGAGAAAAATGAAGTAGAGTGACATAGAGAATTTTGAAGATAAGGGACTAAGCAGCTGAAATAATTGCCTGAAATAGGGGAGCAATTAAAATGGAAATGCTCAAGAATCAAAATTAATGAATGCCAATATATTGGAGGATTGTGGGGCAGGAAGAAATTGCAGAATCACAGAAGCATGAAATAATGGATGAATTTGAAAACAGGGATGAAAGTTTAAATTTGAGATGGAGTTTCACCAGGAGCCAATGTTGTTCAGTGGTCACAATGATGACAGGAGAATAAAAATTGTTGCAAGTGGGATAAATATATGATAACAAGTTGTTGAATATATGGGTAGAAACACATGACCATTAGTTTATGAACTGTACAGTATGGCTATTTGTATGTTGGAGTGGAGATAATTAAAAAAGGCAAGAATGAAGATTTGGCATCAAAATAGCTGAGACAGATGTGAAGTTGGGCTGTGTTCTGGAAATAGAAATAAGTCACTCATAAAGTTATATAATGTTCATATGTTCCACAATGACACAAATTAGAAATCGCGAACAAATATAATCTTCAGGTGAAGCATAGTGAGGTTTATAGAATAGAAAGCCACAGTATTAAGGGGATACCATTAAGCAAGTTATTACCATGTTAGTTCTTTGCAAGAGGAATTCAGCTAGCAATGCCTCTGCTTTCATTTCCCCACACCTGTTTTATTTTTGTTTTTCCTTCACATGCTAATCTAATTCTCCTTTGAAAACTAATATGAAATTTTCTTTCAAAATGCTTTCAGAAAGTGCATAACCAATTACTAGATAAAGCAAATATTTCTTCACATTGCTTTTGGTTCTTCAGCCAATCATCAAAATTGTGGTTTTGCTTCTTGGTACTTTTGCCAATACTGTAGCACTAGGTTCCCCTAGCTACTTTCTCCAAACCCATTATCTGTTTAAGTAGTACTATCAAATCTCATATAAAGCTGCTCTCTCTCAAATGGCAACACTTTCAACTTCTCCAATGTATCCAACTATCTAAGGTCTCTCACCCTTTGACTAATTCTCATACATCTTCCACAACAGGAGGGTGGCACATGGCGCACTGGCTCAGTGGTTAACACTGCTGCATCATCAGGGAACCAGCTTTGATTCCAGTCTCGGGAAACTGTCTGTGTGGAATTTGCAGATTCTCCCCTTGTCTGCGTGGGTCTCCTCTGGATGCTCTGGTTTCCTCTCACAGTCCAATGATGTGCCCGTTAAGCAGATTGGCCATGCTAAACTGCCCATAGTTTCCAGGGATGTGCAGGCTAGGTGGATTAGCCATGGGAAATGCAGGGTTACAGGAAAAAGGTAGGGGTGTGGGTCCAGATGGGATGGACTTTGGAAGGGTGGATGGGTTGAATGGCTGCTTCCACACTGTAAGGATCCTATACTATGATCTTTTCTGCACCGTTTCTAAAACACTCACATCCTTCCTAAACGATACTGCCCAAAACTGGACGCAGTTCTTCAACTGATAGTAGGAACTGCAGATGCTGGAGAATCTGAGATAACAAGGTGTAGAGCTGGATGAACACAGCAGGCCAAGCAGCATCAGAGGAGCAGGAAGGCTGACGTTTCGGGCCTAGACCCTTCT
>NC_063343.1:67636006-67911815 GCF_021869965.1 Rhincodon typus
GCCTGAAACGTCAGCCTTCCTTCTCCTCTGATGCTGCTTGGCCTGCTGTGTTCATCCAGCTCTACACCTTGTTATGCACAGTTCTTCAACTGAAGCCTAACTAGTGTGTTATAAAGTTCAACATAACTTACTTGCTTTTGTACTCTATTTCTTTGTTTACAAAGTATAAGGTCCTTTATGCCTTTAAAGGATTTTATTAAACTGTCCTGCCACCTTCATTAGTGTGTGCACATCTATCCCCAATCCCCTTGGTGCAAGCATCTCTTTAGATTTGTATCCTTTATTTTCTGTTGTCTCTACTTGGTCATTCTCCTAAAAAGTGTGATACTTCACTGCATTCAATATCATCTCCTACATTCTGCCCATGCAGGGAAATCATTAAATCTTGATATTCAGAGGGTTTCTGTATTATTGTATACAAATCACAGAAGGATAAAATTCATAAGCAATTAGGAAGTCAAATGATATATTGACCTTTATTGCAAGGGGTTTGGATTACATGAGTAAATACATGTTTCTGCATTAATGCTGAGTTATAGTGAGACCACAACTGGAATATTTTGTGCAGTTGTGCCTCTGTAGCAAAAGACAGATATACTTACCTTAGGGGCAGTATAACAAAGTTCAATAGATTAGCACAGAGCAAGTTCATTGAGCCTTATGGATTACTCCTGTCCTTATGATTCATTTCTTACGTTCAAATAATAAGGACGAACAAAAGTGTAGAAGTCTAAAAAATGGCACAGCATGTTGTAGCTGTGTAGAAATTTTGTTAGGTCACATTTTGAATGTTGTGTACAGTTTTGGTCGTCTCTCTACCAGAAGAATGTGAAGACTTTGGAGAAGGTACAGAAATGGTTTGCCAGGATGTTGACTGGTTTGGAGAGTATTAGCTATGAGGAGAGATTGGACAAACTTGGTTTGTTTTCACTTGAATGCTGAAGGATGGGGGAGGGATCTGATAGAAGTTTACAAAATTATGAGAGGCAAGGATAGAATGCTTAGTTGAAGTTTTTTTTTACCAGGCTAGAACTGTCAATAACTATGGGACATATGTTTAAGGTAAAAATGGGTAAGTTAAAAGGAGATATGAGAGCTAAGTTTTTTAAACAAGAGATAGTAAGTGCCTGGATTGTGCTGCCAGAAGAGGTAGTGGAGGTGGATGCAATAGAACATTTAAGAGGCATCTTGACAGATAAATGAACAGGCAGTGAATAATATCGAGGCATATTGTTTTCAGTTTAGAAAGGCATCATGTGTTGGCGTAGTCTTGGTGGGCCAAAAGGCCTGTCCTGTGCTGTACTGTTCTCTGTTCTTTATCCAGAAAGACCGAGAGAGACTGAAGGCCTCAGAAGTTGACAAAGCGATGGGGGAGAGAGTGAAACATGGGAAAAACAGAATCATAAGAAAATGTTTTCACCTGACGTTTTTGTTAGTATACACCCTGTCATTGAATAGGTTATTAAAGAACTTACCGACTAATTAAAATAGGTCAAAATGGTTCAAAACTAATAGAAATTAACAGTATGTCACAAAATGGTTGACAAGAATCCTGAATGAAAATGTCTGATATATATTTGACTTTAATCACAAACTGAATTTTAATGTTTCAAGAGCAAGGAATAAGCAGTTGTAAAACACTGCTCAGGACTTTAGCGTGTTCCAAATGACTTAGAATAACAGAATCACAGAATGGTCCCAAAACAAAGCAGAGCATTTGGTCCTTTGTCTCTGCACAAAAGTAACTTGCTATGTCCTAATCATGATATTTTCAGCATAATTGGCACTGCCTTCTCTTCAAAGAGCTACTCAATCTTCTTTTCAAACCATAAACCTGAATTTACTTCAACTACACTATAATGGCACGGAATTCAAGATCCCAAAGATTCATTGCATGAAAACATTTTTCTTCATGTAATCTGTAGTCATTTTTCCATTAATCTTAAATCAGTGGTTCATGGTACATGTTGTTACCAATCATATGGGAAAAGTTACAAATAAGGTCATGCATCAGGAATTCAGGGAGCTAGGCAGTAGATTATAAAGCAGTAACTTAATGGTTGTAATTTCTGGATTACTCCCAGTGCCATGTGCTAGCGAGTTTAGAAGTAGGACAGATGAATGCACCCCGGATCTGGTACAAGAGGAAGGGTTTTAGATTCCTGGATCATTGGGAGCATTTTTGGGGAAGGTGGCACATGTACACATGGTACGCTCTGCACCTGAACCATATTGGGACCAACATCCTTGCAGGTAGGTTTGCAAGTGCTGTTGGGGGGAGTTTAAACTAGTCTGGCAGGGGAAAGGGGCACAGAATATAGATGAAACAGGGACACATCAGGCTATAGCAAAGTCACAGTGATGTCAACTATTTTGAGTTTTAAGAGAGTAAGGCAAGGCTGGATGAACTTTACTTAAATGCTAGCAGTGTAATAGGTAAGACTGATGAGTTAATGGCATGGATTGATGCATGAAAGAATCATGTATTGCCATCACAGAAACATGGTTGAGGGAAATGCTGGACTGGCAACTCAACATTCTGGGGTATAGGATCTTTAGGCAAGAGAGAGGAGGGTGTAAAAAGGATGGTGATATAGCACTTTTAGTTAAGGAATCAATTACTGCAATAAGGAGAGATAATATCGTGGAATGGTCCTCAAATGAGGCTTTGTTGGTAGAACTTAGGAATGTTAAGTGGGCAGCTACTTTACTGAGAGTATTTTATACGTCGCCAAAGAGTCAGCGGGAAGCAGTGAAGCAAATATGCAGACAGTTCACAGAGGTGTGTAAGAGTAATAATCGGGTAGTTATAATAGGGAATTTCAACTTTCCCAACATAACTTAGGGTAGTAACAGAGTTAAGCGTTTAGAGGGGGCTAATTTCTTGAAAAGTATCCAAGGGAGTTTTTGTACCAGTATGTGGAAGGTCCCACAAGGGATGGCACAATGCTGGATTTGGTTCGGGGAAAGAAGTCCAACAAATGTTCGATGTGGCAGTGCAAGAATATTTAGGCAATAGCGACCACAAAACAGTATGGTTCGAATTTGTTCTGGACAAGGGAAAATGATGGTCTGCAAAGGATATCTCTGGATTAGGGGAAGGCAGGTTTTTTTAAAATAAAGCAGGATGTGGCTACAGTAGGCTGGAAGCAGCTCCTTGCAGGTAAGTGTGCAGTGGAGTAACAGTGGTCATTCATAAATAAGCTGGGGAAAGTATACGTTCAACATGTACCTTTTGGAGAGAAATGTAGGAGCAATGACATCAGACAACCCTAGATGTCTAGGACAATTCACGACTGGATGAAGAAGTAGAGTAGGGCTTTCAGCAAGTCCAAAGGAAGCAATTCAGCTATAGCCCTAGATGAATACAGGAAGCGTATGAGGGAACTTGAGAAAGTGATTAGAAGAGCAAAAAGGGGGTGTGAAAAATGACTCACAAACAGGATTAGGAAGAATATTAAGATATTTTATAAATATATTAAAATTAAAAGTTAACCAGGGAAAAAATAGGGCCCATTAAGGACTAAGGGGCAATCTGTGTTTGAAGCCACAGGATACTGGAAGGATGTTGAATGAATACTTCTCTTTGATCTTCACTCTGGAAAAGGAGAATATAGATATGGAATTCAGGAAAAGGACTGTGAGAAATTTGCATATTTTGACATAGGAAATGGAGAGGTATTACAGTTCTGTTAGGCTTAAAAACTAGACAAATTCCCTGGCCCAGATGAATTGTATCCCAGGCTACTTCTCTAAGGTGAGGCAATAAATTTCAGGGGCTCTGGCATATTTTTTTTTCCGTCCCTGGCCATAGGGCAAGGGCCAGAGGGCTGGAAGATGGCTAATGCGGTTCCACTTTTTAAGAGGGGTGGTAGAGATGAACCATGAAATTACAGACTGGTGAGTCTCACACCAATGGTAGGGAAACAATTGAAGAAAATTCTGAAGGAGCAAATTAATACCCACTTGGAAAGCCATGGGTTAATTAGCATAGTCAGCATGAATTTGTCAGAGGGACGTAACGCCTAAAATGTCTGTTAGAATTTTTTTTGAAAATGTGATCAAGTATGTGGATGAGGGAAGTTCAGTTGATGCAGTTTATATGAGTTTTAGCAATGCTTTTGACAAGATCCAAGATGGGAGACTGATTGAGAACATTAATGTATATGGAATTGAGGGAAACTTGACAAGATGGATCAGAAACTGACTTAGTTATAGGACACAAAGGGTAGTGTTGAAGGCCATTGGAGTAACTGGAGGCTGGTGTCTAGCAAAGTACCACAAGGATCAATACTGGGACCCTTATTGTTTGTTATATATATAAATTATATGGATGAAAAAATGGGGAATGTTAAGTAATCTTGCAGATAATACCAGGATTGGTAGAGTGGTTAATAGAGAAGAAGATGGATGTAGGTTACAGAAAAATGTAAATGGGTTGGTCAGATGGGCAGACTTGTGTCAGATGGTATTTAACCCTGATAAGTGTGAGGTGATGCACATTAAAAGAAGAAACAAGATGAGGCAATATTTAATGAATGGCAGAACCCTGAGTAGCTTAGATTTACAGAGGGATCTTGGGGTAATTATTTACAGATCCCTGAAGTTGGCAGAGCATGTGAGTAGCATAGTTAAGAAGACAAATGGGATGCTTGCTTTCATCAGTCATGGCATAGAGTATAACACAAGAAGGTAATGTTGGAGTTGTACAAAGTGTTGGTCAGGCCACAAATAGGCTACTGTGTGTACTTCTGGTCACCTTATTACAGGAAGGATGTAATAGCACTAGAGGGAATAAAGACGAGGTTTACCAGGATGTTGCCTGAACTATATAGAAAGTGAACTATAAGGCGAGATGAGATAAGTTTGGATTGTTTTCTTAGAGAAGACAAGACTTAGGGCAGGCATGATTGAGGTTTATAAGATAATGCAGAGAATGGAGAGGGTTGAGGGGTCAATCATGAGAGGGCATAGTTTTTGGGCAAGGGGCAGGATCTCCAGAGGGGATTTTGGAAAAATCTTTTTCACTCAGCAGGTGGTGGGAGTCTGGAATGCCCAGCCTTGGAAGGTAGTGGAGGCTGGATACCTTACAACCTTTAAAAAATATTTGGAGTACTTCAAATATCATAACATTCAAGGATATGGGACAAGTGCAAAATGTTGGTATTAGCACATTTAGTGGTGGTTGTGTTGGTGCAGACTCAATGGGCCAAAGGGCCTTTTCTGTACTATATGAATCGATGAATCCTGACTTGGAACTACATCACAGTTCTTTCATTGTCACTGAGTCAAACACCTAAAACTACCTAGCAACTAACCATCCACTTCTCGGAGCAAGTAGGGCTGGGCGATGTATGCTGGCCCAGCCAATAATGCCCACATGCTGTAAAAGAGTAAAACAAAACATATCAAGCCAATCACTAAATGACTACACATGTACTAGTTTGATTTTTCCGCTTCATAATTTTGAAAATTGAGATTAACTTTGATGCATCGACTTTGACAGGTTGGGTGTATCTAATTTGTTGCAGAAAAAGAGCTTTGCTAACCTATACACGCATGCTAGTTATTAGAGAGAGAATAAAAAAAACGACGCATCTTGGGTTGTGAATCTATATTGATTGTATGCATTTGAAGTGCATGTAGCAAAAGAAAATGCATCTTCGTTTTCCTCGTATAATTTAAGATCCCTGTCAGGCATTTTAGGAAAGATATATTTTACAAGCTCCAGACGAAAACTCCCAGCTCTTCTCTAATCCCCTGGCTCAGCCAAGCACATTTCAGATTCTTACCTTTAGGGCTAAATTCTCATCTTTAAGCCAGCTCAGGTTCTAATTAAAAAGGATTTCAGATTTTTATTTTATTCAAGCCTGTACCTCAACATATTGCACTCAAAGCAACCGTTTGTATCTTATATAACTATTGTGTCCAATCCTTTCGTGTCAAGGAGAATTATTGTTCTTGCCAGTGGCAATCTGGATCAATTGCACCACCAAGAGACATAGCTTCAGCTGCTTGTGTCGCTCAATTAGTGGAGAAAGTCTGGGCCTGGACAGCTTTGTGCTAAGTCGTAGACTTCCTTCACAACCTCATGTCTTGCTTCGTGACTTTTGATATTCACTACCGCCCACATCTCCTTCCCCAATGGAATTAATTTCGCTCTTGGCATGTGCATGTCTTATGCACCAACTTAGGACAAGAAAGATCAGAGGTCGTTTGTTTTGTTTCCATGGGAACCCGTGTTTGAAATTTCGCCCAGAGTCTGTTTCTAATATCAGCTTTATGCGAGGGAGTTTCAATTTCAGAAGGCTAAGGTCAAAAATATATTCTTTTGCGTTTTGCAAACTTGTCCGTATTCAACTTCTTCATGTCCAGAAACAAATTACTAATAGAGAACTGTGATGATGGAAAAATAATTCAGTGCATTTTAAAATGTTCAATCACTGGGTTGTATTTTTTAAAAAAAAATCCTGTCCTACATGTTAACTAACTGATTCCCTCACACCCAATGCAGCCGCAAACAGCAGAGAGAATATGGGGATCTACATGAAGTGGTGGCAATGCATTGCCTGATTGATGACAGATTATAACGATAAAGTGGCCACAGCCCCTTTATATGGCTGCTCGCTCATTCGCGAAAGACAGCTGATGGTGAGTTTAACCGGAGCGTCACCACACCTCTTACGAGGTTGAGCAGGTGGGACCTTCATGGTACCTTCAGTCGGGATGGGAAGTGAACACACTCAGATGGCGTCATTCTGAGATGGCGGTTTACCGCCTGCGAGATTCCACACTAAGTTTTCTGTCAGGGTTTACTCCCGGAAACTTCTCTTCTGAGGCACCCACGAGTCGGTGGGGCTATTCATCATGGCTGGTATCTGATCCATGGACATAAGGGCGTAACAACTAACATTGGGGCTGGACGCCAGACGTGTGACGGTGAGGGGTACAGGTCTCCCTCAAATCCCTTGGAATTTCGTCTGGGTCGGCGAGATAACCAGGAAAAATCCACCTCGTGCTTGGGCTGAGACCGGCCCTCATTTCGAAATGGGTACACTGCGAGCCAGTAGTGACAGCTGGTGGCAAGAAGTGCCAAGCCGACTGGCCACTGTGCACCACCCTCTGCTAACACCAGGCATATCACATCAAGTGGACTCACACTGCTTTAAGAACGAGGTACCAATTTTCTGCAGATTTTGGCACAATTTGGGAGGCTTCATTACAGAAGAGGATCCAACTTTTTATGGACTGTGAAAATAAGTAAACAAAAATCCAGGGTATGTGTTTAAAAGTCTAAATCCTGGGTATTTTGTGTTGCGGTTGAACCTCGCCTTGCGTACACACCTGACAATTCACGAGTCAGGCCACTTGTTTCCTTTTAAACGTGAATGGTCTGTATTCTATAATTCATATCACTCATTGTATTGTTCTCCCTAGTAATGTTTTCCTGAAGGTCACAGCTTTGAATGACCATCACTAGGCGAAAAACTCTGATTTTGCGCGCCCTTGTCACAGTGTACTAATTCCTACTTGACTTGCATATTGTTGCACTCGTTTATCTAGCTAAGTCTTCAATACTCTATCTCTGTAAAGCTTCTCATCACTCCTTTCATAGATGCACATGCACTATCTGAAAGTGCAAATGATGTGTAGATACTTAGTAAATGTGACTTTAGTCTATGCATATAACATAATGCAACCGAGGCCAGCTAAAGTAATTGCATCGTTTATTATGTAGGGTTCAGTGCAGAAGTAATTCAGGTTCCTTTAGGATTTCTGCCAAAGGTCCTTTGAAGAATTGTTCATGGCTTATTAGGTTTGGACATTCACTGGAAGCTCCGGAAGCAAGTTTTCACGCGAATGCACAGTAATGAGTTTAATAAGTTAACTCCAAATGTAAGAAAAAGCGAATGCTGCCGAATATGCAGGATGTTTGGTAATGTAATGCGAACGATCTACCTTACCTATTGCTCCCATCGGTCAATTGTCTACCTCGATTTTCATTCACGTGAAATGCACTCGTTTCTGAAGAAAAAAAATGTCATTAGCCATGGTCTGTCAGCTTTTCAATGTACACCAATGATAATATAACATGTTCAGCGGGCATTCTTTATGGAAAACACGAGCTCTAATAACCTGCATTGAAATAGCATAGGCAGAAAGGGGAGGGACACATTGTCACATTTTACAACTCATAGAGATATTTTGAACATCGAGCATCGCAGGAAGATAAAATTGCCTGTTAGCTTTTAAAATCTGGATCTAGAAGACAGAATGTTGACGTCTAATAATTGCATTTTACGTGCACCGTGTCTTTAACTAATGTCAAATGTTCCGCGCTGTTTTCTCGCTGTTGCTGTCCGCCACCCAGTACTGATATGAGTGCGGAGAGCCTTCAGACCTTCAACACAAAGAAGCCACCTCCACAGACACACGCACAGAGCGCGCTGTGCGATCTTAAGTACAGCATCGGAATTGCAGATATCATCACGGCTCTACTGTCCACATTGGGAGCAGATGGGAACAACGCTACAATAAAAGCAGACAGCTTTCCTTTGGAAGAAATATTTTATTGAAACTATACAAGAGATCCGAAGATTGCGTGGATTAATATATGTACCACTGATATAAGTTATTAACCAATATATTCCGGAGGCGATTTCTCTTCAAAATCTCCCAGTAGGAATCAGAAAGCTCCCCGATTGCCAGAGAAATGATTACTGGAAAGACATCGTGGATAGGAACAAGGCAAGTGTTGTGCTTTTTTGCCGTGTCCTGCTTTGCAAATTTGATTTCTGGACAAATCCGCTACAGAATTCCGGAAGAACTAAAGCATGGAGCTTTTGTTGCCAATATTGCTGATGATTTAGGTTTAAATGTCAGTAAGCTAAGCGCCAGAAGACTGCGTATCGTGTCTAGTGCTTCTACGCAATACTTAGAGGTAAATTTGGGCAATGGCATTTTGTTCGTGAATGAAAAAATAGATAGGGAGCAGCTCTGTGGTCTGATTCTTACTTGTTTTCTACATTTGGAAGTTGTTATCGAAAATCCTCTCGAGCTGTACCGTATTGAAGTGGAGATTCTGGATATAAATGATAACTCACCAACTTTCTTGAGGAAGGATATCTTTTTGGATATTATAGAATCGGCTTTGCCAGGGACAAGATTCCCTCTCGAGAGCGCTCACGACCCAGACGTGGGCACTAACTCAGTTCACACTTATTGGCTCAGTCCAAATGACCATTTTACCTTGGATGTGGAGACACGAAGTGATCGCAGCAAATTTGCAGAGCTAGTGTTGGATAAAATGCTGGACAGAGAACAACAACAGGCCCATCATCTAGTTCTGGCGGCTGTTGACGGTGGGATTCCAAAGCGGTCTGGTTCTGCCCTGATCACTGTTAATGTCCTGGACGCCAATGACAATTTACCTGTGTTCGAACAGGCAATTTACAAAGTTTCCTTGGAAGAAAACGCACCCAAGGGGGGGTTAATATTAACATTGAACGCCAGCGATTTAGACGAAGGCTCCAATAGCGAGATCGTATATTCTTTCAGTAGTCATACTCCGCCGAGAGTGCGCGAACTGTTTAACGTGGACTCCCATACAGGTGAGATTCGAGTTAAAAGTAATATAGATCACGAAGAACTGAATACGTACGAAATCTATATTCAAGCCAAGGATAAAGGTGGCCCCTATGCAATACCTGTGCATTGCAAGATTCTTGTAGACATAGTTGATGTGAATGACAATGCGCCTGAAGTGATCCTGACTTCGTTGTCAAGTCCAGTGATGGAAGACGCCATGATCGGGACAGTGATTGCTCTCATTAGTGTTACCGACCGAGATTCTGGGGAAAATGGGCAGATTAACTGTGAGGTTGTTCAGGACGTTCCATTTAAGCTTCAGTCGTCTTTTAAGAATTATTACACATTGGTGACGACCGCTCCTCTGGACCGTGAAAGGGTACCAGAATATAACATCACAATTACGGCCACTGATTCAGGATATCCTTCTCTTTCTACCAACAAATCTATATTTCTAAAGGTTTCAGACGTGAATGACAACGCTCCAAGGTTTTCGAAATCTTCATATACAGTGTATGTCACGGAAAACAACGCACCTGGCGCTACCGTTTGCTTCGTGACAGCATTGGACCCTGATTCGAATCAAAACGCCTATCTATCTTATTCTATCATGGACAGCACGATCCACGGATTACCTTCCAGAACCTATGTCTCAATCAATTCGGATAATGGTAACGTTTACGCATTACGTTCATTCGACTACGAACAACTAACAGATTTCCAAATCCAAATCCAAGCTCAGGATGCTGGATTTCCACCACTCAGTGGCTCTACCAAAGTAAATGTGATCATCTTGGATCAGAATGACAACGTTCCTGTGATTGTGTCCCCACGGCCAAGGAACGGTTCAGTTGCACTACAGAAGCTGTCGCAATCTTTTCACCCGGGGCAGTTACTGATCAAAGTCATTGCCACAGACGCCGACTCTGGGCAGAATGCAAAGCTCTCCTATCAATTATTGCAAGCAACAGATCCTACGTTATTCAACGTGGCACTCCACACAGGAGAAATAAGGACGACCCGGCGTTTGAGAGACAGAAATGTCCCTAAGCAAACTCTGCTCATCCTGGTGAAAGATAACGGGCAACCTTCGCTTTCAGCCACGGTCTCCATCGTATTTTCAATAATGGACAACATTACAGATAATCCGCCAAAAATCAGTAATTTGCCTGAGAATGCAGAGCAAAATTCCGCTTTATTATTTTATATAATTATCACATTGGGATGCATTTCATTTGTATTCATTGTGGCCATTATTATCGTCGCTACCATCAAGTACTACCAATACAGAAACAATGCCCATAGCTGCAACACCACCGTCGGGAATTGTTGTTGCATTCAGCATTTGAATTCGGCAGATGTTCTGCAAACATCTAAAACAAATCCCCAAGTAACGACCAATCCCAAAGCGCCTCCTGACTTTTTGGAGGTAGGTGGAAGTGGGACTGTCTCACAGGCCTATTATTACAAGGTGTGTTTGACCCCTGAATCTGCGAGGAGTGATTTTACTTTCCTCAAACCGTACAGCCCAGGAAAGCCCAAAGGTCGAACAAGCTGTAGTGACCCGGGTGGAGTGGAATGGAAAGGATATTCACCAAAACCTTCAAACACTGATGTTTCAACTGCCAATGTCAATAGGAAAATCATTAAATTTCGCGAGTGGAATGGAAATATAACCAATCAGGTGAGATATTTCTTGGCCAATCATCAGAGTTGTTCAATTACGTTATTATACTTTTCACAGTTTAGGTATCCATCTCTGTTTTAAGCCAATATCGAGACTCTTCCTTTTTGTTGATTTACTTATGTATGCATCGTGTCAAGTAGTTTTCATCTGAAGAAGTTCTTAATTTGTATTCATGGTTTGTTTACTGGTTCTATGTACAGTTGATTGAAACTTAACCTTAAGTATTACTTATGCTACTACCTTTGCCTGGCAATTCTACATATTTAGATTGTTCCTATTTCATGACATACTAATTTGTTGCAAAATACTACATTTGAGCACCATCAAATTATGTGTACTTGAAAAGTACAAACTAGACACATGCTAGTGTACTGAAAACATTTACTGAAATTGTACTTTTGATTGAATTCCTACTATATGCTATTTGTTATGCTACTGAAAATTACTATGCTTCAAGTATATACCATATTTGTTCATTTGGGAATTATAAGTAGCAAGAATGCTTTCATTAGATGATATTAAAGATGATGAGGTTTTTAACAACCACCTACTTCACATTATTAAATATTCCTGACCATTAACTTGCTGAATTAAAGTGTGACATTACAGCAAAGAATGAAATTAAATACCTTTCCTCTGCCATTTAAGACAGCAAAATGCAGCTAAATATATTTTCATTATGCTACGCACGTTTAAACAATTGATGTTTGAACATATTTATTGATGCAATTTTAGACTAAGATAAAATGTACTGTCTTCCTTTATAGCAAATACACAGACCTTCAGTGAATGAAGTATCATCTGTGTCTTAACCTGTGGATCATCGTCTGATTACAATTATATATAGAACAGCAGATGATCTATGACTCATTAGCAATTTTTCAATACTGTAATAAAACAGAAAAAAAATTAAGAGATGACAATCTTCTGCAGGTTAACCAATAATCACATGTTGACTGAATTTGTGTTTTAAATCTCTCAGCGTTTTCCACCAATATTCAATTAGATTGGAAAACCTTCCACAGGGGCAGCATGTTAATTGCTAAAGTACACATCAGTTATAATTATAAAACAGTTTTATGAAACAACACTTTATGGATGTCAATTGATTTTTGCTACTTATAAAGTAGTCTAAGTAGTTAAAACTGAATATTTACTGACACATACTTATGCAAATATTGTGAAACCAGCAATGTGGTACCACCACACAGATAAGTCTTACAAATGTATAATCATGGAAAATCAAGGTTTGCAGGAACCAAACAGTGCTAGAGAGCCAACTAAGCAACATCATTTTACTAACATTCAATTCAACATCAAGCAGTGTTTCTTCCTCATATATACAGTTTGAGTGCATGTTAAATCAGCTTAAAAATGATGGGCAATTATACTTTTCTCGTGTCAAAATATTTCCTCTGCTCTTGACAGACATGGCCGAGCCGCTAGTAAAAGTAAAACCCTCTATTTGCATCCAATTTTATCCTTGGCATTCTTGATACATAGATTCTCTGTATTACTTTATTCCTGTTGCACTTTATTTGTTGAAGAGATGCACACATCATTGCAAAGGCCAAAACTTATTGCCCAACCTTATTTGTCTTTGAGAAAATGGTATTAAGCCCACCTTCTGGAATCACTTTTTTATACAATTCAGATAGAGAGCCTAGTACTGACAGATAGCAAATTCTAAGTTTTTAACTAAATTAAAATGAAAATATATTTCCTATTCAGAATATTGTGCAACTTGAAGGAAATTATAGGTTGCCGTATTTCATTCCACTATATAAGAAAGATGACAGAGTTAAAAAAAAAAACAGGTTATACATTTATTAGCCCAATATCTTTTACAGGGCATCACTTGCATTGATAATTAAGGATTATTTGATGAACACCTTTTAATTTTATAGCTAAGTAGTGAGATCTAGAATGACATTATGAAGGGTGTGTTATGCCTAATCAATTTCAGGGAATTTTCTTAGGAGGTGACTAAAGTAGTGAAAAGGAAAATATCTAATAAAAAAAAATGACATGGATTTCATAAGGCATTTGATGCAATTCTGAAAGGGCAAAATTAGTAATGCTAAAACTTGACAGTTCACTGGGCTCTGATGTAGGCATTGGAAATGACAATGACAAACTCAATCCTTTCGATCAAGCAACCTCCTGCTAACTAACATCTAGTGCAAAAATTGGGAGAACTATTCCAACAGTATTCAATCAAGGGCCTGACAAAGACATATGCAAGGAATTAGTCACTGCAGACAATTTCCAGGCACCACCATTACCATCCTTGCATATATCCTGCCCCAGAACAACTAAAGGTGCTGGCACACTGGTAGATATTCATGATAGCGTTGCCATGGGAATCCTTAAAATTGATTCTAGACCACCATGAAGTCTTAAGACATCAAGTTAAATACAGAAAAAGAATCCTCCTGCTGAATGCAACTTACTGCCTCACCCCACACCTACTGGCCAATAAATCAGAACTTCTCCATGTTAAACACCAATTAGAAGAAATACTAAGGGTAGAAAGGACACATAACAAACTAAGTGGGGGAGTTCACTGTCACTCACTAAGAGTGGCTCAGCAGAAACATGATAGACTGATTTGACAAATTCTTAAAAAATATTACTGTTAGACAAGGGACAACAGGTAGTGAGAGAACTTACTAAACCTATTTCAGTTCATCATCACATGTTTTCTTGTTTCTGTGCATGGAGTAATGGTAGGAATGATCACAACACAGTTATTGGAAGAAGTACACCCTTCATGATGAGGATTCACTGAATCATATTACATCATGCGAAATTTAATACATTTCAGACAGATCTAGCAACTCAAAACTGAGAATATCTGACACATGGTGACCCATTAGACGGAGCAGATTGTGCATGACCACAATCTGTGAACTCTTTGTAGAGCATATGTCCCAATCTCCCACTACCATGAATTAATTAAAGGTTAATTAAAGAGTGTAAGGGGCATGCCAGGAGGAGTGCCAGGGATATATAAACACAGGTGAATCTGGTGAAGCTACAAGACAAAACTACTTGCATGCTAAACTGCAGAAGCAACATACAATAAACAGGGTTAAGAGATCTTATGACTACTGGAGCAGATTTAAACTTTGCAGTCCTGCTGCATCCAACCATAAATGGTGCTGAACAATTAGACAACTAACAATAGATGATGACAACTTAAATATCTGTGTCATTAATGAAGAAGGTAGTCCAAACATCAAAGCATTTGCCACCATCGTCAGCCATATGTATCAAATAGATGATCCATCTCAGCCTTGTCCTGAGGTCACAAATAACAGCCTGTAGCAAATTTTATTCACTCTACATGATATCAAGAAGGCACTGGATACTGCAAAGTCTAAGGGCCCTTACAATATTCTGGCAAAATCTGTTGAAGATTTGTGCTCAGCACTCCAGTGCTCCTGTTAAATTTATTCAAGGCTGAGAAGACAGACTTGTAATCAGAAACGGAATCTGCATTGTGAAGATAAAGCATGAAAATTAATTTTACAATTATTAGCTCAGCTATGATCTCATTGAATTGTGGAACAAACTGGATGAACAATTTCTGTTTTTACATCATATGATTGCATGGTCTTGTATAAAGAAGCTATTCCAGCTCAGCTATAATACTGGCATCTAAACAGCATGTGGAAATTAGCCTAGGTATGTCCTGTCTGGAAAACGAAAAAAAGATAAACTCAAGCTTGTCTATTGCCAGCATACTCTTGATCATCATCAAAGTGATCGAAGGGCGCATCAACAGTGCCACAACATAACACTTGCTTGTTAATAACTTGTTCACTGATGTTCAGTTTGCACTCTATTGGACCTGCTCAGGTCCTGACCTCATAATAGCCTTTGTCCAATCATGGACAAAAGAGGTGAATTCTTGAGGTGAAGAAAAAGTGAATGGACTTGACATTAAAGCAACGTCTGACTGAGAAATGTATCAAGGAACAAAATTGAAGTTAATGGGAATCAAAGGTAAAACTCTCAAATGGTTGTAATCAGGCAAAGTGCAAAGAAAATGACTGCTGGTTGGAGGCCAATCATCTGAGGCTCAGAAAATCTCTGAAGGAATTCCTCACTGTGAATATTTTCTAATCAACCTGTTCAAAGACTTTATTACACAGCTCTGGAGACAGTGGGACTTCTACCCAAGTGTCTTGGTCCAGAGACAGAGATACCATCACAGCACCACAAGAGCCCTAAGGTTATCAATGCAGCGACCATGACCATGGCAGAGAGGTTTGTTAGTGTCACTTGGAAAGATTTAAACTAGTATGGCAAAGGGTTGGGAACCAGAACACTATTCAGCATGTGAAATGACCAAGGAGAAGTTAGAGTTTAAGGCCAGCTAAACTAAAAGGAAGTGGTATTGAACACAACAGGCCTGGCAATTTGAAGTGTATTTGTTTTAAAAACCGAAAGAACTGCGGATGCTGTAAATCAGGAACAAAAGCAAATTTGCTGGAAAAGCTCAGCAGGTCTGGCAGCATCTGTGAAGGTAAAAACAGAGTTAACGTTTCGGGTCCAGTGACCCTTCCTCAGAACTGATCCGGACTTGAAACATTAACTCTGTTTTTTCCTTCACAGATGCTGCCAGACCTGCTGAGCTTTTCCAGCAAATTTGTTTTTGTATTTGTTTTAACATGAGGAGTTTGACAGGTAAGACAAATAAATTTAGAACTGGGATCAGGACATATACTATGATGTAGATATTACAGAGATTTGGTTGAGAGAGGGACAGGACTGATAGCTGAACATTCTTGGATTTAGATATTTCAAGCAAGAGAGGGAGGGATGTTAAACAGGTGGGGGAGTTGCAATACTGATTATGGAGAACATCAAAGCTGTACTCAGGACAACTTGGAGGGCTCATCCAGGGAGGCCATATGGATAGAGCTCAGGAATAGGAAGGGTGCAATAACTTTGACAGAGTTGTCCCACAGGCCTCCCAACAGCCATTGGGAGATAGAGGAACAGATATGTGGACAGATTATGGAAAAATGTCCAAACAACAAGGTTGTCATAGCATGATTTTAACTTCCCATGTTTTGACTGTGACTCCCTTTGTGCCAGAAGCTTGGATGTGTGGGATATTCTAAGTTGAGTAAAGGAAGACAGTTGAAGCATAATGTAAATAGTCAAACTACGGAAGGCAAATATTAGACTGGATATTGAGGAATGAGTCTGTCGAGATGAGCAAAGTTTCAGTGGGGAAGCATTTCGGGAACAGTGGCCATAAGTCTCGCAGTTTTAATTATGGATTAGGATAAGAGTAGTCTTCTGGTGCAAGTACTAAATGGGGGTAACTTAATTGTGATAATATTAAGCAGGAACTGGGGATTGCAGATTGGGGGCAACTGTTTGAGGGTAAAACCACATCTGTCATGTGTGAATCTATTAAAAGACGGTTGATTAGAGTTCAGGACCAGCAGATTCCTGTGAAAATGAAGGATAAGGATGGCAAGATTTGGGCACTTTGGATGACAAGATAAATTGTGAGCTTAGTCAAAAAGGAAAAAAAAAAATGAGGCATGCATAAGCTTTAAGAAATTGAAGACAGACCGAGCCCTTGAAGATCATAAAGGAAGCAAAACAGAATTTAGATAAGGAGTTAGAAGGGTTAAATGGGGCCATGAAATGTCCTGAACAAACAGCTTTAAGGAAAACCCCAAGGAATTCTATACATATATAAGGAGAAGGAGGGTAGCTAGTGAAAGGATAAGTCCACTCAAATACAAAGGAGGGAATTTATGCATGGAGTTAGAGGAAGTGGATGAGGTCCTTAATAAATAATAAGGGCAGCATGGTGGCTCAGTTGTTAGCACTACCACTTTACAGTGCCAGGGAACCAAATTTGATTCCACCCTTGGGTGACTGTGTGGAGTTTACACATTCTCCCCATATCTGCATGGGTTTCCTCCAGGTGCTCTGGTTTCCTCCCACAGTCCAAAGATGTGCAGGTTAGGTGGATTGGCCATGGTAAACACAGGGTTACAAGGTCAGGGTAGGAGGGTGGGTTTGGGCAGGATGTTTTTCTGAGAGAATGTGTAGACTTGAAGGGCTGAATAGCCTGTTTCCACACTGTAGGGATTTTATGAATACTTTGCATCAGTATTCACAAGGGAGAAGGACATGGTGGATGGTGAATGCAGAGAATGTTGATATTCTAGGGCATGTTGATATAAAAAAGAAAGAGGTGTTGCATGTTTTGAAAAACATTAAGATAGACAAGTCCTCAGGACCTGATGGAATCTATCCCAGAGTACTGAGGGAGATAAGGGAGGAAATTGCTGGGACTTGTATGAAATATTTGTATCCTTTCCAGTTAAAGGAGAGGACATAGAGGACTAGAGAATGGCAAAATTTGTTCCTTTGTTTAAGAAGGGCAACAGAGATTATCTGGTTGGAGACCCTTATGTCTGTGGTATGGAAATTATTGGAGAAGATTCTTAGGGACAGGTTTTAATCATATTTGAAAAAAATATGGACTTATCAATAATAGCATGGCTTTGTGTGGAGGAAGTTGTGTCTCACAAACTTGATTGGGATTTTAAGGAATTGACAAAGATGATTGATGAGAGCAGGATGGTGGATATTGTCTTCATGAATTTAACTGGGTCTCTCATGGCAGGCTGATACAGAAGTTGGAGTCACAAGGAACCAAGGTGAACTGGTAACATGGATACATATAGTACATCACATCTGCTCACTATGTAGTATTGTCTACATTAGGGAAACAAAGTGCAGACAGGGTGATGTCTTTGCAGACCATGTGTCCACAAAAATGATTCTGAGCTTCCAGTTGCCTGCCACTTCAACACACCACCGTGTTCTCTGGCCAGCATCTCTGCCTCAGTTCTGTCTCTTGAATTCTGAGGAAGGGTCACCGGACCAGAAACGTTAACTCTGTCTTTTCCTTCACAGATGCTGCCAGACCTGCTGAGCTTTTTCAGCAACTTTGTTTTTGATTTCTGTCTCAGGCATGCTGCAGTGCTCCAGCGAAGCTCAGTGCAAGGTGGAAGATCAGCACCTCATTTTCTACTTGTGAACTCTGCAGTCTCCAGGACTCAATATTGAGTTCAACAATTTTAGGGCTTGAATGCCTTCTGTCATGTTATTACACATGCACCAACCCCCCAACACTAGGCCTTGTCATCACATGGGTTGCTATCACACACAACCAGTTGTCATCTACTAATAGTCTCCATTAGCAGCTCTTTATTCTCCCAGGCTGACCTTTATCCCTCCTTTGTCCGACTGTCTTTCTCTCTTTTTTGGCTCTATCTATATCCATTGTTTACTCGTCCACACACCCCCCATGCCATCCTTTGCTTCCCTCTCTGCAGATGCTGCCAGACCTGCTGAGTTTTTCCAGTAATTTCTGCTTTTTTTCTGGTTCCCAGCATCTGCAGTCCTTTTGGTTTTTTGTTAAGATGAATACAGAACTGGCATGGTCACAGAAGGTAGACAGTAGCAGTGGAAGGGTATTTTCCTGACTGGAGATCTGTGACTCATGGTGTTCTGCTGGAATCAGGGATCCCTGTTCTCTGTAATATATATATATATTGATTTGGAGCAAAATGTAAGCGGACTAATTTTTTTTTTGCGGACATAACAAAGGTTGGGGGAACTGTAGATAGTGAGGAGGATTGCCAGGCGATATAGGAAGAGATAGATAAGCTGGAGACTTGGGCAGAGAAATGGGAGATGGAATTCAATTTGGACAAATACAAGGTGTTGCATTTTGGAAGGTCTAATGCAGGAGGGAAGTATACAGTGAATGACAGTGAACTTAGAAGCATTAACATACAGAGGGATCCAGGTGTAACAGTCAGCAGGCCCCTGAAAGTGGCAACATAAGTGGATAATGTGGTCAAGAAAGCAAACTGATGCTTGCCCTCATCAGTTGAGGTATAGAGTATGAAAATTGACAACTCATGTTGCAGTTGTATAGAACTTTAGTTCAGCCAAGTTTGGAATATTGTGTACAATTCTACTTGTCACATGACCAGATTGATTTGGAGGCTTTGGAGAAAGTACAGAAAAGTTTTACGATGATGTTGCTTGGTTTGGAGGTCATTAACTAGGAGGAGAGATTGGAAAAACTTGATTTTTGTTTTATTTGAACCTGATAGAAATTTACAAAGTTATGAAAGGCATGAACAGAATGGATAGTCAGAGTCTTTTCCCAAGGGTAGGTATGTCAATTACTAGGGGACATTGGTTCAAGTTCAATAGGGAAAATATTAAAGAAGATGTGAGAGGCACAGTTTTTACACAGAGGGTGGTAAGATCCTGGAATGTGCTGCCAGAGGAGATGGTAAAAGCAGGTACAATGTTTAAGATACATCTTGATAGACACATGAATAGGCTGGGAATAGAGGAATGTGGACTGCACAGAAGCAAAAGGCTTTTAGCTTCAAAAGGTATCACGTATCAGGGCAGGCTTGGTGCGGTGAAGGGCCCATTGCTGTGCTGCACTGTTCTTTGCTCTTTGTTTTTACATCTTTCCACTGTTTCATAAATGGTCATCCCTCCATCATTATGTCAAAGGTGGGTCCTTAACTGATGATGGCACAATGTTCAGCTGTGTGAAATGCAGAAACCTTGTCTGTGCTTCTTGTCAATTAGCATTTATAGGACATGTAAACTTGGACAATCTTAACTTTCATCATGACTCCAGGAAAAGCATAGCTTGATTTCTATTGTGCTGCCCCAGTGAGACATGATAAAGTCTTGGCAGCTCATCTTGTAAATATGGATTTGAAACAGAGGCAACAAGGATTTGCACGTGATATCAGTAACTGAAACAAATGAAGGAAAACACCAAGTTCTATATTGTGTTTCATGCATTGCACTGGAAATGTTAACAGATTTTCTGCTGGTGGCAGAGTTGTTCCTGGGAGTCAAAGGGGAACTTACAAATTCTGTATTGCTTGACTTGACAGTAAACAAGAGGTAGCATTGCTTTGAAGAGCGAGGAAGGCAGAAAATATTGAGGTAATAGCACGGTACTTGGGTTTAGCTGAAGTACAACAGAGGCCAAGCACTTCTGGTAGTGAAACATCAGAACCAGATGATTTTTGATTAGAGTTAAAGCAGTTGAGCAGAAGGAAATATGAAGAAATTAGTGATGGTCTTGAGAAAATAGGAAATGGAAATGAGAAAACCAGAACTGTAATTTCAAGAGAGCGTGAGAGTAAGGGAACATGAAAATGAGCTTAAAATGATGCAGTGAAAACAGCATCCTACCAAATTTTGAGGAAAGTGATGTGGAGGCATTGTTCATGCTATTTGAGAAAATGGTGAGGCAAATTAATTGGGCAAAAGGATATTGAACATTCTCAGGCAGAGTATTTTGACAGGTAAAGCATGGGAAATTTATGCTTCACTGTCAGATAATGTTTCTTGGGATTATGGTGCTGTAAAAGATCTATATTGGCTACATATAAGTCAGTGTCTGAAGCATATGGGACGAAGTTCTGCAATTAAAGGAAGCAGCTAGGACAAACCTATCTTGAATCCAAAAGAGTTAAGCAAAGTAATTTTGACATAAGCATTAGAAATTGAAAATACATATGAAGTTCATAGAGAAATTATTCTCTACTATGAGTTTAAAAACTGACTTAAGTCCATAATGAGAAGTTACATTGAGGTCCAGCGAGTTGCAATTGCTCGAAACATAGTTATTTTGGCTGATGATTATGAGCTAATCCATAAAGCTTTTTTTTTACCTCCATAAATTTGAAAGCGGTAGAAAATGAGAGGGTGAAAGGAATATAATCACCAAGGTAAGGAATGGATAGCTGGAAATACTCCAAAGTCTCCTTCTAAGATCAGCAGTCATATCACTGAGAGTTGACATAAAAATCAGAAGACAAATTGTTGCCATCATAACAAGGTGCTTCACTTTCATTAAGAATGCTAGAAGCTGAGAGGGAAATCCATGGGGCTTGTTGAAGCTCATAAGAATAAGTTTAAAAACAAAACTCAGAAGGCCACCTTTGGGATATTGTGTTCAATCTGGTCTCCCTGCTATAGGAAAGATGCTGTGAAGCTTGAAAAAGTTCAGAAAAGATTTGGAAGGATGTTGCCAGAGTTAGAGGGTTTGAGCTATAGGGAAAGGCTGAATAGGCTGGGGCTATTTTCACGGGAGCATTAGAGGATGAGGGGTGACTTTATAGAAGTTTAAAAAAAATCATGAAGGGCATGGATAGTGTGAATCGTCAAGGTCTTTTCCCCACAGTAGAGAGCTTAGGTTTAAGAGAGAATTAAAGGGACATAAAGGGCAAGTTTTTCATGCAGAGATGGTGAACATATGGAATAAGCTGCCAGAGGAGGTGGTGGAGACTGGTAAAATTACAACATTTAAAAGACATCTGAATAGGTAAATAAATTAGAAGGGTTTACAGGGATATGGGGAAAATGCTGGCAAATGGGACTGGATTAATATAGAATATCTGGTCGGCATGGACAAAATCTTCCGAAGATTCTGTTTCCACGCTGTACATCTCTATGACTCTAAAAGGTCACAGTTCAGCTTGTAGCTTCAACATGAGATTGAAGTTAGGCACTGCTGTGAGTCCAGAAAAAGTACATTGGGAAGGTGGGAGATAATAGAGGTTTTTTTTAATCAACTAGGAATATATCGGCTTTTTCTTCAAAGGCAGCATCCAAATTCATAACTATACTAAGAGATACAAGGGCTAATCAAACTGTCTGTGGAAGAAGCATTTAGTTTTCCCTTCAGAGAGTCCAATGATAAATTTATATGTAATTTCAGTACAATAGCGACACCTTTAACACTTTTCTTAAAGAAATAAGCAAAAGTAGGATCATCAGCAGAATGCCAAGTAACCATTGAGAAGCTGAAGACAGTCTTAATAACTGAACCAATGTTGGCCGGTCCTCATTTTTCATACCTTACAAGTCACAAGAGATGCTAGAGTCAGGGGTAGGTGTTGTGTTTTGACAGCATAATGAGTTGAGGATAGAGAAGCCAGTGGAATATTTCACTCAGAGGATTGAAATATTACAAGAAGTACTTTATCATAAAAAAACACTTTGGGATTGTTATTGGGTCTTCACAACTTTGAAGTGCCTGTCCACCATGCAAACAACAAAACACTGATTTACATTGATCATAATAAACTAACCTTTCATGAAAAGTGTAAAACTCAGAATCTGAGATGACTTAGATCGAATCTTTTGTTCCAACGGTTTAATGTAAAGGCTATTCACATTGCTGATGGATTGTCCCGAGTGTAAAATTTTACAATAAATTAAAGATTTAAAATGCTAAGATTGTATGAGGTTGTATATGTGGAAAGGAAGAATGAATAGGTGTATGCCTTGTATTTTGTTACTATATTTTTTTAATGAAATACATTTGCAAAATGGTGTTTCATTTCCCTTAAGGGAAATACCATGACTTTTTATCTTTACGGTTTTAATTATGGACTGAAATGAGATAGGAGCTGCTTTTAAAACTAAATATTCTTGCATGGTTAGAAAACAAGCGATTTGATAAATTGTATTGTCAGCACATTTTACATAACTTTGGGTTAAAGCAGTGTTAGGAAATTAAATGGATCTGAGAGATTAAGTATACAATTGGCACCTTGGTTGGCACCAAGAAGTTGATTGGTTTGAGGATTAGTGTGAGTTATCAATACCAAAGGCATTCTTGCCGCCTGTGATTTGTTCTCAGGTAAATGAATGGCTTGTGGCAGGGAACAAGATACAGTAAAGCCTTCAGGTCTCTCTCAGCCAGAAGCACTCTTTCTGTTCTCTGCAGTAATCTACTTGGAACCTGAAGAAAATCAGCTTGTATTAACTTCACCAGTTTCTTTAAGCTATGATTTTTAATTGATAATCAGAGATAATTCTTGCAATTCATGCATGTCTTCTTTAAATATGAACCATTGCCTATTCACCATCAACTCTTTTAGTAAGGTTCCCCAATCTATCCTTGCCAATCCCCACCTCATATCCAAACAGTTCCCTTTATTTAGATTCAGGACCCTAGTTTTTGGATTTAACGACTTCTCTCCCCACCCGAATTAAGAATTCCATCATAATATGATTGCTCTTCCACAAAGGTCCCTGCACAACAAGGTCATAAGATAACCCTTTCTCATTGCATAATACCAGTTTAGAATGGCCGATCTGCGGTTGCTTTCTCAATGTATTGTCTAAAAATCCATCATGTAAGGAACTCCAGGAAATCATCCTCCACAATATGTTTAAACTCGCCCATGATTACAGTTGCACCCTTATTCCATGCCTGTCTGATTTCTTGTTCAATGCCTTCTCTTACATCTCCATTACTGCTTGGGGGCATATAGACAAACCCCCAAAACATTTTATGTCCTCTTGGTGTTCTGTACCTCTACCGCTGCAGATTCTATATCATGATTTTTGAGGTCATACCCTTCCCCGCCAATACATTGGTTTCGTAATTCACTAACAAAGCTGAAGCATTCACAGCAATCTTCAGTCAAAAGTGCCAAGTGAATGATCCATCTCGATCTCCTCCAGTGGTCCTGAGCATCACAGGTACCAATTCTCAGCCAATTCAATTCACTCCACATGGTATCAACAAATGGTTGGAAGCATTGGAAACTGCAAAGAGTGTGGGCCCTGACAACATTCCAACAATAGTACTGAAGACTGTGCTCCAGAACCTGCTGCTCCCCTAGCCAAACTCTTGCAGCACAGTGACAACACTGGCATTTATCCAACGATGTGTACAATTGCCCAGATAAATCCTACACACAAAAAGCAAGACAAATCCAACCAAGTCAATTATTACCCCTTCAGTCTACCCTCAGTCATGAGTTAAGTGATGGAAGGTATCATCAATAATGCTATCAAGCAGCACCTGCTCAGCAATAACCTTGGTTCATACATAGACAAAAAAAAAATGCTGAATTCCAGAGGTGAAGTGATAGCCCTTGAAATAAAGGCCACATCCAACCAAGTGTTCCATCACGGATCCCTAACAAAACTGGAATCAATGGTTATAAGGGGGCAAAACCTCTGCTAGTTGGAGTCATACCTAGCATATAAGAAGCTGGTTTTGGAGATTAGAGATCAGTTATCTCAGCTCCAGGACATGTCTGCAGGAGTTCCTCACCTTGATAACTTGTTATTATCTCTCTACTTCAATTGGTTCGTACAGTTTTTGATTACTTGTTACTTTGGTTAGACCATCATCATGCAACGCTTATACCTATCATGTTATTCCAGCTATTTGGTTTGTCTCTAGCACCATCCTATTTTTGATTTTTTGTAATTATTAATCAGATCATAGGTCATCCCTTCACTTGCTATTCAGCTTTTGACACTTTACTCTTGCTATTTGACACTTTTGATCACTTGCAAATGATGTATTATTCAGCCTGTCAACACTCCAGTCACACTGTTCGTATTTATCTTTTGACACATTTAATTACCTGAGATTATTTTACCATTATCTCCCTGTGTATAAATTCTGTGCCTGTGCGTCTCCCTCCAGTTCACCTGATGAAGGAGCATGCTTTGAAAGCTTGTGATTTCAAATAAACCTGTTGGACTCTAACCTGGTGTCATGTGACTTCTGACTTTGTCTACCCCAATCCAATACTGGCACCTCCACATTTGATTTGCTGAGGACATTAGTTCACTTCAAGCACTCCCACTGCAATGCAAAGTCCTTGCCTATAGTCTTTGGAAACCTTTCTTTAAGTCAAAGCATTACTTCCCTTTATTGCTTTTTATTTTCTTATTATAGTGGCCATAACTTTCTTAGTTAGATCCAAGTACAGCTACTTGAATTAAAAAGTGCACTTTTCTAATTTACAACAAATTGTAGACAACCCCCAACAGCAGTTTCTAACCAAACAATTAGCATGAGATTTTCCCGTGTCGCCACTCTTTGCTTTTTCATTCTGTTTTAAACTCAGTGAGAGTGGATTCCTTTCAGGCTTGGCTACTTGTCAGACTCCCAAGGTAAGTGGTGTAGGTCTTGAGCCTCAGCCCTGATTTATAATGCCCTGTTCTAAGCTCCTCCCTTGCAGGTCCACAGACTCACTGCCTGCTTGACTCACAAGGTAAGTGATGTATGTCTCGAGCATTAGCCCCAATTTATAGCCTCCTGCTTTGAGCTGCTCCTTTCAATGCGCACAAGTTTCACTAGATTGATTCAAGAGATCAGGAATTGTCTTTTGAAGAGAGGTTGAGCTCTTACTCTACAGATTTTAGACAAATGAGAGAGAATCTAATTGAGGTATATAAGATGCTAAAGGGGACAACGTAGACTTGGAGAGGATGATTCGTTTTGGGGAAACTTAGAATGACAATCACAGTTTTAGCATACAGGGTAGCAAATTTAAAAGAGAAATGGGGACAAGTTACTTCTCTCAAAGGGTCAAGAATCTGTGGAATTCACTACTCAAGTACGGTGGATGCCATTGTAATTTAAGGAGGGGATAGACAGATTTTTAATTTGTAATAGATTGATCGTTATGGAGACTGGGCAGGAAAGTCAAGTTGAGGCCAAGATGAGATCAGACATGATTATATCAAATGGCGGAGAATGCTCAAGGGGCAGAATTGCCTAATCCAGCTCCTAATTCCTATGTGCTGTTCTTATAACTCTGCAGGCTCTCTGATTCCCAGACAAAGCGATGTAAGCCTGGAGCCTTAGGCCTAATTTTTCCTTCATTGGAAAAGTTTCCAGTAAATCAGACACCTACCATGAATGTTATGTTCTTTCATAGAAGTGATTTGTCTGTTAACTTTTTGTTTTGTTTCACTGCCTGCAAAGAGTTTTTATTACCTTTCCTTTGAAGCCAAAAGATATAGGGTAAGAAGTTGCTTATAACTTCAAAACTATATAAAACTAGTACAGAAGATCACCATGTATGGATGTAAACATATTGTTATACAGTGTATGTAAAATAGTGAAGCAGTGACATATTCGGAATCACATAGTCTTCAATAATGAAAGTCTAAAAGTGCTTAAATACATTGTTACAAGGTTATCTGATACAAAGGTTGTAATTAGTCACAAGGTTGCTTCATTTCTAAAAGAAATTTTTAAAATAGCCGGAGCAGTGTACAGCTGTAACCATGATTTTTAAAAGCTATCTTTTAACTGCAAAGGGGGGTAACAAGTTGGTAGTATTTGAATTCTGTCTTATTCGCCTTGAAATTTGCTTATTCTCACAATCAGGAAATGGAAATTTGCTAAATGAGGAATGCTCAGCCTTTCCTTATCTCCAAAACATTAATGTATTGTTTTCAATTTATTCACAATCCCACGGTGCATTTCTTAATCAAGAAAGTTTAAAGCAGAGTCACGCAATATTAAAGTAATAAAATATGCATTGACCAGAGTTGAGTAGAATAATATGCAAATGGATTAATTGATTAATATTCTTTGATTGTGTGATTATAAATAATCAACCATGGAATGTTAATTTCCCTACACCTCCCTTCCCAACAACACTTGGGTGCAGCAGCACAGGAAGACAGCTCAGCACCATATTCTCAAGGATCATTTAGGATGTCAAGTGAGCATCTGTACTGCAGCCTTAACTATGACTGTACTATTAAAGACTTATATTCACGGTAAATGATAAAGACTTACATATTAAAAAAGAAAAAGTGACAAATCAAAATTTGTAGATAATGCAGAGCAGAGGCATTGTGATTCATTCATATTGCAATTTAAAATTATGAAAATTTTCATGATTGTTTTATTTGTGCCAGCTATCCCATGACAATTTTTTTTTCCAGCACAGGGAAATATGAGATCATGCACTTTAAATCATAGAGAGGTCATTTCAAAATGAGGATTATGTGAACCGGTGTCCTTCTCAATTGACCTGAATGTCAATGTAAATAGATAATTAATGTGCCATGAAGAGGCACAAAAAAAAAATCAAAAGTCTAATTGAATGCTGACATTCATATCTACAAAAGTTAGGATAGAAAAGGGTAGAAATTAAGCTTCAGCTATATAAATCACTGGTCAACTGACACTTAGAATAATGTAAGCATTCCTTGATATCGCAGGTTAGGAAAGATATATGGACTTTGGTGGACTGTAACATAGATTCACTAGACTGATTTTTAGAAATCAAGGGTTAAATTAAAAGTAGTAGATTAGACTTGGATGAAGGGGCTGAAGGTTACTGTTATTAGATTCGCTGATGACAGAAAGATAGATAGAAATGTAAGCTTTAAAGAGGAGTAAACAAGTTACAAAGTGATATACATAGGTTGACCAACTGAGAAAAATCTGATATAGGGGGTACAATGTGGGAAATTATCCACAGGATTTAGAAGTTTGAAATGTTTCAGATATTAAGGGGAATAGATACTTTCTCCAAATTTACCCTGTTTCCACTTGTTGTGCAGTGTAGTGGCAAGATATTGCTTCTAGGGCCACGGTCAAGTTATCCAACGTGAAAGCTGATGAATTTGTTGCTTGGTTATGGATGGACCAGTGACATGTGATGGTCAAATCGGAAGGCAAGTAGGCCATCCAATAGCAGAATGGAAGAAGGAGGAGAAGTAGGAATGTAACATATGAGTGAACCCTGGAAGATACTGTATTTAAATGGATACGAGCACTCATTATTTTGGGACCTGTTAAGATATGGGGAGCAGAGAAAGAGAAATAGTCTAAGGAGGAAGACCTTAGTTTGTAGAAGCCTAGAAGTTCTGTGCTGCCATGGTGGGAAATCCTTTTTCTCTCTAGCTTTGAGAATGGGATTAACTGACCGATCAAGAAATCTGGATTGAGATTTCACAGGTAGTCAGTGGCCACAGTGTCACCACCATAACTTGAACCTATTCCCCCTTGAATGGTCAGCCAATATGAATACTCCATATCATCTCTCCCTTTCATACTTACATGTTAAAAGCCAAAGCATTAGTTTGGAGAAGGGAAGTGATAAACACTGTGTCAATGAGGTTAGGCAGCAGCATATATTGCCAGAGGCATGGGTGCATTTTGTTGAGTGGAATATATCTGCAATTGAATCTTGCAGCAACGTACCTTGAGTATGTCCACAAACAAGAATTATTTGTGAGCTGCCAGTATAGCTTACCTATTACAAGTGACATGGCTGTCTTCATGTGACAATGAAAACGTTCATGTTTGTGTTTGTAGGAGAAGACAGGTAATAATATTGAAGCATGAATCATAACTGGCAAATACATGACATTCTAACATTTATGGGAGAGGAAATGTTTGAACTGGCAGGGCAGCATTGCAGCTATTCCATGCCAGGTGATGTGACATGAATTTATGGGTTGGCTAAGCACAGAGACATACTAAGCTCTGGAGCACACCAGACATAATGCAGTGTATATCACTTGACACATTGAAATTCATACTAAACACGTCTGGAAGAATACAAAGGGAAATGAACAATCTTTTCATCTGTCATTTCCCCCATGCAAGTCAGACAGAGGAAATGCAGTAACTGAGGAACAGTCAACCAGCTCTGAAAGAAAAGGCTGGTTTCTAATGGTGCACTGTCACATGATTGCCCCGCATCCACTAGCATTACAGAAACTCTCACACCTCTGGGTGCTCATTCGGAGTCACAATCATGCCAGCAGACATCAGAGATGCATGTGGTAAAGGAACCCCTGTAATTATAGGTGACTTTTATTTCAATATAGATTGGGCAGAACAACTTATTTACAACATTGTAGAGGAGGAATTCTTACAGTGTACACAGGATGGTTTTCTGGACAATATGTGGAGGAACCAACTAGAGAACAGGCCATCTTAGACTGGATATTATGCAATGAAAAAGGATAATTAGTAATGTAGTTGTGAGAGACCCCTTGAGAATGAGCGAATACAATCTGATAGAATTCTTAGTTAATATGGAGAATGGAGTAGTTGATTCTGAGATTATGGTCCTGATTTCTAATAAGGAAACCACAATGGTAAGAGGTTGAGTTGGCTATGATGGATTGGGAAATGTTACTGAAATGAATAACAGTAGATAGGCAATGATAAACATTCACAGACTGAATGGATGAACTACAAAAATTATTTATTCCTGTTTGATGCAAGAGTGCAAAATGAATGGTGGCCAAAGCATGACTTATAGGAGAAATTAGACATTACATTAAATCAGGGAGATGGTTGCCAAATGGCATTGTTACTGGTCTTTTGACCCAGAGACCCACTTAATATTCCGGAGATCTGGATTCAAATCCTGCCATGGCAGTTAGTGAAATTTGAATTCAATAAAAAGAATGTGGAAATAAGAGCCTAATTATCTTCATGAACCATTGCATTATTTTATTGGAAAAACCCATCTGGTTCACTGAGGCACTTTAGGAAAGGCAGCTGTCACCCTTATCGGTCCTACATGTGAATCCAGATCCACAGCCATGTGGCTGACTGGCCCTCTGGGCAAGTAGGGTTGGGGAATAAATGCTGACCTAGCCAGCGATGCCCTCATCCTGTGAAGGAATAAAAAGAAGATGCAAAAGACAGGCATACAAATTGACAAAAAAAAAACAGACCTGAGGATTGGACATAATTTACAAGTCAGCAACAGAGGATCAAAGGATTGATTAAGAAGGGAAAAATAGAATATGTGAGTAACTTGTAGGGAACGTGAAACAGAGTATAAAAGTTTCTATTGGTACAGAAAGAGAAAATGGTTGGTGAAAACTAAGGTATGTCCTCTCCAGTCAGAAATGGGGCATATTATAATGAGGAGCAAAGAAACAGCGCAACAAACTAAATTCATACTTCGTTTCTGTATTCACAAAAGAGGACACAAATAAAATATCACAAATGATGCAGAATACAAGGTTTAGTGCTAGGGAGAACCTGAAGCAAATCTGTATTAGGGTAGAGAAATTTTGTTGGAAAAAATGATATGATTTAAGATTGATAAATCCCCAGGACCTGATGATCTGCAGTCCAGATTACTTAAGGAAGTGGCCATAGAAATAATTTAGAAATAAATGAGCCCAACAAACTAATGGATTCTTTGACAGCAAGGCTAGTGATAGTCAGAGGGCTACAGGAAGCCAGGGAGATGATGTATCTGAGGCTGATGACTGGATTCTGCCATCATCAAAATGGAAGAAAATCCCAAAACTGCAGTGTTAGCATCTGATGGTGCTTGCAGATTTTGCTTTTGAATTCATTTATGGAATGGGAGTGTCACTAGCTGGGCTAGCATTTATTTCTCATCTGTAGTTGCCGTTGAGAAGATGGTGGTCAGCTCCTGGCTTGAACCACTCAATTCATTTGGTCTAGGTAAATCCACAATACCATTAGAAAGGGTTTTAAAACACCAAAGGAATGGCAATATAATTTCATGTTAGCGTTAAGAGAGTTTTGGGGAGAATTGGCAGTTGGTGCTCCCACGTATCTGCTGATCGTGTGCTTCTCGATGGTAGTGGCCATGGATTTGGAAGGCACTGTGTAAGCAACGTTACCTTGTAGATTGTACACTGTGCACTTACTGAGCATTGGTGGTGGCAGGAGTGAATGTTTATAGATATTTTGTAACTTAAGCAGGCTGTTTGTGCTGGACTGAGTCAAGCATTTTCAGCATTGTTGGAGCTGTAACCATCAGAGAATTATTCACAACGGAATTCCTAACCCCTGACCTGTTCTTATAGCCACTTACATAAAATATACTTTTAGTATCTCTCCCATTTCCATACATAGTTCCATACATAGATAACTTCATTGATTTTTAAGGGGCCCTATTCTGTCCCTAGTTGCTCTTTTACTCTTAATGTACTTGTAGAATCTCTTTGGATTATCCTGACCCTTATCAGACAAGGCTATCTCATATCATCTTTTTGTCCTCCTGATTTACATTTTATGAATGCCCCCTCACCCCTAATACTCTTTAATAGATTCACTTAATCCCCGTTGTTAACATCTAATATGTGCCTCCTTCTTATTCTTGACTAGAGCTTCAAAGCTGTTACTCATCCATTGTTCCCAACTCTTGCCAGCCTTACTCTTCACTCTAACAGGAACATACTGCCTCTGTACTCTTGTTATCTCACTTTTCAAAGCCTCCCACTTGTCAGTCACCCCTTTGCCTGCATTCAGTCTACTCCAATCAACTCTTGAAAATTCCTGTCTCATACCATCAAAATTTTCCCTACTCCAATTAAGAACTTTCACTTATATACAAGGCCGATCCTTTCCGTAATTATTTTGAAACTCATAGAACTATGATTAGTGGTCCCAAAGTGCTTCCCCATTAACACTTCACTGACTTGCCCTGCCTTATTTCCCAAGAGAAGGTCAGGTTTTTCTCCGTCTTTAGTCGGTACCTCTAAATATTGATAAAGCACATGTAATAAATTCCTCACCATCCAAGCCTTTAACACTATATGACAGTCCCAGTCTATGTTTAGAAAGTTAAAATCCCTTACTGTTACAACCTTATTATTCTTAGACATATCTGCGCTCTCTCTACTTATTTACTCCTCAGTTTCACGCTAAATGTTAGGGGGGTGGGGTGGTGTGGGCTATAGTAGTCTCCTCAAGGTGATCAGCCTCTTCTTATTTCTGGGTTACACTCATACAGCTTCACTGGATGATCCCTCAGGAATAAGTGCAGCAGTAATGCTTTCCCTAAACAAAAGCACCATTCCCCTCCTGTCTTGCCTCCCTTTCTATCCTTCCTATAGCATCTAAAGTTGAATCTCTGGGACAAGTGCATCCCAGGATGATATGGGAAGCTAGCAAAGAAGTTGTTGGGCCCCGAGCAGAGATATTTGTATCATCTGCAGCCACAGGTGAGGTGCTGGAAGACTGGATGGTGGCAAATGTGCCTTTATTTAAGAAAGGCTGTAAGGAGATGCCTGGAAAAAATAGGCCGGTCAATATGACATCAGTGGTGCATAAGTTGTTGAAGAGGATTCTAAGAGATAGGATTTACATGCATTTGGAGAGGCAAGGACTGTTTAGGAATAGTCAGCATAGCTTTGTGCATAGGAAATCATGTCTTACAAACTTGATTGAGTTTTTTGATGATGTAACCAAAAAGATAGATGTGGGCAGAACATTAGACGTTGTCTACATGAACTTTAGTAAAGCCTTTGACAAAGTTAGATCACATGGGATTCAGGGAGAGCTTGCCAATTGGATACAAAATTAGCTTGATGGTAGCAGACAGAGGGTAATGGAGGAGGGTTGTTTATCAGATTGGAGGCCTGTGACCAGCGGTGTTCCAGCATTGTTTGTCATTCAAATAAATGATTGAGATGAGAATTTAGAAGGCATGGTAGTAAGTTTGCGGATCACACCAAAATTGGTGGTAAAGTGGACAATGAAGAAGGTTACCTAAGATTACAAAGGGATCTTGATCAACTGGGCCAGTGTGCTGAGAAGTGGCAGATGCAGTTTAATTTGAATAAATGCAAAGTATTGGATTTCGATAAAATAAACAAAAGCAGGACTTATGCAATTAGTAATAGGGTCCTGGGTAGTGATGTCAAACAGAGAGACCTACGGGTTCAGGTACACAGTTCTTTGAAAATTTTGTCACTGGTAAATAGGGAGGCTAAGAAGGCATTTAGTATGTTTGCTTTTGTTACACAGACAACTGAGTATAGGAGGTGGGATGTCATGTTGAGATTGTATAGGACAGTGGTGGGACCATTTTTAGAGTATTGTGTGCAGTTTTCGTCGCCCTGCTATAGGAAGGATATTATTAAATTGGAGAGGGTTAAGAAAATATTTACTAGGATGTTGCTGTGACCGGACAGTTTGAGTTAGAAGGGGAGGCTGGATTAGCTGGGACTTTTTTCACTGGAATGTAGAAAGTTGAGGAGTGACCTTGCAGAGGTTTATAAACTTTTGAGGGACATAGATAACGTGAATAGCAAAGGTCATTTCCCTAGGGTGGGGGAGTTCAACCTCAGGGACATAATTTTAAGGTGAGAAGAAAAAGATTTAAAAGGGACCTGAGGGGCAACGTTTTCACACAAGGTGGTTTGTATGTGGAACAAATTGTCAAGTTCGTATATAGAATGAACTGCCAGAGGAAGTGATTGATGCAAGTACAGTTCAATGTTTAAAAGACATTTCGACAGGTACATGAATAGAAAGGCTTAGAGGGATATGGGCCAAACACAGGCAAGTGGCACAAGTTCAGCTTGGGAAACATGGTCAGCATGGATAGGATGGACTGAAAGGTCTGTTTCTGTACTGTATGACTCTATGACATAAGATGATGGAGGAAAGTCATTGGTGATGCAGCTGAAGATGAGTATACCTAAGTCACTGTCTTTAAGTGCTCTTGCAGAGATGCTCTGGAATCAAAATGACTGACCATCAACCATTGCAACCATCTTTCTTTGTGCTGTGTATGACTCCAAACAGAGGTGAGTTTTCTCCCTGATTTCCATTGATTTCAGTTTTGTGACAGCTCCTTAATATCACACTTGTTCAATCTTCAGGCTCTTTGGCAATTTTTGACAATATGCCATGACATCTAAGGGTTCTAGAGACAATGTTGAGCCCAGGGCAACTCCCTTCCAATTGTATGCCAGTGTGCTCCCAATCTGTTGGGGGTGTCCTGCTGGTGGGACAGAACATACCCAGGGATGATGGTGGTATTGTCTGCGATGTATGATTCAATGAGTATGACTGAGATGGTCGGTTATTTGTCTGGTCTATGGTATACCTTTCTCAGTCTTGAACTAGCCAAAGATGTTATTCAGGATGATTTTGCAGAGTCAACAGTTCTGTGTTTCCTGTTGTTTCCAGTGCCTTAGGTGTTGCTGGGTATTCTGTACAGTTTCATTCATTTATGCAAACTGACATGAATGATGAGGGAGTCTACGAAAGTCTGGAGTGCTGCCATTTGCCTGACATCTGTGTGCTTGTCTTCCTCCATTGACAGATATGTTAACCTCATACAGGGCTAGATCAATTAATCCACTCAGCGGGCACCAAACTTGCAGCCAGGTATTAATGACACCAACTCCCCCAAGAAGCTTCTTCAGCGTGGTAGGTGAGGAACAGTGAAAAAGCAGAAGTGTCCTTCAGCTCTACACACTTCTTAAGTTAGCAGGAACTTACACTTGTGCCTTGCTAGGGCCTTTTAGTGGACCTTTTAATATGGAGTTCTTCTCAGGGCATTCTAGATCTGCAGAGTAGTTTCTGAACATCAAAGAACGGCATTCCAGCATTCTCCAGGTCTGAAATAGCCAGAGGATGGTCACCAAAGTATCATAAGCCAAAGGAAAACAAGGAACCTGGCCTCACTTTAGGTGACAGTGCAGGATGAGCACCAAGCAGACACAGGTGTAAGAGGTTTATAGAGAGTACAGAGCTTGCACTGGAGACTCATGTGATGAGACTTTCCAAGTGTGAAGCCATGTATTCCTTGTTGCACTTGCTAAAGGGTCAATATGGTGACACAACATCTTCCATGTTTTCTGTTATTCTATGACTTCCAGTACAATCTAATTGTATGTGTGGGACCATGCAACATGCATACACTACATTTACACCTGTGTAATGTACAATGGGGTGCAAGGTAAAGTAATGGTAGTGAAGGAGGTGACAGGAAGGTGATAGGAAGGCTATAGAAAGAAAAGACTTTATTGGTATAGGTGCAACAGGTAATAATGGTCATGGAAAATATGTGTCTATTAATACATTCAAAATTTTCTTTGCAAGTATCCCATTGTAATTTCATCTATTTCTTGAAGTACTTCATCTTGCTTTTGTTATGACTGAGGCTGGAAAAGTTACTGTCTCTTTAGTCACACCATTCTATGAGCCACAACATGTGTAAAAAAATTGTTTTGGTGCCAGACAGGAATTAATAACAATTAATGCACACATTCTTTAAATATTTCCAAGATGCTCATTTAAATACCTTTATCTAATTTAGCTTTTAAGCAACAAGATATATATTAATCAGAATTCATAATGAACATCGGTATTGCTTTGTTATCATAACAAAATTTATTTACTACAAATGCAATACATACCCAATCAGTACTACGTAAGTTCAAATGCTTATCTCTCTAACTAAACCCAAGTACATAAATACTTTGGAAAGTGAAAAATATATCATTGCAGAGATCAGCTTTCTTACAAAGAAAGTCACCTTGGCCAATGAGTTGTTTTCGAAGGCAAAAGACAAAGCATAGGACATTCGAAAGTATTTCACTCTGATGTTCTGGAATGTGTAATCACATCATTAATCAGGCCTTCCTGCTCCTATGATGCTGCTTGGCCTGCTGTGTTCATCCAGCTCTAGTTTGACAAGGCTTCTTTGACAGCACATTTCAAACCTCTGACCTCTTCCACTTCAAACAACAAGGACAATAGTTATATGATCACCATCATAACAAGATAAGAATATAGGACCTGGGATAGGCCACTTACTCCCCATATTTCATTATCATTCAATGTAGTTATTGCTGATCTGTGATTCAACATGAACACATATCCACATTTTGCTCTACACCACTTGCTATCTTCAGATAACACAACCTAACAAGCTCAAATTTACAACTAATAATGGAGAAAGCATCAAATGCCACTTTCAGAATTAAGTTCCAAATTTGATGAATGAATGAATGAATGATTAATTGTCACATACATCTGTCTTGGATAGGTAGCCTTGTTCCTTCTCTTTCTTGTGCAGCATCTTCCCTGCCCCATCCTCAAATGGTTGTGGGTTGTACAAATCTTTGTCTTGAAACATCGGACCACCCCTGTCAGATCCATGACTGGATTATAGTTTGTGATGCTTGTAACCAACCAAGAGGTACGGACTTGAGTCTGACATGACATTTCTTTAGGGCATATAGGATTCAGACAGATGCAAAGTTTTTCTTTGATGTCCTGTGACAAATCAGAGTGCTTTGCTAGATGATAGGCAGCAGCGGTGTTTCCTGAGGATCTTTTTCCAGCATACATCCTCAACTCCAATGGATATTAGGACAGGAATCCACTTGAGCTGTGTTGGTCTCAGTTCAAGAAATAATTCTCAGAATTTACCAAACTGATGCTTACCATGTATTAGTAATAATCCCAGAACAAGATTGAGTACTAGCACATGGCTTTTGGATTGAGGGGGAAGATGAAACAATATGTCACACATAGTCTCTGATTCATCTTGATCTTAGTTCCAATTCTTTGGTGTCATTATTTGTAGGTGAATGTATGTTCAACAATGATACCAAGGCATTTAGGCTTTGGGTCATGATTGATTGGTCAGCCATAGAATTGGACAGTGAATTCTTCCCTGACCATTGAATTACTTGGTTTGGAAGATGAAATGACAGGCTCAACAGCATTTATCTCAATATTACAAAGTAAACTTACAGGGAACATTCATCTTGATTGAATGCTTTCTCAATGTCTGACAGTTCTTGGGCCAATACCAGGTTATCATGCTATGCAAGGAGTCTTAATTTTGTGGGCTAGTATTAGATTATCAGCTATGCAAAGAGACTTAACTTTGTGGGTTGGAGATCACAGATAGATGTGACATAGAAGGCCAATATGATAACTGGTCCCTGTTGGAGGACCAGTTCTGCTTTGACCTTTAAGATGCACATGGAACTTTTAGCTCTTGATCATGGAGTTACATGATTGTGGGATTTTCACATAGCAGATGCTAATGGGAGTTTCAGCAACATGTCTGAATGCTACTCTGTGAAACAGGCACAGTATATGTCAACAAAATCAGTTCCTGCTTTCAGGCTTCTGTCAAAACGAGGATCAATAGTTGAAGCCGGTATAAGGACTTTCTCAGAGCAGTTTAGCCTATATGAAAATCTTCCTGTTGAATTTGAGTGTGAGCGTTTGGGTGGATGTAGGGGCAGGGGAGTTTAATTGGTGCTTCTAAGGTGGGAGTTTATTTTTATTTATTCATTCATGGCATGTGGTCATTGCTGGCTGGACAACATTTCTTGCTTGTTGGTAGTTGCTCTTGACAAGGTGGTGGTGTGCTGCCTTCTTGACCTGCTGTAGTCCATGTATGTTATTGCCAGCTGAGTGATGAGATGGTAGCTATGTCAGCTATTGAGTGGCTTCCTAGCTGACATTGGCAAATAACTTGAATTGCTGTCAGGTTTCTGAAAAAGATCTTTGTGCTGTGGATGATGGTAAACTGCTTTGTTGGTTTACACTCTTCATGAATTCTGTGTTAATTCCATTGGTTCCTTTTGCTTGGCCTGATTTGGTTGCTGTCAGGAAACAGTACACATCTTATGTACACTTGAGAAGTTTACCTACTCTGGTGCCGTCTTCAGAAACTTGCTCAAGGCTATTTACCCTTTGCTCACCATCCCTGCTGGCTTTTGAGTTATAAACCTCAAATAAGTCTTTGAGTTTATTTGAAGTTGTGAAGTCATAGTATCAGAATTGATTCTGGGCCATTGGTAGATATTTTCTGATCAACCTGTTCAGAGATGTTACACACTTCTGCATCACAAGAACACTCCTTATTTGGGCCATTGGTATGGTTGCTACGGGAGTGTTAGAGATTGGATGATCTTTTGGTTAGAATGAGTGAAATCAAATATTCTCCATTGGCTTTCACCGTTTTATGAGGCAAACTTTATTCTGCTAGAGTATGAATGTTGTTCCAAATTGAAGTCTCAATTTTCCCTGCATTATTTCAAGACTTTTTCATCTTCCCGTATGCAGAAGGGGATTGAAATTTCTCTGAAGCTTCACAAAACAAATTTGGTGGCTCCCAGTTTAAGAATTTGAGTCAAGTAGTTGCAATTTTCAGCGAATGGTAGGATCTGATTAGTAGTGGTTTCTATGTATCTGCCATATGCATACTTTTATCTTTTCAGTGATTTTCATTTTGGATCAATGGACCGTAGTTCGAGACTGATGTGTGAGTGAGACTTCAGCAATTTAGGAGTGTGGCAGGATTGGAAGCACTTGGTGAGAGCATATAAGTGGTTAACCATTGCTAACATTGTTGTGAAGAAACTTTCAAGTGCCTCGTCTTTCCAACTTACATCATTGAAAGTGCTAGGCTGCTTTGCATTGTATACAAGTTTGAAGTCATGCAACTAAGACCCAGTTTCACTATTGTTCTCCCATCGTGTTGTTGTTGAGGTTCCACCACTTATGCATTGGCTTTTGAAGTTGTCCTTGTAGATTGTTGGGATTGCAAAATTGCAAGCCATGATCCTCACCAATGGATCCACCACAGACCAAATACATATGCACACCAGGCTCATGCATAGATGTGTTATGGTGTCTAAGAAATTTCCCAAATCCTTTCCACAAAACCCACCCTCATGTCCATGAAAGACCCTGCTGAATTTGATTTTCTCAACCAGTTGAATGGGAAACTGTTCAAGCTGCATCACAACCACTCCAGAATAAAGACCTCCCAACCCCGGTTATCATCTGCACAATGCAAATGACAACTTTGTGGATGTACACTGAGAGGTCAAGCTCCAAGCAATCATTGATGCATTCGCAAAGGAAGAATGAAAAAGTGGGCCTTAGACTACAGAACAGGAGCACAAAATGTCTATAACTGGCTGGCCACATTGCACAACACTGCTGCCTGATGAACGAAATACATGGTCAACCATTGGATTATGAGGATGAATTCCATATTCTAGGAGTCTCCTCTGAGTGGTTGCAGATATCAATGATGAAATTTAACATTGCCATTAACAGTGCAGGCTTGTGTGATTTTTGAAAGAATGTTGGTAACACAGATCTCAAACCAACTTCATGGTCTACAACACGGCAATGTTCCTGTTCTCCTGTATGACCAAAACTATGGACAATGTGCAGTACACACCTCAAAAACTTTGAAAATATCACCATAAGACCATAAGACATAGGAGTAGAATGGAATTCAGCTCATCAAGTCTCCTTTGTCATTCAATGTGATCACAGCTAATTTGATAATGCTCAACTCCATTTTCCTGCCTTTCCTCCATAACCCTAAATTATGATACTTATTAAGAATCTGTCTATCTCAGCTTGAATGTACATAATGACCCAGGGTCAGCAGCTCTCTGTGGCAAAGAATTCAACATTCTCATCTCTGTTTTAAATGTGTGATCCCTTATTGTGAGAATGTGCCCTCTGGTCTGAGACTCTCACATATGGAGAAACAACCCCTGTCAAGTCATCTAAGAATCTTGTACAGTTCAATAACGTTATTTCTCATTCTTCTATATTCCAAAGAGTACAGACCCAATCTGCTCAAACTCTTCTCATAAGACAATCCCTCCATACCTGATATCAGCCCAGTGAACCTTCCTTGCACTGCATCCAATGCCAATATATCTCTCCTCAGATAATGCTCATGCATAGTGCTGAAAATCCACCTGCAAAATAGGTGCTCCAATATTCATGCCCTCTCTCAGGTCAACATCCCTGTATTGAAGCACTGATTCCTATCAATCATTTAGTTTGTTTGGGCTACATTTCCTGCATGCTTGACACAAGATTTGCAAAAGAAGCTCTTGGCTCTGAGCGCTTTCACATCAACTGGAGGGCAGAGAAAATACTTCAAGGATGCATTAAAAGCCTCCCTGAAAAAAAAGTAATATCCCCACTATCTCACAGGAATCTTTAGACCATCGAAAGTGGAGGGAGAAAAAAAACATTTGTGAAGGTGCCAACCATTATTAGCATCTCTGACAGACTCAGATAGAGATCAAGTGCAAACAAGCATGCCATAACCAGAGCATCCCAGCACCCATCTCTTCAAACATCTGTGGCAGTCCAACATAACATTGTTTAGCCACTTCAGGACACAGAATACCTGAGTGGAAGCAAGTCAGTCTTTATTCTCAGGGACTAATGATATTAGGCCAACAGTCATTTGGTGATTTGTTGATATTTGTGATAGTCAAATAGTTACTTTAATGCAGATAATGCAGAAGTCATTTGATTTTAGCCCTACTGTCTGTTTAGTGATTCTTTCCTTGATACATCTGGCTAGGTTATATGTCCTGGTTTCCTTGTGTGCAATTGGTGGGTAGCCTGGAACTTGAGCTTGATGGATTGTGTAGGCCATTAGCTGGGTTTCCTCCAAGGTGAATATATCCATATTTCTGTCAGAGAGCTCTTTTGTGAATAGCACACACCATGCTCAGTATATGCCTTTAACATTGAGCTGGTAAACTCTTGTTGCTAGTTTTACTTCTTGGCTTTACAGGTGGGATTAGTTTAGTTTGGGAAATTTCATTGTCTTGGACCAGTTGGACTGAAGGTTCTGTTTCCATGCCGTTTGACTCTATAAAATCTAAGATAATTAATTTTCTAGTGGATTTTTGCTACTTGTACTGAAAGCCAGCTACTCATGTTTGGTAGGATGTTTGAGCCTGGTATTTATGTTTGGTAGGACTTTTAAGTGCAAAATCTCCTATTTTCAAATGGAAAATTTGCTTTGCAAGGGTGATCACATGTAGATTTCTGTCTTCCAGTTGGAGGCAATGATGTTTTTTTGTAATGGGGCATAGTGTAGAAATAATGCAAGCTGATTTGTCTTGAATAATATTGAGCACTGTTGTAGCGAGACTCATCCAAGCATTTGCAGAGTATGCCACCATAGTACGGACATGTGACATGAATTTGGAAGTAATGACAGAAGTTTCCAGAATATTCTCTGTCTTTGACCTAGCTCTTTAGCCACAATACTCGTATGGCTGGTACACTTAAATTTGTGGTCAAACCAGACCTCCAGAATGCTGATACTGAGGTATATTTCAATGGCTATCCTCTTGAAAATCAAGAGCATGTAATTTGATCCTCACTTGTTGAGATAGCGCCAGACAATGACTATGTGCATCAAAAATTATTTATTGCATATCACTCCAAGCCCTAAATTTGTCTGGCTATTTCTGCACGCAGGCTCAAAAACAGAAATTGCTCCAGAAATTCAGCATGTCTGATAGCATTTGTGTAGAGAAAGCAGTAAATATCACTTTTTCCGACCTGCTGTCAGTTCTAATGAAGAGTAATTTGATGCAAAACATTTCGCGCTATACATCTTCACACTCTGCTTCCTGTAAGGACCCCATTCCATTCTCTCATTTATTTGTCTCCATCACTGAGATGATTGGTTTCCAGGAATTCTTCTCGCGTCACCAGCATGTACCTTTTCAGTGCCTGAGTTATTGTTTTCAGATTGTGTTCTGTTTTTAAACATAGGAATCAAATAACTAAATAATGCCATCAGTTAAATTGATTAAATCATAGAATCCTACCGCAATAATGCACTGAAGGTCAGCACTCAGCCAATGGAACATGAGCTAGCTCATGGAAGAGCAATTCAAATAGCTCCACGGCGCTATTCATAATCCATACCGTTTTTCTCTCTCCTTCAAATATTTATTCAATTTCCTTTTGAACATTAGTGCTAGAGCTGTATCGATCACGAAATCAGGACGTGCATTACAATTTCCAGCCACTCATTCTTTAAAAAAAATACTCGTTACCTCTGTTTCTTTTACGAATCACCCGTCTTTTCTGGTCATTGGAAGGAGTTTTTCTTTACTTTCTGGATTTTCTTTATGATGTTACAGTCTCTATAAAACATTTTCTTAGCTTTCCTCTCCTTTAATGAAAACAAATGATCCATTTTCTCCAAATATACGTCATTCTTCACCCCTGGTACCTATGTGGTAATTCAGATTAGTTCCCTTTCCAGAGCTGTCAGATCCTTTACAAAATAGGGTGTCCTCATTAGACACAGCACTCAAACTAATCGAAAATAATGTGCTCTAAATGATTACCTTAACTATCTGACTTTTACGCCTTCTGGATCCATTCACACACTGCACAATGGACTTTAATTACTGTTTTTGATTACCAGTCTTGCCACCTGTAACATTGTGAACCTTCGGTTTCTCTCTTGATCCCCGGCATGGAGGGATTGCCTCCCCTATCAGCAAAGACGAAATGGGTTGGGACTCTACTTATTGGAGTTTCGGAGAATGAGCAGTGATCTTGAAACATATAGGATTCTTAAAGGGCTTGACCGGATAAATGCTGAGAAGATGTTGCCGCATGGGGAGAGTCTGGAAACAGAGGGCAGAGTCTCAGAATTAAGGGCGCCAATTTAGACTGAGATGAGGACGAATTTCTTTTCTCAGAGTGTTGTGGAGTGTTAAAACTCCTTGCTGTGGGGACGGCGTCCTTTTATATATTTAAGGCTTGGCTAGATAAATTCTTGATTAGTAGCGGAATCAAAGGTTACGGGGATATTCAGGGAAGTGGACGTGAGAAGTGCCTGATCAGCCATGATCCTATTGAATGGCGGAGCAGGTCGAGGAATCGAACGACCGACTCCTTTTGCTATTTCTTATGGTCCTGACTTTATGGTCTTTCAGGTTTCCCTGTATCATCAGGCGTGTGTGAACTCCCCTTTTTCCTATCAAATTATGTCCTGTGACTTCTTTTTTGTAAACTGTATCCTCCTGCCCAGACAGCCGCCTATGTCCCTCTAAGGCCGTGCAAAATCCTTCTCACTGTTTTCTTCAGCACTCCAGGTTTGAGGACAGTCAGTGCAGAATACTTCAAGGCAGTTGCAGCGCACTGAATTGAAATAATTTATATCCAGATCTCATATACTCTCTTATTTTGATCTGTATATACTTAGATACTATACTTAGCTCATCTTAAAACAGCAAAACTTGATATGGAAGAAACTGTTTGATGCAAAGTAGTTCCTGCCCATTACAGATTGAGTAAACGGGAGAAAGGAAACAGACCTTTTTCATTACCACCACAAGAGGGTGTAATTTCAGCGAAGAAATCTTACGTGTGAATGGAGACCTGCCTCGCTGTACTTGTAACACATCGCCGGGCTGTAGACATTAGCCGGTTACCTCATAAAATTTACCATGAGCTATGTTCATTTTCAGGCCCGGTCCTTATTCACTTTGCGACAGGCTAACCTGGCCGAGATGGAGTTCCACAGAGCATCCTATTTTCGGCCAGAATACATGAAATGTTTGCTGAAGTATCCGGACTCTGAAGGAGAGATAGTAGGAACTGCAGATGCTGGAGAATCCGAGACAACAAGGTGCAGGGCTGGATGAACACAGCAGGCCAAGCAGCATCATAGGAGCAGAGAGGCTGACGTTTCGGGCCTAGACCCTTCATCAGAAAAGGGGGAGGGGAAGGGGGTTCCGAAATAAATAGGGAGAGAGTGGGAGGCGGATAGAAGAGGGATAGAGGAAAGGATAGGTGGAGAGGAAACAAACAGGTCGAAGAGGCGGGGATGAAGCGAGTAAAGGTGAGCGTAGGTAGGAAGTGGGGATAGGGATTGGTCAGTGAGGTGGGAGGAGCGGATAGGTGGGAGAGAAGACGGACAGGTCAAGGAGGCGGGATGAGGGGGGGCGCTGGTCTTGGGATGAGGTCGGGGGTGGGGAGATTTTGAAGCTAGTAAAGTCCATATTGAGACCATTAGGTTGCAGGCACCTCATATTCCGCCTTGGAAGCCTACAAACCAATCGTCTGGAAACACACCGCCATTTGATGCGTAACGTATTTAACAAAGTGAGTCTAGCGGTTCTTTTTAGATTCAGGTAAACATAATTAAGCTTTTCCAGCAACTTCTGTTTTTGTACCTTACTACAGTCCCTCCTTACGACAGTAACAGGCTCCTTAATTAATAATGCAACACCACCTCCTAGAATCATACAGCAGGGAGAGGCCCCTTAGCCCATCATTTCTGCATCAGCAAAAATCTACTCTAAATGTATGAATATATCCCAGCACTTGGCCCAGAGCCTTGAATGTCATAACATTTCCCATGCTCATCAAGTTACATTTTAACGATCGTGAAGTTTCCTACTTCAATTACCCTCCCAGGTCATGTCTTCTCCACCCTGTTGATGAAAAGAAAATTCCTCAAATCCCCTCTTTTACACCTTCCCCTGTCTTGTCTGAGGATCATATACCTCAGAATGCTGAGTTGCCAGTCCTGCTCCTCATCATTATGATGACAACAATTTCATAATTCCATGTCTCAATCCATGTCCTTAACTCATTCGTTTTACCTATAATACACATGCTTTAAGCTAAGGGCCATCTCGCCTTCCCGTACTGTCTTGTGTGTCAGCATTGCTGAAGCGTCTCTGTCTTGGTTCCTTTACTAAGTTATGCTACATCCCCATTCTATTAACGCTCTGTGTCCCCTTTCCCTGCCAAACTGGTTTGAACTCTACCCAACAGCACCAGTAAATCTACCGGCAAGGATGTTGGTTTATTCCCTTATTTTAATTTTGCTCTCATATGTCGTGTCTGAAGCACAATTTCTGACAGCAAATCTATTCGCTAACTTTGTCAGCCAGGAGCATCTCGTGGGCACAATTGAAAGCTTGAGGATTCAAAACCCACTCCAAGATCCAGAAAGACTTGCAAGAATGGATAAGGGGTTACTGGGATGTAGACGGCCCAAGGGAGTTTTCTCTGTTTTCGTTAAGGCAGAAAAATGGATGTGAAGATTAAAAAAAGGGTCATGAACGGTTTCAATCCAGAATTGATCAACCGTTTCTCATGATTGGCCGATATCAAACTTTTCTCACTGAAGGGACAAAAAGCAAATTTCGGAAAGAAAATTTTTGGCATTTTAAGCATGATTTTAAAAAAAATCAATAAAGTAATAATTTGACAGTTGAAAAAATATTAATTAATAAAACGAATTAATGCTTAAAATAACCATTAAAATGTACAAGGCGACGGCAACTAACAAATGAATCCCTTTTGCTTGTTGTTTTCAAACAGGCTGGTGTCCCTTCTCCTGACTTTGTGGAAAGGTTTTGAAGTGGGACGGAGAACAAGGAAGGGAAGGTGTGGACAGCTTATTCCCAGTCTTAGGGTTCTCATTCAGGCAGGCATGCACATAGAGACAGATTGCCCCCACAAACTCACTTACTCTGTCACATATTCACTCAATCGAATTAGTTAATGAAACATAACCGAACACTCCAACAATTAACTTGTCAGCATTTATAGAGTCACTTTTTTATTCTAAATCTTAACAAGATAGAAACTCCTGAAAGTAATTTGTTTGCATTGGGAGACTTTGCAGACCAGAGGAAGTAAACATTAAGAACATTAGCTTACTTTTATTTGGCACAGTAAGGAAATGATTTTTCTTTGTGGGAAGAAGAAACCCATAGCTTGAAAACCGTTTAAGTTTGCAGGCATCCTGGCTAAAGGTAGATAAAGGTCGAGAACAAAATTAGTTTAGAAAGATTAGCAAATATGTTCACTCTGTGCCTGCGCTTTGGTTGAAATCTGTAGATCAGAGGTGCTTGTTATAACCCTGAAGAATTTATGACAAACTGAGGAAATCTAACATCAGTTGTGTCAGTAGTCAAGGAAAAAAAATAAATTCTCAAGACTATAATTTGGAAGAAAGCTCAAATCTATTGATCTGGTAGAAAAATGAAATCCCCCTGCGATTTTATTACTCTAAAGTAGTGGTGTTGAGATATGTGGATTTGTACTTCACTGAAATCTTTTGAATCGTGTTCTATGTAAACACTTTGTTTCATTCTGCATTATCCTAATTTCCTTTTTGTTATAAACTTCTGTTTTATTGTTGAAAGTAAACATGCAGCATTGTGTGCACGTGTTTCATTGAAAGATCATTAATAAAAACAAATCAAAGTATGCTCCACCAAGCCAGATTGCAGTTGGGATCATAACAGTCTGTTACATTGGATAACATAAGCATCACATCAAGATAATTGACAACCGTCAGCTATCATGTCCTATAATGGTGGCAGTGCAGTAGTAAGACTAGTAAATAGTTATAAAAGAATGCTCACTGAAGCATGGACAGTCCTGGACCATAAAGCAAACGGTGACCAACAGCAATGACAATATTTGTCCCCTTATTTCAGGAACTTTATCATTTTATTAGAGGAAGTTCAGAGATTGTTCACATGGATGCTCCTTGGTATAGAGGGATTGTCTTATGAGCAAAGGCTGAACAGGTTATAATTGCACTCATTTGAGCGTAGAAGAACGAGAGATTATCTCATCGAAATATTTAAGATTCTTCTTGGCTTGACAGGACAAATGCTAAGAGGATGTTTCTCCTCATGGTAGAGTCTAGAATTAAAGACCATAGTCTCAGATTACAGTGTCGACAATTTAAGGCTGAGATGAGATGAGCCTTCGGAACTCCTTGCCACAGAGAGCTGTGGGGACACAGTCCTTTTGTATATGTAAGGCTGAGATCAGTCGGGGAATCAACAGTACAAGGAAAGGGCAGGAGAGTGGACGTGAGGACGGTTGGATCATCTGTGATCCTACTGAATGGCAAAGCAGACTTGAGGTGCAGGACAGCCTACTCCTGTTCCTACTTCTTATGGTCTTAACATTCCGTTTTCATGAGCACCAAACTCCAACTTGAACTTGAATGTCCTGATGAAGGGTCTATGCCTGAAACGTTGACTCTCCTATTCCACTGATGCTGCCTGACCTGCTGTGTTTCTCGAGCTCCACACTGTATCGACTCCAATTTGAATTGCTGTTAGGAACCGTTACTTTATTTCGACATAAAGTTCAAGACTTATCAAGCTAGTATCTCTTCATCTCTTTTTTCTTGAAAGAAGCAATAAACTAAACGGAGTTCTAGTATGCTTACTGCCGTAAAAGTTAAATTTAAAATGACTCCTCGTAGGTTTATGAGTAAAATCTGTAGTTAAAAAGGCTTACTATATCGTTACTACTAACGTTGGAAGTCAAAGGAAGATGTTCGTGTACCTATAGAACCTCGAGGCCGAAACAAAATGCTGTGCTAAACACTAAAATGTTACTTTCTAGCCTAAAGAAACTTCGGTCTGTGAAGTGGTCGGTTCTGTTTGCCATTTTGTTTTTTACAGCTCGGCGCCAAAACTGGTGTGACATCATCACTCGCTGTACGTTTTGATCTCCATCTAGTGGCTGAAACCTGTAATTATAGCTTCAACATTTTAAGGCACCGACCTACACAGGGTAACACTTTCAGAGAGGTCGTAAAAGTGCAGACGAAAACAGATGCAAAAGAAGGAAAATAAAAGGGCAAAACATCATACCAAGTAAAAAAAAACATGAATAAACAAACCCTGTATTCAGTAAAATTAAAATAAAGCCATTGACATTCAACAAAAAAATCAAAACGAACATTGATTGTAGATTTAACAACAGCTTATATTTCCACTCAATTGCAGCTATTTATACGACATGCAACTTTATTTCACAGATCAGACCATAAATGAATCAGACAAGAGGGTCTCTGGATATAAGACTTGCTATGAGTAAAGAGATGCTTTGCAAAATAAATATTACGTGACGTTTCTGTGGATGAAAACATTGATTCAGGGCAGATATGGAGAGTAAAAGCAAAAAAAAACTGAGACGTTGGACATCTGGCACAATAACCGAGAATTCCGGAGAAGCTCTGCAGGGCTGGTTGTATCTGGGAGAGAGAGAGAGAGAGAGAGAGAAAGAGTTAACATTTCGAGTCCAATACCACTGTTCTTTAGATCTGAAAGGAGCTGGGGTATTGTGATGTTTTATGCTGTTGACAGAGGGGTAGATGAACGTGTGGAGCAGATGGTGGGGACCCCAGAGCAAAAGACATCGGAAGTATACTAATCGTGTTAAAGGAGGGATGAAAATGTAGGCGTAAATGCTAGGTGTGGCAAGGAAAGAATCAATCTACTCTGCCGAGAGCAAAACCAACATAACAAAAACAAGACACCAGATCCGGGCTTGTCAAAATGGAGAACGGATTTCATGGTCTGACTTTATTGGAAAGTATAGTGCGGCCTAAAGACTCTAAAGTGCCAAAACAGAAAAAAAAAAATGCTTGTGCTAAACTTCTTTGGAACACTAACAGGCCAAAGACGGAAATGTAAGCATGAGAATAAGATGGTTTATTGAAATGTTAAGCATCTGGAAAGTTGAGGTCATTGTTAGAGACTAAGTGGAGATAACCCATAAAGCAGTCACCCAGATTTTGTTTTACAAAATAAACAATACCGCATTGTGCACAGGCAATATAGTCAACTCCATTGGGAGAAATACAAATAAACCACTGTTAAATCTGAAAGTTGATTTTGAGGCCTGGAATATTGAGAACTGGCATTTGTTGCACCTTTTATAATTGCATGGGAAGGAGACAAGAAAGGGTAGCAGGTGACTGATGAAATGTTAAGTCTGAAGGAGGAGTGGAACACGATGCTGCAGATGGAGTGGTCCCTGCGGAATGTTGCTTGCGGATGGGAGGGGAAGATGTGAGTGTTGACATTATCCTGCTTGAGAAAGCGACAATGGGAAAAAGTTGTCTCCAATACAGATAGTGGTGGCTTGGAGAGTGAGAACAAATGGAAACCTGCCGTTATTCTGAGTAGAAGGGGAAGGGGTGGGGACAGAAGTATGGGCAATAGGTCAAACACAGATGAGGACCATGTTCACCTCTGCAGGGTAGGATATGATTGTAGTTTCTCTGACGAAAAACTCGTGGAGAAGCTAATTTAGTTAATAATGGACTCGACTCTGATCAGAACCTTAAGGAAAGATCTTCTATGCAAGGGAAGTGTTATACCATTGATGCCTTGCTGGAAGATGGTCGTGAGCATGAAGCCATATTTTTTGGTTAGCATCAACTATAAGCTTTTTTGTAAAAACTGTATCTGTTTATTTCCGTATTTTTGATAGTGGGATAAAATTGGGGGAAAGCCGTTCTAAAGGCTGAAGATAATTGATGGATTTCTGCACCTGTTATTAAAACAAAAGCAACATGACACTCATTTAAAGTCTTGCTTGCACCAGTGCTTGCGCAAGCATTAGAGCAAACGTAATTAAACATAAGCTAGAGGCAGGAGGATGTGTACAGATGGTTGTTTGTCTGGTAACACATACCTGATTGGTCTGTGAAACGGTGAACACTTATTAATGTCAAAGGCCTTCACCGTGCCATAAGAGTAAACAATGTGATTAGCTCCCAGGAATATGAAAACGTGCTGTGAATGTTCAGGTCAGAAGGGAAGGAATTGTTTTTGGCTTGCAGCAAAAACAAAACTGAACCCAGAAGATAGTCAAACCATTTCCCTTCATCAATCGTTATAAGCTGTAACATTTAATGATGAAATCAGAACCCTCCTATAAGTTTCTGCCAGCCAGCCTATGAATCCTAACAAGCAAATTGAAGTGATGAAGAATTAAGATAAGAAGACAGTGCCCTGACAAACCAAATGTGTCATCTCAGTGCAGCCTTGGGAATGGGGCAATTGAATGTCATTTCCAGTCTTTTCGATCACACATTATACCCAATGTTTCTTTCCTGTCCGTGTCTAGCAGGGTCACATTAATGAACATGACGGCACTGGCGATCTGAGGTATATTTATTTCTATGCAAAGAGTATTCAGGTAAGGTAGATGAGCATAGAGCCGGGACTGGTGCATGGAACTATGATTTTATATCTATTACAGAACTTGGTTGACACAAGGGCAGGACTGGTAACTCAAATTTTCGGGACCTAGACGATGCAAGCAGGAAATGCAAAGATGCAAAAGATGTGGGGAAGTTACACTACAAATTAAGGAGAATGTTACAATTGCACTGAATGAGGGCATGTTGGAGGGGTCATCCAGTGAGTCCATATGAATACAATTAAGGAATAAGAAAAGTGTAATCACTATGGTGGGGTTATATTATAGACCTTCCAAAAGCCAGCGTGGGGACAGAGGAACAGCTATGTAAGAAGATCGTGGCAAAATTTAAAAGCAAAAGGATTATTGTAGTGGGGGACCTTAACTTTCCCCATTGTGACGAGGACTCCCTAGTGCTTAGACATGGCAGAGTTTGTTAGGAACATCTAGGAGGGTTTCTTGAAACAAGATGTAGATAGTCCAACTGGGGAAGAGGTTACAATAGACCTTGTATCTGGAATAGCCTGACCAGTTGATCGAGATTTCAGTGCAAGTGCATTATGGGAACAGTGATCATACTTGCATAAATTTTAAGATAGTTATGGATAAGGATATGTCTGATCCTCGAGTGTAAGTGCTAAATTGGGGCGAAGGCTAATTATAACAGTATTGGGAAGGAACTGGAGAAGTTAGATTGGACTCAGCTGTTTTAGCGTAAATTCACAGCTGATATGTGGGAGTCTTTCAAAGGCCAGTTAATGAGAATTGATGACCAGCATGTTCCTATGGGGAGAAAAAGGCAAGGATGGCAAGATTATGGAACGCCAGGTGACAAGAGATATTGAAAATTCAGTCAAAAAGAAAACAGGACGCATATGCAAGGTTTAGAAAGCTGAAATCAGACAGCACCCTTTGAAAAATATAAAGGAAACAGGAACGAAATTCAACAAGGTATTGAGAGGGCTAAAAAGGACCTTGACACTCCTTGGCAAGTAGATTTAAGGAAAATCCCAAAGCATATTATAGGTAAATAAGGAACAATAGGGGAGCTAGGGACAGGGTAAGTCCACTCTAGAAGAAAGGAGGGAATTTATGCATGGAGCCACAGAAAATGGGTGAGGCCCCAAACAAGTACTTCACCTTGGTATTCACCAAGGAGAAGGACGTGGATGAAAGCAAGATTAAGCATAGATATGTTGAAATTCCACAGCCTGTCGGTATTAAGAAGAGGAAGTGTTGGGCATCTTGAAAAACTTTAAGATAAATAAGTCCCCAGAGCCTGGTGTGATCTCTTCCAAAATACTGAGGGAGGAAAAGCAGGAGATTTCTGGAGCTTTGACAGAGATCTTTGTATTCTCTTTCACCAAAGGCAGGGCGACAGAACACTGGAGAGTATTCATTGTTGTTCATTAGTTTAAGAAGGGCTACAGGGATTATCAAGAAAATCATAAGCCGGTGAGCCTTACATCAGTTGTAGAGTAATTATTAGATCAGTTTCCTAAGGACAGAATTCACTTGCATTTGGAAAAGAACAGAATTATTAGGAATAGTCAGCATGGCTTTGTGCAGGGTGGCCTTGTCTCACAAATTTGATTGAGTTTTTCGAGGACGTGACAAAGATATTTGATGAGGCTAGGGCAGTGGATTTGTATACATGGGCTTTACTAAAGCAGTTGACAAGTTCCCTCATGGTAGAATGGTCCAGAAGATTAAGTCGTGTGGGATCCATGGTGAGTTGGTATATTTACAAAGTTAACTTGGTCATGAAAGACAGAGGTTAGTTTTTGAGGGGTGTCTCTCTAATTGGAAGTCTGTGACCATTGGTGTTCCGCACCTATCAATGCTAGGACCTCTGTTGCTTGCAATTTGTGTAAAACATACGGATGAATATTTAGGTGGCCTGATTCGTATGTTTGCAGATGACATGAAAATTGATTAAGTTCTGGATACTGAGGACTGTAATGAGCAAATTAGACAAAGGAGAGCCAGTGGATTTGATCTCCTTTGATTTCCAGATGGTTTTTGAAAAAGTGCTGCACAAGAGGCCAATAAATAAGATAAGAGCCCGTGGCATTAGCGACAAGGTACTGCCATGGGTAGAGAATTAGACCACTGGTAGAAAGCAGAGAGTGGGAGTTAAAGGGGTTTTTTTCAGGGTGGAAGCTTGTGACTAGTGTAGTTCCAGTCAGTGTTGGGACCATGAGTATTCCTGTTATACATTAATGATCTGGATGAAGGAACTGAGGGCACCATTGCTAAGTTTGCAGAAGCCACACAGATAGGTCGAGGGACAGGTAGCGTTGGAGAAGTGGGGAGTCTGCTGAATGTCTTGGACCAGCGGTGAGAGTGTGCCAAGAATTGGCAGATGGAACATAATGTGGCAAGGTGTGAGTCCATGCACATTGGTAGGAAGAATAGAGGCATAGACTATTTTCTATACAGTGGAAGCTTTGGAAATTTGAAGCACCAAGGGACTTGGGAATCCCAGTTCAGGATTCTGTTAAAGTTGATATAGAGGTTCAGTTGTGGTTAGGAAGGCAAATGCAATGTTACCATTCATTTCAAGAATGGTGGAATACAAGAGCAGAAATGGACTGCTCAGGCTGTGCAAGGTTCAGGTCAGACAGTGTCTGGAATGTTGTGAGCAATTTTGGGTCAGATATCTAAGGAAGAATGTGCTTTCGTTGGAGGGGGTCCAGAGGAGGCTTAGAAGAATGATCCCAGGGACGAAAGGCTTGTCAGATGACAAACAGTTTAGGATTCTGAGGGTGTGATCGATTGAGTTTGAAAGGAGGGGTACGTCATCCTTACAGAAACTTAGAAGTACTGAGAGGCATCGATAGAATGGATTTGGAGAAGATGCTTCCATTCATCGGAGGTATGCAGACCATAGGGCACAACCTCAGAGGGAAAGGACGACCCTTTAGAACAGAAATGATGAGGAATTTTTTTCAACCAGATGGTGGTGAATAGGTGAAATTCATTGCTGTGGAAGTCCATGTAAACCAAGTCATTGAGTGCCTTTAAGATTGATGAAGGGACCAAGGGTTATTGAGAGAAGGCAGAAGAATAGGGTTGAAAACATATCAGCCATGACTGAATGGCAGGGCAAACTCGACGAGCTGAATGGTCCAATTTTGCTCCAATAGCTTATGGAATAAGGTTGTCAAGAGATACAGCAGGATATAGATCAGTTGGAGATTTGGGCATAGAAATGGCATTTGAAGTTTAATAAGGGCACGTGTGATGTGGGAGGTCAAATGTAAGGGTGTAAAAGTAATGTAAAAGTATTAAGTACATGACAGGACCCTTAGAAGTATTGATACAGAGAGGGATATTTGGGTGCAGGTTCATAGCTCCCGGGAAATGGCAAAACAAATGGAAAATATGGTAAAGATGGCATACGCCATGCTTGCCTTCATTGGTCAGGTCATTGACTATGAAAAGTGATAAATGATTGCAGGGAAAGCAATGGTCTAGTGATATTATCGCTAGAATTTTATTCCAGAAACTTAGGTAATGTTCTGGGGACCTTGGTTCAAATCCTGCCATCAGTTTTTTTTAAAATCAGTGCACGATTAAAATACCGACTGAAATGTCATTGCGCCATCATAGAATCATTGAATGAAAGAATTTTACAGTACAGAAGGAGGCCATTCGATCCATTGTGTCTGTACTGGCTACTGAAAGAGCTACCAAGCTAATCCACTCTCCAGCCCTACCTCTGTAGCCCTCTATCTTCATCCTTTTCAAATATATACCCATCTCTCTTTTGAAACCTTCGAGGGAATCTGCCTGCACCACTCTCCCAGGCAGTGCATTCCAAATCCTGACAACTCTCTGAGTAAAGAAGTTTCTCCTCATCTCATTCCAGCTCTCTTGCTGAAAATCTTGAAGTTGTGACCCCTAGTTACTGACATACTAACTCTTGAAAATAGAATATCTTTCTTTACCCTTTCGAATTTGTTCATAATTTTGAATATATCAATAAGATTGCCTCATATTTTGCTTTGCTCCAAGGAAAACAAGCCCAATTTATCTAACCTTTTCTTGTATCTAAAAATCTCCATTCCTGGTATCTTTCTAGTCAATCTCCTTTGAACTCTTTATAGGACTTTAACATCCTTTCTAAAAAAGATGCCAGAACGGAACAAAATATTCTAAATGTGGCCTGACCAATGACTTGTGGAATTGTAGCATCACTTCCTTGCTTTTATACACAATGCCTCTATTTATAAACCCAAGCATCCTCTGTGCCTTTCTAACAACAGTGTCAACTTACCTGTCCACCTTCAGAGAATCTTGTACGTGAACTCTGAGGTCCGTCTGCTCCTGTAGTCCCCTCAAAGTTGTACCATTGAGCCTGTATTGTCTGTCCATGTTTCTTCTACCAAAACGCACTGCCGCACATTTCTCCGCATTTAAATTCATCTGCCATGTGTCGACTCATTTTGCCAACTTGTCAATGTCCCTCTGAAGCTGTTCAGCATCACCCTCACAATTCACTATTCTCCCTAGCTTAATATCTTCTGCAAATTCAGAGATTTTCCCCTCAACACCCATCTCTAAATCGATTACATAAATCAGAAAAAGCAAGTGTCCCAACTTCGATCCCTGGGGAACACCACTTTGAACACACCTCCAATCTGAGAAATGCCCATCTATACCTACCCTCTGTTTCCCATCTTTTAGCCAACTTCTAATCCATGCTGACAAGGACCCATCAGTCCCAAATATTTCTAATTTGCTAACCAACCTGCCACGCAGCACTGTATCAAATGCTTGCTCAAAGTCCAATTGTACAACATGGACAACACTGTTCTCATCCACTGCCTGTATCACCTCGTCAAATAACTCAAATTACTTTGCCAGAAATTACCTGCTTTTAACAAACCCATGTCGACTGTCTAGTATAAATTTATTTTAGTCTAAATGTATATTTACATTTTCCCGTATTATGTCCTCCATCAGTTTTTTCACTACTGATGGCAGGCTGACAGGTCTGTAGTTTCCTGGGTTATCCCTTGTTCCTTTCTGAAACAACCGTCTCACATTTGCAATCCTCTAGTTCCCTGGGACTACTCCAGTGTTCAGAGAGGCATGGACATTTCTGTCAACGGCTTTGCGATTTGCTCCCTTAACTTGTGCCAGTTTGACACCTTCACTCACTTTCACTTGATGAATTCAGCAGTGGTTTCATGCTTGCGCAGCGCTATTTTCCTTTGAAGCATATAAAAAAAAAATCTTAACCGATTAAAGAATAGTCATTCCTTTCCCTTCGGCAATAATCAATGAGATGTTTCTCGACCAGACTGATAGATCCCGCTGCGCCCTCATCAAATAGCGGTAAACATAGTCGAGGAGAAAATGCCCAGATTTGCAGGTCAGAACGCTCAGTTGTGGGATCAATATAAGTTCCTTTACCCTGAACCCCCGTCGGCCTTGAGAACAGATGCTCGCGGAGATTCACAAAAACCCACAATGTACTAAGGGACGGTGAAGATCATCATGCTTATGCACGTTCGCCATCAGTGTGTAAGCTGTCGAAGATCACACACCCACACAATGATGATTCTTTGCCTCCCATATTTTCTAAATTTCAACGGGATTCAGTATCATTAGCATGCAACTGGACACAGGGCGGAATATGTGTTTCTGGGGCCAACTTGCTCGCTTTCTCGCTGATCCTCAAAATCAGGGCCCTAGATGGTCATGCTTACCTTCGTCTCGGATACTTCGGTACCAAGCACAGAGATATCTGGACTTAAGATAATCTTCTCTTGCACACTGGGACTTAGACACGCGTCACATGTGCTGACATGTCTGCAAAGCTTAAACTTTCGATCGGCTAGAATTCGTTGGCCGGTTCCTAATGTGAAATTCTTCCACAGCATCGTTTTCCTTATCACTGTATCGAAATGATGAATGAATAGAAAACAAATTACCTGCTGCGGTGACTGTTCCAATCGAATTTCACGCGACATAGTCTACTTTATTATCCAAAGCGCTATCTGGCGATTCTATTGTGCAGACCTGTCATGCCCGAATGTCCTTTACATTACTGCCTTCACAAACCAACGTTTCTCTGTGGCGAACATACCTTTAGTACAAATTTATCGTGCTTATCTTATATACTATTACTCCATATTAGGACACAAACCACTATCTTTTAACATTCCAAGTTTGAGACAATTATACCTTTGAGCTTCTTCATTCCATGTCCTCCATTTCCTTGTAGATGTGTACACTTTTTGTCGCCCATGCCCTCTCATGCCTCCATTCCAAGGACCTGTATTTGCACGTACAGAATGGTGACACCTGTGATAGTTGACCGAGGATTGTATCCAGTTAGCAAGTTCTTTTTTTCTCAATTATTGTTCAACAGTTGTCTTACAGTCCTACAGAGCAGTTTTTATACTTAAAATAGCCAAGAAAATATCTGACCAGTGTATTTTATATTTCGTCCTTATCTGCTTGGAACCGTATCCATCCAAGTCATTTCTCATTGGACATCAACCACTTCACTACTCAATATGAGAAGGATGTGTATCTTGAATTTGATGGAATATAGATACGTAATGTACTGGCATGAGAAAATAACAATTTAGATACTTCAGTTCATGAATATAATATCGAACCTCTGATCATGAGTGGAAGGAGGAGGAAATGGCTTAGTTTTTGTTGAGTGAAGCAAGGAAGGAAGTAGAAGAGATGCTGGCAACAATATTAAATTTATTTCTGGTCAAAGGACAGATGCCAGAGGATTGAAGTGCAGCCAAAGTGGTACTGTTATTTAAGGAAGGAAGAAGGATAAACAAGCAAAATACAGGCCAGACTGTAAAATCTCAGCAATCAAGGAGGCAGTGGTCAGTGTAAGCCCCAAAATCTGGAATAAATTAGGAATCCATCAAGGCGAACTGAAAACAAAAATGAAGACAAAAAGAAAATATAAATGATGAGGGCAAACGAGCAGGGAATATAAAAACTGACAGTAAAAGCTTCTGAAAATGTATGAAAAGGAAGAGAGAGTTTGAGTTGAACATAGATCCGTTAGAAAATGAATCTGGGGATACGGTTGTGAGGAACAAGGAAATGGTAGAGAAGTCTAAAAAATACTTTGCACCAGTCTTTACAGTGGAAGATGCTTTGAACATACAGTAATACTAAAAAAAGGAGGAATTAACTTATACACTTAATGATAATGTGCTGGGAGTGTTGCTGAACAGAGGCCTTGGAGTGCAGGTTCATAGTTCCTTGGAAGTGGAGACCCACCTAGACAGGATAGTGAAGAAGGCGTTTGGTATGCTTGTCTTTATTGGTCTGTGCATTGTGTGCAGGAGTAGGGAGTTCATGCTGCAGCTGTACAGGGCATGAGTTAGATCACTTTTGGAATACTGCTTTCAGTTCCAGTCTCCCTGCTACAGAAAGGATGTTGTGAAACTTGAAAGGGTTCAGAAATTATTTACAAAGCTATTGCCAAGGTTGGAGGGTTTGAGTTATAGGGAGAGGCTGAAGAGACTAGAACTATTTTCCCTGGTGTGTCGGAGGCTGAGGGGTGACCCTGTAGAAGTTTATAAAATCATGAGGGGGCATGGATAGGAAAGGTCGTTTCCCTGGCATGAGGGAGTCTAAAGCTAGAGGACATAGGTTAAAGGTGAGAGGGAAAGGTTTAACAGGGACCTAAGGAGCAACTTTTTCATGCAGTGGGAGGTGTGTGTATGGAAAGAGCTGCCAGTGGAAGTGGTGGAAGCTGGTACAATTACAATATTTAAACTGCATGTGAATGGGTGTATGAATAGAAAGGGTTTAGAGGGATTTGGGCCAAATGCTGGCAAATACGATTAGATTGATTTATGATATCTGGTTGACATGGTCAAGTTGGACAGAAAGGTCAGTTTCCATGCTGTACAACTTTATGATTCTATGATTCTATGTACTGTCACCGTCACTAAAGAAATAGTATTAGACAAGCCACTGAGATTTAGGAGAGATAAATCCCCTGGTCCTAATGGCAAGCATCCTAGGATCCTAAAAAAAAAATGTAGCTACAGAGATAATGGATGCCTTGGTTCTAAGTTCCCAAACATCCTTGGATTCTGGAAAGGTTTGGAGGACTGCCAATCTGATACACCTGTTCAAAAAAAGGAGGGAGGTAAAAAGCAGGTGACTGTAGGCGAATTGGTCTACCATCTGTTGTTGGAAAATTATTGGAGTCAGTTATTAAGGCAGTAATATTAGAATATTTGCAAAATTATAATTTAAACAAACAGAGTCAGCATGGCATCATGAAAGGGAAATCATGTCAGACTAATTTATTAAAGTTTTTAGAGTAAGTCCCAACCATAGTGGATAGAAAAAAAAAGAAACAGTAGATGGGTTGCAATTGGACTTCCATAAGGCACTCCAGAAAAGGTTAAGTCATAACATACGAACCCATGCTGCTGGATTGTATTAGTATGGATATACTAATATTAGGTATTATATTAGTATGGATAGAGAATTAGCTGATCGGCAGGAAACAGAGAGTGAGATTAAATGATTTTATTTTCGGTTCCATGGTGAGGAGATCAAACTGCTTACAATACATATTTTAAAATACATATTTTACATATTTATGGAAACAAATGTATTGTAGGCAACATTTCAGAGTGTACAAAATAGGTGGAAAGACGGATTTCAAGATGGATACAACCAGGTTGCGGAGAGATATTGATGAGTTAAAAGTAAATTAGGAAAGACTTGGCAAATGGACAACAATGTGGGAAAATGTGAAGTGGTTCTTTGTGGAAGGGAGAACAAAAGAAGTGAGCATTGTTTAAATGGAGAGGTGTAAAAAGCTACAGAGATCTGCAACACAAGGAGATTTGAGGGCACTTGTGCACGAAATGCAAAATGCTAGCACACATGATCAGCAGGTAATCAGGAAGGCTAATGAAGTGTTAACATTTGTTTTGACGTGATTGGAGTACAGGTGTAAGGAAGTATTACTGAAACTGTTCAAGCTGCTTGTGAGACCACATCTGGAGTACTGTGAACAGTTTCTCTTCCCCATTGAAGAAAATATATCATTTCACGGGAGGCCATTCAAAGAATGTTCATGATGATAATCACTGGTGTGGCAGGAGTTCTTTATGGGTTGCTAAACATTGTTGGGACTCTATTCTTCGTAATTTTTGAGGAAGGAGAGGTGATCTCACTGAAACATGCAACATCCTTGAGGGATTTGACAGGGTGAATGCTGAGAGAGCGTTTCCCTTCATGGGACAGTCTCGGGCTGAAGAGCCTAGACTCAGAATAATTCATGCCAATTTAAGACTGAGATGAGAAGGAATTTCTTCTGTCAGAAGATTTTAAGACTTTGGATCTCTTTGTCACAGAGAGCTGAGGGGGTAGAGTCCTTATGTGTTGAGAATTCTAGTTATGTTTGCGCATTTGCATCTTACGGATATTGCCCATCGGGATGTTAACATTACAATCATAGGGGAGTCGATGGTCTAGTGCTGGACTATTAATCCAGAAACTCAGCTAATGTTATTCAAGGAAGGAAATCTGCCATCCTCACCTGATCTAGTGTGGATGGAACATTTCCTTCAACAACACTTGGAAGAACTGCTGAGGATAGCAAGAGCACAGAATGTACTCTGGGTTGGGGATTTCAATGTCCAACAAAAAGAATGGCTCAGCAGCAGTACTACCTATTGACCTGGTCTTTTTCTAACAGACATAGCTGCTAGATTGGATCTGCAGCAGGTGGTGAGGGAACCAACAAGACGGAAAAACATGTTTGACTTCATTCTTACTAATCTGCCAGCTGCAGATGCATCTGTCTACAACAATATCTTATAGTCCTTGTGAACATGAAGTTCCGCTTTCACTTTGAGAATGACCTCCATCGTACGTGTGGCATTATCTCTGTGCTGAATGGGACAGACTTTGAACAGATATAGCAACTCAAGTGTGGGCATCCATCAGGCGTTGTGGAACATCAACAGCAGCAGAATTGTGCTCCATCTCATACTGTAACCTCATGGCCCGGTACATCCCATCAAACCAGGGGATCAATCCTGATTTAATAGACAGTGCAGGAGTGCATGCCAGGAGCAGCACCAGGTACACCTGAAAATGAGGTGACAAACTGGTGAAGCTATCAAAGGCCACTTGCATGCCAAACAGCATAAGCAGAAATTGACAGTCAGAGCTAAACAATCCTACAATCAAAGGATCAGATCTAAGCTCTGCAGTCCTGCCACATCCCATCAAGAATGGTGGTGGATATTAATAACTTACTGGAGGGGAAGGAGGCTCCACAAATAACCCCATTCTCAATGATGGAAGAGTCCAGCCCATCAGTGCAAAAGGTAAGGCTGAAGCATCCACAGCAATTTTTAGCCAGACGTACAAAGTGGATGCTCCATCTCAATCTTATCCAGTGGTCCCCAGCATGACAAATACCAGCCTTCAGTCAATTCAATTCAATCCACATGATATTAAGAAATGGTTGAAGACACTGGACACTGCAAAGGTGATGGACCTTAACAAGATTCCAAAAATAGTAATGAAAGTTTATGCTTCAGTAGTTGCCACTCCCCGAGCCAAGCTGTTCCAGTTCACTTACAACTCTGACATCTATCTGACAATGTAGAAAATTCCCTACGTGTGTCCTATATGTGTAACAAGCAGGTCAAATCCAACCTGGCTAATTGCCACCCCATCAGTCTATTCTTGATCATCAGTAAAAGGGTGGAAGGTGGCAAGGCAGTGCTATCAAGCAGCTCAGCAATAACCTGCACAGTGACACCCAATCTGGGTTCTATTAGGACCAATCAGCACCTCATTACAGCCTTTCTTCAAACATGGACAAATCAGCTGAATTAAAGAGATGAGACGAGAGTGATAGCTCTTGACGTCAAAACTGCATTCAACCCAGTGTGGCATCAAGGAGCCCTAGCAATATTGGAATCAATGGTATTGGGGGAAAAGTCTCTTCTCGCTGGTGTCAAATGTGGCACATAGGAAGATGGTCGTGGTTTTTGGAGGTCAGTCATCTCAGCTCCAGGACATCTCTGCAGGTGTTCCTCAGGATACTGCCCTGGGCCCAACCGTCTTCAGCTGCTTCATCAGTGCCCTCCCTCCAGCATAATGTCAGAAGTGGGATATTCACCGATGATTGCACAATGTTCAGCACCATTCACGATTCTTCAGATACTGAAGCAATCTATTTTCAAATGCAACAAAATTTTGACAATACCCAGGCTGAAAAGTGGCAAATAACATTTATGCCACACAAATGCCAAGTTGCGACCATCACCAATAAAAGACAATCTAATCACCACCACTTGACATTCAATGGTGTTACCATCACTGAATCCCCCACTGTCAATATCCAAGGGGTAACCATTGACGAGAAATTCGACTGGATTCACCACACAAACGCAGAGGCTATAAGAGGCTGTTAACCACAACGCCTGTCCCACTCTAAAGCTTGTTGTCCAAAATCAACAAAACGCAAATTAGGAGTATGATGGATTTTTCCCCACTTGCTGGGATGGATGCAACTCAAAAAAAAACTCAAGAAACTTGAAACTATCCAGGACAAAGCAGCACACTTGATTGGTACTACATCCACAAGCATCCACTCTCGCCACTACCAACGCACTGTAGCCCAACAGGTTTATCTGAAATCACAAGCTTTCTGAGTGCACGCACACATACACACAAACCTATGAGGTGAATCATTTCATCCAAGATGTTGATTCATTTGCTGATACATTCTGTTTTGGTCAAGACACACATGATTTATACTCACAATCAGTCGGTGTGTCATGTTATAAGCCCCTGCTTTCGGAATAAAACCAGCCTGATTCCAGGTTAAAACTCTGAGACAGATTCTGAACAAGGCCTCTAACCTACAATTCAGTGTCTGACGTGAGATGTCACCTTTTGTATTTTCCTACTGTGCTGCCTGTTTGAAGTTTGGAAAGTCAGGCACGCTCTGGTGAAACCTTTAATTATCTCGGGGCTGTGACTTGAAACACATTCTGGAATTTGCATCTTAATCAATTGAAAACTACATCTCCTTTCTAAGAGAGTTCTCCATATCCTGCTTCTGCAATTTCTAGAAAGCAGGAATGTATGAATGTTTAAATATTTAACAGGAGGCAGCCAGTCAACCATTTTAGGTTTGTCACTCCACTCACACCAGTTGTATGACCCTTTGATCTGTCTGCCCTTCATCTCTCTGCCCAAAAACTCTCCATATTTGCGTCTCCTCTCACTGCACATGATGAAAAGGCTGTGCTTCAAAAGTATGTGGCTTCAAATAAACCTGTTGGTTTATGGCTTCTGTTGAGCTTTTCCAGCAACTTTGTTTTTGTTCCTGAAGGTCTGTAACCTGATGTCGTGTGATTTTTGACTTTGTTTCACCCCAGTCCAACACCGGCACCTCCACATCATAATCCCTGTAGCGGCAGTGTGCACTACCTACAAGACGCACTCCAGAATTTCACCAAAGGTACTCAGACAATTTCTACCAAACCCACGACCACTTCCATTTGGAAGGACAAGGCAGCAGATACATGGGAACACAACCACATTCATGTTTGCTTCCAAGCTACTCACCATGTGACTTGGAAATATATCCCCGTTCCGTGACTGTCGCTGATCAAAATCCTGGAATTCCCTCCCTAATGGCATTGTGGGTCAACCCCCAGCCGGTGGACTGCAGTTTTCAAGAAGACAAATCACCACCACCTTCTCATGGGCAACTATGTACGGGCAAAAAATGCTGGCCCACCAGCCTTGTCAACATCGCACAAAAATGAATAATAAAAGCAAAATCTCTGTAACAGGGCATTATGGCTGGTTTACAATGTAGAGTAACACTAAAGCCATGGGTTTCAATTCTCATACCACCTGAGTTTACCTTGAAGAGTTTCCTTCTCAACTTCTCCCCTTGCCTGAGCTAACCCTTAGGTTAAACAACCACGAGTTATCTCTCTTTGACGAGAGAGCAACGCTATGGTCTGGTAGGACGTGGCGACTTTAACATTGTTAACAGCGCACTAAAAATGCTTTCACAATACGTAAATTATTGTGACTATATAAGGATAAACGAACTGTCATGGTTTCAATGAATATCTTACACTATTTTGACCGACATAAAATTTGGTCATTGCAAAAAACCATAAATAATGTATTTAGGTATATTTAAAAAAAAATCAACGTGTCTGCAGTTACAATCAGTACTATGTTATATTCAAACTTTAGCCCAAACCATTAATAGCCTAAATAGCTAAATGGTATGAAAATACAATCACATTTAAGGTTGTACAATGTGATTTGGTTCAAAACTGCTTTAAGAGGAGTTGGTGTTATAATTGGTCGATACTCGTTGTGTCGCTGTGTACCAATACGGTGGTAGTAATGTGGCTGGAGATCCAGCCCCACGCTCACAACACGAAACACCACGCAACATCGGAGAATAAGCGGCACACTCTTTGTTTTCTGTTTCTCGTTGACATCTGAGACAGCATCTTATTCTCTACAGGAGCTTCATGCAAATGATGCTTGTTTCTCGCCAAACAACTGGAAATTGGAAAGAAGCGAAGAAGGCACCTTTTGATATAGTGTTGTAAATATAAGCTAAGGTATGATAACTGCAGTACAATTTATTGGAGTATTTGGCCGCGGTAGCTGTCCTGGTCTTTGAGGACGAATGGCTCGTTTAACATTCTGGTCATTTTATGTGCAGTCTCTTTATTTGATATTCGGCCAATCTGTATACTCAGTTTACGGGACCATTCGCTATTCGATTCCCGAAGAATTGCAGAAAGGTACTATTGTTGGGAATATTGCAAAAGACCTCGGTCTAGATGTACGGCAGCTCTCCGTTCGGAAGTTTCGGATTGTAACGGAAAAGCACAAGCAGTATCTGGATGTAAATTTTGAAAACGGACTTTTGTTCGTCGAAGAGAAAATAGACCGGGAACAGCTCTGTGAACCGATATTCGCATGTGTGTTGACTTTGGAAGCTGTGACTGAGAAACCATTTAATTTATATCATATTGACGTTGAGATTATCGACATAAACGACAATCCACCCGCGTTCCAGAAAGGCGAGATCCGTTTTGAAATACCAGAGGTTGCTTCGCCCGGAGCCCGCTTTCCACTTCAAAAAGCGCACGACCCTGATTCTTCAAGCAACAGCGTCCACACTTACCGACTAAGCCAAAATGATTTCTTTGCTTTAGAACTACAAAACAATAGCGATCAAATAATTACTCCAGAGCTCATCCTCCAAAAAGCCTTAGATAGAGAGCAGCAAGCGACTCATCGGTTAACATTAACCGCAATCGATGGAGGATCCCCAAGCAAATCAGGAAGTACGCAGGTTATGATAAGCGTTTCTGATATCAATGACAATGCACCGGTTTTCGATGAGAATGTGTATCAAGTTGTTATTCCTGAAAACGCAAAGAAGGGCTCTTTAATTGCAAAGGTTAATGCTATAGATTTAGACGAGGGAATAAATGGTGAAATAGTATATTCTTTCAGCGATGACACTGGTGATAAAATACGTAAACTGTTCAGCATTAATCCTGAGAAAGGAGAGATCAGAGTAAATGAAATGATTGATTTCGAGGAGATGGAGAATTACGAGATGACAGTGCAAGCAAAGGACAGAGGCGCTGCAGGAATACCATCGTATTGCAAGGTCCTAGTAAAAGTTACTGATGTTAATGATAATGCTCCCAAAATTATGATAAATTCTGTGCATGCCCCGATTCCAGAGGACGCCCCTAGAGGGACATTAGTAGCCATTTTGAAAGTAACGGACAGAGACTCCAAACAAAGACAGGAGGTTTATTGCCATGTTTCCAAGGATGTTCCCTTTAAACTTGACAGCTCTTTGAGTAACTATTACACAGTGGTTACTGATGGTGTCATAGATCGTGAAAAGGTGCCTGAGTATAACACTACAATTACATGCACGGACACAGGCAACCCCCCGCTTTCGACTAAAAAGACCATCCCCGTGCAAATATTGGATGTAAATGATAATGTACCACGCTTTACGCAGCCTTCTTTTACAATGTATGTGACGGAAAATAATGCTATGGGCGCGTCAATCGGATTTCTATCGGCAGTTGATCCAGACAGTAATGAAAATGGCCGACTCTCGTATTCCATCCTGGATAGTTCAGTTCATGGTGTGCCTGTGTCCGCATTCGTCTTTGTTGATTCAAACAGCGGAGTGATGTTTGCGCAACAAAAATTCGATTACGAGCAACTTCACGATCTTCGGCTTTCTGCGCAAGTAATGGATAACGGGTCCCCACCGCTCTCCAGCAACGTAACTGTAAACGTGATCATAGTCGATCAGAATGATAACGCCCCCGTGATCCTATCACCACTGGCAAATCAAGGCTCAGCAGCAGAGGAGACCATGCCCAGATCTGCTGATCCGGGTTATCTTGTGATTAAAGTGACAGCTACAGACGCTGATTCAGGACAGAACGCCCATCTATTTTATCAGCTTGGCCAGCCTACTGATGAAAGTTTGTTTACCGTGGCTTCCGAATCAGGAGAAGTATGGACTATCCGCCGCTTTGACACAAAAGATTCACTGAAACAGAAAATCGTGATCCTGGTCAGAGATAACGGAAAACCTTCACTTTCTTCAACAATCAGTATCAACTTGTCATTGCTGGAAACTGATCATGCAAGTGCATCTGATGTCGTTGCGCTGAGGAACTCTGAATTTTGGGCACATGGTGCCAGAGTGTACTTGATAATTTCTTTTGGGATAATCTCCTTTGTCTTTCTTGTGGCTATTGTAATCCTCGCCATTAAAGTTCACAAAGGCGCACATGAAGATCATGGCGACTGTTGTTCCTCGCAGATACTGTTCTGTGCTGTGCGAAGAGAATCACTGCGAGGCGTTCAAAAGGCCAGTGCGGATATTCCAATTCCAATTAATTACCAGGATGTGCACGAAAGAGCACCCTTCCCTCAAACAGTTCGATATGGCGGGTGTCCGACTTCAAATTCAGTCGCGAAGGACTTCACGCTGTTAAAGTTACATGCTCCGCTGGAATCAACGATCACTGTGAAAGATGGCTCTTTGCTAATAGATCACACTGCAAAGGAGCCCTTTTCTACTGTGAAGGAAACCATTCAAACTCACCAGGTGAGATGTGCAAACCTTTGCAGGGTCCATAATTCCTTGGCCAAGGTGTATTCGTGTGTAGGATGGGGGAATGGAGGAGGGGCATTTATGGAGTACAGGGAGCAGGCTTGGGGCAGATTAGGACGTGGAATTAAGACTACACTCAAATCAGTCATAATCTTATTGAACGGTGGAACAGCTATGAAAGTTCTAATGACCTGGGCTTGCTCTTAGGTTCTTTATTACTCTGCTTCATGCAAGACTCAATTCACCAATCTTGAATAGGTTAAACAGTCATTAATGTTAATTAAACATTGTTTATCTGGATATCAGGGAAAACAAAATGATATCAGTCTTATATAGCATGCACAAAATTGTGATACAAGTTCTGTCAAGGGATACCGTTTACTTGCGGGTAGTAGTTTTTTTTTTATTTTACACCATTGTCCAGCAAGGATTTAGTTCTATTATTCTAATTCACATAATTGCATAAACAAACACAGAGAAAGACGGAGAAAGTCAACTGGTTTGGCAGCGTTTGTGCGGGGAGAGGCAGATTTAAAGTTTGGAGTCTGTTATGATTCTTCAGAACAGCCGTGGAGAGGAGTCATACTGGTCTCGAAACGTTAACTTTGTTCCACTGATGCTGTCAGACCTGCTGAACTTTTCCAGCATTCTCTGTGTTTGTTTCACATTTATAGCATGCACAGTATTTTGTCTTTACATGATCATATAGTTATGTCGAAGTGCTAACTGAATGATGCTTAAAGCATTGGATTGTGTTGTGTTGGCGATGGTTCGGGGTGGGGAGGTGGAAGGGATGGATGTGGTAAAGTTAAGTGGTGGAGAGACAGAGAATAAAATGAGAGCTCCTCTTTAAAACAGAATTGCTAACGTACAGCAGGGATGGAGGGAATCTCTAGAATAGTATGAGGAGTGGGACTATACTCAAGGGGAAATCAGGAGGGCAAAAAGGGGGCATGAAATAGCTTTGACAGATAAGGTTAAGGAGAACCCAAAGGGATTCTACAATTACATCAAGAACAAAAGAGTAACTAGGGAGAGAATAGAACCCTTTAAAATCAGCAAGCCTGCCTAAGTATGAACTCGCAGGAAATAGGTGAGATACTAAATGAGTATCTCACATCAGTGTTTCCTGTGGAGAAGGATGTGGAAACCAGAGAGCTTGGGGAAACAAATAGCGATATCTTGAAACATGTCCATATTACAGAAAAGGAGATGCTGGACTATGCGTCTTAAAATGCACAGATGTGGATAAATCCCTGGGACCAGATCAGATGTAACCTCGAAATTGGTGGGAAACAAGGGAAATGATTGCTGGACCCCTTGCCAAGGTATTTGTATCACCAATAGCCATGGAAGAGGTTATGGAAGACTGGAGGTTGGCTAACGTGGTGCTATTATTTAATAAAAGTGGTAAGGAAGAATCATGGAACTATATAGCCGTGAAACTGAAGTCAGTGGTGGGTAAATTGTTGGAGGGGATTCTGAGGGACTGGATTTACATGTATTTGAAAAATACTGATTACGGAGAATCAGCATGTCTTTGTGCGTGGGGCATTGTATCTCATTAACTTGATTGAGTGTTTTGAAGAAGTGAAAAAGAAGGTCGATGAAGGCAGAGCAGTGGACATTGTCTATGTGGACTTCAGTAGGTTTTCAACAAGGTTCCACCTGATAGACTGGTTTGCAAGGTTAGATCACATGAAATACAGCGAGAACTAACCATTTTGATACAAAATTGGTGTCAAGATAGGAGCGAAAGTGTGATTGTGGAGGCCTGTGACCAGTGATGTGCTGCAAGGATTGGTGCTGAGTCCACGGATTTTTGACATTTATATGAATGATTTGGATGTGAATATAGGAAGTATGGTTAGTAATTTTGAATATGACACCGAAATTGGTGGTGTATTTGAAAGCGAAGAAGGTGATCTCAAAGTACAGTGGAAACTGCTCAGGTGGCCAAATGGGTTGAGGAGTGGCACATCGAGTTTAATATAGATAAAAGTGCAGTTTGGTAGGGCAAATCTGAACACAACTTATACAATTAATGGTAAGGTCCTAGAGAGTGTTGTTGAACAAAGGGATCTTGGAGTACTGGCTCATAGTTCCTTGAAAGTGGAGTCGTAAGTGGACAAAGTAGTGAAGGAGCTGTTTGTTATGGTGCCTTTGTTGGTCAGTGTATTGATTATACGAGTCAGAGGTCATGTTGCCGCTGTACAGGACATTGGTTAGGCCACTTTTGGAATATTGTGTTCAGTTCTGGTTTCCCTGATATAGGAAAGATATTGTGAAACTTGGAAGGGTCCAGAAAAGATTTACAAGGATGTTGGAGGGTGTGAGCTACAGGGAAAGGATGAATAGGCTGGGTTACTCACCATGGAGCGTTGGAGGCTGAGGGGTACCTTTATTGAAGCCTATAAAATCATAAAGGGCATGGATAGAGTGAATAGCTAAAGTCTTTTCCCCAGCGTAACGGAGTCCAAAACTAGAGGATATGGGTGTAAGTTGAGAGGGGAAAAATTTAAAAGGTTTTAAGGGGCAACATTTTCATGCAGAGAGTGGTACATGTATGAAATAAGTTGCCAGAGGAGGTGATGGAGGCTGGGACAATTACAGCATTTAATAGACATCTGAATGATTATGTGAATAGGAAGGATTTAGAAGGTCATGGGCCAAATGCTGGCAAATGTGACTAAATTAATGTAGAATACCTGGCCCATGCTGTACATCTCTTTGACTCCATGACTGGATCACAACCATGCCCAGTACCAACAGATAACAGGAGATGTCTGGAAGGCAAGGTGAAAAATTGCATTTATGCCACTCTTTATGAATTGAATTTTGAATACCTTGCTTTTGAATACGCACAATTTGTTTTATTTATCATTGCACACCATTCTTTCTTGCGAATATCAAAAATATTACAAGATGATGAGAGGCATAGATAGAGTGGATAGTCAGAGACGTTTTCCCAGGGCGGAAATGACTAATACGAGGGGGCATAATTTTAAGGTGATTGGAGGAAGGCATAGGGAAGATGTCAGAGGTAGGTTCTTTACACAGAGAGTGGTGGGCGTATGAAATGCGCTGCGGGCAGTGGTAGTGGAGTCAGATACTTTAGAGACTTTTAAGCTGCTCTTGGATAGGCACATGGAGGATATTAAAATGTAGGGTATGCAGGGTGGATTGATCTTATTGGATGATAGGTCGGCAAAACATCGTGGGCCGAAGGGCTTGTACTGTGCTGTACTGTTCTATGTTCTATGTCTATATATTCCTATTAACTATTGAAAAGTGATTTGTAACTGAACATGTTTACTAATAAATACAAAAGGTAATTTATCAGAAAAAAAAAATCCAGTTGTACTTCAAAGGGGGAACCACGGGTACTTTTTTTGGGACATGAGATTGCTTTCAAGACGAAATTAATTAAGTAGATAAAGGGAAAATAAAGACAGGAGTTCACAAATACATCAATTTTATTATAATATAAGGCTTATGCAGAGAATTGCTATTAGCACAAACCAGAGGGACTGAATAACCCTAGTTCTATTCTATAAATTCTAAACAAACCAAGTTTGTTTTATGTTCACTTTATTTAGTGACTTTAAGAAGTTTCCCCTTGCCATTTTTCGATGAACGTGTCTGATGTATCCCCTTCTGCCTTAGCCATTTTGCAAGTATAATTAGCTTTATTTTATTGGTCTATCTAAACTTAAATGATTCTTGTCTGGACCTAGAACAAGCATAATATCTCCTTTTTTGTTTCAGAATGTGAGAATTGATTAAGCAATCTGAAGATAATCCATTATGCCCATTGCCTTATCACTTCCATTACTTTTATGCATCACTCTGCTGGATTTTTAAATATGGCTGATATCTTTAACCATTATTTCTGCTTGCCTTCTCTATTATACTTGTTGTACAAATGATCCTATCTTCTTAACAATGAGACTGATACACCATTAAACCACGAGGATGAGACAGTGAACAATAACATGTTGAACCTATTTGGCTAAAATTGAGAACTAAGATTGCTGTGTTCTATTTTTCACATGTCTGTAATGAATAATTACTTCACCAACTATCTGCTTCTCCCTGTCTGGCACCAACCTAATAGATATAGTTTCTATCTAAATTCCCCTTTCTTTCCTGGATCTATAGTGCTGTACTGACAACTTTTCATTCTCTTAAATGTATTGTGATAGTTTTGCAATCAGAAAATGTTATCCTCAGGTATTGTCATATGAAAATAAAATTACTTTGATGGTATCTTCACATCATAGATCCAGACCAGATTCTCCATCTGGTTCATCAATTGTATTCACAATCTCAAACATGGCTCTGTACATTTCACAACCTTGCATTTTTGAAACTCTTACCTTCTGATCAGCTCGGTATATTTTTATATTCCTCTTAATTTTAGCTGTCCTTCATGCTAACGCACTCTCTATACAGTTGTCACTCAGAGATAGTAGGAACTGCCGATGCTGGAGTCTGAGATAACAAAGCGTAGAGCTGGATGAACACAGCAGGCCAGGCAGCATCAGGGGAGCAAGAAAGCTGACGTTTCGGGTCTGGACCCTTCTTCAGAAATGAGAGAGGGGAAGGGGGCTCTGAAATAAATAGAGAGAGGGGGAGGTGATGGTAGAAGGTGGATAGAGGAGCAGATAAGTGGAGAGAAGACAGACAGGTCAAGGGGGCGGAAATAAAACAAGAAAAGGTGGGGGTAGGTAGGGAGTTGGGATGGGGGTTGGTCAGTGAGGAGGGAGGGGCGGGTAGGTGGGAGTGAAGACGGACAGGTCCAGGAGGCGGGGATGAGGTTAGTAGGTAGGAAGTGGGGTTGGGGGTTGGTCAGTGAGGTGGGAGGAGCGGATAGGTGGGAGAAAAGACGGACAGCTATAGGAGGCGGGGATGAGATGGGCTGGTCTTGGAATGACCTCGGGGGTGGAGAGATTTTGAAGCTTGTGAAGCCCACATTGAGACCACTGGGCTGCAGTATTCCCAAGCGGAATATGAGGTGCTGTTCCTCCAGCCTTCGGGTGGCATCGTTGTGGCACTGGAAGAGGCCCAGGATGGACATGTCGTCCAAGGAGTGGGAGGCGGATTTGAAGTGGTTCGCGACTGGGAGGTGTTGCCATTTGTCACGAACAGAGCGTAGGTGTTCCACAAAGCGGTCTCCAAGCCTCCGCTTGGTTTCCCCGATGTACAAGAGGTAACATCGGGAACAGTGGATACAATATGCCATATTAGTAGATATGCAGGTGAACATCTGTTTAATGTGGAAGGTTTTCTTGGGACCTGGGATGGAGGTGAGGGGGGAAGTGAAGGAGCAGGTGTAGCACTTCCTGCGGTTGCAGGGAAAAGTGCCGGGTGTGGTGGGGCTAATGGGGAGTGTGGAACGGACGAGGGAGTCACGGAGAGAGTGGTCCCTCCGGAAGGCAGATCAGGGTGGAGAGGGAAATATATCCTTGGTAGTGGGGTCAGATTGCAGGTGGCGGAAGTGGTGGAGAATGATACGTTGGATCCGAAGGTTGATGGGGTGATACGTCAGGTTTGCTGTCACTTGCAAAGCAGAATAATTCCACTTTCAAATTTGATATGTGACCTGGTCACTGAGACATTTTACTTTATTAACTTTTCCAAGCTACAACACACATCAGTTACATCATTACATTCAGATTGGCCTTGACGAGGAGATGTTTATTGTCTCTCAACGTTATGAGTTACACTATTTAATTCCTTTGTGTGGAAAGTAAATTCCATTGACTTTATACGTTCTGCAGGCTTGGGGCAATGGGTGAGAATGCAGATAAGGAAGAAGGATAGTCTTTTAATGGACTGAGATAACCTATAAATGGCTTACAAAGTGATTGAATATAAGAAGTAAGCAGGCAGGTTTCAAAACTGTGCTGGAACTTGGAAATTACTTGGATTGATAGAAAATGCTAGGAAGATCATCACGAGCTTGTTGAGTGAACCTGGAGAAGAGTTGAGTTAGGTGTATGCCGAAAGCTTTGTGGTTAAGTTAATGAGAAGTATTTTGATATTGCAGATAGTTTTTAACTGAAGGCAATTGCTCAATACATACAGTTGAATCACAAGCAAATGTAATAAGGAATGGAAGTTCATATAATGTGGGCGAACAAATACAAACTAATGCCAGCAGCACATTTGTGGAATCTTTATTCATAGGTTGGAAGGTAAAAATATATGTTCGTTATAAGAGATGCATTTTAAATGTAACATGAGAGTAGAGAGTGGAAAATAGCAAAATAATGCCAGGATGCCTAACATTGTGGAAAAGAAAAATCAAAATTGATGTGGTTACTCAAAGATATATGGCTGTAAAGGCCAATAGATCGAGTGACAGTTAATTCACTATTATCAGAAGTACGTTCATCTTTTAGATATGCGTTATCTCTATAGTAAAAGAGGGAGGACCTGACTGGAAGGGCTACAAAGTAATACTGTCTGTGAAGTGGCACATGCATAGGCAAAGTAGTAAGGTTTCAAATATAGCGAGATGGAGGGATTTGTGGAATTGTGGGTGAAAGGCTTAACAGTTTGCAAGAGGGTGATGTGCCACAGTGTAAAGGAAAACATTGTAGTTTTGAGAGGGTCCTGCTCTAATTTTTTTTTTTAAAGTTCTATTTGTAATATCAGCTCAAATTGTACTCAAGATGCTCGGTGGTTCACATTTTAGTGATATGGTGGTCATTGGCTCCAACAAGGCCGGAAATAGAGCTTAAAATAATGGAGATGGTTCAGGCTTGAGAAAAAAAATGACAGAAGATCAGCAATAGGAATTTAATGGGAGTTATGACAAATAGTTGGTTTCGTAGATAATTATATCGGCAAACCTGTTGATAATAGCCGATTCAATGTCTTCTATATTGTTACTAAGCAATCCTAGAACTCTTTCTAGCTTATAGGTCTAGAGCATTGAAAAGAAAATAAGAGGTACCAAAGGATATTAAGAAGAAATAATTCGCAAGAGCTAGAGGCCATCTAGAAACCAATATAAATTTGAACTAGTTGCTTGTAAAGAAACGACATGATAGCTTTCAGAACCATATATAATTGTTGGATACGGGCATCAAACATGGTCTGATTTGTACCCTTTCAAACTGTGGGAAAAATAATTTGCCCATCACTTCCTCCATAAACAGAGACATGAAAGACTTTTCAAGGAGTCCTTGAAGTACCATAGTGGTATGAGCATTTGTTAATTAAGTTTATGGCAAGCCAGGGCCTCTCTGCAGCAATATGCATTGCTGAGGTCTCCACGTGAATCCATTTTGCAAATATCGACAGACAACAGCAATGCTGCTCATTGCAGAGGGTTTCCCCCTCTAAAGACTAACTTACCAACAGACAAATCACCTAAACTCAACAAATGAAGATGTTATTACTTGGCTTCAGGGATTTACGGTTACTAAATTAATAAATTGGAAAAGACAGAAAATGAGAAGCTACAAGAACAAACTGGTAACTTTTAACTTATATAAAAAGTGGAATTGCAATAAAAAAAGGTAGAGACTGGCATTAAAAGAATAAAATGATTGGACATTACCGTTTTAGTGATCAAGAGATTGGGAGCTACATCAAGAGTTGAGAGCGAAAAAAAAGAGATTAAGAGAAAAAAAAAATTCAAAATATGAGGAGGAATACATTCTGCAGGATTGATGGAGGAGTAAAGTTAGAAGATAGACTGAGAAATGTATTTTGATTTGATTTATTGTTGTCACGTACTGAAGTAGAGTGAAAGGTTTCGTCTTGCACGCAGTACAGGCAGATCATAGCAAAAAAAGACATACGGATCGTAAGGTGCTTACGCAGAGCGAGATATATATGGTTACCGCTGCACAGGGGATCACAAAGCAAGATCAACAGTAGATTTGAAATTAGAGCGGTTTACTCAACAGTCTAATAAGAGCAGAAAAAGAAGCTGTTCTAGAGCATTTTGGTGTGTGTGTTCAAGCTTCTGTATTTTCTGCATGACGGATGAGGTTGGAAGAGAGTATTATCGGGGTTGGCGGAGGGGTGCGAGTGTGGTTGTCTTTTATGATGTTCGCAGCCTTTCTGCGTCAACGATAAATGTAAATGGAGTCCATGGATGGCAGTTTGGCTTCCGTGATGGCCTGGGTTGTGCACACAGCTTTCTGCACTTCCTTACGGTCTGGACTGAGCAGTTGCTGTACCAAGCTATTATGCATACGGAGAGAATATTTTATATGGTGCATCTGTAAAGGTGAGAGTCCTTATAGACATGCCAAATTTCCTGAGCCAAATACACGTACGAGGTCCAGGACAGATTGTTAATGATCGTCACTCCGAGATACGTGACGCTCTCGCCCCTCTGCACCTCAGCTTTGTTGATGTAGATAGGTGTGTGTTCTCCTCCTTTCTTCCTGAAGTCAATGATCAGTTCTTTTGTTTTGCTGACATTGAGAGAGACATTGTTATAATTGCAGCATGACACCAAGTACTCTACCTCCTTCCGGTATTCTGATTCATCATTGTTTGATATCCAGCCCGACTTCTTTCATAGTTGATGCGAATAAAGACAATTCCACATTAAGTAAAAGGTAAAATATGAACTTATGTTTAAAGAAGTAACACCATGATGCTAGTTTAGATAAATTATAAAGAAAAAAAAATAGCATGTTAGTCAGACAAAAATTATCACCATGATAGTCACTATGTGATATATGAAACACCTTGCATTCAAAACTAGTACAGCAGTATGATCACCTACGAAATGGACTGAGTGACAAAAGTTTGTTTATAAATTTCATTGTAGAGGTAAAAGACTGGTGTGGTTACTAATTATTAATCCGTCAAATAGATCCCAATATCGATAGGCAAAGTCAGTTGAACGTCATTGGAGGAAATCGAGAGGGAATCTTGGAGTGGGAGATATGGACTTTATTTATGTGATTTTAGTGGAACAGTGACAGTTCTGAGAAGCACATTTTTATGCTGCTGCTCTATAAAGCTCTGGTTAGACCACGCTTAGAATATTGCGTTCAGTTCTGGTCACCTCATTATAGAAAGGACGTGGAAGCTTTAGACAGAGTGCAGAGGAGATTTACCAGGATGTTGCCTGGACTGGAAGGTAGGTCTTGTGGGGAAAGTTTGAGGGAGCTAGGGCTTTTTTTCATTGGAGCGAAGAAGGATGAGAGGTGACTGATAGAAGTGTACAAGATGATGAGCAGCATAGATAGAGTGGGTAGTCAGGGCGGAAATGACTATTACTAGGGGGCATAATTTTAAGGTGATTGGAGGAAGGTATAGGGAAGATGTCAGAGCTAGGTTCTTTACACAGATAGTGGTGGACGTGCGGAATGTGCTGCCGACAGTGATAGTGGAGTCAGATGCTTCAGAGAATTTTAAGCGACTCTTGGATAGGCACAGGGAGGATAGTAAAATGTAGGGTGTGCAGGGTACATTGATCTTAGTGGGATAGTAGATCGGCAAAACATCGTGGGCCAAAGGGACATTACTGTGCTGTACTGTTCTATATTCTATGTTCTGTGTTCAAATGCATCCACCAGCATTTTTTTTTAAATAGCTTGTGAAACCAACAAGAGAAATGAAGGTAAGTATTATCGGAAGGAACATTAACAACCGGTTAAAAGCATTTGAGGGAAGTCAGCGGGGTACAATGCTCTCAATCCCAGACACAGTAAGAATGCAGACACGCAAGTACAATCTGCTGGTTTCACTGCGCTCATTTTTCTCTTCATATGATTTTGTGTTGTGTAATTTTTGTTTAATTTCAGTTAGGTCGCTTTACTGACCATCCCCGGCTGTATTAGTATGTGAATGAGGTGCTTCTTCGGGAAAAGAAAAAGAAAAAAAAACCTGCAACACGGATTTATTGCAAACGCAGCTTGATAAAATAATAAATCAATAAACAGCTCTTTCAATTTGATTTCTGAAGTACAGTCATATTGCGCTCAAAACATTAAATCTGTTTCGCTGTCTAAAGATCGTGACAAAACTGCTGAATTTCTCCAGCGATTTCTGTTTTTAATTTCAAATCTCCAGCATCCGCTGTTACTTTCGCTTCAGTTTTTCTGGTTCAGTAGTGTGATTTCCATCGATGAAAACCAAAGGCTTGAAGTATGCATGGCTATTTTAGTTAAGTGAGCATATCAACTACGTAACGAATACTGCTCAGCTACATTAATCTTAATTACGCTACAGCTACATGGATGATTGAATTTTAAAAAAATGAACAAATGCATTTCTTCCATTAAAAGCGTACAACGTTAAATCGACAAGAATCAATTACTTTGTCGCGTTCAGTGGAGGCAGTGATGCCTTAAGATTATTTTATGTTGTGATTGGTCGAGTCTCTTTGTGTCTCTGTTTACCAATGAGAAGACAAAGTTGTTCGAGATACAGTTCCACCTCCCCCTACACCGTAGAGTGTGCAGCACCGAAAGAACGTACAGCACTCGCCATTCTATGCTCTCCGTCTGCGACAATAATTGTACAGTGAAAGAATTGTCAGCAATCAAAACGAATAGTTGGCGCTCTTAGTCCAAGATACAGTTCTACGTTACGCATCTAGTGGAGGTTGAATCTTGTGGAGAATCGAGCCGTATTTTGGCGAGCTGTACTCCTTGCTGAAAAGCCGAGACGCATACTGGCGCCTTGTTTATTTCATGCTTATCATCTTGATGTACCCTGCGTCGGGCATCATTCGCTACTCAATTCCTGAAGAAGGAGAGACTGGTGCCTTTGTTGGTGATATTGCGAAGGACCTGGGGTTATACACAGGAGAACTATCGTCGCCCAAGTTTCGAATAAGGTCCGCAAACGGAAAACAGTATGTAGGCGTGAATTTGAAAACCGGAATGTTGTATGTGAAGTAACGAATAGAGAGGAATTGTGTGAACAAAGTCGCAAATGCCTGATGAGGTTAAAAGTTTTAATGAGGGAAGTTCGCCAAAGCTATATCAGATTGAGGTTGAAATTCTCGATGTCAATGGCAACACACACTCATTCCAAACAAAGGAGGTTCAAATAAAATCCGGGGAATTGTTACCGGCTGGAACAACTTTCCCACTCCAGAGAGAGTTTGACCCAAACACTGGAACCAACGGCATCCGCTGCTACCAACTGAGTCCAAATGACCATTTTATATTGAGGTCACGGTCGCAGAACGATCAAACTGGCATTCCCGAATTATTGCTTGAACGACCCCTAGACCGAGAACAACAGTCGAATCATAGATTGATGCTGACGGTTTTCGATGGAAGAATTCCACAGAAATTTGGCATCACCCAGATTAATGTTACCGTGCTGGATGCGAATGACAATGCACCTGTTTCTCCAAATAATATTTTCTCTTTTTCCTTACTGTTGTCTGCATAATGTTACCCTTCACTGATGTTGAACAATTTGTTCAAGGAATGACAAAAATGCACTTTTGCTCATTGCCATTATTCAATTCTCTGCATACTTCACTGTATTTAGTAAAAAATGTAAGATTACAGCAACGCCTTCAGCCATCTCTTCACCCAGTTCTTTCGTAACCTACGATTTTTTCCCAGTTGATTTGTTCCTCTTTCTGTCTGTCCATGTTTGGTGGCATATATAATACCGATAGCAGGCTCATCATTCCGGTTTTGCTTTCAATTCACCATTTCAGAATTCACTTCACAAACTCTAACCAAATTCATTTTGTGTTTGCCTGCTCAAAGGAATCCTTCCTTGCAAAACCACAAAGTAATCCACTCACATCAGAGATGTCACTGACGTTTTTGTTTCATTTTCCAATGTTTTCTAAACACTTTGCAATTCCGAAAGCTAACCATCTATCCACCATTAATTTAACCTACGTTATCGTTATTGCCACTACTTCACTTACCAAAATGGATATTGGAATTTATGTCTACGAACTTTCTTCATGTAGGTTCTGCGTTGACATTAATGTACGCCACATTGGTTCTTAATAATTACTTATACATCTGTTGCATAACATAGTGTTAATTCTGTTTAAAATACTATTCAACATTATCACTTTATATCAAGTTTTTATTGATAGCTTTTTCGATTTTTACATGTTGGTTTCACCTGCACACCACCCACATCTCCCCCACCCCCCACCCCCCGCCAATTTCCTTTAACTGTTTCGCTCTCACTTCATAGAATGGACATTTATCTTAGCACTGTTAAAATACCAGTGACAGTTTTTGAAATAGTATCATCTTTTCTAAAACTGGTTGCAAGTTCCCTAGATATTGGCACCACTTCCCACGCCCACACAATGTCTCAATCTTAAATATCGATCTGATACCAAGTTTTCTAGGATGTGACAATGGGAATAAAGGAGTAATCACTACCTTCGAAGTCTTATAGTTTAGGTTTTTCGATGATTGTAGAAAATCTGGCCATTTGACTCGACAATTTTATTGTTGGCGCAGATGTGTACACAACTTCGAGCTCATATCCTTGCCAGATCAAAATTAGATGTGACACTAAATCCACAAAAAAATTCCTGAAGAAGGAGAGACTGTTAACTGTTAACTATCTCTGTCATGGCTCACCGAACACAGCAGGCCAAGCAGCCTCAGAGGAGTAGGAAGGCTGACGTTTCGGGCCTAGACCCTTCTTCAGAAAAACATGAGCTCATTCGTTTCTCAATGACTGGGCCATACAGATGCTTATGCATATTCCATGATGGCAATAAAAAAAAGGAACTGCGGGTTCTAGAGATCTAAAACACACATTGGTGTCTTTAGAAATCAAGCAATTTACAATCCCATGTGCCCATGATATTACGTATCATGGAGTCTGTTAAGTGAATTAGTCAGTTACATTTTTGTTTTAGGATTTATCCCTTAACTGTGTCTGTTTGTCTGTCTTGGTATGAGTGGAAGGGGTGGGAGGAGAGGCCTAAGATTAAAATTAAAAAAAAAACTGAGATTAGGTTTAAATTATAGACTGAACTTAGATTCCGTCGTTGTTTAACTTAGATCTGCTAAAGCTTCTGTGTCATTAATAAATGTTTAAATATTTTGTTCAAGCTTTAAATCTGGTGTCTGGTATCCGTTATAAACAAAGTCTGGCACTGGTCATCTAAAAGATCTGGTTAGGAACCATTTGAGTCGATTTTGGGGTTCAGTGAATGTTTAATTTCTCTGTATTGTGAAAATAGGGATAGCGAGTTTGAGTTGATTTGACTGTCTGTCTCCATGTCGTAACAAAATTTATGACATCTTCATGACAACCATTTGTGAAATAAGATTAAATGCAAAATTAAAAATTAATTTCGTCGATTTTGAAATCTGTGGGCTGCTGCGATGGGTTCTGAGCTCATGTTACCATAGCAGTAAAATGGACCATTGGGTTACAGCCAATTGACAAAACTATTCTGCTACCATATACTAATTCCAGCCACCTTTGAGACAAAATGCTGCATCATGGAATGTGGGGAGATAAGAAAAGATCAAATTAGTAAATTCCTGTTCAAGAATAACCATAATTCTTATTTTGCAAACTGGATTATATTAGCAAATTATTTGGATCACATTCAATTTTAGGATTGAAAACCTTCGGGAAAAAAGTGTAATCTGAGGATAAATATATATGGTCAATTGGTTTCTTGAAGGTGTCATTGATCTCAAGTACGTTTCACAGTCATCATTAGCAGGGGAAAACATTACCAAGAATCGTTCAGATCTAAAATACACATAATCTATCTTGCAATTTTGGAACACACTGGTATCATAGTAAAGAAACTTTCATCAATCATTATGACTTTTGTTGAAATTTTGTTATTTTCAAGTTTAACAATTAAGAAATAAAGAAGAAAGGGGAATGCCATAATCAATCTTGTCATCCTTCCATAACGCAAACAACAAAAAGTTGTAAATAAAAACTGAAAGAACTGAGGATGCTGTAAATCAGGGACAAAAACAGTGGTTGCTGGAAAAGCTCAGCAGGTCTGACAGCGTCTGTGAATAAAAAAAAAAAAATCAGAGTTAACATTTCGGGCCCGGTTCTGAGGAAGGAATACCAGACCGTAAATGTTAACAACAAAATGTTGTAATTATGTACAGTCATTGATGAACTATATGGTAAGGCCCTAGGAAGTGCTGCCAAACAAAGACACTTTGGGGTGCAGGTGCGTAATTCCTTGAAAGTGGAGCTGCAGGTAGACAGGGTGATAAAGAAGACGTTTGGCAGGTTTGCCTTCATTGTTCAGAAAATTAAGTATAGGAGTTGGGGTGTCATATTGCGGATGTGCAGGACATTGGTGTGGTCACATTTAGAATACTGCATAGAATTCAGATTGCCCTTCTCTAGGGAAGATGTTGTTAAACTTCAGAGGGTGCTGAAAAAGTTTTTCAAGGACGTTGCTGGGACTTGCGGGGTTGACTTACAGGGACAGGTTGAATAGGCTCAAGCTTTTACTCTGGGGTATTGCAGGCTGAGGGACATTTACAGAGGTTTATAAAATCATGAGGGGCATGGGTAGGGTGGATGACTCCAAAACTAGAGGGCGTAGGTTTATGGTGAGAGGGAATAGTTTTAAAAAGGATCTGAGGGGTAGCTTTTGCACGCTGAGGGTGATGCATGGATGGAACCAGCTTTCAGAAGAAGTGGCGGAGGCGGGTACAATTATAACACTTAAAAGGCATCTGGATGAGTTTATGAAAATGAAGCGTTTAGAAGGATGTAGGCCAAATGCTGGTAAATGGAACGAGATCGGATCGTGATGTCTGGGCGGCATTGATAAGTTGGACCTAAGGTTCTGTTTCCATGCTGTATAACTCTGACTCTATGACATGCTATTGGTGTGATACAGTACACAGGCAGCAGAGATTGGGATATGATGAAGTTTGGAATGAAGAATGGGAGGCTGAACGTAAATATAATGAGTTTATGCAGATGGAAAATGCACGAATAACGTTTATATCTGAATAATGGTAAAACATATATAGTGGTATAAAATGCTCCGAAAGAAGAGCAATATGGTCAGAAGTTCAACTTCACAAATGTCAAATATGACATGTATGCAAACTGTCTCAGCCTCAGCCTCAGCCAGATGATGTGCAATGAAGCCAAAATCATTGTTTAGTATAAGTGTTACAATGCAGAACAGAAGTATTAGAACTTGTGGGATTATTTGGGACATTTTCATATATCAATATCGACACTATGTAGAAATAATAAAAGATATTTGCATACGTGTAAATCTGAAAAAAATGTATTTGTGCTCGGATTTTCCAAATTGCCAGTAGCATTATTTAATAAATTTGTAAAAACATAAAGCACAACTCATCTCATGCATGCAAATACAGCTGGTATTAATTACTAGACTTTATGATAAATGGGTAAACGTGAAATGAGTTGACAATTGCACCCTTAGAAAGTAGTGGTATAAGTAGGTTGAGTTAAATGTGGATTTATTACAGAGAAATCATGTTTAACAAACCTGTTGTGGTCCAATTTTGAGAATACTACTAGCAGTGTAGATAAGTACGAGAGCAAGGAAAATATGATGTACTGTATTTAGGTTTGGAAATGTTTTACATACAGCCTTACACAAGAAGATAATAATCAAAATTGAATCATACGAAATTGTTGTAATATATTTGCATTACTATGGCATTGGACATAATGTATTATTCTTATTAGCAGTGGTATTATGATCAGTACTACTAGATCCCTCTGCATGTTATTAATACTGAGGGCTCTGACCTTTATTGTATACTTTTCCTGCATTAGTTCTCCCAAATGCATCACTTAATTTCCCTGGCCAAGTCTCTAGCCTACGTTTATCCTGCTCTATCCTCTGGTAATCCGTCTCACTATCTACAGCTGCCCCAATCTTTGTGTCATCTGATAACGTACTAATGTACTAATCCACTTACATTCTCCTCTACATCATTTATAGTTATTAAAAACAACAGGAGTGCCTGATTCTTGTGGAACACCCACTGGTCATAGATCGACAACCTGAAAAACGCCCTTCCTACGCTCGACTTTGCTTTCTGTAACTGAGCCAGTTTGTATCTATCTTACCAGCTCACAGCGGATTCCATGTGACTTTCTTTTGTCATAGAATCCCGACAGTGTGGAAACAGACCCTTCGGCCGAACAAGCTCACACCGACCCTCAAATCATTCCACCCAGACCCATTCCCCTATAACCCAACTAATCTACACATCCCTGAAGACTATGGGGCAATTTAGCATGGCCAATCCGCCTAGCCTGCACATGTTTGGACTGTGGGAGGAAACCGGAGCACCCGCAGGAAACCCTTGCAAATACAGGGGGAATGTGCAAACTCCACACAGTCACCCAAGGGTGAAATCGAACCTGAATTCCTGGTGCTGTGAGGCAGCAGTGCTAACCACTGAGCCACCGTGCTGCCAGTTTCTCGCCTAGGATGAATTCTCTGATTTCAATCAAGTTTTTGTATCATCCTATCATGAGGTATTTGTCAAATGCCTTGCTCAAGTCCATACATCTATCACCTTGCCCTCATCAAGTATCATTGCCAATTCTTCAAATAACTCATTAAAGTTTGTGAGATACAACCTTCTCTGCACAAAACTGTGCTGCCTATCGCTAATAATTCCATATTTACTTTCCAAAAGTGATTAATTCCTATCCCCAAGACTCTTCTCCAATAATTTCCATACCTCGTCATGAGGGTCCAACCTTGTAATTTCCTGGATTATCCTTGTTGTCCTTCTTAAATAAAGGAACAATGTTGGTTATTATCCAATACTCTGGGGCTTCTCCTGTGACAGAAAGGACCCAAACTTCTCATAAAAGCCCCAGTAATTGTCTCACCAGTTTCCCTCAGATTTCTGAGATAGATCACATCAGGGCATGAGGATTTGTCTGCCATTATGCTTTTCAAGAAGCCAACACCTCCAGCATTTTTATATTGATGTGCCCTAGAATATCAACAATCTCAATGCAGACATTTATTCATAAATGGGACACGTGTGTCGGCAGTATAGTCAACATTTGCTGCCAACCCCTAATTTCCTTTGAACTCAGTGATGTACTGGACCATTTCAGAGGGCAAGTAAGAATCCGCCATGTTGCTCTAAGTCTGGAGTCACAAGAAGGCCAGGTTGGCTGGATATGACAGGTTTCCTTTCAAAATAGCTTTCGTGAACGAGATTTGTTTTGTGACATTAGATGATAGTTTCATGACAGAATTACAGAGGAAAGCTTCATAATTGTGGATTTTACTGATTTAATCCAAACCAAACTATTATGTGGGTCCAACACAAAAACAGCTGTGGAGAGAAACCAGAGTTACTGCTTCTGGTCCAGTGATCCTTCTTCAGATGGGATCCTCTCGGTCAAACTCTCTCTTAAAGAAACCAAATACACCTCTTAAAACCATGGCATCGTCACACCTCCCCCCTTTTTAAAAAAAATGAACAATCAAGACACAATGGTCATCTTAAGCTAATTCGTACACAACAGTACATATATGTTATATTGATTCAAAGCATGCAAACATTAGCTACTACAGTTTATTTCACCAGGATGTCGCTTGGTCTCCAGGGGATTGACTATGAGGAAAGGTTAAAAAAGACTAGGATTGTTTTCACTGGAAAGACGGCGGCTGAGAGCAGACCTGATAGAGGTCTACAAAATAAAGTGAGGCATAGGTAAGGTGGATAGTCAGGGGCTTTTTCGCAGGGTTGAAATTTCAATGACAAGGGGGCACAGGTTCAACGTCAGAGGGGGGAAGTTTAAAGGAGATGTGCGAAGGTAGGTATTCATGCAGAAACTAGTGGCAGCCTGGAATGCACTACGAGAAGAGGTGGTGGGAGCGGGCACATTGAAGACATTAAAGAGGCAGCTGGATGGGTACATGAGAAGGGAAGGAATAGAGGGATACGGATCGAAAAATGGCAGGTTTGTTTTTAGATTAATTAGGGCATGATGGTCGGCGCAGGCCTGGAAGGCCAAAGGGCCTGTTCTTGTGCTGTACTTTTTCATTTGTTCATTTGTTCATTTCAACCCATTTGTTCCTGCCACTGAATAGCTCCATCTCTTTTCATCAAAGTCACGACAACACATCTGCAATTCTGTCATCGTGCCACGCGTATAATTTTCAAACTGACTGGCTGCAATGATAAGCTCCATCTAATCAGTCTGAAATTCTTATCCTTAAATTTCCCCAAAAACTTTATGGGTTATGATCAGTCTCAGACACGTTATTGGCAACATAAATGTTGAAATCTTGCAACACCAAAAACAAGTTCAAGGTTTCCTTCTCAATAATGAATTATTCCCTTCGATGATCATTCAATTTTCTGGAAAAATAACCAATAGGTCTTTCTATCTTCTCATCATCTTGTTGTAAAAGTATGGCATCACTCATATCATTCACATCGATAACCACCTTAAATGGCTTTGCATAATTCGGTGCAGCTAACACTGGAGCAGTGGTTAACGCAGCTTTCCGACTGTCAACAGCCTTCTGACAGTCCTCCATCCACTGAAATTTTCTGCATGTCTTCAATAGCTCAGTCAGTGGAGCAACCACACTGTTAAAATTCAGCATGAACTTTCGATAAGAACCATTCAATCCCACGAATCATAGTACTGCCCTTTCGATCGATGGCATGAGAAATTCCCACAAACCGTTGTTTTCATATTCTGTGTGGCCATACGTCCATATCCAATGACATGGCTTAGGAGCGTGATCTGGGCTTTTGCGAACTCATTCTTAGCCAGGTTTACCACCAAGCTGCTTTCCGAAGTCAATCGAACAGTTTTGATAGAAGCTGCAAATGTTCATTCCATCTGTGATTAAAAACAAAGGTAAATCGGTGTACATCACACAATTGGGTAATCCAGAAATGACTTTATTAGCTAATCTTTGAAATGCGACTGATCCGTTTTTCAGACAAAATGGCATGACTTTAAATTGGTACAGTTCATTCGCTATCATGAAAACTGAAATTGTCTTCAGTCCTTTGGATAAAGATACCTGCCAGTATCCTCTGAGTAAGTTCAACTTAAAAATATAAGATGCATGTCCCACTTTCTTGCAAATGGGATATGAATCAGATTTTGAAACTGTGTTGACTTTGTGATAGTCCACAAACAATCGTTGGGTACCAATTGGTTTTGGAACCCTTACTGTAGTGAGCTCCAGTCGCTGCAACTCGCTATGATTATGTTGTCTTCGAGCATGCTTCCAATCTCTTTTTCAACCTGCACCAATTTTAGAGAGTTAAGTCTACAAGGAAGTTGCTCAATTGTTGCATTTCCTCGATATCCTCAAGAACTTAAAAATCAGCGACAATGAGATTATGGTATCCTTTGACGTCACAGCTTTATTTACACCAATTACATCCAACTATTCAGCCAAAGAACCAGTGGCCACATTAGTAGAGGAAACAGCTACACAGATCAGCAACTCCATCAGCAAGGTCAACGTACCTAAATTCCTAGACGTCTACTTCACCACACATTTTGTGTTTAATGGTCAAATATACAAACAGATCAACGGTACACCAATGGGATCACCCGTCTCAGCACTCATCGCAGAAGCAGTCATGCAAAGACTGGAATACACCACCCTCACCCACATTCAACCTAAACTGTGGATCCGCTACGTAGACGACACATTTGTCATTATTAAACGCAACAAATTAGAAGAGACCCACCACCCCATCAATAGCGTATTCACAGAGATTAAATTCACACGGGAAGAAGAAACCAACAATGAACTTCCGTTTCTGGATGTTAAGGTAGAACGATTGACAAACGGGGTGTTCCAAACCTCAGTATACAGAAAAGCAACTCATACAGATCAAATACTCAAATTCCACAGCAACCACCCCAATGCCCACAAACAAAGCTGCATTAGGACACTATTTAAATGGGCCGAGGCACACTGCAACATTTCAGAATAACGCCGTAAAGAGGAAGAACACTTATACAATCTCCTCGCTTTAAACGGTTGTCCCCGCAACTTCATCCACAGATGCCTACATAACAGACAACAACAGGAGCACACAGTACGACCCAACACACTGATCACACTTCCCTGCATCAGGAACATATCGGAACTGACAACAAGACTCCTAAGAGCACGAGGAATCATGGAGGCCCACAGGCCCACAACCACTCCACGACAAGCACTTAAAAGGATTAAAGACCCCATTCTCACAACATGCAGAACCAACGTAGTTTACAAAATACCATGCAATGACTGCCACAAACATTACATCGAACAGACAGGAAGGAAACTAGCTATCAGAATACACGAACGTCAGCTAGCAGCAAAACGGCCCGATGAACTCTCCTTAACATTTATACGTGCAGACAATGTCGGCCATCAGTTTAACGGGGACAAAGTAACCATAGTAGCCCAAGCCAAACATAGACACGCACCGGAATTCCGAGAGGAATGCTTCTCCAGCCATACTTCAATCAACAAGCATATAGAATGGGACCTCATATATAAACCCATAGAGATCAAAACCGGAATTGACAATACGCAGCATGATGGACCGGGCAGTTTAAATTCCAAGCGGAACTTCATCGGAGGCTCTACTGAAAATATATCACCGAGCATGGTGATGAAACGTCTGAACCAATGCAAGGCAGCTCGGCGAGCAAGTCAACAACCTCATCCACAACCCAAGCTACAGATCTTTGCCAATACTTTAAAGTTGCATGTCTATATCTACATCATGTGTACTTCCCAGCTTATTCACACATATCTCCCCACGTGCTTGTAATGACTCTTTCAGGTCATTTCCATTTTCCTCTGGAAGGTAACTCAATAATTTATCCCAACGTTTTGAGAACTTCCCCATTTTCCAATTTAATTTAAGGAATTTAAGCCAACTCACCGACTCTATTAAATCTTTCCCTAAAAGTGGACACATAATCCAAATATGTAGTCTCTGAATTCTGATTGATTTAAGAGTTTCTCCTGAATTAATTTGAGTGGTCCACTCACCTCATGCCTAAATCTAAAACAAATAAATTGAATTTGGCAGATTCATTTGCTACATGCCTAATTGCAAAAAGTACAGATGGAATTCCTTTATCCCAATTCTCTGGATTATTTTGACTGTGAGCCCTCAATATGGTCTTTAAAGTTTGAAGCCACCGTTCTAATGCTCCCTGCGATTCTGGAAGATCCGAGTGGATTGAATTGTTTTATTCCTAAACTACCCATAACTTCCTTGAATAATTTTGATGTAAAATTTGACACTTGGATGATTGTATCTCCATCGCTAACAAAAGAAATTGAGTAACTCTTCTACAATCCTTTTAGCTGTGATATGGCATAATGGAATAGCCTCTGGAAATCGATGGACACATACATTATGGCTAACAAATATTATTCCCCACTTTTTGTTTGAGGTAGGAATCCTACTCAATCAATTAAGACACTTGTAAAAGGTTCCTAAAATGTGGGAATGGATGTTAAGCTTGCTGGTTTTATTGCTGCCTGAGGTTTTCTAATTATCTGACACATATTACATGTCCAGCAAAGGTCAACCACATCCTTATGCAGTTCAGGCCAATAAATGTGCCTTTGTATTTTAACTTGAGATTTCCTTACTTCCAAATGACCTCCTATTGGTAAGTCAGGTGTTACCCGCAACACTCCTTTCCATAACCCACTGAGAATGCAACTTGATGAACTTATGCCCATTTCTCATCCACCTGAATATGTTATTTTTTGTGGTCTTCTGCCAAAATTGGGAACCTGATAGTCTGATATGGTAGTCCTGAAAAAAAAAAAATCAAGCATTACAGTCAATGTCAGAGAGCCAATAACATTTTTGATTATATTCCAACACAGCAAAAAGATAGATAACGAAAAGTGGCAGCACAGTGGTAGACATTCGGAAGGGAATGTCATTGGGAGGCCTCACTATTGACTTGAGGCTCCATAAAGTCTCATAATGTTTGAAGAAACATGAGCAAGCAAACCTCCTGTTAATTGCAACCTAACCCCACCTCCAGCTTAGGTTGCTAAATAATTGATTTTTCATGCTGATGTCTAATTGTAAAAAGCACCGAGGGTTGAAAGGGCGTGGAATATGTTTTGTTTGAGGGGCTTCAATTTTGTCTCAGTAATTGACCTATCTGATCGAGTCCAATACGACATCACTGTTAGACTGGGTCTGCAGCATGTGATGAGGTATCCAACAAGAGGGAAATCCCTATTTGAATTCGCCCTGTCCAATCCACTTACTACAGATGCATCAACACAAGACAGTTTTATTAGGATTGACCTTTGCATAATCTCTGGTGGAGTTGACTTCCAGAATTGACATTGAGGATTCTCTATATCATGAAAAGTGGGGGATATTTCAATCATGTCCAGCAAATAAAATTAGAAGATCCAAGATGCTCTATTGGCCATCTGCAGAATTAGAATTAAATTCGCCTCCAGTGTGTCGCCACATGTTGGATTATTTCATTCCGTCATTACCATCAAACTTGGAAATCAAACCTGATTCAAAAGTACCGGAGCCATGATGTCGAGGTGCCGGTGTTGGACTGGGGTGGACAAAGTCAAAAGTCACACGACAGCAGGTTATAGTGTAACTGGTTTATTTGAAATCACAGGCTTTCTAGGCGCTGCTCCTTCATCAGGTGAAGTATGAGAGGGCGTGCCTGTAGCAGTATCAGACATGCCTTAAAACTACGAAGTTGTTACATAGCACAATTTAAGTGGCAAGCAGTAGAAACAAATTTTAACAGACAGAGCTAATAAATCCCCCAATAAATTCATAAGATCTAAATTAAGCAGTTCTGCCACACCCAGTCGGGAATTGTGTGGACAGTTAAACTGTTAACCATTCAATGCAAAGATATTGCTGAAGTATTTACATCAACCTACAACAAGAAGTACAGAGCATCTTTGCCTCGTCTTGAGGCCCTCATCATCACTGATGCCTATCTTCAGCCTGTTCCATTCAGCCGACATGATGTCAAGTATCGAATAAATATACTGAATACTGAAAAGAGCATGTGCTCTGATAAAATTCCGGCGAATAAAACTGACGACATGTGTTGCAGAACTAGTCAGGTTGTTCCAAGGAAGTTACAACACTAGTATCCATCTGTTAATGTGAAATATTCTGCAGGAGTGTCTGGTTTTGTGATGCAACTGATGGCACTACCGGACAAATGAGATTCCAGAATGAAATCTAGCCTGCTAGATTTTTTTTTGCTGTTAATTTTGCGGTCAGTCATCAAAACAGCCAAAGTGTCTTTTCTCCTTATCTTAAGCTCCAGGACATCTCTGCAGGAGTTCCTCGGGGTAGTGTCCCAGGCCAAACCATCTCCAGTTGCTTCATCAATGACCTTCCTTCCATCATAAGGTCAGAGGTGGGGATGTTCGCCGATGATTTCACAATGTTCAGCACCATTCGTGACTCCTCAGATACTGAAGCAGTTCATGTTCACATGCAACAAGATCTGGGCAATATCCAGGCTTGGGCTGACAAGTGGCAAGTGGCATTCGCACCACTCAAATGCCAGGCTCTGACCATCGCCAATTAGAGACAATCTAACCACCGCCCCTTGACATTCAATGGTGTTAACATCACTGAATCTCCCATTGTCAACATCCTGGGGGTTACCATTGACCAGAAACTCAACTGGACTCACCACATTAACAGAGTGGCTACAAGAGCAGGCCAGAAGCTTGGAATTCTGTGGCGAGTAACTCTTCTCCTGACTCTTCAAAGGCTACAAGGCACAAGTCAGGAGTGTGATGGAATACTCCCGACTTGCCTGGATGAGTGCAACCCCAACAACACTCAAGAAGCTTGACACCATCGAGGACAAAGCAGCCTGCTTGATTGGCACTACATCTGCAAGCATTCACTCCCTCCACCACTGATGCTCAGTAGCAGCAGTGTGTACTATCTACAAGATGCACTGCAGAAACTCACCAAAGATTCTCAGACTGCACCTACCAAACCCACGACCACTTCCATCTAGAAGAGCAGCAGATATATGGGAACACCACCACCTCCAAGTTCCCTTCCGAGTCACTCACCATCCTGACTTGGAAATGCATCGCCATTCCTTCACTGTCGCTAGGTCAAAATTCTGGAATTCCCTCCCTCATAGTATTGTGGGTCAACCCACAGCAGGAGGAATGCAGCGGTTCAAGAAGGCAGCTCACCACCACCTTTTCAAGGGCAACTAGGGACGGGCAAGAAATGCTGGCCAGCCAGCAACGCCAACATCCCACGAAATGAATAAAAAATTAAAAAAAAATAAAGTTGGCTGAACTGCTGGTTTGTGATGCAGTTTGACGATAACAGTGCACTTTCGATTTCCACACCAGCTAAGGTCACTATGAAAGTTCCACCTTCTCAACCTCCCATCTCACTTGAGCGACTGGGTGACTCTCAGCTGAAACCCACTCTCTCCACCATTTCTCTCTCTCTAATGACAGCGCAGCCATATGCTCCTTTGGGATTATGGCAACAACTAAAGTTGTAAAACAAATAAAAGGTTAAAGTAAACTTCCAAGCTAATGGATATGTCTAAGAAGGAAGAAGAAAGTGGCAACGTCTGTATATGAATGGAGCTAATATGTGTAACTGCTTGCCTGAGTTGCATAACATTTTTAAGAAGCATACATCAACAATCCAAATCTTATGTAAGTAACTGGTCAATATCCCAATGGGAAAAGAAAAGATTTTACAAGAATTCAAGATATATGAATAGATTTCGGCAATACAGCCCGTTAAACCTGCTGTACAATTCAGTACTATCATGGTTGATCTTGGGATTTGAGTTGACATTTTGCTCACTCCCCCTTGATTTCCTGACAATCCAAAAATGTGCTTGACCACAAATTTCAAACTATATGTGTTAGTTTATTTTCCATGAAAATGCAAAAGCATCTCGAGCTATTTGTTCCTCCTATGAATAAGCATAAGGTACTGTACCTAATCGAAAACGAGTAGGACATTCACAGCTGCGCTAACGTGCAACACGATATGCTACGTAACATTGCAGCTACTTAACATTTGCCACTTCAATGCACCACCTTGCTCCCTGTCTCCGGCTTGCTACAGTGTTCCAATGAAGCCCAGCGCAAGCTAGAGGAAAAACACCTCATTTTCCACTTGGGGAACCTACAGCCCTCCGGACTCAATATCGAGTTCAATAATTTTAGGGCCTAAACTCTCCCATGTCCCAGCCCCCCACCCCACACGCCAGGCCTTGTTACCACATAGCCTGCCACTACACACCCCCTGCTGTTAGTCACTAACAGTCCCCATTAACAACTATTCACGCTCCCAGTCTGATCATTTGCAAATCCTTTGTCTGTCCCACTGTCTTTCTCTCTCTTTGGTCTCTATCCTATCATTTACTCCCTACCCCACCCACCTCCCTATTTTCTGCATATAAACTGGCGTTTTCCTAGCCACCATCAGTTCTGAGGAAGGGTCACCGGACCCGAAATGTTAACTGTGTTTTCTCCTCCACAGATGCTTGCAGACCTGCTGAGCTTTTCCAGCAACTTTGTTTTTGTTCCTGATTTACTGCATCCGCAGTTCTTTTGGCTTTTATTTAACATTGCAGTAAACTTGCCGTAGCACTCCAGTGTTGATGTTTTGATTTATCACAGTAACTGTACATTTACTTGTCCTGTGAAAATTCCAAATACAGTTACTATTTAATGACAGCTATGAATTTTTGAGTACATGTTCAACATATACATTCCGCTCAAGTGTCCATTTCCTGAATGAAAGATTCTTGTTAAAAAATGTTCAGAAATCAGCAATTCTACTTTCTGAATTATTTTATTATGAATTAAGCGATTCAGTAGGATGATTAACAAACAAAATTATTCTATCACAGAAGTGAGCAATGGTATCAAGGCAGCAATTTAATGCAGATCAGTAATTTCATTTGAATTTAATGGGGTCCACATAGCTGTGGACCAGAGGCAGATGAGGAAAGAGTGGCAGACATCATGCTCTAATGGCATTCTTAAATCAGATAGATTTTTTAGCCGACCGTCAATAGTCACATTGGTCACAATCATGAAAACCATCATAATTCTCCAGAAGTATAAATTGAATTTAAATTCCGCCAGTATTTATGGTGAGAATTGAAATTATCTTCAAAGAGCAGCAATCTAAGTTTCTGGATTACTGGTTTTGTTTCATTGCCGTTACACTACCACTTCGTCCGTTCGAATTCTGCATGTGGAATATTCAGCTACAATTAAATTATTCCACAGTATTTCACAATTCAGACACCAATAATCATGCACCGCATGACTAGGCAATGTTGCTCCAAAGTCTGTAAAATTATTCGTGCATCTTTTTTTAAACTTAAGTCTGAAGGAGCAGTCACTGTAAGTGTGAACGCATTTTTTCACTGATGATATTGATGATGGAGTGGAAAGACTTCATTTAAATTTGACAAAGTAACAGGATTCCAAGGGCTGAGACACAAATTGCATTAATAAGATTACAATTGTGGATAGACCTTTAGTAGGGGACAACTAGATAATTTTTAAAAAAATACTCAGGCGTACAATCCGACAGAGCAATGTGAGGATTTTTTTTTTTGACCAACCCAAATAATTATCAATTGTATTGATCAATTCAATGGTGTTCAGACATGGGAAGAATTGAGCCAATTAAAGTAAACGTCAACGAGGTCATAACTTGAAGAAAAAAAAGAAATTGTAGAAATGCCAATTAAAGTTGCACAGTAATAAATGCACAAAACGTTCTCATTGTTCTCTGTGGAGGCACTATTGCTTTAAGAGTACGAGCTGTTAATATTGACGGAGTCTTTTTATGTCGCTGTCAACCAATGAGGTGAGTAAATGTGGCTGAGGATCCAGCAGCACTTCCCCTACATCAAACACTGTGCAGTATCGAAGAAACGAGGAGCATTCTTCACTCCACGCGCTCGATTCATGTCGGAGAATACATCGTAGGAAATCTGCGGGATTTGTCTAAACGGGCCGAAACATTTTGAAAAAAAACTGCCGACATTTGAAGAAAAACACAGCTTTTTCTGAAATTCGCAAACCCAAGGTAACCAGCAGTTATATTCTCCTCTTCAAAATAAGAAGCTTGAAATTAATCTGAGAATCATTCAATTATTGACAGTTGTTTGAACCAGAATGGTATTTTTGCTAAATTACCGCGAATCGCAATGTCTGGTGCATTACTTGATTCTTATATACCTCTCCGAGTCTGGACATGGAAACATTCGCTACTCAATTCCTGAAGAGTTAGAGGTTGGTGCCTTTGTTGGGGATATTGCTGAAGACCTCGGCTTGGATGTTAAACAATTGTCCGAGCGCATGTTTCGGGTTGCATCTGAAAATAAAAGACAATATTTAACAGTGAATTTAAAAACTGGAGCTTTGCTTATAAAGGAAAAAATAGACAGAGAGCAGCTTTGTGAACAAGGCCTCAGTTGCGTTTTAATGTTGGAGGCGGTGATCGAGAATCCACTTAAAATTTATCGCATTGAAGTAGACATTCTCGACATAAACGATAACGCCCCAATTTTCCAGAGAAAGGAAGTTAACCTGGAAATATCTGAATTGACGCCGCTTGGAATGATCCTTCCACTTCAGAGTGCTGTTGATCCGGACACAGGAACCAACAGTGTTCGCTTCTATCAACTGAGCCCAAACCAGCATTTCACATTGAAATCACAATCAGACGGCGGGCAAGCTGGCATCCCAGAACTGGAACTGCAGCGAAATTTAGACCGAGAGCAAGAACCGAATCTTGAACTAACGTTAACGGCGTTTGATGGAGGGAATCCGAAGAAATTCGGAACCGCACAAATTAAAATTACTGTAATTGATGTAAATGACAACGCTCCCGTTTGTGAACAAAGTATCTATCACATTACGATTGCAGAAAATACACCCAAAGGTACTTTGATTGTGAAAGTAACTGCCGTTGATAGAGACGAAGGCCTTAACGGCGACGTAATCTATTCTTTCAGTGATCACACTCCTGATAACATCCGTGAGGCCTTTACCTTAGATAAGGCCACCGGCGAAATTAGGCTTACTGGAATCGTGGACTTTGAAGAATCAGATCGTTACCATATTTCAGTACAAGCTAAAGACAGGGGCCCACATTCAGTCGCAGTATACTGCAACGTTTTGGTAACGGTTACTGATATCAACGATAATTCTCCTGAGATAATCATGACAACCACATCGAGCACGATTCCAGAAAATGCTTCACCGGACACTGCCGTAGCTGTTCTTAGAATTACAGACCGAGATTCTCAAAATACAGCAGAGGTTTCCTGCGTAATTCGCAGAGATATCCCGTTTAAGCTCACAAATTCTGTAAATAATTACTATACGTTAGTCACACAGGGACTAATAGATCGTGAAATGGTATCAGAGTACAATATTATAATTATATGTAAGGATGCTGGATCCCCTCCACTGTCGACGAGCAAAGCAATAAAAGTTCAAGTTTCGGATATAAATGACAATGCGCCACGGTTTACGCAGCCTTCCTTCACCATGCATATAACAGAAAACAATGTCATTGGTGCTTCAATTGGTTCTGTATCAGCCATTGATCCAGATTCCAATCAAAATGCCGAACTTTCATATTCTATTTTGGAGAGCCTAATGGACAATGTGCCTGTATCCACATTCATCTCCATAAACGCTGTCAACGGTGTGATCTTCGCTCGCCAATCTTTTGATTTTGAACAAATAACAAGTTTTGAAGTTCACGTGAAAGTGACGGATGCTGGATCTCCTCCACTCAGCAGTAATGTTACTGTCAATGTGATCGTCGTGGACCAGAATGACAATGCCCCTGTGATTGTGTCGCCTTTGCCAGTGGAAGGAACCGCAGTAGAGGAAACAATACCGAGATCCGCTGACCCGGGTTACTTAGTGACAAAGGTTACAGCTACGGATGCCGATTCTGGTACGAACGCCAAACTTTCTTACCAACTTCATCTCTCCAGTGACGAAAGTCTATTCACAGTGGCTCAGGAAACAGGAGAAATATGGACCATTCGCCACTTTACACGCAAAGATTCACACCGGACAAAAATCGTAATTTTGGTGAGGGACAATGGAAAGCCATCCCTTTCATCGACACTAACTATCAATGTATCTCTACAGGACGATACAACAGAAATTGTATCAAACACTGGAAGTTTGGGGACCACTGGAGCATGGAAATCCGATTTGAAATTTTACCTGATGATTTTATTTGGTACAACCTCATTTATTTTACTCTTGGCTATTGTTTTTCTCGGCATTAAGGTGTGCAGAGGCAGAAATGAGGTCATCAAAGATTTTTGCTGCTTCTCACGGAGAAACTCTCTCCATGGAATTCAAAGGGCAAGCGTAAACCTGCAGATACCACCTAAGTATACCCAGTCTTATGACAACGCGAATCTTCCACAGCAATTTCGCTATGATCCCGTCATGAATGATTTACTGTTCCTAAAGTTACATGATTCGGCTGCATCAATGATTGATGTGAAGACTGGGACTTGTGTTGCTGCAGAACATAAAAAGGCATTAATTTCTAGAAGCAAGGACACGGATTGCAAGGTGAGAGTTGTTTTCCTAAATATATCTTGGGCATTTAAGAAAGAAAAGAATAGATGTTAGAATATACAAGTGGCAAAATGTAAATAAAACAGCTCTAACTACATCAAGTATAATTTCAAGCAACTCCTTAAATGTGATGATAAGCATTGGAGTGATTCTCTATTAAACTTAGAAAATGTTATTAAATGAAATTATTTTAATACATACATAGTAATAGCAACATCTAAAAACACAGTCATTGACAAGGGAGTAACGTGAAGAATTGGTGGTTTTGAATCTTTAGCAATAACCTGTATAATTCCCATACTGGTCAGTTTCATTGAGCAAATAACCTTCCCTGACCTTAAGCTGTTAACGATTATTTGGTGATATAGGTAATCAGGGAAGGCTGAATGGGAAGTGAAAATAAGACCAAACATGTCAATTAATTAATTGAAATTCTAACAAATCCATTTTCAACATGTTCTAGTGGCTTATATGTTAATTGGACAAGCTAGTCGTACTAACATTGCATTAAAAGCACAGAAAGGAATCAATAATTGTACAAGATAAGGAACAAAGGTGAGTCAAACAAGAACTACGGCTTCAGAAGTAGAATCGTGAAATTGGAACATTTAAGTTCGAAGAGATGGTAGCAGCGAAAACTGTTTCTGTCAGGCAGGGGCAGTGCATATTTATGAGAATAACAGATCAAGAGTAGGCTATCCAGGGCCTCAAGACTGTTCCAGAATTTTATGCCATGATCATTGACCACAGCAGCAAATTACTATGCTATATCTTGCTCCCTTGGTGTTAGTAACTAAAACGCAATCAATCTGTCTTTAACTTACGTATTGACTCAAAATGTTCAACATTCCAGTTTAAATAACCGTCAGATTGAAGCAATTCCTCTCCATCTAGTTCTAAATAGCTCAACTTTTATTCTGAAACAGGGGTACTTGGTACGACATTTCACAACCTGTGGAAGCAACTTTTCTGTATTTACTCCGTCTACCACTTTAAGAACTTTGTAAGTTTATTTGAGACTGCCTGTCATTCTTCTAAACTTCAGACATTACACGGCCATTCTCCTCAATCTCTACTTATAAGATTGTCTCACAATTCCAGGTATCAATTTGTTGAGCCTCTGCTGCACTTGATAAATGGCAAGTCTGTCATTCCTTTGGCAAGGTAGCAAGAACTGCGCACAGTACTCCAGATACGGCTACACTAATGTCTTGTACAACTGAAACAAGTCTTTGCAGCTGTTGTCAAATCTTCTCTAATGAAAAATATTTGAATTCTGAATTGCTTGCTGCATCTACATGCCAGTTTGTAGTGACTGATGAATAGAACCACCTTGGTGCCTTTGGACGTCAATACTTTCTAATAGTTCACAGTTAAAAATACACCACTCCTTGATTCCTCGTTGCAAAGAAGATAGGTTTGTGCTTCTTGATATTCAATTTGCAGTGATTTTGCCAGCTCATTCGGCCTATCAAAATCCAATTTAAGCCTTTTAAAAATCATTAACAAATTTCATTTTGGTACTTCGTATCTCATATTTTCATCATGTTTTGTAACATTTGCATAACCTGTATGTGGAATATGTCCTCAACATTGAGATGGATTTTGGACACTGGGGCCCAAGTATTGACCCTTGTGGTAACCATTGATTATAGCCTTTTAAGTCTGAGGATGATCAAATTATTCTTGCTCCGTACTTTTGCCTGTTAAACTCAGTCCATGTTATCAAATTAATCCGAGCCCAACGTGTTTTAACTTTGTTGCCTAATCTCCTTTATCTCAAAGCTTTTGAAAATGCAATTCTAAACATTTGCTCCATTATGAGCGCTACAGTAACGTTTTGATTTAAAAAAAAACTTTCAAGTTCGTAAAAAAAAATTTCACCCTGATAAATTCATTTTGACCGCTGTGGAATTAATATAATTTTGAAAGATGAAAAGCAATATATCCATTAACTCTACACTCATCGCTTTCAATGCAAGACAAGGGTCTTCAGGCTCCGGGGGCTTTGGCAACTTTTAATCCCGTTAATATATTCTATATTACCTTTTAATGCTCTGTGACCGACAGACCCTCCTTGGGCTTGATTGTGCAGCTGCTAATCCAGAGGGACATTTTTATCACTGAACCACGAGAACTTCTAGGTGCCACTTAATTAATTTAAATTGCATACTTGCGATACTTCAGGATGAAGAAAACATTATATTACCACTGAGGAAGAATAAGTGGCTTACCGAACGAGTAATTCTGTTCTAGTTTTAAAAAAGTCAAATCTTTGTGCCCATGAAAAATGGGATAAGAATGAATGAAGAAAAGGGGTACAAGCATAACAGAGCCTGACAAGCATGTGAATTCGGCGAGAGTGTACCTGAAAAGGCTGGAAGCTTGATGGGCAAGAAATGTTGAATAAAATATCATGTAAACTGGAATGAAATATTACGTTCAAGATAAATATATTAATATTGAAATACTTACATTGATATTTAAACGCATCATAATGGAAGAAAATTAATTCGTGTAAAAGGACATATTTGACGGCTTGAAAGAATCATGGCATTATTGGGAGAAAGCAGGGAACAAAACAGTCAAAGTTTTGAAGTTTGGATGCTACTGTACTTTTTCCTCCTGTTATCAGAAAATGCGAGACAAATTACTATCACATGATTTCTTCTGAAGTAGTGCAGAACTGCTTCTTGTTCATGTTCAAGAACAGATCAACAATATTGGAAGGCAATAATCGAGCCATGCAACATAAATCAGAGGATACTCTATTTTCAAAGGCGACTGTTGTTCATGGATCTGAGATATTTATGTCTTAACAGCCATCAACAGAAATTACCTTTGTCCCCCTCCACCCACACATCAACGAATACCGGTCACGTTTGGACACAGAGCAGTTTTTCCGCCGCCTCCGCCTCCACGCTTACTTCTTTAACCATGAGCCTAACCCTCCCTCTACTGACCCCTTCTCCCACCTCCAACACACCCCCTCCGCCTGGACACCACCCCAAGGCCTCCTACCCTCCCTCGACCTCTTCATCTCCAACTGCCGTCGAGACATCAATCGCCTCAACCTATCCATCCCCTCACCCACTCCAACCTCTCCCCCGCAGAACGTGCAGCCCTCCGCTCCCTCCGCTCCAATCCCAACCTCACCATAAAACCTGTGACAAGGGAGGCACAGTTGTAGTATGGCGCACTGACCTCTACATCGCCGAGGCCAGACGCCAACTCTCCGAAACCTCCTCCTACCGCACCCTTGATCATGACCCCATCCCAGAGCACCAAACCATCATCTCCCTAACCATCCACAACCTCATCACCTCAGGTGACCTCCCACCCACGGCCTCCAACCTCATCGTTCCCAAACCCCGCACCACCCGCTTCTATCTCCTTCCCAAAATCCACACACCTGAATGCCCTGGTCGACCCAATGTCTCCGCCTGCTCCTGCTCCACTGAACTTATCTCCAACTATCTGGACTCCATTTTCTCCCCCTTGGTCCAGGAACTCCCTACCTACATATGTGACACCACCCACGCCCTCCACTTCCTCCAGAAGTTCCAATTCCCCGGTCCCCTACACCTCATTTTTACTATGGACGTCCAGTCCCTATACACCTGCATTCCCCATACAGATGGCCTGAAGGCCCTCCGCTTCTTCCTGTCCCGCAGGCCTGACCAGTCCCCCTCCACTGACATCCTCATCCGCTGAGCCGAACTCGTCCTTACCCTCAACATCTTCTCTTTCAATTCCTCCCACTTCCGACAGACAAAGGGGGTCGCCATGAGTACCCGCATGGGCCCAAGTTATGCCTGCCTCTTTGTAGGTTACGTGGAACAATTCCTCTTCCGTACCTACACTGGCCCTAAACCCCACATCTTCCTCCGTTACATTGATGACTGTATCAGCGCCGCCTCGTGCTCCCATGAGGAGCTCGAACAGTTCATCCACTTCACCAACAACTTCCACCCCAAACTTAAGTTCACCTGGACCATTTCTAATACCTCTCTCACCTTCCTGGACCTCTCTGTCTCCATCTCGGGCAACCACCAAGAAGCCGATATCCATTTCAAGCCCAGCGACTCCCACAGCTACCTAGAATACACCTCCTCCCACCCACCTTCCTGCAAAAATGCCATCCCCTATTCCCAATTCCTTCGCCTCTGCCGAATTTGCTCCCAGGATGAGGCTTTCCACTCCCGTACATCTCAGATGTCCTCGTTTTACAAGGATCAGTGGTCGACAACGCCCTCCACCGTGTCTCCCGCATTTCCCGCAACTCATCCCTCACACGCCGTTTACGCAATAGCAACCAAAACAAAATCCCCCTCGTCCTCACGTACCACACCACCAACCTCCAGATCCAACGCATCATCCTCCGACACTTCCGCCATCTGCAATCCGACCCCACCACCAAAGACATCTTTCCCTCCCCACCCTTATCTGCTTTCCGGAGGGACCACTCTCTCCGTGACTCCCTTGTCCGCTCCACACTCCCCTCCAGCCCCACCACACCCGGCACTTTTCTCTGCAACCGCAGGAAGTGCTACACCTGACCCACACCTCCTCCCTCACCCCCATCCCAGGCCCCAAGAAGACTTTCCACATCAAGCAGATGTTCACCTGCACGTCCGCTAATGTGGTATACTGCATCCGCTGTACCCGTTGTGGCCTCCTCTACAACGGGGAAACCAAGCGGAGACTCGGGGGACCGCTTTGCAGAACACCTACGCTCGGTTCGCAATAAACAACTGCACCTCCCAGTCGCGAACCATTTCAACTCTCCCTCCAACTCCTCAGACGACATGTTCATCCTGGGCCTCCTGCAGTGCCACAAAGATGCCACCCGAAGGTTGCAGGAACAGCAACTCATATTCTGCTTGGGAACCCTGGAGCCCAATGGTATCAATGTGGATTTCACAAGCTTCACAATCTCCCCTCCTCCTTCCGCATCCCAAAACCAGCCCAGCTCGTCCCCGCCTCTCTAACCTGTTCTTCCTCCCACCTATACTCTCCTCCCACCTCAAGCCGCACCCCCATCTCCTACCTACTAACCTCATCCCGCCCCCTTGACCTGTCCGTCCTCCCTGGACTGACCTATCTCCTCCCTAACCCCCCACCTACACCCACCTTTACTGGCTCCATCCCCTCCTCTTTGACCTGTCTGTTTCCTCTCCACCTATCTTCTCCTCTATCCATCTTCTATCCGCCTCCCCCTCCCTATTTATTTCAGACCCCCCTTCCCCTCCCCCATTTCTGATGAAGGGTCTGGGCCCGAAACGTCAGCCTTCCTGCTCCTATGATGCTGCTTGGCCTGCTGTGTTCATCCAGCTCTACATCTTGTTATCTCAGATTCTCCAGTATCTGCAGTTCCTACTATCTCAAACAGAAATTATTATATGCTCAAGTTTTGATTTTAAAGACTAGCAACAAGAAAGGTCCTAAAGAAGTTAAAAAAAAACTTGCTTTATTGAATAAAAAGAGACAAGAAGAAATACTGTAAGGGCATTGTTGTTATGATGCTGGACAAGTCATCCACAGGCGTAGACATTGATATAAATTCACGACACATCATGTCATGTGGAAATTGATGCTGAGTTAGTTCAGGAAGAATCTGGAATTAAACGTTTTTTTTTGGCATTAATAAACACGAAACTAGACAATTGTTTTATCTATCCGCCAGATTTACTAAAGTAACTTAAGGAGAGAAATTCCAATTTCCATCTGACACGAGTTTAACTTCAATCCCTGTAACTGTTTGGTTTTTAATTGAACTCTTTAAAAGTTCCAGCAAGACACTGTAGTTTATTATCGCAACGTCAATGTCAATAAAAAGGTAAAACAAATTAAGTCAAATGCGCAGCCAGATAACTTTTCCGTCCTCGTAATCCTCCGCAGTAAACTTTCTGCTCGTGTGAACATTGGGAGATCAGGAAAAACCTTGACATAGCTTGGATCACATATGTATACCTTTCCACACTCACCTGGCACCGCAATCACCATTGTTTGTACGGATTGTCACATAAACAGAGCAATACCCATCGCTTTTCAGTTGTTTCAGCGGCGGGAGTCCGGGAGGAAGCGCGAGGGCAGCCTGGGAAGGTGAGCTTTTCGGTTATAAAAGTCTTACCTCGCGTGACTCCATTTTTGGAGTAAGTGAGGTAATATATTTGGGCGGTTGCTTTACCCGAAACATTACCTAGGTAGTGTCTCCCACCCATCCTCCTCCTCTAACCAAAAAAAAAAGGTTCTGAGCGCTGATTTGGTAAGTCGACGAGTATATATTTTTCTTAATTTGTCTGTTTGGGAATTCAGAACAGTGGGAATGGATGTTAGGGCAGTTGTATGCTCCTCCTGTAGAATGTGGGAGGTAAGGGTCACCACTCGTGTCCCCACTTACTTCATCTGCGGGAAGTGCACCCAACTCCAGCTCCTCGGAAACCGTGTGAGGGAACTGGAGCTGGAGCTGGATGAACTTCGGATCATTCGGGAGGCTGAGGGGGTAATTGAGAGGAGTTACGGGGAGGTAGTCACACCTCAGGTACAGGAAAAAAGTAGATGGGTTACAGTCAGGGGACAGAAAGGGAACAGGCAGACAGTGCAGGGATCCCCTGTGGCCATTCCCCTCAAAAACAAGTATACCGTTTTGGATACTGTTGAGGGGGATGACTTACCAGGGGTAAGCCATGGGGTACAGGTCTCTGGCACAGAGTCTGTCCCTGTTGCTCAGAAGGGAAGGGGGGAGAGGAGGAGAACATTAGTCACTGGGGACTCCATAGTTAGGGGGACAGATAGGAGATTCTGTGGGAACGAGAGAGACTCGCGGTTGGTGTGTTGCCTCCCAGGAGCCAGGGTCCGTGATGTCTCGGATCGTGTTTTCGGGATCCTTAAGGGGGAGGGGGAGCAGCCCCAAGTCGTGGTCCACATAGGCACCAACGACATAGGTAGGAAAAGGGATGGGGACGTAAGGCAGAAATTCAAGGAGCCAGGGTGGAAGCTTAGAGCTAGAACAAGCAGAGTTGTTATCTCTGGTTTGTTATCCGTGCCACGTGCTAGCGAGGCGAGGAATAGGGAGAGAGAGCAGTTGAACACGTGGCTACAGGGATGGCGCAGGAGGGAGGGATTCAGATACCTGGATAATTGGGGCTCATTCTGGGGTAGGTGGGACCTCTACAAACAGGATGGTCTACACCTGAACCAGAGGGGTACCAATATCCTGGGGGGGAAATTTGCTAATGCTCTTCAGGAGGGTTTAAACTAATTCAACAGGGGGGTGGGAACCTGAATTGTAGCTCCAGTGTACAGGAGGTTGAGAGTAGTGAGGTCATAAATAAGGTTTCAAGGTTGCAGGAGTGTACCGGCAGGCAGGAAGGTGGTTTGAAGTGTGTCTACTTCAATGCCAGGAGCATCCGGAAGAAGGTGAGTGAACTTGCAGCATGGGTTGGTACCTGGGACTTCGATGTTGTGGCCATTTTGGAGACATGGATAGAGCAGGGACAGGAATGGTTGTTGCAGGTTCCGGGGTTTAGATGTTTCAGTAAGATCAGGGAAGGTGGTAAAAGAGGGGGAGGTGTGGCATTGTTAGTCAAGGAAAGTATTACGGTGGCAGAAAGGACGTTTGATGACAACTCGTCTACTGAGGTAGTATGGGCTGAGGTTAGAACCAGGAAAGGAGAGGTCACCCTGTTGGGTGTTTTCTATAGGCCTCCGAAAATGTCCAGAGATGTAGAGGAAAAGATTGCAAAGATGATTCTGGATAGGAGCGAAAGTAACAGGGTAGTTGTTATGGGGGACTTTAACTTTCCAAATATTGACTGGAAACGCTACAGTTTGAGTACTTCAGATGGGTCATTTTTTGTCCAATGTGTGCAGGAGTGTTTCCTGACACAGTATGTAGATAGGCCGACAAGAGGCGAGGCCACATTGGATTTGGTACTGGGTAATGAACCAGGCCAGTGTTAGATTTGGAGGCAGGAGAGCATTTTGGTGAGAGTGACCACAATTCGGTTACGTTTACTTTAGCGATGGAAAGGGATCGGTAGAAAAAGCAGGGCAAGAGTTATAGCTGGGGGAAAGGCAACTATGAGGCGATGAGGCAAGATTTAGGATGCAAAGGATGGAGAAGGAAACTGCAGGGGCTGGGCACAATTGAAATGTGGAGCTTGTTCAAGGAACAGCGACTGCGTGTCCTTGAGAAGTATGTACCTGTCAGGCAGGGAGGAAGTGGTCGAGCGAGGGAACCTTGGTTTACTAAAGAAGTTGAATTTCTTGTCAAGAGGAAGAAGGAGGCTTATGTAGACATGAGGCGTGAAGGCTCAGTGAGGGCGCTTGAGAGTTACAAGTTAGCCAGGAAGGACCTAAAGAGAGAGCTAAGAAGAGCCAGGAGGGGACATGAGAAGTCTTTAGCAGGTAGGATCAAGGAAAACCCTAAAGCTTTCTATAGGTATGTCAGGAATAAAAGAATGACTAGAGTAAGATTGGGGCTGGTCAAGGAGAGTAGTGGGAAGTTGTGCGTGGAGTCCGAAGAGATAGGAGAGGTGCTAAATGAATATTTTTCGTCAGTATTCATGCAGGAAAAAGACAATGTAGTCGAGGAGAATACTGAGATACAGTCTATTAGACTGGAAGGGATTGAGGTTCATAAGGAGGAGGTGTTAGCAATTCTGGAAGGTGTGAAAATAGATAAGTCCCCTGGGCCGGATGGGATTTATCCTAGGATTCTCTGGGAAGCTAGAGAGGAGATTGCAGAGCCTTTGGCTTTGATCTTTATGTCGTCATTGTCTTCAGGAATAGTGCCAGAAGACTGGAGACTAGCAAATGTTGTCCCCTTGTTCAAGAAGGGGAGTAGAGACAACCGTGGTAATTATATTCCAGTGAGCCTTACTTCGGTTGTGGGTAAAGTGTTGGAAAGGATTATAAGAGATAGGATTTGTAATCATCTAGAAAGGAATAATTTGATTAGGGATAGTCAACACGGTTTTGTGAAGGGTAGGTCGTGCCTCACAAACCTTATTGAGTTCTTTGAGAAGGTGACCAAACAGGTGGATGAGGGTAAAGCAGTTGATGTGGTGTATTTGGATTTCAGTAAAGCGTTTGATAAGGTTCCCCATGGTAGGCTATTGCAGAAAATACGGAGGCGTGGGATTGAGGGTGATTTCGCGGTTTGGATCAGAAATTGGCGAGCTGTAAGAAGACAGAGGGTGGTGGTTGATGGGAAATGTTCATCCTGGAGTTCAGTTACTAGTGGTGTACCTCAAGGATCTGTTTTGGGGCCACTGCTGTTTGTCATTTTTATAAATGACCTGGATGAGGGCGTAGAAGGATGGGTTAGTAAATTTGCGGATGACACCAAAGTCGGTGGAGTTGTGGATAGTGCGGAAGGATGTTGTAGGTTACAGAGGGACATAGATAAGCTGCAGACCTGGGCTGAGAGGTGGCAAATGGAGTTTAATGCGGAAAAGTGTGAGGTGATTCACTTTGGAAGGAATTACAGGAATACAGAGTACTGGGCTAATGTTAAGATTCTTGGTAGTGTGGATGAGCAGAAAGATCTCGGTGTCCATGTGCATAGATCACTGAAAGTTGCCACCCAGGTTGATAGCGTTGTTAAGAAGGCGTACAGTATGTTAGGTTTTATTGGTAGAGGGATTGAGTTTCGGAGCCATGAGGTCATGTTGCAGCTGTACAAAACTCTGGTGCGGCCGCACTTGGAGTATTGCGTACAGTTCTGGTCACCGCATTATAGGAAGGATGTGGAAGCATTGGAAAGGGTGCAGAGGAGATTTACCAGGATGTTGCCTGGTATGGAGTGAAGGTCTTATGAGGAAAGGCTGAGGGTTTTGAGTCTGTTTTCGTTAGAGAGAAGAAGGTTAAGAGGTGACTTGATAGAGACATACAAGATGATCAGAGGATTAGATAGGGTGGACAGTGGGAGCCTTTTTCCTCGGATGGTGATGGCTAGCACGAGGGGACATAGCTTTAAATTGAGGGGTGATAGATATAGGACAGATGTCAGAGGTAGGTTCTTTACTCAGAGAGTAGTAAGGGCGTGGAATGCCCTGCCTGCAAAAATAGTAGACTCGCCCACTTTAAGGGCATTTAAATGGTCATTGGATAAGCATATGGATGATAATGGAATAGTTTAGGTTAGATGGGCTTCAGATTGGTTTCACAGATCGGTGCAACATCGAGGGCCGAAGGGCCTGTATTGCGCTGTAATGTTCTATGTTCTATGTTCTGTGTTCTAAAATGCTCGTCACTGTGTGCGTGCAGGAAAACATGTATGTTTTAAGAAGTTATAAATGGACCCCATGAATCTTCAAGTATCAGGCAAAGTAGGGAAATGACATTTCTAGTTGGTTAGCTTGTATTGTCTCACCCTGCTGATGAAACATTATTCCCCGTATTCACAGTCGCTACAAAGATGCTGTGAGCGTACAAAAGGAAGAACATTTGTTATGAGTGGGATCCATCTGCATCTATTACCAAAATGGATCAATAATGTCACTGCTGACCACCTCATGAAGGTCATAGTTAGAAAAATAGCCCTGCTTTGAATGATTGTGAACTACATAGTAATGAACCTACATGAGAACATCCTCAACATTCTACCTGTCTGAGGTAATTGGTATTATTGAAAATTGTCTAACACTTCTGGAAGCAACTAGTCACACAATCAGAGGTGCTGTGTTCATCCAACTCTGCACCTTGTTATCTCAGAGTCTCCAGCATCTGCAGTTCCTATTATCCCTAGTCATACAATCAACTGTGCTGCCTGGAATGTAGTGTTGAATGGGATAACGACAAGCGTAGTCACTGAAGACTGGACTTATGCGACTTTGTGCACCATTTGCAGAAACAGCTTCCAGAAAAATCTATAATCTTGTAGCCTGTTATATTACTCATCTTACAACAGGGATCAATTTTGGTTCAAATGATAGTCTCCAATAATAAAAGAATGAGTGCTAATGATGCCATTGGAACAGTAAAACTACAGGACTAAAAATTCCCCTGTTCAATTCTGAATACAGCATCAACGGAGAAGGCAAAAAGTCTGAAAACGTGGTGAAAGTGCAGTAACTTCATACTGAACGCAGAGTGGCAAAGGGAGGCATCGTTTCAATAAAAGAGCGGCGAGAAGCTTAATTCAGAACAAAGGGCAAAAGAGGACACAGGTAGTTTTGTTTTATTAAGAGCACTGACACGTGTTCGTTTTGGAAACGGTGTCCAAAGAGCCCGAATGTGAACACAAATCCAAGTGTGATGCTACATGGAACCTATAAGTTTATTGATTGGAGAGAGGCTGTTGTTGGAGACTGAGTTGAAATACCTTAAAACTAAATAAAATCTATAATTTTAAAGATGAGCATCGACTCGACTTTAGAAAGGAAGAAATGCGATTAAATTAAATCAAGTCAAATTGAAATATCATTATAAAATGAAATAAAAGGAAAATTAAGTCCAGGCAAGCGCTGTAAAGTTACAAGTAAGTCTCTTTTGTGGTAAGTTTAGAGTTATTCTAAGGGGAACAGTTCATTTCCAGAGTTAGGAGATAGCAAGTTAACTGAGAAAAACGGAGTGTTCGTACTGCAGTTCATGTGAATTTACATACATCCAGAGTCCTTGTTGAGCATCTGTGATGAGGAGGAATATAGAATTTTGTGGAGGTAGTCACACCGTTGATTAGAATTTTACAGAACGGGATTGAATGTATTATCAGTCGCATTGATACTGCTTTGAATGGCTCTGCATAATTAGTTGTGGTTGAGACTGGGGCAGTGGTGAACACAATTTTCAGGCTGACATTCCTGCGTCCATTGAAATATTCTGCACATCTTCAACAAGTCAGTCGATGGAGCAACCACACTACTAAAATTTGGTACAGCCTTCTGTGGAAAACTACTCCATCCCAGGAATCGTAGTACCTCCCTCTCCATCAATGTTATGGGAAACTCTACAATGACCTCTATTCTCACATCCCGTGAGATCATCTTTCCCTGTCCAAAGATATGGCCCAAGTACGTGACTTGGGCTTTTGCGAACTCACTCTTAGCCAGGTTTACCACCAAGCCATCTCCCAAAGTCGATCAATCAATTCTGATAGATGCTCCAAATATTCCTTCCATGTGTGACTAAGCAATCTCCAGATCATCGAGATACACCACAAAATTAGGTCATCCCAAAATGAATTTATTGGTGAGTCTTTGAAACGTGGCTGGTGTATTTTTCATGCCAAATGGCATGACTTTAAGTTGGTACAGTTCATTCAGTGTTGCAAAAGCCAAAATTTCCTTTGATCTTTTAGATAAAGATACCAGTCACTATCCTCTAAGTCCAACTTTGAAATATAAGTTGCTGGTCCTACCTTTCCAATATTGTGTTCTCGACGAGGAATAAGATATGAATCAGATTTTGTAATTGTATTGTCTTTGTGATAGTCCACACAAAATCGTTGGCTACCATTTGGTTTTGACACGATCACTCTGAGTGAGCTCCATTCACTGTAATTCACTTCGATTACATTGTCTTTGAGCATACATTCAATTTCTTTTTGAAACTCTGTAATCTTTAGAGGGTTGGGTCTACAAAGCTGTTGCTTAATTGGTACAGAATCTCCTATATCTACATCATGCATGATTAGAATAATATTTCCCAGCTTATATGGTCTCTGAACTCTGACTCACTATTGTGTCCTTATTTGATTTCAGTGCTCCTGTCACCTCAAGCCCAAAAACTAATTCAAATTAAGTGAATTTGTTCGATTATTTATTTACACCTATAATTGCAAAACATGATGACAATCTATGATCCATCTATATCATTGCCAAGGGTAAACTGTATTCCTGGAACTGAGAATTTCACCATTACTCCAACTATACCTTTTCAATGGACTCTCCAACTTCACTTTATATAATGGAACACTATTCTTCTCACTATGATTTCCATATGACCACCTTTTTCTGGCAATGCCCCTTTTGAATTACATATGTCCTCATCTCTCACCATCAAGGATTGACTTGCTCCCGCAAATCTTAAAATTTTAATATCCTTACCTACTCCTCCTAGGAGTAAACCTTACCCTCACAAGTAAATTCTTTAGAGTTATCTGCCACTTTCTTCTCAAACGACCCCTGACTAGACTACATTCTTTTGCAGGTTTTTAGCGTCCACTGTGCTTTCCTTTGCCACTTCAAAACAAAACTCACTGGATTATTCCGTTTCCCCACATCTGTCTTCCCAGTGCTGTTTCCAAACCACCAATACTGCGACTTCATATAGCCTACTTTATTACAGCAAAACACCTGAGGGTTTTTTTAACTTCTCTTTCCATCTCATGGGTTTCCTATTTAGCCTCACTTTTAAATTATCTTTACTATTTTAAATGAGATCTCTTTTTGCTTTACCGCCTGAGGATTCTTCTTTTCGCCAATTCCTAACCCTTACAGACTGAAATTGATTTCGGAAATCAAACTTTGATGACTTATGACCCAACTCATCTGCCAATTCCGCTGCTAATCTTGCAGTCTTAACTCTCTGCCCTTCCATATCAGTTTTCATTACTTCAGCAAGTGATATTTGAACTCCTCCAAAACAATCGCCACACTCAACTTCACATGTTTGATCAACTTTCAATGTCCTTATCTACCTATCAAAACTACTTTCTTTGATACTTTCAAAGGTTCTCTCCTTAGATTACTAAAATGTTGTCTTTAGGCTTCTGGTACTAGCTGAAGAACTTAAGATGGTAATTTTCACCTCATTATACTCCCAAGGTGTGTCCTTTGTCCAGCTCCACCTACCAATTTTATTTGGTCAAAAATACACAAAAGCCTCTGGACATTTCATCTGTTTAATCACTTTTTTAGATGAAATTAGTAAAGGCTTCTGCATCCTTCTAGTCAAACTTGGGCAACACTTGGACATATTTAAACAGATAACCAGCAGGCCTTTGGCTGTGATGGGATTGCTCTTCATCACTCTCCTCATAACTACCCCACCTTTTGCCTTTACCTCTGCCATTTTAAGTCGACTTTAAGTTTTCAGTTCCAAGTTCTGAAATTAAAAATAAACTCTCTCTTTCTACTTTCTGTTCGGACCTTCCTTTCCTTTTCTTTTCCCTCTGCTTTTAATCGTAATTCAAACTGTTTCATTTCCTTTTCATGTTCAATCTGTTACATTTTCAATTGAATTTTGGCCATTATCAAAGACTCTGATGGCATTCCTGTCAATTGGAAATGCTGCGTGATCGCCACAGTTATTTCCCTTTCCTAACAGACACAGGCACTCTCCATTTCAGCTTGTTTGACAATTCCAAAAGCTTTGCCTTGCTTACTTTCTGTAAAACTCCCGAAGTGACTCCTTGCACCACCAAGAAACTCTTAGTGACTGAAAGAGCGATTATTAGACAAGGCACACCTGTTTAAAACAACTGAATTCAAAACCAAAAAAAAAAAAAAACCTGACACTTAACTCTCACTGCCTTTAAGTCCAACAATTCTAAACCCAATCCGAAATTAGAGACTTCAATCCTGACAAGAGCACCCAATTGGTTATGGTCTAGATCAACCCCGTCAAAATATATTCAGGAGATCGTCGAGATCAGAACGTTTTATTTTTAGGGCAAGTGCCAGGTGTTGCATTCTGGATGCAATTCGATTGGTCAGAAAACCAGGTTTCATATACTATACTTATAATACAAGAGAAGAAAGAAGAAATTGGATTAACTTAACTCTATTTGAAAACTTTGCATAATAATAAAGTATTTAACCACTAAACAGTAACTGTTCCAATATATTCTTATCTAACAAACACCCCTTTGACAAAGTTAAGTTCAGAAAAATAGATGGCCTCAAAGGCAATTTTCGAGTCCAGGAGAAACAGATCAGGGCTCTGGGGTAGAGAGTAGCAGAGAAAGATACACTGCAGCTTGCGTCTACTGAAAAATAAAAAGAAACGAAAACAAATGTTCTTTGGGATCTTTCCCTGTCCATTAAGGCTGCTTCTATTGTTCCTATTAATAAAAACCTCAAAGGTTTCCAATAGACAGCTCGGTACCTCTCTTCAAATAAAAAGTAAAACTCAGGACAAAATGCACCTCTTAAAACCATAGTATCTTCACATCACAATGCAGTCGAAGAAAGCTAGGTATTGCTGAGCCTTTCATTCTTGCCAATCAGTAAGTTATTTTGGAAAGTTTTGAAAGTGATGCTTACTCAAGGGATTCCAGCAAGAGAAAGGTCCATGCTCTGAGGACTTTTCAGATCTGGGCGGAAGGAGGAGGAAAAATAATGTTCAAAGGCCAATTGTTTATGGGTTTCATTACCAGAAAATCGGACAGGTGTTTCTGAAACATATACTTTGACTTTATGATGGTGCGTTGTTACCCTGATGCCAGGGTCAAAATTATCAAGGAGCAGCTGCAGGACATCTTTCTCGGAGAAGGGAATCATCCAGGAGATATGTAAAGCATTGGTACGAAGGTCATGAAGGAAAATGTGGTGAAGGTGCGCTGATATTCTGAGGTGGAATCAATAAAGAAGGACTTCAGGTTGAAGGTACAAAAAGTGAAAACAGTTTTACTGGTACATAGAAATAATAAGGGGCAGAAGATATTATTGAAATCTATTCATAGGTCACCAAAATGTCGTGGTCTCGTTGGGTCATGGTACAAAGTAGGAGTTGAGAGACATTTCTAACATGTGCAACATAGTAATCATAGGTGAGTTCAACAATGGGCTGGGCGTATAGGCTGATCAAACCAATTGAGCACTAAAACTGTAGAGCAGAGGATTCTGCATTGTGTTAAGAATAGTTTTCCACAGAAGCTCGTTGAAAATTCAAAAAAAATCGTCAGCTATTTTGGATGAGTGTAACGTAAAAATAATGGATAATCTATAATTTACTTCTAAAGGTACTTCTTAGGATAAGTGAGTAAAATATGTCAGAAGGCTATATTTAACAGCCTGAAAGTTAACTCTAAAGCAAGAGTGTTAGATTTGAATAAAGGATGTAATGAACGCACAAGGGAGGCAATGGCCGAGTGATATTATCGCTAGACCGGTAACCCAGGCAATGTTTTGGGGAACTGAGTTCAAATATCGCCATGGAAAAATTTGAAACTAAGATTCAAATGATTATGATCACGAACTTCCCCACGTCATGTTGTTGATGGTTGGGAAGAAAACATTTGATTGACCAACGCCTTTCAAAGAAGCAAACTAATTCTTACTTGGTCGAGCCAACAATTGATTCTAGATCCACGGAAATGCGGTTGATTGTTGACTGCCCTCTGGGAAATTAAGGATACATAATAAATGCTGGACTAGCTAGCAATATCCACATCCTATGAATGAATAAATAAAAGAGATGCAAATTTTTGGGGATGAAAAGAGGAAATGCAGTAAAATTATAGTATGGTACAGACATGTAACATTTAAAGTCTTGTTAGATGGATTACAGCAGCAATACGTCAAGGTGCCAAAACACAAAATGGCAGTTTAGCTTAAAAAGACAGTTGAAGTATGTGTACATTTAAGATAAAAAGCTTATGAAGTGGAAAGTAACTGTAATAAGTTTTGAGTATCGACAATGTTTTAGAATAGAGCGAAGGAACAAGAAGAGACTAATTAGGAGTGAGGGAATACAAAACGTATGTGTCTTGGATCACAGCCTGTATCTAATTGGTTCTTTTAATATTTGGTAAATATAATTAAGAGAAAGCTCAACAACAGCAATTTGCTTAAATATGAATGTCTGTTAAGTAATAATAATGGTTATAATGGCAATATAAACGATTATAGTGGTATTAATAAATGGGAAAGGAAAGAGAGGAAAAAGCAAAATGTGTCACGCCTTTCCAGAAAAAAAAACTCTCATGTTCGTCTACCTGTTGGGGTCACCTCAGTCGATGGCTAGTCTGGAGGCTTAGGTTCATCCCTGGCATTGTTCACGATTCCGAGCCGAGGTGAAGTCCAGCAGCAGTAGCAGTAGCAACTTGGAACGAAACTCTCTCTCTCTTATACCGCGTGGCAAACAGCCAGCATAAAAAAAGCAGATACAGCAAGACAAAATTACTGGCTGGTACCAACACTGGATGGGAAAACAATTGCAGGTGTCATCTTCGGCTCATAAAGGAATGTTCATAGGACTCATTCAAAGTCATGCAGTTTGTTAAGTATTATTCTAAACTTTCCCAGCCTATTTTCCGATCCTGTACAATTTATTTTCTCACACAGCTGTCGAATATCATTATTGACTTTTAGTCCTTCGGCCCATCTAATACAGTATGCAATGTAACAATAAACATAAAATAGACTGTAGACGTTTATCGAGGTAAGTGAAAAAAATGCTTGGACAAGACTACTGTAAATCGATTAAAACAGAATCAAGAGTTTATAATGAGAAAATAGAGAATTTGTTATGAACGTAATAACTCTGTTATGTATGTATTCACAATGAAGCTACAATAAACCTCTCAGAATTATAGACCCATGGAACCAGGAAGAATACACTATTGAAGAAATTAGTAAGGACACTGTACTGGAGAAATTAATTTGCTTACAAGTTGAAACATTCTGGCGATTTGATAGACTGCATCATAGCATTTTGAAGCACTTGGCTGTAGGAATCGTCAATGCATCGGTAATCCTTCACTTTCTGGAATAATTGCTGCAGATTGAAAAGTTGAACATATCACTGCATTATTCAAGAAAGTAGCAAATGGATAAGCAGGGAACGAAAGGCCCTTCAGCGTTGCATCAGTAGTAGGTAAAATGTTCGTACATCATAAAGGACGTCAGGAATCGATAGCTGAATATAAAAATAAAGATAAACTGATTGGGCATAATGAGCATGGATTTGCAAATGGAAAGTTGTGTTTGACAAGCTTGTTGAGTTTTGTTTTAGGATATTACTAACAGAATTGATAAGGGAATGTGGAATGATGAATGTGGAATATTTATACTTTCAGAGGCTTTTTGATAAGGTGATCCAGAGAAAGTTGGTGTGCAAAACCAACACATTAATACAGGAAGTAGTATGTATTAGCTAACAGACATTAAGAAAAAAGAATCAGCAAGTTGCAATGCATAAGACATTCTTGTGTTGACCAACTGACTACTGACAAGGAATAGCACTTTAACTGCAGAAGTTTGTAATATAGCTTAATGGTTTGGTCGTAGTCATTGACTGTAATCTTACCAAATTTGAAGATGATGCAAGATGAGCAGAATTAAGTGATTTCACGTAAATATAAAACTACTCGGGAGGACTTGGTCAGAATTAATGACTGGATAAGAACACGGCAGATAGGATAGAATGTGGAAAAATCTGCGGCCATTCACTTTGAGAGGAATTCAGATGTCACAGAAGTTTGTTTTGTCTAATTAACTCTCTACCTTAATTAATCGGTTCAAAGGCCATCCCTTCACTTCTTATTCAGCTGTTGACACTTCAATCATACCATTTGACACTTTTGATCACCTGCAAAGACTCGTTAGTCAGCCTGTTCACTCCACTCACACTATTTGTACTTACCTTTTCATAGTCTTAATTACCCGGAATTATCTTGTTATTATCTCTCCGCCTATATGTTCTGTGTCCGTGCACTTCTGTCCAATTCACCTGATGAAGGAGCAGCTTGTGAATTCAAATAAACCTTTTAGACAGTAACCTGGTGTCATCTGACTTCTGAATTTGTCCACCCTAGTCTAACACAGGCACCTCTACATTTGGGAGGAAGAACAGATGTGGAGAATATTTCCGAAATGCTGAGGGGCTGGAAAGTATAAATACGCAAAGGAACTTGAGTACCTTGTAAATCATCCACTGAAAGGTAACACACAGTTGCAATAATCTTTAAGGAAGGCTAATAGAATTGTAGCCCTTATTGCTAAAATATTTGAGTGCAGAAGTACCACAGAGTTCCATCCTCCGACCCTTACTATTTAAAAATATATATTCATGACTTGAAAGTAGGACAGGACGCCCGAAAGCCAAATTTGCAGCTGACTCCAAAATAGGTGGAAATGTCAGTTCCAATGCAGAAATGAGAAAATTATAAATTGAAATGGATAATTTCGGTAAATGAGCCAAAAATTGGAAAATAGTGTTTTATAAGGATAAGTGTCAGATTATTAATTTTAATGGGTAAAAAAGAAAGGCAGCTTGTTATGTAAGTGAGGAGAAACTTCACAATATTTCAGTGAGAAGGGATCATGATGACCTCGTGCATGAATTTCAGAAAACTAATATGCAGATACAGCAAATAATAAGTAAAACCACTTGATCTTTGGCATTTTTGCGAAAGGAGTAGAGAATAAACGTGAGAAAATGTTACCGCAACTCTCCAGGACATTAATGAGACTGCCCGTGGAGCGTTGTTCACAGTTTTGGCTCCTTATTGAATGACAGATGCAGTTCCATTTCCGAGGTGAGGAGTTTGTCTTATGAAGTAAATTGAGCAGCTTAAGCCGATATATTATTGGGTATAGCAGAATGGGAGGCGATCTAATTGGGATATTTCAGATAGTAAAGGGTATTGACATTGTAGACGAAGAAATGATGCTTCCTCTAGTCAGGCAACATAAAATGAGAGTTCATAGTTTCAAGATAACGGATGCCAGATTTAAAACAAAGATGATGAGAAATCATGGATAGCAAATTGTGGAGCTGGCGGAACACAGCAGGCCAGGCAGCATCAGAGGAACAGGAAAGCTGCCGTGTTGGGTTGGGACCTTTCTTCAGACCGAAACGTCAGTGTTCCTATTCCTCTGTTGCTACCTGGCCTGCTGTGTTCTCCAGCTCCACATTTTGTTATCTTTGACTTCAGCATCTGCAGTTCTTGCTATCTCATGATGAGAAATCATATCTCACAAAGTGTGTTCAATCTGTGGAATTCGTTACTCCAGAGAATGATAGATGCCAGGACAGTAAATGTAAGTAGCAGATAGACATATTTTTAGTTTGTAATGGTTTGAAGGGTTACAGAGAGTGGGCAGGAAGTTGGAGTTGAGGCCAACATGAGATCAGCCATGATCATATCGAATGGCAGAACAAGCTTGAGCCATTCAAATGCCTAGTCTTGTGTTTAGTTCTTATTTTAGGAAAGATGTTTGTATCGAGGAAGTGCAATTCAGTTTCATCAGATTTGTTTCACTAATGGCACGACAGTCCTTTGAAGAGTGTGCGTAAACAGGGCCTGTATTCTGTAACGATTTCAGTAAAGACAGGTGAATCCATTGAAATCAGAAAACAAATGAAAGTGGTAGATAGGGTAGATGGAAATGAGATATTCGTTGAGAAGTCTAGAAGCATATGGCGCAGCTTAAAATTAAGGGGTGACATTTAGGATCGAGATGCGTAGAAAATCTTTCCTCAGAGGTAGTTGATATTTCGACCATTCTCCCTCAAATGGTTGTGATTGTCATTCTGTCGATACGTTTAAAGTAAAAGTGGATACATCTTTGATTACTAATGGCATAAAGGTTATGGGCTTAATGAGGGTAAACAGGATGCAAATCTTTGATAAAGTATGGTCTTATTAAATGGTAATGCAGGCTCAACGGGCTGAACATCCTACTGTTGTTTCTATGTTCACATACTATCATTGCCTGACCCTAATGTGCTATGGAAGATATACCATATTACTTTTTTTTAAAAAATCTAGGTCGTGCACATAACAAATGAGCTCTTTGTTATTTAAGTAGTTGTGTAAATGATTAACTGACATCTGTGCGTATTCAGTAAAAGTCCGCACTGCTGACCTGATAAATCTGATACAATGTGATTACAGGAAGACAATTAAGCAAGAAAATGCAAGTTTGACAGCTTTTAACTTGCCCACAAAAAGCAAGATAAATGCAATCGAAACATCATGTTCTCACGCCCATAAGTCCATATTCAAGCAACATGTCTTAAAATGATGACATTGTTCACAAGAGTGAATTCGTGAGCAATAATTTGCTCACTAACTTTTTTCGTTTAGTTTTGAATTAGCTAATTCCACAATAAAGCCTTCCTAATCTTATATCAACGATCTTGATTGCAGAGCTTAGTTGACAGCGTCTTTCATTGACTCTGAAACAACATTGGTTGGTGTACAGAATCAAAGATCTCCAGATGTTCAATTCAATAAAAGTAGTAGGAAATGTTCCACATTGTCTGAAATCATTGTACTGCTTGGTTTAATAGTTGTAGTTTTGGAAACTAATCCTTCCAGCACCAATATGTTTCTGCAATTTGTTCAGAAAAATGTTCTGGGACCAATAATGTTCAGATTTCCTACATCAGCATATTGCCTATGTTTCCAAACGTCTTGTTTTGCAAATGACAATCACAATCACTGTGTCAGCACGCTTTTTCTCTGCTCTACGAACCTCAATTTATTACTCCAGAAAGTATCGGTACCACCTAGAGGCCAAAAGTTAGATGTACACCGACGATGTGTGCTTGCTGGTTTGTGCACAATTACACTCAAGACGCTGGACGCAGCTGAATAGCTCACGAGAATGAAACTGAAACCGCTACTTTACATTTTCATTACTTTTTACACTTTCATGGTTGCAATCTGGACTATCTCCAAATTTACCAAAGCTTCATATACAGCAACTTTTAAACATGGAAACACAGTGGCAGAGATGAATAAGGGCAGCAGGTGCGTGAGCGCACAGTCATCCAGAAGTTGTATTTCACGTTACGCAGCATGATAAGTTAAAAAAAAATAGACACAATGGCTTCTTCTTGGCAAATGGGTCAAAATCCTTGGATTTCCTATGCAAACTATGGCAATAACGACTGCGCAGAGATTGATTCAGATCAAGAAACCCCCACAGAACCATGTTTACATGGGTAAGTAAAATCACACAGAAAATATTGGCGTTGACAGTGACACCATACGATTCAACTAACGAATTAAATGTTTGTAAGGAGCCATGAAATATTATGTTCGCAATTTACTGTAAAGTGGAGCATTGTTCTTCAGTTAACAGTTAAAATATATGTAGTGGGAAGTCAACTTCAGCTTTAATTTGAGATAACTGTTCCAAATTGGTGACGGAATTGAAAAACAAGTTATGAGAGAAGGTGAAATGAGAAATTCTGAATTATGATGAATAATCTAAGTAATATTTGTTCAAATAAAAAAAACTATATTCAGGCAATTCAAAAAACCCTAAATGGCAACTAATATTTTATACTTTCAGATTATGCCTTTTCTTAGATTATATTGTTGGATGTTTATCGGGTTTTCGCATAATACTGATAATAATTAAGCATTTCTAACGATTGTTAACGATGTGATAATATGGTAAATTATCGGCATAAATTGCAATCATGAAATGTGTCCCTTTTTATTGATGAAACAGACTGTCTTTTTTCTTCATTTCATGCATCCCATAGCAACATGGCTTTTACATTTATGTAGTTATATTTATCATTTCAAGTAGAAAAAATTGCTTAAAGATCTGAAGAAGGAAATTAAGGCAGAAACGAGGATGAAGAAGTCGGAAATGTTTCCAAAAAAATCGCGCTAGAGGTCGTTTTAAGGAAACTTTGAATGGACATTTAACAGTTTTCAACTGAATTGCATAAGATGTGTGTCTTCGAAAGTACCATTGTTACGACTGTAGAGAATGTCTCCCAATAGCTTGTTCACGAGTTTGTGCAATGAGAGAAACCTAATTCCAAATATATTAACATAATTAGCAAGGCACATGTCTGATGAATTTGGGCAAAATATTTGGTATTTTTGGGGAGAGTGGTAGGTCTCTTTTTTACATCATTACAGGATGAGTATGCCTGCAACAGAGTTTTTTTTTAAGCGTGGTGCCTGCTGTTGTTTTCAGAAAGGAGAGGTTCACTGTTATGGTCAGATGAATCGTATACAATGTCAGCTGGTACAAGAACGTGAAAGTCCAGTCAGCACAAGCTTGCTGTTAAAGCAATCAAATGGGTTCAATTAATAAGGAGAGAACTCTTCAAACATAACCTTGCAAAATCTTGTGTGAACTGGGAGAAACTATAGTTTCTACAAGTAGCATGTGCAGAAGCAATATTGGAGGAGGATCATGTTTAATGATGTGCAGGTTGGGTGGATTGGTCATGCTAAAAATGCCCCATCACACCCAGAGATGTGTAGGTTAGGTGGTTTAGCCATGGTAAATACAGAATAAGGGAGATAGGGCGGGGTGGGGGCGGGTCGTGGGCCAGTCTGGGAAGCTCTTTGAGGATCGGTGCAGACTTGATTTGCCAAATAGCCTCTTTCTGCAAATGTAGGGTTTCTATGATTTCTTTTTTTTCACAACTCATGGCTGCTGCGAGCTAAGTGAAAATGTTTTACCTATCCCTAAATAACAGCTTTCATGGTAAACAATGGAAGAAGCTACAGCGAATACTGTCTGCCGTGCAAATCCTATTGCTGAATCAAATAGTCTCCAGTACAAGTGAGAGGCAGGGACTTGAGCGCAAATGCTTACAGTGACAGCTCAGTGAAATCCTTAAGGAGTGCTGCACTATTGAAGATGCTTTTTCCTTTCATGCAATGTGCCACCTTCCTGCTAACTTGACTTGAAAAGGTCCATGGCATTATTTTGAAGAAGAGAAAAGGCGACTATTCTCAGTATCCTGGCCATATTCATCCCTTAATCAGCGTTAAGAAACAAAGTATCTCATCATTGCTGCATTTATATTCATACACAATTGTGAAAAGAAACCAACTATCCTTCGTTTTAAATTATGAATACATGGATAAACACCTTTCATTGGCATGGTTGACAAGGTACACTCTTCAATGTTATACATATAGCAGATGCCTAAAGTGGATTGATATTGAACATATATTGGGCAACATTTTAATGCATCTCCACCTGCACCATGAAAGTGGCGGCCATTTTTATCTGTCTGTAAAGTCTGAAGAAGCGGTTATTATCAGTATGAATTGGCAAAAATATCATTTATTTTAAAGGTACATCTATGACAATTTATGTAAGTATGTCAAAGCAGATAATGAGAGCTGAGAAGTTCATTATTTTAGTTACTTTTCAAATATACCTTGACGGTAAAATATCAGTATTTGTACTTGAATAATTGATTTGGATAACAATGTGAATAGCTATGTGAATGAAGTCTTATTTATTAGATTTTTTGATCATACATCGAAGCTGGAATGAGCAAAATTACTCTAACGAATGGTGGTGAGATCCTTACAGTATCCTACTAAACAGATAACACGGCAGTAGCATCACGGAAAGTCATGAGACTAATGTAATAAGTTTTGCCAGAAATGTCAATTGAAGTTGCACAACATTAAATGCACAAAGCAGTTCCATCGGTTTCTGAGAGACACTATCGCTTTAAGAGTTCGAGCTGTTATTATTGGCCGAGTCTGTTTGTGTCGCTGTCTACCAATGAGGTGAGAAAATGTTGCTGAGGATCCATCTTCACGTCCCACCCCCTCCAGCCCTGCAACGTATGCTGACCAGTATCGAGGAAACGGGGAAGATTCCTCTCTCCACTCGCCCGATTCACATTTAAGAATTAGTCGCAGCAAACCTGTGGGGATTTGTACAAACAATCATCGCAAATTTGATTTAAAAAAAACTCTTGGATCTCTACTAAAAAAAGAACATTTATTTCTAAAATCAGGAAACATGAGGTAATGAAAGATTGTAGTCGTTTCGTTGCAATAGGAGCGTAAAATGTATCTGAGAATCCTTGTTTTATCTGCAATTCTTTAATCGACAATGGCCTTTATGCGTAACTGCCGAGTATCACAGTGGTCATGTATTTATTTGAGTCTTGTGTATCTCACCGATCCGGTTTTTGGAAATATTCGCTACTCAATTCCTGAAGAATTAGAGATTGATACCGTTGTTGGGAATATCGCTGAAGACCTCGGTTTAGAGGTTACGCAGATGTCAGAGCGCAGGTTTCGGATTGCTTCTGAAAACGAAGGACAATACTTAACCGTGAATTTAGAAACTGGAAATTTGCATATCCAGGAAACAATAGACAGAGAGAAGTTATGTGAACAAAGCCTCAGTTGCATTCTAATGTTACAAGCGGTGATAGAGAATCCACTTAGAATATACCGCATTGAAGTTGACGTTCTCGACATAAATGATAATGCGCCAGTTTTCCAGAGACAGGAAGTTAACCTGGAAATATCAGAAATGACAGCACTTGGAACAGCCTTTCCACTCCAGAGTGCGGTTGATCCGGATGCTGGAACAAATTGTGTTCATTCCTACCAACTGAGTCCAAACCAGTATTTCACATTGAAAACACAGCCAGATGGTGGGCAAAATGGCATCCCAGAACTGGTGCTGCAGCGATATTTGGACCGAGAAAAAGAATCGAATTTTGGATTAACAGTAACGGCATTTGATGGAGGGAACCCGAAGAAATTCGGAACCATGCATATTAAAATTAATGTAGTTGATGCGAACGACAATGCCCCGGTTTGCGGTCAAGACATTTATCAAATTACGATTTCAGAAAATGCACCCACAGATACATTGATTGTGAAGGTAACTGCCGCGGATACGGACGAAGGTCTGAACGGTGATGTAATCTATTCATTCAGTGATCACACCCCTGACAAATTACGTGAAGTATTTAGCTTAGACTCAATTACTGGTGAAATCAGAGTTAACGGCACGTTGGACTTCGAAGAATCAGATCGTTACCAGATTTCAGTACCAGCAAAGGACAAAGGCTCACATCCGCTGGAAGTGCATTGTAACGTTTTGGTAATGGTTACTGATAGTAACGACAATTCCCCAGAAGTGCTATTTACCATTACGTCGAACACGGTCGCAGAAAACGTTTCACAGGACACTGTCATAGCTGTTCTCCGAATTGTAGACCGAGATTTTAAGAATACAGCAGAGGCTTCTTGCAGAATCTCGCGAACTGTCCCTTTTAAGCTAATCACTTCATTTAATAATTACTACACATTAGTAACAGATGGTGATATAGATCGAGAAGTTATACCAGAGTACAATATTACAATTACATGCACTGATAATGGGTTCCCTCCACTCTTGACCACAGAAACCATCCGAGTTCAAGTTTCAGATATAAATGACAATGCGCCACGTTTTACGCAGCGTTCCTTCACCATGCACATAGCAGAAAACAATGTTATTGGTGCTTCAATTGGTTCTGTATCAGCTGTTGATCCAGATTCCAATCAAAATGCCGAACTTTCATATTCGATTTTGGATAGCCTGATACAAAGTTTGCCTGTTTCCACGTTCGTCTCAATAAACACTGTCAATGGCATGATGTTTGCTCGCCAATCGTTTGACTTTGAACAAATAACAAGTTTTGAAGTCCGTGTGAAAGTGACGGATGCTGGGTCACTTCCACTCAGCAGTACTGTAACTGTCAAGGTGATCGTCATGGATCAGAATGACAATGCCCCTGTCATTCTGTCGCCTTTGCCAATGATAGGATCTGCAGTAGAGGAAACAATACCCAGATCCGTCGATCCCGGTTACTTAGTAACAAAGGTGACAGCCATAGATGCTGATTCTGGTATGAATGCCAAAATTTCTTATGAAATTCATCAGCCTAGTGACGAAAGCCTTTTCACTGTGGCTCAGGAAACAGGCGAACTATGGACTATTCGCCACTTCACACGCAAAGATTCAATCCACATAAGAGTTGTAATTTTGGTGCGGGACAACGGCACGCCATCCCTTTCATCGACAGTTACTATTAATGTGCATGTAGAGGATAAAACAGAAAATGCATCAAACACTGAAATGTTGGAGACCACTGGACGATGGAAGTCTGAGTTCAACCTTTACCTGATGATTTTATTTGGCACAACCTCATTTGTTTTGTTCCTGGCTATTGTATTTCTCGGTTTTAAAGTGTGCAGTAGTAGATATGAGGCGAACGAAGGTTGTTGCTGTTGGAATACGTTATGTTTCTCCCAGAGGAATTCTCTCCAAGGAATTGAAAAGGCAAGCGTTAATCTGCAGATAGCGCCCAAGTGTACAGAGGCTTATGAAAACGAGAATCTTACACAAAAAATTCGCTATGAAACCGTTATGAATGATTTACTGTTCCTTAAGTTACACGACTCAGCTGCATCAATGATTGAGCTCAAGACAGGGACATGTGTCGCTGAAAAACATGAAAAGGCATTAATCTCTACAAATAGGGCAACAGATTACGAGGTGAGAAGTGTTTTCCTAAATGTGTTTTGGGTTTTTTAAGGATAAAATATTGACGGGAATTACGAATATAACGTGGAGGGAAAACGGCTGTTATTATGTAAAGTATCCACTCTATCTATGCCTCTCATCATCTTGTACACCTCTATCAAGTCACCTCTCATCCTTCTTTGTTCCAATGAAAAGAACCCTAGCTCCCTCAACCTTTCCTCATAAGACCAGCCCTCCAGTCCAGGCAGCATCCTGGTAAATCTCCTCTGCAACCTCTCTAAAGCTTCCACATCTTTCCTACAATGAGGTGACCAGAACAGAACACAATATTCCAAGTGTGGTCTAACCAGAGTTTTACAGAGCTGCAGCATAACCTCACGGCTCTTAAACTCAATTCCCCTGCCAATGAAAGAAAACAGACCATACACCTTCTTTACAACCCTATCAATTTGGGTAGAAACTTTGAGGTATCTATGGACGTGGACCCCAAGATCCCTCTGTTCCTCCACACTGCCGAGAATCCTGCTAGTAACCTTGTATTCTGCATTCAAATTAGACCTTCCAAAATTAATCGCTTCACACTTTTCTGGGTTGAATTCCATCTGCCGCTTCTTTGCCCAACTCTGCATCCTGTCAGTGTCCCGTTGCAACCTACAACAGCCCTCCACGCTGTCTACAACTCCACCAACCATCGTGTCATCGGCAAACTTACTAACCAACCCTTCCACCTCCTCATCCAAGTCATTTATAAAGATCACAAAGAGCAGAGGTCATTTAATTTCTATTCATACACAAATGTGAACAGAAATCAATTATTCTCAGTTTTAAGATATCAATATATGTATAAACACATTTCAGTGGCATATTTAATAAAGATAACCTCTTCAATCTGATACATGTAGCAGATACCTGTGGTGGAGTGGTATTGAAAATGAATTAAGCTATAAAACCATTCCTAGAGTTGGTCACCATTCAAAATTTTATTGTATCAACATCATTTCACGGTATGTAGGTATCATCGATAAGACCAGAATTTGTTCCCCTTTCTTAATTTCTCTTGAAAGGTCTCTGAATGGTTTGCAAGTCCTCTTTGGTGATAGGCACATCAATGTGGCTCTGATGTCATATATAGGTCAAACTAGACAAGAATGGCAGGCTTCTTTTCTTAAAGAGTGCGACTGAATTAAGTGTTTCTTCCCCACCTCCTTCCCCCACTCCCCATCATGAATTGATAGTTGTCATGGCCACTTCAACATGTATTAATTGAGTTTAAATCCCACCAGCAGCCATGGTGTGATCACAACATTACCCTGTATTTTTACATTATATGTCAGTGAATATTTTCGCCATTTCTACTTCATTTTGTTCTGAATGCTGCAGGAAAAGCTCAAATGAAATTATTCAGTTGACTGGACTGCAGTAAAGACTTCAACAATCATGTACCATATCAACGAGGTAACACAATTTGTCCATTTCTCTTTGTACCATGCAAATGACACTTTACCAATTTATTAAAGCTTGAAGGCACAGTTACTGAAAATACAAACTGCCAAAATAGTTGCATTTCCTAGAAATACGTCGACAAAACTTTACATAAATCCATCAAAGCAGGCAGTCAGAGCTAAAGAGTTCATTATTTTAATAACTTTGCGAACACACACTGATGGTAAAATATGAACCTTTGTACTTGATAAATGGATGACTCGAGCAACCATGTGACTAATATGAATATACAGTCTTATTAATTAGATTAGTTTTGCTTGCATATCCAAGCTGGAATAAATAATATTGCTTTAATGAATCGTCTTGAAATCTGTAATGCCTGACGTTAACTAGCTTACAAGGAAATGGAGACATCATATGAATCTTATGATAACTATTGCCAGAAAGATCAATTGAAGTTGCACAACATTAAATTCACAAAGCAGTTCTTCTGTGCTTTTGCGGAGGCACTATTGCTTTAAGAGTACTAACTGTTATTATTGGCCGAGTCTCTTTGTGTCGCTGTTTACCAATGAGGTGAGGAAATGTGGCTGAGGATCCAGCACCACTCCCCCAGCAGCAAATACTGAGCAGTATCGAGGAAATGAAGAACACTGGTCTCTCCGTGCGCTCAATTCACATCTAACGATTAGTCGCAGAACATCCATTGGGATTTTTAGAAGTATTCTTGGCGAATTTGACAAAGAACTATTGGATCCGAACGAAAAATGATCGATTATTTCTAAACTCGGGAAACGTAAGCTAGTGAGTATTTTTATTCTCTTTGTTACAACAGGAGCGTAAAATTTATCAGAGAATCACAAGAATCACAACAGACAATCACACGCAATGCCTTGATCGAGAATGGCCTTTTCGCTGAAGAGCCGAATATCGCTGTGGCCCGGTCTTTGCCTGATTCTGGTGTACCACACCGTTTCGGTTTTTGGGAACATTCGTTACTCAATTCCTGAAGAATTGGAGCTTGGTGCCTTTGTTGGGAATGTTGCTGAAGACCTCGGTTTAGACGTTAAACAACTGTCCGAGCGCCGGTTTCGGATTGCATCTGAAAACAAAGGACAATGCTTAACCGTGAATTTAGAAACTGGAATTTTGCATATCAGGGAAAAAATAGACAGAGAGCAGTTATGTGAACAGGGTTACAGTTGCATTCTAATGTTACAGGCGGTGATCGAGAATCCACTTAAAATATATCGCATTGAAGTTGACATTCTCGACATAAACGATAATGCACCAGTTTTCCAGAGACACGAAGTTACCCTGGAAATGTCAGAATTGACGCCACTTGGAACAACCTTTCCACTGCAGAGTGCCTTTGATGCGGATGCTGGAACAAATAGTGTTCGCGCCTATCAACTGAGCTCAAACCAGTACTTCACATTGAAATCACAACGAGACGGCGGCGATGCTGGTATCCCAGAACTGATGCTGCAGCGACATTTAGACAGAGAACTAGAACCGAATTTTGGATTAACGTTAACGGCGTTTGATGGAGGGCACCCGAAGAAATTTGGAACCACACAAATTAAAATTGTTGTAGTTGATGGAAACGACAACGCCCCTGTGTGCGAACGAAACAGTTACCAAGTTACGATTGCAGAAAATACACCCAAAGATTCACTGATTGTGAAAGTAACTGCCGTGGATGTGGATGAAGGCCTCAACGGCGAAGTAACCTATTCTTTCAGTGATCACACTCCTGATAAAATACGTAAGGCCTTTAGGTTAGATGCGACCACCGGAGAAATCAGCGTGAGTGGAATCCTGGACTTTGAAGAGTCAGATCGTTATCAGATTTCAGTACAAGCTAAAGACAGAGGCCCACATTCGGTGGCAGTATACTGCAACGTTTTGGTGATAGTTACTGATATCAACGACAATGCTCCAGAAATAATATTAACCACTACGTCGAGCACGATCTCAGAAAACGTTTCACCAGACACCGTCATAGCTGTTCTCAGAATTGTAGACCGAGATTCTAAGAACACAGCAGAGGTTTCTTGCAGAAGCCCCCTAACTCTACCGTTTAAGCTAATCACTTCTTATAATAATTACTATACTTTAGTGACAAATGGTGATATAGATCGAGAAGATGTACCAGAGTACAGCATTACAATTATATGTACGGATCATGGGTCCCCCCAACTCTCGGCCACAGAAACAATACAAGTTCAAGTCACAGATATCAATGACAATGTGCCACAATTCACGCAGCCTTCCTACACCATGCATATAGCAGAAAACAATGCTGTCGGCGGTTCAATTGGTTCTGTGTCAGCCTTTGATCCAGATTTCGATCAGAATGCCGAACTTTCATATGCGATTTTGGATAACGTGATAAATGGTTTTCCTGCATCTACGTTCGTCTCAATAAACGCTGTCAATGGTGTGTTGTATGCTCATCAATCCTTTGATTTTGAACAGTTAAAAAGTTTTGAAATCCACGTTAAAGTGACAGATGCTGGGTCCCCTCCACTCAGCAGTAATGTAACTGTCAATGTGATCGTCGTAGATCAGAATGACAATGCCCCTGTGATCGTGTCCCCTTTGGCAATCAAAGGATCCAGAGTAGAGGAAACAATACCGAGTTCGGCCGAACCAGGATATTTGGTGACAAAGGTGACAGCTACGGATGCTGATTCTGGTATGAATGCGCAGCTTTCATATGACCTTCATCAGTCCAATGATAAAAGTCTGTTTACTGTTGCTCAGGAAACGGGAGAAATATGGATTATTCGCCATTTTACACTCAAAGATACAATCCGCAGAAAAGTTGTAATTTTGGTAAGCGATAATGGAACCCCATCCCTTTCATCGTCGGTCACTATTCATGTATCGGTGCAGGATGATGGAAAAGAAAAGGAATCAAGAATTGGAATTCCGGGAACCCCCGTGTCATGGAACTCTGACATCAAATTTTACCTGATGATATTATTTGGCGCAACATCAATTGTTTTACTTCTAGCTATTGCTTTTCTCGTTATTAAGCTGCACAGACGTAGAAACGTTTTTTGCCGTTGTGATACGTCATGCTTTTCTGAAAGGAACTCTCACCAAGCAATTCAAAAGGCGAGCTTAAACCTGCAGATACCATCTACTTATACCCAGGCCTATGAAAATGAAAGACTCCCTCAACAGTTTCCCTATGATCCAGTTGTGAATGACGTAATGTTTCCAAAGTTACGTGGTTCTGCTGCATCCATGACTGGCCTCAAGACTGGCACATGTGTTACGGTAAAAGATGGAAAACCATCAGTTTCTACCAGCAGACACCCAGTTCACGAGGTGAGAAGCACACAACTAAATATATTTTGGGTACATACCTATTAACTATTTGGGCCCAAAATACAAGTGAAATGTAACAACGTGCATGGAGGGATAATTCAGCCTTTATTAACTAAAGTTAATTAGCAGACAGTTCAGTAAAAGGCAAAGCTAATGGAGAGATTCTGTATAAATTCAAGGACCAACTACAAGTACGATAAACTATAATAGTCCATTCGTTAGCAGCTTGAAAAATTCAAACAGTACAATAATTGAAGTGAGAACAATTTTGAATCTTTTGTATTAATTTTTCTAAGTGCCATGGTGGTCTGTATCATTAAGTATATGCATTTTGCTGACCATAGCCTCGTAGTGAGCACTTGACACAACTAATTATGGTGATGTAAGTAATTGTTAACATTGAATGATCCAACAAAGTATAACAGAACAATCCTGCCGAATAAATTAATTGGACTTAAAATAAGTCTGTTATTTCAACACGTTATATTACGTAATATATTTAACAGGCAAACCTATTATATTACTATTTAATTAAAATTATAGCAAGGAAGAAATTTACAAGACAATGAATATTGGTCTGAAAAGGTATAGTTTTTGAGACAACATAACTTGAAAGAAGTGTACGGAAAAAAATAAATGTATCCATCATATGGGGACTAGTTGAGAACAGAGGAAAATCTTTGGACATCAAAACTTTCCAATTTCATGCTTTGTAAGAAATACTCTTTATCTTCAACCCTCCAATCAAATTTTACAACCTCAAACATTTCTACAATTTATTCCACCAGCATCTGTAAGTTAGCCTGAAGGCTGTTTAATTCTTCCTAACAACTAAAGTACTTTTCAATCTTTGTATTTGCATCAAATCTGGAAACATAACAATTGATACCCCTGTCTTAACCATTCATATAAATTATGAGCAACTGAGACAGAAGCAGTGACCCTTGCAGTACGCCAATGGCCAGAACCTGTCAACCTGAGAATTTCCAAGTTATTCCTACTCTATGGTTTGCAAGTTTTATATTCACTAGTGGGGCATGGGCGTAGCTGGCTTGCCAGCATTTATTGTCCATCAGCAGTTGCTATTGACAAAGCACTGGTGAGCTGTAGTCTATTTACCTTGGATGAAACCTTTAGGTGGTGTTTCCATTTGTCTGCTGCGCTTGTCCTTCCAGGTGGAAATGGCCATGGAGTTTTATTTGTCTAAGGATGTTTGGTGAATTTCTGTAGTATATCTTGCAATCAGTACACACTGTTGACACTGACCGTTGTGGGGGCAGTGGATGATTGTGAATATGGTGCCAATCAAGCAGACGGCTTTGTGGTGGATGGGATCAAACTTCTTGACTATTGAAACTGCATCCATCGAGGCAAGTGGGGAGTATTCCATCACATTCCTGACTTAAGTATTATAGACGGTGGAAAAGCTTTTCAGAGTCAAGAGATGAGTTATTCAACACAGTATTCCTAGTTGTGACTGGCTCCTGACGCCAAGGCATTTATATAGTGAGACCAGTTGAATGTAGACTTTAAATTATAAGAACTGATTTAGGCCATTTGGTCCATCAAGTCTGTTCCATAATTCGAACATGGATGATAATTTCCCATCCCCATTCTTGCTCTTTCTCTCTCTATCCTTCGATCCCCTTACCAACCATCAACCTATCTATCTCTTTCTTAAATGCACTTAATACTGTGGCCCCCACAGCCCTCTGTGGAAATGAATTCCACTAATCTACCATCCTATGGCTGATGACATTACTCCTCATCTCAGTTCTGAAGAGTCATCCCTTCACTTTCAGGCTGTTCCACTGCTTCTTGTATATCCTACTAATGGAAACATCTCCTCCGTGTTCACTGTGTCCAGGTCTGTCAGTATTCAGTAAGTTTCAATCAGATCCGATCTCATCCTTCTGAATTCAATTGACTACAGAGCCAGAGTTCTAAATTTCTGCTCAAGTAACAGTTCATTTATCACCGGCATCATTCTTGTAAACCTCCACTGGACCCCTCCAAAGCCAGCACGTCCTTCTCCAACTGAACCTCTTTGATAATCTTAACACAATCCTGAACTAGGACTCTCAAGTCCCTTTGTGTTCCAGATGCACAGCCGTTTCTTAGTTCATAAAATAATCTGTGCCTCTATTCAACCTACCGAAGTGCCTCAACATTTTTCATATTGTATTGTGTCTTACCCCTCTTTGCTCAGTCTCCTCGTCTTTCTAAATCCTTCTGCAGCGTCCACGTTTCCTCAACACTCCTTATCTCTGTCTTATCTGCAAACTCAGCAAAAATGCACTTAGAATTTCTTGAAAAAGAGGATAATCAAGGTACTTTTTTGCATTCGTGATCATCTTTCAAAGCCTATTAAGTCTGCAATGGTGCTTGAAACTGGGAAGGAAGCATCTGTGTCAGAGAGAAGGGAGGAACAATAATTTCCAGTCAATGGTAACCCTTAGGATATTGATAGTGGGAGATTTCATGATGGAAATACATTGAATGTCAAGAGGCAGTGGTTACATTGTATCTTATTGGAGATGGTCATTGCCTAACATTTGTATTGCTGCTTTTCAGCCCAAATCTGGATATTGTCCAATTCTTGTTGGATTGAATATTGACTGCTTAAGTATCTGAGGATTTATGAATGGTGCTGAACGTTGTGGAATCATCAGCAAACATCCTCACTTCTGAGCTTTTGGCATGCTCCAATCTAAGCAGCATATTTCTCCAGATACTCAAACAGGGTGTATTACTCCAGTCCAATGCATATCAATTTTATTTGGTCACCCTGTTACGTGGAACTTTACCAAAACATTTCTTATATCCATAACAACATAATCACTGTTTCCTCTTGACAATTTGCTGCTAATATTCTCAAAACGCTTCCAAAATTGACAAACATAAATCTCCTTCATAATCTACAATTACTTTTTACAATCAGATAATTATTTTATGAACATCCAAGGATTATCGCCTTTCTAATTGATTCTAGTCTATTCCCTAATACATATATCAGGCAAACAGGTCTGACGTTCCTTTTTGTTGTCTTTCTCTTCTTTCTGATACAGAGGGGTTGCATTTACAACTTTCAAATTGCAAACATCCTTGCAGACATCCTTGCAGACTTAATAGAATTATAAAAGATAATCAGTAATGCATCAATGATATCGGTAACCCTCTCTTTAAGTAATCTGCAGCAGTAGTTATCAGGTCTTGGAGATCTGCCAACTTTTGTCTGGTTAGTTGCTCCAATTTTCTTTTTCTTAATATAATAAGTTATTTCTGTTTTCGTTCCTTAGTAAAGAGTAGGTTGTTAATTAATTGATTGAAATTTTGTGTTTTTCTCTGTGAAAAGAGATACAAAGAATTTAGATAGCGTCATTGCCGTTTTTCTACTATTAACAGGGGTGTTCCAGTCATTCTCTGTCATAGACCCACATTTGTCTTTGTTTAAATTTTCACATTAACATACTTGCAGAAGGCTTTAAAATTCTTTCTCACGTTAGCTTCTATTTTTTACTTATATTCAGTTGCCATTTTCAACATCAATTGTTTCATCCTCCTTTTTTGAATTTGAAAATTCTCCAAATACTCAGTCTTATAATCTATCTGCCATTTAATAAGTTCCTCATTTGACAAAATACTATTTTCAGCATCACTTCTTATGCATGGCTCTGTCGCGTGTCTTGTTGTATTTTTCCTTAAAGTAAGATGTATTTCAAATGTACATTTAACTATTTATATACTCTTCATTGCCTAGCAGCCGCTAAATCTTTTAATATTATTTTCTAACCCTGCACAACAAACTTGCTCCTTACAATCATCCTTAATATTATGCTTTTTTATTGCATTTAATACCCTATTTTCAGATCAAGCTGCATTTTTTTTTCAGAATTCAGAAAATCTTCCTCCAATGGTGTTCAATGCATCTACGCAATCTCTGTGTAGATTGAGGGCTCTCATGATTATTGCATGCATATGTTACCTGCAATGTTTTAAGTCCTAATTCGGTTACTGTGTGGTGTCCTCTAATCCACTCTTACCCATGTTTCATGCATTCACTGTTTTTTAGCTATATGCAAGCACATTCCACATCGTAACATAATAAAAATTAAATACTGTGGATGCTGGAAATTTGAAACAGTCTAAGAGAACGCTAGATGAACTCAGCAATTCTGGCAGCATCTGTGAAGGGAGAAACACAATTTACCTTTCAAGTCCATTATGAGGAAGCTTAAGGTAAATAAGCCCTTAGGAGGCAGTGATCATAAGATGTCAGAATTTGCTCTGTAATTTGAGAGGGAGAAGATAGAATCAGTGGTAACGGTATTACAGCTGAATAAAGGCAACAGAGGTATGTGGGAGGAGCTGGGCACAAGGGGAGGCGATGCCCTAGTGGTATTATCGCTGGGCTGTTAATCCAGAGACCCAGTTAATGTTCTGGGGACCTGGGTTCAAATCCTGCCATGGCAGATGGTGGAATTTGAATTCAATATCTGGAATTAACAATCTAATGATGACCATGAATCCATTGTCAATTGTCAGGAAAACCCCAACTGGTTCATTAATATCCTTGAGGGAAGGAAATCTACCATCCTTACCTGGTCTGGCCTACATGTGACTCCAGACCCACAGCAATGTGGTTGAATCTGAACAACCCTCAGCGCAATTAGGAATGGGCAATAAATGCTACCTAGCCAGTGACGCCCTCATCTGATGAACGAATAAACTAAAATTGACTGGAAGAGGAGTCTAGCTGGAGAGACAGTGAAACAGCAATGGCAGGAGTTTCTGGGAGTAATTCAGGAGATGCAGCAAAAATTCATCCCTAGGAAACGAAGCATGGTACAAGGACGATAAGGAAACCATGGTTGACTAGGAAGTCAGGGATAGCATAAAAGCAAAAGAGAAAGCATATAATGTGGCGAAGGGCAGTGAAAAACCAGAGGACTGGGAAGCTTACAAAGACCAACAGAGGGAAACAAGAAAAGAAATAAGGACGGAGAAGATTAAATATGAGGGTAAGTTATCCAGTAATATAAATGAAGACAGTAAGACTTTCTTTAGATATGTAAAGGGCAAAAGGGAGGCAAAACTGGACATTGGGCCACTGGAAAATTACGGTGGAGAGATAGTAGTAGGGAACAAGGAAATGACTGAGGAACTGAATAATTACTTCACGTCAGTCTTCACGGTGGAAGACACCAGTAATCTCCCAAAAATTCAAGAGAGTCAACGGGCAGAGCTGAGTATGATGGCCATCACCAAGGAAAAGGTGCTAGTAAAACTGATTAACTTGAAGGTGGACAAATCACCTGGACCAGACGGATTACACCCCAGAGTTCTAAAGGAGATAGCTGAAGAGATAGTGTAAGCGTTAATGGTGATCTTTCAGGAATCGCTAGAGTCAGGGAGGGTCCCACAGGACAGGAAAATCGCTAACGTGACATCCCTGTTAAAAAAGGGAGTAAGGCAAAAAGACGGAAAATTACAGGCTGATTAGCATAATGGCCATGGGTAAGATTTTGGAGTCTATTGTAAAGAATGAGATTTCTGAATATTTGGAAGTGTAAGGTAAAGTAGGGCAAAGTCAGCATGGTTTCATCAAGGGGAAGTCATGCATGAAAAATTTGCTAGAATTCTTTGAGGAAGTAATGAACAGGATAGGCCAAGGAGAGCCAATGGATGTTATCTACCTGGGCTTCAAGAAAGCCTTTAACAAGGTGCTGCACAGGACGCTGCTGAGAAAGATAAGGGCCCCTGGTGTTAGATGCAAGGTGCTAGCATGGATAGAAGATCAGTTGTCTGGCAGAAAGCAGAGAGTGGGGATAAAAGGGTCTTTCTCAGGATGGCAGCCGGTGCCAAGTGGTGTTCTGCAAGAGTCAGTGTTGGGACCACAACTTTTCACTTTATGCATTAATGATCCAGATGAAGGAACTAAGTTTGCAGACGATACAAAGATAGCTGGAGGGACAGGTAGTACTGAGGAGGTGGGCGAGGCTGTAGAAAGATTTGAACAGATTGGGAGAGTGGGCAAAGAAGTGGCAGATGGAGTACAACGTGGGCAAGTGTGAGGTCATTCACTTTAGTAAGAAGAATAAAAAGCATGGACTATTTTCTAAATGGGGAGAAAATTCAGAAGTCTGTAGTGCAAAGAGATTTGGGAGTTCTAGTCCAGGATTCTCTCAAGGTAAACTTGCAGGTTGAGTCAGTAGTCAGGAAGGCAAACGTAATGTTGGCATTTATCTTGAGAGGAATTGAATATAAAAGCAGGAATGTACTCCTGAGGCTTTATAAGGCTCTGGTCAGGCCACATTTGGAGTATTGTGTGCAGTTTTGGGCCCCATATCTCAGGAAGGATGTATTGGCCCAGAAGCGGATTCAGAGGAGGTTCGTGAGAATGGTCCCAGGAATGGAAAGCTTAACATATGAGGAATGTTTGAGGACTCTAGGATTATACTCATTGGAGTTTAGAAGGATGAGGTGGGGGTGTATCTAATTGAAACTTACAGAATACTGAATGGCTTGGACAGAGTGGATGTTGGGAAGATGCTTCCATTGGTAGGAGAGACTAGGACCCGAAGGCACAGCCTTAGAGTAAAGGTAAGACCTTTTAGAACGGAGATAAGGAGAAACGTCTTCAGCCAGAGAGTGGTGAATCTATGGAGTTCACTTCATAGAAACGTTCTTGATTATCAAGGGGATCAAGGGTTACGGAGAGAAAGGGGGAGAATGAGGTCGCAGAACCTATCAGTCATGATTGAATGGCGGAGCAGACTTTATGGGCCGAATGGCTTAATTTCTGCTCCTATGGCATATGGTCTTATGGCCTTATGGTCTTATGACTCTTCTTCAGAACATCTCATTGTTCTCATTGAGAACCTTCTCTCACCAATAATGTCATCCTAAACGTTCTCAACAGCCATCTGTGCAATAGTTTGCTTTATGCCTTACTTCCTGAATGTCGAATATCCATTAATCTCGAATTTCAAGTCTTCGCCAATTTGCAGACACGTCACAATAATGGCAGAAAAAAGTATGCATTTTTCCTTCCGCCATAAAATCTCCTTTCTTATAGTGAATGCTGCATGCAAGTAGATGGAGAGCTTTAAATGTTATCTTTTTTAAAATGTTCTTTAATTTGATCCTGGTTGATTCCAGGATTTGTTTATGCTACTTGCCACTTTAATCTATAGGTGTTGAAATTCCCATTGCCAGCTTTGTTTTTGCACGAGGTTCTATGACAAGCGGTTATAACTTTCATGGCCACAATTACTGAGATGAGATTTCTCTTCAATATTTATAAATTGAAGTTAAATTACACCAGTTGCTGTGCTGGGATTTGAGCCAATGGTGCAGGAAAATTGGTCTGGATCTATCGATTATTATTTCAGAATTATTTCAACTGTACCACCATTTCCTATGCTAAAAGTTGTCTGATTCACACGACATGTGTCAAAGTACAGTCTACAGTGATTTTGTGCCATATGAATTTGGGCAGTAATTGTTGTCCATCTATACTTGACCCCTGAAAGTGATAGCACATTCATTTCAATCTTTGGAGTCAGATGCAGCAGTTATTGTGAGCACGGTCGAGTGAAAGCTTGTTTTATTTTTCTTACTGAGAATGTTTGTTTTCAGTTTGTGACACTACATAAAATGGCAAAACAGTTGATCAGGGTTGAGAAATATAATACATTTGAAGATTTGTGTGTCCGCTGTTGCATTTAGAATATTAAATTTTGTGGGTATTTAACAGATGTGTTGAGCAAGAGCACAACCAATGTAGACAGTATCTTGTTATAATTAGACTACGTTTATTGACATATTCAAGCAATGATGAATAGTATAAGTCTTAGAACTGGTCTTCAGGCTGGTAAAACATAACCTTAATTTACCTCCACGGAAAGGGAGACAACGTTTTAATGATATAGCAAACATTGCACAGAAATGTCAATTGTAGTTGCACAACTTTAAAAGCACGTAATAGGACTTTTGGTCTTCTGTAGAGGTGCTATTGCTTTAGGAACACTAACTGTTTATTATTGGCCGAGTTTCTTTGTGTTACTGTCTACCAATGAGATGAGAAAATATGGCTGACGATCTAGCACCAATCCCCTCCACAAAAATCTGTGAAATATTGAAGAAACGTGGAGCATTCATCTTTCCTCACTCTCAATTCATATCTCAGGATGTGTTGGGAAAAATCAAAGGCGATTTATTTCCAGAATATTAACGATTCTAGCAGAGATAAACGACAGTAGCTGAAAAAAAAAGTTGATTCCAAAATCTGGGAAACAAAGGTAGTAAAGGGTCAACTTTCCTGCCTGATAATAAGGAAAATAAAATTAATTGAAGAAGCAGACAGTTATGTTTAAAGTACTTTGATCCAGATTTGCCATTTTTGCAGAATATCAGAGTATAGAAGTGGCCCGTTCTTTACCTGATTCTCTTGTATCTCACCAATCCGTTATATGTAAACATTTGCTACACAGTTCCTGAAGAAGTACTGCTTTGTTGGGAATATCGCCGAATACTTCAGCTTAGATATTAAACAATATCCTGAAAACAGGTTTTGGATTGCATTTGAAAAGAAGGACAGCAATTTTCTGTAAATTTAAGAACTGGAATTGTGCTTATACAGAAAAAAGGAAGTTGACAGAGAGAAGCTTTTTGGATAAGACCATAGTTGCATTCTAACGTAACAGTTGGTGATGGAGAATCCAATTAAAATACATTTTGTTGAAGGACACATTCTCGACATAAAAGAGAATGTAGCAGTTTTTCAAAAGAAAGGAAGTTAACCTGGAAATTTCAGGACTGACACCACTTTGAATGGCTATTCCACTTCAGAATGCTGCTCATGTGGACTCTGGAAGCAGTACTGTCGCTCTTATCAACTGAATCCAAACGGATATTGCCTTTTGAGATCACAGTCAGACGACGGGTAAGCTGGAATCCCAGATCTAGTGCTACCACGACACTTAAACAGAGAACAAGAACCAAATCTTGAACTAACATTAATGATATTTGATGGAAGGAACTGTGCAAATTAAAACTACGAAAAGTAATGCGAATGACGATACCCCTGTTTGTGAACAAAACATCTATCGCATTGTAACTGCATGCACAGATAAGTTGATTATGAAAGTAACTGCAGTGGATATAGACGAAGGCCTATACAGTGAAGTAAACTATTCGTTCAGTGATCACACTTCTGATAAAATGTGAGAAGGATTTAGCTTTGATCCAATTATGGACAAATCAGATGGTTATCAGATCGTTTCATCTTCATTCCCAGAACTGAATCCAGAATATTTTCCCCTCAGTTCCCCTTAAGTTGTTTGAAAGCCAGTTGATATTGGGATAGTTAAATTCTCCAACTATTATTGTCCTTTTATTCCTACAGGCAGCAACCTGTGGGCATATACGTTCTTGTATACTTATCTCACTATTTCGGCGTCTGTAGTATACTCCTAGTAAGGTGGCCACCCTTACCCGTTTAGGATATCATCCCTTCTCACAACTGGAATTGATTCTTTGACCAATACTACTACCCCCCACCCCCGGCATCTTTTTAGTAGCCCACTCTATCCTGCCTGAAAACTCTATATCCAGCGATATTAAACAGTCAATTTTGTCCCTCCCTCAGTCAGGTTTCCATTACAGCAACGACATCGTGCTGCCATGTACTTATCTGTGCCCTTAATTCATCTGCGTTGTTTGTAGTACTCCTTTCATTGAATTATAAATAGCTCAAACTCCTCAATTGTCTTTGCTGGACGCTTTTCATTCCTCACTTCTTTTGCTTTTCCAAGTCCCTGATTACATCAGCAACTGATGCTCGACCTCCAATTTCCTGATCTTAATATGATCCACTTTGGTTCGCAATCTCTGCCATACTAGTTTAAAATCTCACCAACGCAACTACCAAAATCCCGCCCGAGAATATTTATCCCAGTTCTGACTAAATGCAACCTTTCAGGCTTGAAGGTTCCACCTCCCCGAGTATTAAATGGTGGGGCAGGCTCGTGGGGCTGAATTGCCTACTCCTGCTCTTAATTATTCCGTTCTTATGTTGATAACGTGATTGAGTGCGTCTCTGTCATTGTTTTTCGAGGTCGTAAAACTCGCAGGTTAGGAAGTCTCTGTCAAAGGAGCCTTGGGGAATTCCTGCAGTACATACTTTAGATGAAATGCACATTTCAGTTGTGGAATGAGTAAATTTTGAATGGGATACTATTCAAGTAGACTGTTTATCCTGCACGGTGACGAATTATTTTTACTGTTGCTAGATCTATACACTTCCAAGCAAGTTGAAAGTATTTCATCAAAATTTGGCATGTCTCTTATAGATGATGCAGTGGCTTTGGGTAATCAGGAAGTGAACTACTCTCTAAAGACTTCCAAACCTCTAACCTCCTCCTGTAGCCATTACATATAAATGACTTGTACAGTTCCGCCTATGTCATTGACAACCTCAAAGATCATACAATTTACAATTGTAATGCCAACGAATTTAAAAGGGAGATGCTAATTATATCCCCCGTCGGAGATTGGCTATGAAGTGAGCTGATATTATTACTGGACAAGTACGATCTTGCTAGATCACCTCTTGTTTAGTCTTTTCATATTAACAACGTGGTGTCTCTCTGAAAAACATGCATATAAATTCGTAAATTTGTTTTAAACATTAAAACCAAAAGTTATTAAGGAGATTCAATGTCGATAATATAAAATAAACTCAGTTATTTATAAATAACACAAAATCAATTACCAATCTGTTAAATCTGAAAACCGCTTCTGCTTCCTCATTCATAAGCCTGAGTTTAAAATTTCTGAGTCTCAAATAATGTTTTCAGGGTTTTATTCGAATGCTCCTGGCCTGGAAACAACACTAAATTTCTTAATATAAGCTAATAATTATTTTCGTATCTCTTTCTTTCTCAGAAGCATTGCTCTGCATATCCATCTTCAGCCGATACATCTGTACAACATAGTCCGCAGAAAGACAGAAACAATGCCTTTTTCAGCTATGGTTGTTGCCCATAGACTTAAAAAAATGTCTGGAAATTCCCATCAAATGGGTTAAGGTACAACAGTGTGTACCTTGCTCGCTCTTAAATTCTCCTGTGTAAATGGAAATTCATTAATTCTGGGAAGCTATATCTCTCAAAAATATCGCAAACAAATCACCAAAGCTATAAAATAATTATAAGGTAATCATTAACACCCTGGGACACATAAGAAAACCGATGCATTATTAATTCACAATTCAAAAATCCAAATTGAAAATTAATAATGTTCAAATCACACATTCGAAATCAAAATTGTAATTTATTGACAGTTGTGTGGGTTCAAGTTATACTTCTCAGCCTAAGCCAATGAACATCCTAACTTCTAAATTTGAGAAGCTGGGTAGTTGGTCGTGAAGCTGTTTAAAATACTTGTGCCTAGAACAGAACGAGAGGAACTCCTGCTGTGATGTCCTTGGGCTGAGCTGAACAATCTCGAAAAGTTAGACCACCTTCCTCAGCGTTAGGTTTGATTCTAAGCCAAAGAATGTTAATCCCCAAATCCCATTTATTTGTATTTTGCCAGGGTTCTGCGATGCCATGTCCAGATTAATGCAGCCATGACGTCAATACAGTTCACTTTCACGTCACCTTTTGTATTATGAACATGTTTGGAACAAACTGTAATCGATTTAAGAGCTAGCTGTCTCTGCTGTAACCAAACTGGGTGTCAGTGAGTCACTTGTATTGGAATAAGTGCTACTCGATCGCATATTAGAGTATCATTAGAGTAAATTGAAGGGGTAGTATTTGCTATGTTTTGAAATGTCGCTGTTGAATGGACAAGACACAAATGGACAACTTTCTAAATTGTCATATACATACCCGAGTTTTAACTGTGCTCGACAAACTTAGCTATATCAGTGGCTCAGTTTGAATATCAGATGCATGGTACCAAAGCCATAATTTTATAAGATACCACAGATTGATAGTGAAACATGTTTTCAGCCGTTTCCTGTTATAGCACAGGAAATCAAAAAGCTGAAGGCAGGTACATGTGATATTAAGTACACAAGGAGGAGATTGAGATGGATATCCCATCTGGACAGTTTCAGAATATTCAGGAATGTTTTTTGCACTAGTTTCTCAAATAATTGAGCATTCAGTATGTTTTCGAACCCGCCTTCTCTTGTTAAATGTTTAACGTTTCACCACCACTAGAAACAGGACGTAGCAGAACTGCAAAACGATAACTTGATTGGTTGTTTGTAGAACCACTTAGTTCTATCTACTGTATGCTGAATATTCTTCGTTTGCAAGTTTCCCTGGTTTGCAGTTGCATCAAATTGATACTTTACTTTTAATGATGCTTCTGGCATGCTCTCCTGTGCTCTTCATTATACCAAGGATATGCTGAATCTTAAGATTATAGATTGTGGTTGGATAAACATCTGCTGCAACTGATAGCCCGCAGTCCCTAATGGATGTCCAGTTTTGAATTGCTAGATCAGTTCGAAAACTGCTGCATTTATCCACACAACACCATGCAGTTGGGCTTCTATATTGAGACAGGATTTTGACTGCACAAGAAATATCAATGTTGTCATTCACAGATATATCTTCAAAACGTAAGTTAGCGAAGAAGAGGTCAAGTGTGTCTTTTCCTTCAGTTTGTTTCGTTAAAAATTCCCCTATACGTAGTCCAGTTATTATCTCATTCTTCAGTTGATAAGGTAGGTCAGGTTACCAAACACCTCACTTGTAAAGGTCTTTGAAGTTCTCCACCGAGTACATTTTGACATTGCCACCTTTCTCTTTCACCAAATTCTGTTCTGTATGGACAAGTTCTCATTCTCTGCAGAAGGTAGTCGATCTTAATCAGAAGGAGATTCCATTGTTGATATTTAAATCGAATCCGTGAGAACTCCTGGCATTCAGGGTCAATGATCTATATTCCCGGGGTTGTGTGCACTGTGGTGCCAACTTTGACAAGACTGCTCTTCCTGGGGGAGGCGATGGCCTAGTGGTATTATCGCTGGACTATTAATCCAGAGACCCAGATAGTGTTCTGGGGTCCCGGGCACAGCAGATGGTGGAATTTGAATTCAATATAATATCTGGAAATACGAATTTAATGAAGACCATGAATCCATTGTCAATTGTCAGAAAAAACCCATCTGATTCAATAATGCCCTTTAGGGAAGGAAACTGCCATCCTTACCTGGTCTGGCCTACATGTGACTCCAGACCCACAGCAATGTGGTTGACTCTCAACTGCCTTCTGGACAATTAGGGATGAGCAATAAATACTGCCTGGCCAGTGATGCCCTCATCCTGCGAATGAATAAATGAAGTGAATCACGGGGAAGAATAGATAAACGGCCACTTGAGCTTGCTCCAATCATCAGTGAGGTCATCCTGATCTGACAGTATTTCAAAATCAACATTCCAGTCAATGCAAAATAGCCTTTGCTTAGCCTGGCTACCAAGATTGCATTTATGTTCATCTTAAAGCATTTCAGTGCCCCTCCTCACCACCTTCTGAGGCATGGAGTTCTCACAGACAACAAAGTCAGAAGAAAGTTTCACGCTGATATAAAAGTGAATTTCTGCCCTAAAAAAGGAGTGAGCACTATTTTTGTTTTATGTAGCACCCCATCGTCTGGGTATTTCCAAAGTAGGTAACATCCTTTCGACTTTTATTATATCATTATCATTCAGGATCTTACATATTTCAATACTCTCAATGCACATCAAGTCAACACCATTCTTCCAATTGTTGTAGAAATGAAGCCAGTCTGTCAATTCTTTCATCACGAGACAATACAGTTATGCCAGATATTAATCTAGATGGCATTTTCTGCATCGTCTTGTCACTGCTAAGTTAAATAGACTATTCAAATTCATTGTGTCCAAGTTCCTCATTATTTGGTACACCTCAAGTAAAACGAACCATAGCCTCCCCTGTAACTGCCAGCCTATTCAATCATTAAAACCTACCAAATATTTCCAATCCTGGCAATATCCATAGAAAAATCCTACCCACTGTCTTTAGTGCTATTACATTCTGTTCATAATGAACTGACAAGAAATGCACACATTACACAAGTTGTAGCCCAACTAATGACTGATAACATTGGAACTTAACATAAACTGATAATTACTATTGTTAATGTCCCGCTTACTAGTTTCTTTTCTGCTGGTATATTCAAACTTAGGAACCTTACTTTTTTGTTTCTCTGTTTCTGCTATCAACGTGGATCACGTTGTCACCTTCCCTCTCATGGTACACTTTGAAAACTTGGAGTCATGCTGAACTCAGGGAGGCAACGTTAACACATAGAACTCAATGATCATGTCCCATCATCCAGTTCCGTACCCAGTTCCTGCTTTCTCCCTTATCCTTTTATCCCTTTACCCCTAAGGACTATCTCCAACTCCTTCTAGAAAACATTTAGCACTTTTGCCTCAAATGCTTTCTGTGGCAATCAATTACATAGGCTCACTATTCTCCAGGTAAGGGAATTTCTCTTCATCTCTATTCTGAATGGCCTACCCCATAACCTTGCCCTATAACTCCTGGTTTGGAACTCTCATTTCATCGGGAACATCCTTTCTGCATTTGAACAGTCCAAATGTCTTACGATTTTATAGCTGTCTATGTATTCACTCTCGTTCATTTAAAATTCAGTGAATGCATTTCTAACTGTTCCAGTATGTTTGATATGTCAGTCCTAAATTATATCAATCATAGGAATCAGTCAGTTTAAGCTTCATTGCACTTTCTCCATAACTAGAACATCATTTATCAGGTAGGGAGACAAAAACTGCAGAAAATAATCGAGATGTGTTCTCAGCAAGGCCCTTTACAATTGCAGCCAGATATTCCTGTTACTCTATTCGAATCCTCATGTTATGAATGCTAATATACCAATAGGCTGCTGTATAGCCAACACAACTGCATGCTTACTTTCAGCGACTAGTGTGCAAGGACAGACAGATGTCATTGCACCTCCCACTTTCCCAAGTCTATGGTCATTCAGATAATAATCCGCCTCGCTGATTTGGTTAGCAAAATCGATAAACTCACATATATCCACATTATATATCATCTGTCAAACTAATCACTCAAACTGTCCAAATCACAACGAATCATCTCTGCACCCTTTTCGTTGCTCACCCTCCCATCAAGTTTTGTATTACCTGCAAACCTGGAGAGACTACATTTAGTTTCCACATCGAAATCAATGGCATGCGTTGTGAATAGATAAGGTCCAAGCACTGATCTGAGTGATTCCCGATAGTGACTCGATGCCATTCCATAAAGAAAAACTGTCTGTTCCCACTCTTTGCTTCCTGTCTGCCATCCAGTTCTCTATCCGAGTCAGTTTGCTTGCCCCATTCTCATGGGCCTTAATTTTACATGCTAAATGCGTTTGTGGTACTTTAACAAAGTCATTCTGAAAGTCCAGGTAAAGCACATCTACTGGTTTCCCTTGTAAACTCCCTAGTTACAACTTCAAAACATTCCTGTAGATTTACCAAGCATGATTTCCCTTTCTTAAATCCTTGCTGGCTGTTTGATCATGTGACTATTTTCCAAGTGTTCTGCTATTAATTATTTCATAATGAGCTTTAGCATTTTCAACACGAATAATGTCAGACTTCAAACGGTCAATAATTTCCTGTTTCATTTTTTTCTCTATCTTTTTTTTAAATCAGTGGGTTTATATTAGCTATCTATGGGGACTGTTCAAGAGTATACAGAATACTGAAAAAAGACCAACAAAACACCCATTATTTCTCAGGCCATTTCTTCAGGCACAATGGGATGTAGATTGACAGGCTTGGTAATGTATTGATATTTCACTGCATTAATTTCCCCAACATCACTTTCCTACTTATTCTGATTTCCTTCAGTCCCTACCACTCACTTGACCCTATGTTGTCCAACACTTTGGTACATAAATTGTGCTGTGGAAACATAGAAGATAGGCGTAGGAGTGGGCCACTCCACCCCTCGAGTCTACTCTGCAATTCAAAATGATTGTGGCTGATCATCGAGCTCAATACCCTAATCTCACATAGCTGCGCCATATCCATTGGTCACTGTACCCATAAGATATTTATACCTAAGCTTTGTCAAGGCAGAAGCAAAATCCATGCTTAATTGTTCTGCTATCTCTTTGCTTGTTATTGTAACCCAGGTTTCTGAATGCGAGTTGTCTACGTTTTTCTTCACCGACACGTTTCACTAATATTTCACTAATATTTTTCTCTTCACATACCTATAGAAATTTTTATATTCAGTTTGCATGTTCCCTGCAAGTTTAATCTCATATTCCATCCCCACCCCGATCAATCCCTTTATTCTCCTTTACGGAAATCCTTTGCATTAATGTACATAAATATCAAATATCATTTGTGCATTACTTATGTGGATTTAACATTGCATTAATGCAGTATATAGATACAAATCTGTACGTTAAATATATGCAGGGACGACCTTGTATACGCATAAGTGGGTATTGATAGCAGGAAAGTCGATCTGAATGTAGAAATGTTGTGAAGAACAAGACGAAGGAGAATCAAAATAGATAGAGCATTAACGTAGTCACTGTTCCATCCAGAAAGCTGTACATGAGTGTTACCACTAAAAATCAAATAGTCTTCTTAAATAGAAATATGAGGGGTAACACGTGTATGCCAACAATAATTTAAGTATATTTCAGAGCTGGTTGATAACTAATATGAAATAATTAAATATGACTTCGTGCCATGTTTTGTAAGTCATTTTTTTTCTCCCACTAAAAGTTGAAATAATTTGTTTTTTGCATAGTAATTTCACTTTTGTACTCCAATCTGTGCCGATAAAAATAAAAAAAATCTCTAAAACGTGCTTTCTCATATGTGTTTTCAGGCATACAACAGCAGACAGCGGGATTTGGAGCAATCCTCCATTGAAAGGTGCTCTTCAGGACAATATGGGATAGGATTGTGTACTTCGGATAAATGCGAAGTGGAACCTGATCCCAGAAGGCTCGTAGAAATACATTCTCGTGCCTTGTAGGAGCTCTGAATGGGTATATAGTGATTCGAATTAATAATGTTTTGTCGGTATGGTGAGAAGGTTGAAAAAATGTATTTGGTCTGCTTACTCTGGCTAACTTACGCAATGTTAGGCAAACTTGCAGCACATTATGCTCCAAGATGAATAACTTCTGTACAGTCAAATTGCATGCTTCCCGAATGATTGACAGCAGTGTACGTCATAATAATATTTGTCTATATATAGGTATGAATAAAGGCAACATCTCATTACGTAGTTGTTATTGTGAATACCCATCTTCATAATGCTCTGGATTTTTTGCACAGCAAGACTGTCACCTGTATATAGCAATTAAATAAAAACTGAAAGAAATGCGAATGCTGTAAATCAGGATCAAAAACAAAGTTGCTGGAGAAGCTCAACAGGTCTAGCAGCATCTGTGAAGGAAAATTGCTGTGAGTTCTGAGGAAGGGTCACCGGACGCGAAACGTTAACTCTGTTTTTCCCTTCACAGATGCTGCCAGACCTGCTGAGCTTCTCCAGCAACTTTGTTTTTGCACCTGTATACAGCAACTCGTGTTTCTTGTTTTCTGACAAGACAATTTTCTACTGAATATGTGACACAATTTCTGCCAGGAATATTTTTATAAGCTTCCTGATGGAATATTCTGCACTTACCTTGTTAGAGCAGAACAACCGACCAACCCTATGTCCCCATCACCCCCCAACTATCACGTCCACCTCCCCCAATTCTTATCATTATCTCATCATCTATTTCTGGACAATAGAGTAAGTCATCTTTTATTTTGTAAAATGCAAAAGAATAGAATAAACATGGTGGCTCATTCACGGATATATGAATTATAGGCACAATGTATATTCTATACACAACAAGGGATTGAAACTCAAATATTGACACCATTTTGGAACCGAAATACAGTTGCCAGCAATGAGCAATTGTGGACTATTAGAAGGAACATTGATACAGTGTTAAAGGCTTCAAAGGCTTCACTTTTTCTTTCTTGTACATTGAAACTTAACTTTAAAACTATCTACTTCAAGCTTTTTATGAGTTGTCGTTATGTCCAGTCAACTTGCAAGTTACTTGATATCGGTCTCTGTGCAGAAGAGTTTTTCCACAGAGGCACTTCTACTTGTCAATGTTTTAAAAGTGCATTTTGTTGTCAGTGAGTCCAATTTACTTAATAAAGTAATAATTCTGATTCAGAGACTTCTGTCATCTTGTATCCTTTTAGGTAAAATTCAAGTTGCTGGTAGCAACGGAATATCAAACAAAATTGTTTTTATTTCCTAGTTATGAATGTGTGTGAAAACGTACTGCTCAGTTACATTGGGAACATGCATTTAATTTTGAAGATCAAAATTCATTGTCATTTTTTGGAAAGGTACCATCAAAAGTGTGAAATATCCCAGAACATCCTATTAAATTTTGTTCAGTTGAAATGAATGATCATTAATCCAATTGTTGTTTTCTTACAACAAAATTATTTGCACCGTAATTTCGAATATGGATATTATGCTTCCATCGATGGTGGAAGCCCATTTCATTAAAGCAGAATAGAATCTGTTGGTCAACTCCTTGTACTGAATTTAATATAAATCGTAGACATTATGCACCTATGCAAAACTTCAAATTATTTTGCATTTGGAATAAAAAATTGCCCGTCAGTCTTGAAGTATCAAATTTATTTTTATATTTGTGGTCTTTATATTTAAGAAATAATTTCTGAGGATAATAAGAAGGAAACTGATAGGCACTTACGCTAGATATGGCCAAACACGGCAGCAGAAGAGCCGATAGTGAAATTTAGAGATTACGTCCAGTCACTTCTGCAGTATTCAGTGAACTCTATGATGTCAGTCGAATGACTTTAGCGATGGCAAAATATAATCTCTCGTGCGGCATCATTTCAATCAAGATAGTAATTCCAATACAATAATAAGAAATCGGGGCAATTGTTGACAAATTCCTGCTTCTGATGCAAGAGGGAAATCTGCTTGGACTGGGGTGTTCATGTTTTGACACTTATTGGTCAGTTAGTAGTGGTGAATTAAATGGTCATTCAAAGATGTTGGTGGCTGACATAAATCACGTACACTTAGCACCCAAAACATAAAACTTTGGTGCATGTGGCACATTGGGGGTGCTACTATTGAGGCTTGACGTGATCAGAGCATCAGACAGTGCCCGGAATCACATGAGAGATACAACTACAATAGACTGGTTTAATTCATTAGTATCATGCTTTATTTCTTAAGATAGAAGCACGTGTTTCAGGGGTAATTAAATATTGGTTGATCGAAGTTTTAATGTGTACCATTTCAGATTTGCATGGAAACCCAAAATTAGCACTGTATAATAAATGTCCGTGTTGTGGTTCACCATATGCTCAGCTAATTATTAATTAAGGCATATCGTTTAGTTCACCACAGGGCACTTAGAATAACGTACAAATTAAGGATCCTATATTTAAAATTAAGTCGATAGAGTTAAAACTACACGGTGCTGACACTTGCTAGTACTTTTACACTCTTGCACACATTTAATATCTATCCTAGTGATACCGATTATTCTGACTATAGTATGCTTAAAAGCACTCGAGTGATCCCATGATAGGTCTACTTTCAGTGATTGCTAATGATTCCAGATACAATGAACTTATCGTTCACCAAAAATATTGTTTTTCAACCTGCATAATCTGTGAAAAACGACTGTTATTTGATACTGACAGTTTATTGAAATATGAAAAGAAACAACATTGTAAACTTAGTCTGGGGAGCGTTATCGTGGTCCTCACCTTTGCCTCGCTTTTCTCATTGAACTAAATTGGTCCAAGGTTTTGACATTAATGGCAATGCAACATGATTTACATAACTTTAAATGGTAGTACAGGTGAAGAACATTATCGATTGGTCATTCAATATGAAAGATTACACCACAATTTGGATCAAAACACTCACCTTTTACTTTAAGATTTGACAACATCAACCTGCAAAAACCGTTAATCCGAGAATAAGTTTCTAGAATAAGATCGGTAGTTTGACTCATTGAGAGCATTTATAGGTATCTTGTTTCGAGTTTCCATTAACACAATGCTGCTGTTAACATACCGATATCATACCAAAAAATGTGATTTTTATCATTCAGTCCAGAAAGATTACAATCAAAATTTGTAAGAATAGTTCAATACACGAATGCAAAATAATCAGAAGATTGTGTAACCTCTTTGTATTTTCCGATTTATAAGAAATGGTCTGCGTTTCTATTGACCATGTTACATTTATCAGCGACTGTGGTCGAGTGAAACTTTCGAATTTCCCCAACGTAACTGTTTTATATTGCGAATTTATAGCACTTATTCAAAACTTCATGCAACGTTTTTATTGTTCAAATTTGGTATATGCTTTGCAGCAATGCGCTGAGGCACCTATGACAGCAGCTTTCAAACTAGAGAACTCTACGCCCAAAAATGGCAAGTAGTTGCTGTTCCTTCTCAGTCATGCATCATCCGGGAAAACAGAGTTTAAGGCAACATGTCATCACCTTCACAGTAGCACTTACAGATAAACAATATATTCTACTTTTGGACATCATCCTTTCACTCACCCTTTTCCTTAACTGGGAGTTTAAGTTGAATGACAATAAATCATGGAGTAGACAGTCGAGGCTTTCTATTTTGTGCTAAATAGGTATTCTCAGACCCTATAATTTTACGCTATCTACGGCAGCCATCTTCCACCTGGCTGACTGCACGTAAAGCTAAATATTCTTTCTCTTCTTAACACAGGTTGCATGCAAAAGCATCTGCAGATCGTATAGAATTTTCACTGAGTCAAATGCCCCGAACTGCATAAATGTCTTCAATTGAATCATATCATTGAGTTTTTCTCTTGCTCTGATGTTGTGTTAATTTGGTAGTCATTATGGCAGTTGTTTGTTTGCTAATATCTGAACTGCATGTATTCCCTGTGACTGCTTAAAGAATTCGATAGTCTATTTGCCTTATCGTTAATTAAACTTAATCAACTTAAGTTTTATAACAGTCATGCTTGTGGTGTGGTCGTGCTGTCAAGGTGAACATATTGCAAAGTCTCCAATTCTACAATAACATAGATTTGGTTCTCTGGTCGTTGCCAAAATTGCTTCCAAATACCAAATGCTGGAAAAATAACAGAGTTAAGGGAAACGAATTGAAGAAATCATGCAGCAAACACAACAGCACATTTTCATTACTGTGTTTCCATCCAAATGAGAAGGCACCAAAAATTCATTTTGTTATGAGGAATAAGATCTGGCTAGTGCGCCAATTTTAATTGGATTTGATGAGGAAACACTGAATCTTCTGTCCCTGGAATGTGGGCGTCATTGGCAACTTGCCTTTGAGAAGGTACTCATGGGCCGCTTTTTGAGTCATTACATTGAACGTGGTGCAACTCAAGCTGCAGCGCTGTTAAAAAAGTTTTCCAAGATTACGAGACAGTCCCCGCAACAGAATGGTTGTACAGTTCCAACTCAGGATGAAATATGATTTTGAGATGAACTTCCAGACGTCGTGTTGTTACTAATCTGCTGTGTTTGTCTTTCTAGATGATTGAGGTCGCTGGCGAGGAAGATGCTGTCAAAGAAAATTTGACGAATTTCTGCACTGCTTATTCTATATCATTAATGGAGTGAATGGATATTAAAGTAGATAGACGGGCTGTTGATAACTGGGCTGCATTATGCTTTGTTTTGGATGATGTCTACTCTTCTTGGAAATTCAGTCATTCCAGAAAGCGGAGATCTGACTCTTTGTAGGTTACGTGGACTGCCTCTTTGTAGGTTACGTGGAACAATCCCTCTTCCGTACCTACACTGGCCCTAAACCCCACCTCTTTCTCCGTTACATTGATGACTGTATCGGCGCCGCCTCGTGCTCCCACGAGGTGCTCGAACAGTTCATCCACTTCACCGACACCTTCCACCCCAACCTTAAGTTCACCTGGACCATCTCTAATACCTCTCTCCCCTTCCTGGACCTCTGTCTCCATCTCGGGCAACCACCTAGAAACCGATATCCATTTCAAGCCCACTGACTCCCACAGCTACCTAGAATACTCCTCCTCCCACCCACCTTCCTGCAAAAATGCCATCCCCTAGTCCCAATTCCTTCGCCTCCGCCGCATCTGCTCCCAGGATGAGGCATTCCACTCCCGTACATCTCAGATGTCCTCGTTTTTCAAGGACCGCAACTTCCCCCCATCAGTGGTCGGGAACGCCCTCAACCGTGTCTCCCACATTTCCCGCAATTTATCCCTCACACCCCGTCCCCGCAATAACAACCAAAAAAGAATCCCCCTCGTCTCACGTACCACCCCACCAACCTCCGGATCCAACGCATCATCCTCCGACACTTCCGCCATCTGCAATCCGACCCCACCACCAAAGACATCATTCCCTCCCCACGCTTATCTGCTTTCCGGAGGGACAACTCTCTCCGTGACTCCCTTGTCCACTCCACACTCCTCTCCAGCCCCACCACACCGGGCACTTTTCCCTGCAACCGCAGGAAGTGCTACACCTGCCCCCATACGTCCCCCCTCACCCCCATCCCAGGCCCCAAGAAGACTTTCCACATCAAGCAGATGTTCACCTGCACATCTGCCAATGTGGTATACTGCATCCGCTGTACCCGTTGTAGCCTCCTCTACAACGGGGAAACCAAGCGGAGGCTCGGGGACCGCTTTGCAGAACACCTACGCTCGGTTCGCAATAAACAACTGCACCTCCCAGTCACGAACCATTTCAACTCCCCCTCCCATTCCTCAGACGACATGTCCATCCTGGGCCTCCTGCAGTGCCACAACGATGCCACCTGAAGGTTGCAGGAACAGCAACTCATATTCCGTTCGGGAACCCTGTAGCCCAATGGTATCAACGTGGATTTCACAAGCTTCAAAATCTCCCCTCCCCCTACCGCATCCCAAAACCAGCCCAGCTCGTCCCCGCCTCCCTAATCTGTTCTTCCTCCCACCTACCCTCTCCTCCCACCTCAAGCCGCACCCCCATCTCCTACCTACTAACCTCATCCCGCCCCCTTGACCTGTCCGTCCTCCCTGGACTGACCTATCCCCTCCCTAACTCCCCACCTACACTCACATTTACTGGTTCCATCCCCGCCTCTTCGACCTGTCTGTTTCCTCTCCACCCATCTTCTCCTCTATCCATCTTCTATCCGCCTCCCCCTCTCTCCCTATTTATTTCAGAACAACCTTCCCCTCCCCCATTTCTGATGAAGGGTCTAGGCCCGAAACGTCAGCCTTTCTGCTCCTATGATGCTGCTTGGCCTGCTGTGTTCATCCAGCTCTACACCTTGTTATTACAGAAAGCGTAATGTTTTACATTATAATTCTGATTAGTGTCTTGTAGATGGTGGACAGACATTAACGTGTCAGGAGTTATTAGCTGGAATATTCTCAGTCTATGATCGGTTCATGTAGTTAGACATTTTGCATGATTGGTCCAGCTCAGCTTCTGGTCAACAGTAATCCGCACAATATTGACAATGAGGGAGTCAATGATGACAATGCTATTAAATATCAAATGGAATTGGATGAATTCTCTGTTGTTGGAGGAGATGGCCTCTGCTTTGCACTTGAGCAGCGGCAATATAACTTGCCTCTTATCACCCCAAGGCTTAAAGTTGTGCAGGTATCAAATTTTATTCTTGTTGGACCTTGAAATTAGAAGTCCATTTGCTAGAGTGAACTACCACAGTAGTCAAAGTGAGATATTGTGCTTATGATTGCTCATATTTGAACAGGTTGAGGTCGTCCAAACAAATCCATCAATTTTCTTTAAGCCTCTGGCTACGCTGAGAGTAGCTGCACTTTTAGCAGCAAGATGCCTCTTAAGGGTGGATGTTCAAATGTAAATAACAAGTTACACTTGCAAATTGATATAAAGAGGAGCAGTGTCTCTTGACAGTAGAATATCTACATGGAGGATGTTGCAGTTACTTTAACTAACTTCACAACTTTCATTTGAATGTTGTAGAAAAGAGTACAGAAAATTCTGACATTGTCATCAGGATATTTGATATCCTATACTTAGATCAGATTTTATTATCCGCTTACACTTATTAAGTCACACTTATTATCTTGTAGGTGAAATAGACATCACCTCCGTAAATTTACTGAATATTGACAACCTTTTTAAAACACTATTCAATTATGTCACCAAGAAGTTTTAAATAGGTTAGTGAAGAATATCTGAGACAAAGCCTGAGGTTTGAATCGTTTGCATAAAAGATTGTGCATATGGTACCTCGACAATTCAATTCACAGTGGACACAAATGGCAAATCTTCGGCCTAAGATGATTTCAAGATCAGAGATATAAAGAATTTCTCTGCAATGAATGTTTTTATTTCTGATACAGAACACCAAAATCTACTTATTCTCAGGTACTCGACTGCAAATAATCAGTGGATATTGCAGCGACTTAAATGGACCTTCTGTTGTGCTTGGTCGATATTTTTAAAGCCATTGTGCAATGATAAAATTCTGACAGTTACATGATGGTCCATTACCCAGCCTTGTGGTATAAATGCCATGCTGGGTAACGTAACATAAATTACGTTCTATCCATCTTTTGCATTGGGTAAGTTATTGTTCTCGCAGATTGTTCTGCCAAGGTATAGTTACAATCAGAAGTCACACAACACCAGGTTATAGTTCAACAGGTTTATTTGAAATTCCAAGTTTTTGGAGCGCTGTTTTTTTGTCAGGTGAAGTGGAAGTGAGCATACAGGGACGGACTATATGAACGGAGAGATAATGGCAGGATAATTCCACGTAGTTAAAAGTGTCAACAGATATGTGCAAATACAGTATGTGCAGTATCAGCAGGGTGAATAACAAATCTTTGCACGTGGGCAAAAGTGTAAAACAGTGTGAGTAAAGTATCAACAGCTGAATAGCAAGTGAGAAGATGACCTATGAACCAAATAATAAAGGCAGAGAGATATTTACAAAAATAAATAAGATGGTGCTAGAGACAAACCAAATGGCCAGAATAACATGATAGCTATCAGAGTCACATAACGAGGGTCTAGTCAAATTAACCAAAACTGTACAAACTGATTAAGGTAGAGAGATAATGACAAGTTATTGATGTGATGGTATCAAAACAGAACATTAAGGAAGATTATACAAATGCAGAACAGTATAGTGGGGTTACATGTAGCACGACATGAACACAAGATGAAGATTGAGGGCATCTTTATGGGAATGGAGCTTGTCTATCAGTTCCTGTGTAGCGACTCTGCTTTGTTTGGTATGTTGAAGCCAAATTTGGAGAATGCTTATCCAAACATCGGAGGCTGAATGTCCTTGACCACTGAAGTGTTCCCTGGCTGAGACGTAACAGTCCTGCCTGGTGATTGTTGCACAGTGTCCATTCATCCATTGTCAAAGCCTCTTCGTTGTCTTGCCAATGCACTATTCCTCAGGCCATCCATTCCTGCAGCGTATGAGGTAGACACCGTTGGCCGAGTCATATGAGTGCAATGTGTGCACGTGGTGCATGTCCTCCCATCTGTGATGTTAGTGTCCACATCGATGATCTGACATGTCTTGTAGAGGTTGCCGTGGTGGGGTTATGCGGTGTTGTGTTCGCTGCACCCCTGAAAGCTGAGTAGTTTGCTGCATATGATGGTCTGTGAGCTGTTTGAAGGCGAGAAATGGAGGTGTAGGGATTGCTTTAGTGAGGTGTTCATCACCATCAATGATATGTTGAAGGCTGCAAAGAACATGGCACAGTTTCTCTGCTCCAAGGAAGTACTACACGATGAATTGTATTCTATTGGTCATTTCCCATGTCTGTCTTCTGAGTAGATCATTGCAGTTTTTCATTGTGACTCGTCAATCAACAAGTTAAGCATCGTACCTTGTTCTTATGAGGGTGTATTTCAGCATCTGTAGGTGACCGTCACATTCTTCCTCGTCAGAACAGATCCTGGGTATATGCAGAGTTTGTCTGAAGGGGATGGCTTCTTCAACATGTTTAGGGTGGGAGCTACAGAAGTGAAGCACTGTGAAGTTATCTATGGGCTTGCGGTAGAATGAAGTACGGAGGTGTCTATCTTTGATCGAGATCTGAGTGTGCAAGAATAAGACTGATCCTGAAGACTGGTCCATGGTAAGTCTGATGGTGGGAAGAAACTTGTTTATAGAGTTGTGTAGTTGTTTCAGTAATTCTTTGTCATGAGTCCAAAGAAGAAAATGTCATTGATGCATCTGGCGCATAGTGTTGGTTGGAAGTCCTGTGCAGCAATAAGTCTTTTTCAAGCATGTGCATGAAAATGTTTGCATTTTGAAGTGCACGTTTAATACATATGACTGTTCCATGCGACTCTATGAAGAACTGTGGAACGTGAAGACATTGTGCTTGAGGATGTGACAGATGATTTTTGGATAGCGTCAGGGAATTGGCAGTTGTTGGTTTTGAGTACTGAGGCTGTTTCAGCATTGCCGACATCATGTGGGATGCTCATGTAGAGTGCTGAAACGTCCATTGTGACGATGGCTGTTCCTGGTTCGACTCGTCCATGGACGCTGATTTTCTGTAGGAAGTCTGTCGTGTCATGACAGAAGCTGAGGGTTACTTCTACAATGTTTTTCGAGATGTCATCGACATTGCCAGAGAGGCTGTCACACAGGGTCCCATTGCCTGATAAGATGGGCATCCAGATGTGTTGGCTTTGTGTATCTTTGGAAGAAAGTAAAAGCATCCTATGCGAGAAGTACGTGGGATGAGAGTACATAAGATTCTCTAAACGTTTGGATCAAAGGTTTTGATCAGTCTATTGAGTTGATAGATGTGTTCACTGGTCGGATTGGTAGGAAATTGTCTGTAGTGTTCCTAGTTGTTCAGTTGTCAGAATGCTCCTTTGCAATAGTCTATTCTATTTTGCATGACGATGTGTCCTGCTTTGTCTGCTGGTTTGATGACCATGTTGCGTTTGGTCTCAAAACCATGGATGGCATTGTGTTGTGCTTGGGTAAAGTTCTGGGCTCTCTTGTGATCGCAGCTGATGAATCTGGTGTTGATGCATCTCTTGACAGCTTGAGCATACATGCTGAGCCTAGAGCCAGGGGCCTTCCATGGGGTTCAATTCGACTCTCTTATTTTTGATTGTGGCATTGCACAGCTCTCTGTGCATTGTTCCAGTTCGTTTGATGTCTCATTGGGCTTGTTGTTGACATCTTGGGGCTGTGGAAAATTCCCGGCGCCTCATTCACTAATGAATTCCTCTGTGCCTGCTACAAGACCAATAACATCTTCCTTTGAACTCATGGTGAAGAATCACTGAAACAACTACATGACAATATCAGCAAGTTTCATCCCACCGTCAGACTTATTGTAGACTACTCTTCAGAATCAGTCCCATTCTTGGACACACGGATCTCCATCAAGAATAGACAACTCAGTGCTTGACACTGCTGCAAGCCCATAGACAACCAATAAATGATTCATTTCTCTGGCTTTCACCCTAAACATGTTAAAGAAGCCAAGACCTGTGGACAAGCCCTGCTTATACACAGGATCTGCTCAGATGAGGAGGAACGTGACGAACACCAACAGATGCTAAAAGGCGCCCTCATAAGAATGGGATATGATGATTAACTCATTGATCGACAGTTCCGACATACCACAGCAAAAAACTGCAATGACCTCCTCAGGAGACAGACACGGAACACGACTGATCGAGTACTCTTCATCACCCATTACATCCCCGGAGCAGAGAAACAGTGCCATATTCTTCACAGCCGTCAACATATCATCAATGATGACGAACATCTCGCCAAGGCCATCCCTAGGCCTCCATTTCTCACCTTCAAACAGCTGACTAACCTCAAACAGAACATCGTTCGCAGCAAACTGCTCAGCCTTCAGGACAGCAGCGAACACAACACCACACAATGCGGCGACGACAAACTCCACATGTCAGATCATTGACATGGACACTGTCATCACACGTGGGAACACCACACACCACAAGCACAGTACATACTCATGAGACTCGCCCAACATTGTCTACCTCATATTCTGCAGGAATGGATGCCCCTAGGCATGGTATAATAGTGAGAGCATGCAGAGGCTATGACAGTAGATGAACGGACATTATGCAACAATCACCGGGCAAGAGTGTTCCCTCCCAGTCAGGGAACAGTTCAGTGGTCAAGGGCATTCAGCCTTTAAATGTTACTTACACTTTTCACCATCAGTCCTCAGAAAGTTTATTACTTTGGAAGGTATAAAAATATCACTTCCTAAACCACGCAAAACATAAGGCAAGGAAACACACCAGAAATGTTTACAGGATGTGAAAGAACATATAAAAGCGAGAAGCCCATTAATCTGATATCAGGAAATGAGGAATGTCCTTTAATCAATTAGTAACAATTTCTAAGTACTACCTTTTCGAACTAATGTACTAGCAAGCATCATTTATGAGATTTTATGAAATGGAAATTGTGTTTGACAAATGCTTTGCAGTTTTTATTTTGAATACGTTATGAGCAGGATGGATAAATGTACTTTGTTTTCAGAAGATATTTAATAATGTGCAAAGAAAAGATTAATACCTGAAACAATAATTGATGGACTCCGAGTAATATATTTGCCTGAATATAGAATTGGTTAATGGGCAAGTAACAGCAGGTAGGGTGAAAAAGAACAATTTTTTTTGGAGGCGATGGCAAGTCGAGTAAGCCCTGTTGTGATGTAATGCTAGCGTTCTTACCCCTGGAACTGGATGGTCCAGATTTAATTCCCACCTGTTCCACAAGTGTCGAAGCAAATCTCTGAACAGGTTGGTTATAAAAATCGATTAAATTTCAAAACTGTCGGATGGGATGGAATAGACATCAATAATGTAAGATAGATGCAAAGGGCAAGGTATGCAACTTGTCTGATGATGCACAGGTAAACAGAAATGCAACTTGTAAGAAGGGCTGAAATATGCAACTGGGAGATATATGAACAGGTTAGGGAATGAATTTTAATAAAAAGGAGAAAATGGAGTAATCTGTGAGGCAGCATAATTTGGCGGGAAGAATGGAAAACCAGATTTTTTTTTCAAATGGAGTGAAACTTCTAATTGTTGATGATGATAGGGACATGGGGAACAAGGACTCGAGTTTTGTATCTTAAACAAAAGACTTATGAATCCATCAATCACATGATAACTTTAGCTGAGAGAAAATTAAAGAAAACACTGTAAGCTGATTAACATCTGTGCTTCAATCCTGAAACATTTTAACTCAGTCACCATTTGGACAAAAGACAGTCGCCAAACACGGTTAAGATATAAATGAAATTAAATTACAAAACCAGTGTTATCATTTTAAATGAATTTCATGATGTATTATTTCAGAGGTATAAATGTGGACTCCAAAGGCTGCTGTTACAGAGCAGAGCAGACCCCCTCACAATATTTTAAGAAGGTGGCTTGGAGTCAAATGTGAAGTGTTGTGTTCCAGATACAATGTGACTGGTCAAACTACTCAATTTTAAGCAAAACACACTTTATTTGAACACTACAGTTAAAATGTAATCAAAGAAAAAGGAACATTGAATAACTTACGTGTATCACCTGAAGAAAATGGAGTCAGTATTATTTTTGACAGACATCCTGCAAATCTCTCAGAAACGTTACAAAACCCACTGCTAAGGACAGAATTTATCACTGGTCCATTTGTTGTTAGAGCGACAACCTAGCCTGTGATATTATCTTATGATGTTCCCTTATCCAATTCATTTTTACTCCTATGAGTCCCGTGGGGCTACTTGACAACTTCAAATATTCTGAACATACCTGGCAGATAAGAATTTCAATCTGGAGCTGTTTACCATGTAAGTTGCATGTATTTCCAGGAAAGTAATGCAATTGCTGATTCCTTATTCCAAATGTAAACTGTTGTAAATTTGAAAGTGATACCAAAAAAGCTGAATACTAATTATGAACCTGGTGGATGGAAGAATGAATAGCCGAATTTCGCGTTTTGTTTATGTTATTTACATTCCAATAACCATATCCTGAAATATATTCTTAAAAACAAAATGAATGGAGGCAGAAGATATGTTAAAGTCCTCGCTGTTTTTTCATTATTACTATTTTCTCATTTATCAATTATGTTATGGATGTGTGAACTAGGAACTGTGAGATAAAATTGACTTTTGGTCTGTTGTAAACAGCTGGTGTTAACAGAAAAACAAGCAACAATTCTTTGCTTATTCGTGTGTCCATGCCTGGAGATTAATTGCAGACTGTTTACTGGTCAAAATTGTCTGCAGACGTTTCAACATTGGAGAAGAGCATAACATTTAAACAGATAGCAGAAGTTGGCTTATCACAAGTTCATTATCTGGAGTAAAAACATAAATTGCTAGAGAAATTCAGCACGTCTGGAAGCAACTGGAGAGAAAGCAGGGTCAACATTTCAGATCCAGTTTCTTGTCTTCAGTAATGGAACTTATTCTAACAAGTCTAGAAAAGACCTTATGTCGAAATAGATGACAGATATTGAATGCTGTCTGAGACGTTGTAGAGGAGACTGTTAGTTTTTCAGGAGGTGGGGTTTTGAACCGTGAAAGAAGGAATTGACTTTTTGGCGTTACAGCATGAAGGTTTCAAAGCTCTCTGCCCAACTTCCCCTTTCAGCTCTTGGAAGCTCAGCAGATACAGAACCGAGTTACAAATATTACTGTCTTCACTTGAGTGTACTATAAAACTGACCTTGATCGACACCTTCAGAAAATCGACCAAGAAAACATTTGGAACACACGCCTGTGGAACAATGTGTCGTGAAACTCATTTAAGTAATCCGGCCAGTTTGGTCATATTCTTTTTATTTCCCCTTTTTTTGTGAATGGAGTTGAAAACAAACGGTTTTGGATTTAAAACATCGATCAATTAGGTTAATTTGTTGCTTGTTTTTGTTTTGGCTCTGCTATATTTACTGCACTATTAATAAATTGTGAAGTCAATTAAGCTTAAGATACAAACTAATTTGTGCGTTGATTATTCGCAGAGTCTGAGATTGGTTATTCAAAATTCGACTTAAAAACCATTGAGGTCAATTTTGGGGGTCTTTGAAGGATTTAATTTTAGTGTGCTGCAAATACACTGGTAGAAAGGCTTATGTGATTTGACTATCTGTCACATGTCGAAACAAGGGGATGACAAAGAAAGCAGGGCAAAAAATCTCAGACACCTTCCCAAAGATAGTCGAGCTGCATGGAGCTATTATATGCAATTTCTGAACGGTCTGTTGCTGTTTGGTTGCTAAGGATATTTGGGCATTGAATACTGGACAATTATGTCTAGATTGTTTTGAAATTTATAATATTTTGAAATCATTCTCCCGAGGTTTGCATCCAGGTGCTTCTTGAATGTTGCTGTAATGTCTGCTTCCACCACCTCCTCTGGCAGCGTGTTCCAGGCATTCACAACCCTTTGTGTGAAAATCATGCCTCCCACATCTCTTTTAAACACCCCTCCCTGCACCTTGGGCATGTGTTGCCTCGTAATTGAACTCTCTGCCTTGGGAAAAATCATAGAATCTGTACAGTGTGGAAGCAGGCCCTTTGACCCAACAAGTCTACACCAAACCTCAGAAGTATCCCACCCAGACTTATCCCCCTAATCTACACATCCCTGAACACTACGGGCAATTTAGCATGGCTAATCTACCTAGCCTACACATCTTTGGACTGTGGGAGGAATCTGGAGCACCCAGAGGAAACCCACACAGATACAAGGAGAATGTGCAAACTCCACAGAGACAGTCACCTGAGAATGGAATTGAACCTAGGTCCTTGGTGCTGTAAAGCAGCAGTGCTAACCGCTGAACCGCCGTGCCTCCTCCAAAATGCTCATACTTTCCATTCTATCCGTGCCATTCATAATCTCATAAACTTTTATCAGGCCCCCTTCATCCTCCTGCATTCCAGTGACAACAAACACAGTCTATCCAACATTTCTTCATAGCGAAAATCCCCCATAACAGGAAACTTCCTGATAAAGCTTTTCGAAACCCCTTCAAAGCATTCACATCCTTCTAGTAGTGTGGTGAATGGAACTGTATGCAATATTCCAAGTGTGGCCTAAGTTCTATAAAACTACAGCATAACATATCTACCATTATACTCAATGCCTGTGACAATGAAGGCAGGCATGCCATAGGCCATTTTTACTACATTATCTGTCTGCAACTTAAGTGACCTTGGACGTGCACACTCAGATCCCTCTGCATATCAATAATCCGAAGGGTTCTGCCACTCACTGATAATTTCTATCTGTGCCTGACTTCCAAAATAATCATGTTGCATTTGTGCAGATTAAAATCCAAGTGCCATTTTTCTACCTATGCCTCCAACTGAGCTATATCCTGCTGTATTCTTTGATAAGGAGATAGTAAGAACTGCCGATGCTGGAGTCGGAAATAACGCAGTGTGGATCTGGAGGAGCACAGCAGACCAGGCATTATCAGAGGAGCAGGGAAGTTCACCTTTCAGGTCAGGACTATTCTTCAGAAATGGGGGAGGGGAAGGGAGACCCAAAATAAATAGAGAGAGGGGGGTAGGGCTGGGGAAGGCAGGTGGGATGGTGATAGGTGAGTGCAGGTAGGGAGGGGTGGGGATTTGTCAGTGAGGTGGGAGGAGCGAAAAGGCAGGAGAGAAGATGGACAGGTTGTGTCAGGTCAAGGAGGCAGGGATGAAAGGGAGGGTTGGTCATGGGGTGAGGCCGGGGCTAGGAAGATTTTGAAACTGGTAAATTCCGCATTGAGATCATTGGGTTATAGACTTCTTTGACAATCCTCCTCACTATCCGCAACTCCACTAATCTTGGTACATTCTGCAAACTTACTAACTCGACCAGTTGCATTTTCCTTCAAATCATTTATTTTGATCATGAACAGCAGATCACTGATCACTCTGAAACAGCACTAGCCACAGTCCTCCACTTGGGAAGGCATCCTTCCACCACTACCCTTTGTCTGCTATGACTAAGCCAGTTCTGTATTCATATTGTCAGCTAACCCCTGATACCATGTGGCTTCACTTTTTGTACGAGCCTGCCATGAGAGACCTTTTCAAAGGCTTTACGGAAGTATATGTCAACAACATCGACTGCTTCTCCCTCATCAATCATCTTTGTCTCCTCCTCAAAAAACTTGATCAAGTTAGTGAGGCACTACCTCCCCTGCACAAAGCCATGCTATCATTAATGAGTCCGTTTGCTTCTAAATGCATATAGATCTTGTCCCTGAGAATCTTTCCCAATAATTTCCCTACAATCGATGTGAGGCTCACAGACCTGTAATTTCCAGGATTACCCTTTTTACCCTTCTTAAACAATGGGAAAAAATTGGCTGTTCTCCAGTCCTGTAAGGCCTAGCCTGTGGCCAAAGAGGGTACAAAGATATCTGTCAATGCTCCAGCAATTTGTTCTCTTGCCTCCCTCAATATTCTAGGATAGATTCCATCAGGACCCGGGGCTGTATCTACCTTAATACTTTTTTAAGATGCGCAACACCTCTTCTGTTTTAATGGCAACTTGGCATAGAAACTCGACACTTCCTTCCCTGAGACCACTCTCCACCAATTCCTTCTCTTTGCTGAATACTGATAGAAAGTATTTGTTTAGGACCTCACCTACCTCTTCTGGTTGCACACATATATATGTATAAAAAGCCTTGGGATTCTCCTTAATCCTGTTTGCTAATGTCTTTATTGACCTCTTTTAGACCTTCTTATTCCTTGTTTACGTTCTTTCCTACTCATCTTATATACTTCAATGACTTCATCTGTTCCCATCCTCCTCGACCTTATATATGCTTCCCTTTTCTTTTTGACCAAGTTTATAACATCCCTGGGCATCCAAGGTTCACGTAACTTGCCACATCTGTCGTTCACTCTCGCAGGAATGTGCGACTCCTGAACTCTTAGCAACTGCTGTTTGAAATACTCTGACATGTCTGATGTAAATTTACCTTCAACAGAAGCCTCCAGTCAATTCAGTTCCTGCCTGATGTTGTTGTAGTTTGCCTTCATCCAATTTAACACCTTCACCTGAGTACTGCTGTTATCCTTATCCATGAGTATCTTATGGTATTATTGCTGCTACTTCGAAAATACTCCTCCACTGAAACTTCATTCACCTGGCTGGGCTTGTTTCCTAAAACCAGGTCCAACGTAACCCCTTCCCTGGTTGGGATACTTACACATTGTGTCAAGAATCCTTTCTGAATGGTTCTTCCACATTCTGCTCCATCCAAGCCCGAAGCACATAGTGAGTCCCAGTCAATATAGAGGAAGTTAAAATCACCAACTACAACAACCCTACTGTTTTTACATCTTTCCAAAATCTGTCTATGCATTCTCTCCTTTATGTCCCAGTGGCTGTTAGGACACCGGTAGTATAGCCCCAGCATTGTGATTTCACCGTTCCTATTCTTCAGTTTTACTCATATTGCCTCACTGCATGTGTTCTCTGATGTATCCTCTCTCAATACAGATGTGAGATACTCCGTTACCACTAATGCAACTCCTCCAACTCTTTTCAGTCTGCCTCACGCCTAACGGATTTAAATCCTGGGGCATTTAGCTGCCAGTCCTGTCCCTCTTTCAACCAGGTCTTCGTAATCACAATAATGTCATAGTTCCAAGTACTAACCAAATCTCTAAGTTCATCTACCTTGCCTGTTATACTTCTTGCATTGAAACCACCTCCTCTATTCTTTTCAGCAGCGTCACTCTACCTGTTCTTGTTCTTAGTCATGCTTGCCTTGGTTTCTACTTCTCCCTCAATTTCTGAACCTACTGCCTTACTCCTCTGTTTCCCATCTTCCTTCCACACCAGTTTAAACCCTCCCCAACCACTCTACCAATTACCCTGACAAGGAAATCAGTCCCAGTCCTGCCAGGTGTTACACATCCAGTTTGTACAGATGCTACCTCCCCCAGAATTTGTCCCAATGCCCAACGAATCTGAAACCCTCTCCCTCACATCATCTTTGTACACATGCTTTCACCCTACATATCCCGCTGTTTCTACTCTGACTAGTTCGTGGCACTGATAATAATCCTGAGATAACTATCTTTGAGTTCCCACGTTTCAACTTTCTTCCTAGTTTTCTACATTCTGTTTTAGGACATCAACCCTTTTTTAACCTCTGTCCTTAGTATCAAAGTGTACTACGACCACTGGTTGCTCGCCCTCCTCCTCCAGAAAGTCCTACAAACAGCTCCGAGACATCCAGAACCCTAGCAAGAGGAAAGTAACACACCATCCTGGACTCTTGTTTGCAGCCACAGAAATGCATAACGATTCTCCTTGCAATTGAATCCCCCAGGATTTTGCATTTCTATACCTATTTCTCCCTCCCTAATCAGCAGAGCCAGCTATGGTGCCATGAATTTGGCTACTGTTGTTATCCCCTGTTGAGAGGCCTTTCCTCTCAACAGTATCCAGTATATATGTTTTTCAGAGGAATAGCCACAGGAGATTCCTGCACTACCTGCTTAACCCTCTTTCTTCACATGGTGGTCATCCATTCCCTTCCTGCCTGTGGAGTCTGAGTCTGCTGCGTGACCACCTCTCTATACGTGCTACCCACGATGCTCTCCACCTTGCAAACGCTCCACACTGTCCCCAGACACCGCTCCAATTCCAAAACTCAGGCTTCCAGGGGTTGCAGCTGGAGACATTTCTTGCACATGTGCGGGCCCCGGACACCTGAAATATCCACAGCTTCCCACATTGAGCCAAAGGAGTAGACTACGATTTGGAGCTCTCCTGTCATGTGTTACCTCTTTTAGTTAACTATTCCTTACAAGGTCAAATATTTTTAACACTAAATTGGGATTTTGATACACTCTGCTCCTCAGAAAGGGTCAATCGAACCGAAACGTTAACTCTGATTTTTACTTCACAGATGCTGCCAGACCTACTGAGCTTTTCCAGCAACTTCTGTTTTTTTTTGTTCCTGATTTACAGCATCCGCAGTTCTTCCCGTTTTTGCCAAATCAAATGTCTCGTTTGATTTTCCGCTGAACAAAAATGACTGCAAAACTGGCGCCAAGAAGCCGACGTTCTCGTTTTACGAAACAAGAAATATTCTGATTAGTTGAATACGATTGTTGGCCTGGAAGCCAATCAGAAACAAAAATGTTCGTGGTGATCGGGAAAAATCCTTCCCAACATCCGTCAGAACAGTGTCAGACTGGATTGCGAGATGGTGCTGATTTTTCACTCATAATGTTAAGCAAAATGGAACAACATCAATTAAATATCCCGGAGGTTCTCAAAATACGGAAATGTGTGGTGGGACAATCGGTTCTTCTGATTTAAGAAACTACATTCTTTTTACTGCTACATCGAAATTGAATGACACCATCTCATGGTGAAACCATTAGAATGATTCAGTGTGAAAATGAAATAAAAACTGAGGAAGGGTCACCGGACCCGAAACGTTAACTCTGTTTTCTCCTCCACAGATGCTGCCAGACCTGCTGAGCTTTTCCAGCAACTTTGTTTTTGTTCCTGAAATAAAAACAGGTTCGTTGTTTAAATGCCAATGATTGCTCTCTATTTTGCTGTCATGGGATCTGATTTCCAGGCAGTTTCGTTATTCAAGTTTCGAAGAGTTTCCCCCGGGTGCCTTTGTGGGGAATATCGTCGACAATTTTGGTTTGGCTGTGAGTTCTCTGCTCAACAGTTTGCACATTGTGACTAATGGCAGAAAACTGAATTTGGCAATAAATTCAGACAGTGGGAATTACTTAGTGCGGAACGAGATTGACAAATCACAGCTTTATCGGCTTAAACTCATTGGCTTGCTATCCTTGGAGGGTCTGATTCAAACTCTCTTAATTTTTACTATGTAGAAATGTAGATTTTGGATGTAAATGATTATTTTCCCACATTTCCAAATAACCAGTTTGACCTTGAAATCTGAGAAGTGGCTGTGCCTCAAAGGGTTGTTTCCCCTTGAGTCTGCACCTGACCCGGTTTTTAGGGATCAATTATGTTTAAATCTGCCAGCTGCTTCCGAACATATCCTTTGCTCTGGATGTGCGGGTGCGCAGCGGAATAGTGACGTTTCTCTCTGGATGGAGAAAAAATATCAACTCACAGATGGGTGTTATTCGGCAAAAGCAGCAGATCTCCTCAAAGGCCAGGTGCTGCTCACCTGAAGTGCTGTTCAAATCACAGTCTTGGCGCATGATGTAAATGATACTGTGCTTCTTTTCTTTTTCTCAGATGCAAATTAAAGAAAAATTCTCGCTATTTTACAACTGCATTGCCAATAAAAAGATAACTAGTGAAAGGGGACCATAGTAGAAATATGTGGAACCAGAGCATGTAAGGGACATCCTAATGAATAATTTGTGTCAGTGTTCACTACTGAGAGGGACGATGCGTGTAAAGAAATAAGGGATGTGACTATGGTGTATTTAAATAAGTTAACTTCTACAGGGGGTTCTGAGTGTTCTGGCAGCCTAAACGTAGATGAATCTTGAGGACAGAAAGAAATATATCAAAGTCTACTGAGTCATACAATGAAGGAAATGAACGGGTGTTTCCAATCTTTTTTTTTTAGTTCCTCCCTGGCCACCGGGAGTGGTTCCAGAGAACTGGGAAACACTAAACGCGGCATTGTTGTTCAAGAAGAGTGCAAGAGATAAACAGGAAACAACAGGCCAGTCAGTCTAAACTCAGTTGGGGGAAAACTATTAAAAGCAATTCTGAGGGACAGAATTAATCTGTATTAGGAGAGGCACGGATAGTCAGCATGGTTTTGCAAAGCGTGGTCATGTCTGACCAACTTGAATGAAATTTTCAAATAGGTAACCAGGTGTGCAGGTGAGGCCAACACATTTGACGCAGTCTACTTGGACTTTAGCAAGGCATTTGATGAGGTCCTGCATGGAAGGTTGACAGTGAAAGCATGACACCATGGGATCCCATGAAATTTCGCAAATTGGATACAAAATTAACTGAATGACAGGGAGCAGCCGGTAATGGTCAAGGTGCAACTTTGTGACTTGAAGCCTGAGTCCAGTAGGATTTTTCAAGGATCTGTGTTGGGGCCCTTGCCGTTTGTGGTTATAGAAACGATTTAAACTTGAATGTAGGAGGTTTGTTCAGTAATTTTATTGATGGTTTGTATTATCATGGTGTGGCAAATAGTGAAAAGGATAGCCTTACATTACAGGAGAATTTAAAGGAGTTTGTCAAATGCTCTGTTAAGTGCAAATGGAATTCAATCCAAATAAGTGCAAGGTCGTGCATTTGGGCATAATAAGCATGGATAGGTAATAAATAATGAATGGTAAGACCGTAGGAAGCACTGAGGGCCAGAAGTATCATGCTGTCCACTTCCACCAGTCCCTTAAGGTAGTGCCCTAAGCGGACAAATTGGTGAAGAATACATCAGGGCTAATTGGCTTTATTAGTGGAGGCATAAACTTTAAGAGAACGCACCTGGAACTGCGCACAATACTCCAAATATGGCCTGACGAGAGCCTTGCAGACCCTCAGAAGTATATGCCAGTTTTTGTATTCAAGTACTCCCAAGATAAATGCCAAAGTTGCATTTGCCTTCCTAACTGTTGACTTAACCTGCAAGTTTACTTTGAGAGAATCCTGGACCAGAACTCTCACAATCTCTTTGTACTTCAGACTCCTGAATTTTCTCCCCATTTAGAAAATGGACCATGCTTATATTCTTCTTACCAAAGTGCATGACCTCACACTTTCCCACGTTGTACTTCATTTACCACTTTTATGCCCTCTCTTTTAACCTTCTGCAGCCTCCCCGCATCCTCAATGCTATCTGTTCCTCTATCTATTTTTGTATCGTCTGCAAACTTAGTCAGAATGTCCTCAGTTCCTTCATCTCGATCGTTCATGTATAAAGTGAAAACTTATGGTCCCAACAATGACCCTTGTAGAACATCACTTTTCACGGACTGCCATCCTGAGAAAGACCATTTTAACCCCACTCTCTGCTTTTTGCCAGATAGCCAATCTTCTATCCATGCTAGTCCCTTGCCTCTAACACTATGGGCTCTTATCTTACTCAGCAGCCTCCTGTGCAGTACCTTGCCAAAGGCCTTATTGAAGTCCAAGTAGATGGCATCCATTGGCTTTTCTTGGTCTAACCTTCTTGTTACTTCATCAAAGAATCCAACAGATTTTTCAGGCATGACCTCCCCTTGATGAAGCCATGCTCACTTTGCCCTATTTTGCCATGCACTACCAAGTATTCAGAAATCTCATCCTTCACAATGGACTCTAAAATCTTATCCACAATCGAAGTTAGGCTAATTGGCCTGTAATTTTCAGTCTTTTGCTTTACTACCTTTTGAAACAGCCGTGCCACATTAGTGACTTTCCAGTCCTCTGGGACCCTCCCTGATTCTAACGATTTCTGAAAGATCACCACCAATGCCTCCACTGTTTATTCAGCTACCTCCTTAAGAACTCTGAGGGGTATAGCAATGCATACAAAGCTATAGACCAAGTGTTGGCAAATGCGATTACCATGGTTGCAAGGGTTTTGATGAGTTCAATCTCGATTAGCACAAGGAACGTTTTCTGTGCTGTAGACCTGTGTGACACTATGACCAGTGACTAAGATTATGGCTGTTTTGATTGCTACTTTAAATCCAGATTTCTACGAACGCATGATAAACCACTGTTCCTTTGTTTAAATTATTTCTTTCACCTCCAACGTAAAAATATTCAAAGGCCCTGCTTATGACACCTTCTCATGAAGAGAATTCCAAAGAACTCTTAGAAAAGAACACCGTATAATATCTGTTTTAAATGAACGACACTTAATTGTTTAAAAAGTGACACTTAATTCGAGATTCCATCTCTTTCTACATCTACCCTGTCACCACCTCTCAGGATCTTATAGGGTCTCATCAAACCAAATCTTACTCTTCTAAACTCCACAAGATGCAAGCCGAGCCAGCCCAAACTTGGATCGTAAGACAAACGCACATTCGAGGTATTAGTCTGATAAATATTTTCTGAAATGCTTCTAATGCTGGAAATTTATACCAGCCAATTGTAATTCATCCAGATGGATATCCAGTCTGTCTACATTTCAGAATTCTGAAATCTCTCGCAATTTAGGTTGGATGTTTATTTTTTGTTGCTCCTGCCAAAATGACTAATTTCATATTTCTTTCCACGATATTTTCCATTTGCCAGGTATTTACCTACTCACTTAATCTATTGATATTTTTTGTTAATCTCGGTATGTGCTCTTCACAACTTACTTTCCAATCAACGTTTGTGCAGTCAACGAAAAAAAATTCTGTTGCACCATCAAGCTTTACACAATTGTCAGAGTAGCTACATTGAGATCTCAGTTCACTTTCAAGGGCAGTTGAATTTTAATTCCTTAATGTCTTCAGAGAGCGAATGGCATAGTGTGATCTCTTCAAGCTGGACGTTAGAAAGTATTGAATAAGAGTGAATCACATCCATAAGGGTGGGTGAAACATTAATGTTTCTGTAGCAAGAACAAGGGAGAATTCTATCTTCCAAACTCATCTTCAAAGACAGCAATCTCTAGAATACATGCCAAATATCAGGAACGTCTGACCAGAAATAGAAAAATGAAATGTCAATGGTATTCAAATGATCAAGGACAGTGTTAAAACGTGGTGATAGTAGGAACTGCCGATGCTGGAGAATCTGAGATAACAAGGTGCAGAGCTGGATGAACACAGCAGGCCAGGCAACATCAGAGGAGCAGGAAAGCTGACGTTTCGGGTCTGGACCCTTCTTCAGAAATGGGGGAGGAGAAGGGGACTCTGAAATAAATAGAGGGATGGGACGTGGTGATGGAAAGTGGATAAAGGAGCAGATAGGTGGAGAGGAGACAGACAGGTCAAGGAGGCGGGGGAGAGCTGGGTTGGTTTTGGGATGAGGTCGGGGGTGGGGAGATTTTGAAGCTTGTGAAGTCCACATTGAGAACATTGGGCTGCAGGGTTCCCAAGCGAAATATGAGGTGCTGTTCATTGTGGCACTGGAGGACGCCGAGGATGGGCATGTGGTCCAAGGAGTGGGAGGGGGAGTTGAAGTGGTTCGCAACTGGGAGGTGCAGTCGTTTGTCACGAACCGAGAATAGGTTTTCCACAAAGCAGTCTCCAAGCCTCCACTTTGTTTCCCCGATGTAGAGGAGGCAACATCGGGAACAGCAGATAAAATATATCACATTAGCAGATGTGCAGGTGAACATCTGTTTAATGTGGAAGGTTTTTTTGGGACCTGGGATGGGGATGAGGGAGGTGGTGTAGGGGCAGGTGTAGCACTTCCTGCGGTTGCAGGGAAAAGTGCCAGGGGTGATGGGGCTGGTGGGGAGTGTGGAGCGGACAAGGGAGTCACAGAGAGAGCAGTCCCTCCGGAAGGCAAATAAGGGTGAGGACGAAAAAATGTCTTTGGTAGTGGGGTCAGATTGCAGGTGGTGGAAGTGGCGGAGGATGATGCAGTGAATCTGGAGGTTGGTGGGGTGGTACGTGAGGACGAGGGGGATTCTGTCTTTGTTATTGTGGGGAGGGGATGTGAGGGATGAGTTGTGGGAAACGCCAGATATGCGGTCGAGGGCATTTTCAACCACTGTGGAGGGGAAGTTGTGGTCCTTGAAAAACAAGGACATGTGGGATGTCCGGAAGTGGAATGCCTCATCTTGGGAGCAGATGCGGCGGAGGTGAAAGAATTGGGAATAGGGGATGGCATTCTTGCAGGAAGGTGGGTGACAGGACGTGTATTCAAGGTAGCTGTGGGAGTCGGTAGGCTTAAAATAGATATTGGTTTCCAGGTGGTTGCCAGAGATGGAAATAGAGAGGTCCAGGAAGGAGAGAGAGGTATCAGAGATGGTCCAGGTGAACTTAAGGTTGGGGTGGAAGGTGTTAGTAAAGTGAATGAGCTGTTCGAGCTGATCGTGGAAGCACAAGGTGGTGCTGATACAGTCATCGATTTAACAGAGGAAGAGGTAGGGGAAGGGGCCAGTGTAGCTGTGGAAGAGGAACTGTTCCACGTATCCTACAAAGAGGCAGGCATAGCTTGGGCCCATGGAGTTCCCATGGCCACCCCTTTTGTCTGTTGGAAGTGGGAGGAGTTGAAGGAGAAGTTATTAAAGGTGAGGACGACTTCGGCTAAGTGGATAACGGTGTCAGTGGAGGAGGAGTGCTCGGGCCTGCGGGAGAGGAGGAAGCAGAGGGCCTTTAGGCCGTCTGCATGGGGAATGCAAGTATATAGGGATTGGACAGCCATGGTGAAGATGAGGTATTGAGGACCAAGGAATTGGAAGTTTTGGAGGAGGTGGAGGGCGTGGGCGGTGTCACGGACGTAGGTGGGGAGTTTCTGGACCGGGGTGGGGGAGAAAATGGAGCCGAGATAAGGCCAGAGATGGAAACAGAAAGGTCCAGAAAGGAGAGAGAGGTATACTTGCATTCCCCATGCAGATGGCCTAAAAGCCCTCCGCTTATTCCTCTCCCGCAGGCTACCCCCCACCCCCCACTTATTTCAGAGTCCCCTTCCACTCCCCCATTTCTGAAGAAGGGTCCAGACCCGAAACTTTAGCTTTCCTGCTCCTCTGATGCTGCCTGGCCTGCTGTGTTCATCCAACTCTACACCTTGTTATCTCAGCATACAAACGTAATGTTTCAACCTTCTTTTACACAGTTTTCTTCATATTTTCATCGCTTATGAAAATGTACACAAATAATGTTAACGTTTGTACCAACAGTAGCATTTTGAACATTCAATAAGATCACTGTAGTTGCTGCATTGATATTTGCATGGCAGTGCGGAAAATTGCCCAGACATGTGCTGTACACAATGACACGACTATTCCAACCTGGTCAATTACTGACACAGACTGCCCCTGGTTATCAGTAACGTGATGCAAGGAGTCACTAATCGTCCTATAAAGCAACACTTTCTTAGGAATAATCTCGTTGTTCCTTAGTTTGTCTTCTGCTAGTGTCACTTGCTCTCTGACCTCATTGCAGCCTTGGAGAAAAGACGGACAAGAGAGATGAAAACAGCAGTCTGGTGAGCGTGACTACCCTTAATATCACGGTAACATTTGCCAGAGTATGACATGAATGACCCCTAACAATTTTAGAGTCAATGGGAAACAGGAACAAAAGTCTCTGCTATTTGTGTTATGCCAGGTCAAATGCAAGAAAGTTGTGATTGTTGAGTAGAGTCATTTCAGCACGAAGTAATCTCTGCAAGAATTGCTCAGGTAGAGCGATGGTCCAACTATCTTCAACTGATTCATCAATGCAAACCTCTTCGCTACAATGTCACAGATTGGCATATTCACTGATTATTGCGTAATGTTCAGCAACATTGATGACTTGTTGAAACAATAGTACAACGTGCCCAAAAAGAGCAAAACCTGAAAATATGCAAGCTTGGACTAATAAATAGTAAGTTATATTCCAGCCTAACAACAGACAACCGCCACCTGTTGATATTTAATGGCATTACCATCGCTGAATTCAACATAATTGATATCTTTCATGTTACCTTTGGCTACAAACTAAACTAGACAAGTCATAAAAATACTATGGCTACACGACGACGTCCACAGAGCAGGAATCCTGTTGCAGGATTCCTTACTCCCTTCCTCCCTTACTCAATTCCTTACTGCCCAAGCCTATAATTTAGAAGCTGCAATTCAGAAGTGTCAGGCAATACTCCTAACAAGCTTCAATACGTGCAGCTCCAACGATACTCAAGATGTTTCACCCCATCTGAGACACAGCAGTCCTCTGGATTGCCAAGATGCACACCAGCATTCACTCCCTCCATTACAAACAGAGAGCAATGCAAACCATGTACAAAATACACTATAGAAATTTACAAAAGTTCCTGAGGCAGCTCTTTCCAAGACTGCTCCCATCTGGAAGGACCAGAGCAGTAGATAGTTGGAAATGGCATCAGCCGCTCAAGTCCTCCTCAAAATCGCTCACTATTTTCTTCCATTATTGCGACTGAGCCAAATTCCTGTGATTCTATTCCCAACAGTATTGAGATTGGAATCAGATTAAATGGACTGCAGCAATTCAAGAAGACAGCCCATTGCCACTTGCATCAACGATGATTAAGATGGCCAATGAATGCTGGTCCAGCAACCAAAGCTCACATCCCCCGAGTAAACAAATGGATTTTGAGATGTATTAATAGAAAATTGTGAGCAGTTTCCAACACAGAAACAGAGACAGCAGAACCAAATCAGCCTTTCTATCTCTGCATTCACAACACGGTAAAATTATCCCTTTCAAGATCCACAAAGGTTACTGCTATAGCTCCTGACCATTTGAATATTTAAATGACCAACACTAAGTTTTGTGAATTCTTAATACCCGACATTGGTTTTGTACTTTAAACAAAAGACATAACTTATTATGCATACAATAAAGTTAGCAGAGAAGAAATAAAGAAGGTACTCTAAATAACGTCAAAGCATTTAACGTGAAACATTTGTTTTCAGAGCCCATCACACAAAAGTGTGATGGACAAGGAAAGATAGCTAAGGAATTAAATCAAAATAGCAAAACTGGCAAAGTCACATAATTGGTTTTCACAATGCACTGCTTCATAGGCTTGGATGTGGATACTTCACTTCCTTTTCTGGAACTGTGGATTAGGGTTACTTTTCCAGTTCACTTTGGTAAAGGTAATAACATTTCTAACTCAGATTTCCACTCTTTGGGTTTCCGAAAGATTGTAAGGGAGATCAGGTAGGACATTTCCAAATCCATGTGCTGTGTCATCAACAGCCAAACTCATCTTCACAGAAAACAATTCATAGAAAATCAACTTCAGCTCTTTTCCCGTTCATCATCCTCTTGAATACAGCTTCGAGTTCCAATCTCCAGGTACTGTCCTCATTGACAGCCAACTTCTGCCATCTGTTTTAACACAGGGCTCTTTCCGGGGTCGCTGCTTTCCAAAGTCCACAAGTAGTCTTCGGCTCAATTCCTAGCTCAGAGTTCCAAGCAGAAATTGATGATAAATTAAAAACGGAAATAACGAAAAGTCAGCAAGGGTTCTAAAAGCAATTTAATATTCCTAATAAGTCAGACCAACAATGCAGCAATTTAATGTCTTACCAGTTCTGGACTGTTGTCTACAATTTTGCAGTCCCTTTCCCAAAATATCATTAAACAAGTAAAAACGCTAGTTGCTGGAGAAACTCAGCAGGTCTGGCAGCAAGGTTCTGAAACATCCACTCAATTTCCGTCATTTATCTACCTTTCCAAAACCAATTCCACCCAAAGCCCACATCCCGGACTTGTATAAGATGCGATCAATTTCGTCTTACTACCACCACACACACACATGCACAGCTCTTTTACTTACTGCAGCAAGTAGCTGAATTAATTTCCATCAGCTTTAGTTTATCTGAGCTATTCCGAAAGACAAATCCCACATTGGTGTCTCCCATCTTCCTATAGGAAGCAACCCATGTTTAATCCACACCTTTGATCATCTCATTCACTTTCTCATATCCAATCTCCCTATGCACGCACTCACTTCACAAGAGCTAGTCAGCTTGGGCCTGCTATTGACCTGAATTTACATACAGTCCAATCTCTCTTTCTCCGCAACTGGCTATAATTCCAGCAGTAGTCAGCACTCAAACCTGGGACTGTACAAATTACACAGTTGCCAGTCACCCAATTAGCAGACTCAATATTGGAAAGTTCACATCTTAACTATCAGCAAACAGCTCTTATCGTCTCCACAGATGCATTAGACTGCAGGCTGAGAAATTTCACTGTTGAATAATTCGTATCCATGGATTTGGCGGAGCAACAAGAAACAGAGGCTAGGAATTTAGTGTTTTATTTGTTTTGACGAGAGGAAAGTTCGTAGTGGAAATCACAATAGTTGTGTGTTGGGAACTTTGTTTCTTTTTAATGTATATTAATGACATGGGCCTTAGAGTATAGGACAGAATTTAAAACTATGTGAATGATAACGAATTTAAAAACAACAGGATGTTGCTGGGTTTCGAAATTTTGAGTTATAAGGAAAGACTGGATAGGCTGGGACTTTTTGTTTTCACTGGAGTATAGGAGGTTGAGAGGTGGCCTGATAGAAGTTTATAAAATAATGAGAGGTATGGATGGAGTTGATGGTAGTTGTCTTTTCCCTATGATGCGGAATTTCAAGACGAGTGGGCACATTTTTGAGGTGAGAGGAGAGAGATTTTTAAAAAAAACTACGTAAGAAGCAATTTTTTTTTGTTACACAGAGGGTGGCTTGCGTGTGGAATGAATTACCTGATGAAGTGGTAGATGCAGGTAAGATTCCAACATTTAAAAGACATTTGGATGGATATATGAATGGGAGGGGTTTGGAGGGATATGGGCCAGGAGCAGGCGGGTGGGACTATTTGGGATTATATTTGGCGTGGACAGGTTGAAACGAAGGGATGTTTCCATGCTGTACGACTCTAAAACTGTAACATCGTTGAGGAGTGTGATGTAGAACTTGAAAGTGATACATAGGCCGGTTTGTGCAATGAGCAGTCAAGAGGAAATACAATGCAGAAAAGAATAAAGTTATTCATTCTCATTTGGAGAATGGAAAGAAGGTACATAAAATAAACTGTATAATTGTAAAGGTGTTGCAGGACCACATGGATGTGCATTTATATGCCCATTAAACATTGAAATTGGCAAGAATAGATGACAGCATAGTTAATTAATAAATGATTGCAGCATCATAACTTTATTAATAGGGATATGTTGTATAAAAGCAAGGATTTTTATCTTAAAGTTGTATAGAATACTCTTGCAGCCTCAGTTGTTGCATTGCATTCATATGCGTTTCTGCCTTCGCAGAGAAAGTCACAGGAACTCTCCCTTGAATATATGAGATCCAATGGTCTTTTTTAGAGTGGTGACATGAAAGGAATTAGCATTAAGTTGTGGAACTTAATGAGACTGAAAGTTGTGAAAACTTAATTCCTTTTCCCGAGAATGTACTGCGTTAATTTCTACAAAAGATTACAAGAATGTTCCCAGGGAAGATGCATTTCAGATTTATGGATAGATAGAAAATCTTGGAACTGTCTTTTTTTACGCAGACAAGGAAAGATAATAACAAGTTTGATAAAAATACCAAACTTATGAGGATCTAGACAGTGTAAACGTGGAGCATCTGTTCTACCTGTGGAAACGGGTCAAAATGGTAATGTTATCAGAATGGGTCTCCAGTTATTCAGGATAATGGCCTGTGATTCGGGCTCAAATTGTACCATTTCAAATGGTGTAATATATGCTGTAATCTGCTCGGCTGGAGCTACGAAAGAGCCAAGGGCAGTGGACATTAAAGATGTTTTAAAAGAAAGTATTAATCAACCTGTTCATACATTACGGAAGACATTCAACTTAATTTTTTTTTTCTGGTCCACAGTAAAAGGCATTACCATTGAGCTAAAATGCTGCTTCGGCGGATTTTGAATGCCACCAACAGAAGTAGCAATTTGAGCCACTTATAAATTGCGAAATTAGATTTATATGCATCAATTGGGAGAATGCAGTAAACATAGGTGACTATGCCTCGACAAATGAACTGATAAAAATTGAGTACCAACATTGTGGAGGATGAATTCCAGAAGTGTGTTTGAGATAGATTTCTGGAGCAATACGATGAGGCCAAATACGACATACTCTATTTTGGTTCTAATATCATGCAACTACAAAGGGCAAATTAATAAATTTGTACTTTTCTAAGGAATCAGTTCCCAAAGTATGAAATATTCCGTTAAGTTTTTTTTTGGAAGATGCAGATTATTCAGAAATAACGTCATATATTCGATAAAGGGAAAATATGCAGGCATGAAGACGATGCTGACTGTGGTCTATTGAGAAAATACCTTGAAAGATATGACAGATGGATAATAACTAGTATGTAATTTGCTTCTCTTTTGCAAATACTATACAATCAAAAAGGCACTCGAACGAACAGGAAGTGAGAGTGAGAGAGAAAGTGAGAGAGAGTGAGAGAGAGAGACAGAGAGATAGAGAGAAAGAGAGAGAGAGAGAGAGAGCCTTGGTTTACAAAGATAGCATTAGATCTGAGAAATTACCAAGAAAATTTGTAAGCCTTATCATTGGGAAAATTTTAGGATTAAACAAAGGAGGAAGAAAAATTGCAAAAAAAGGAGAAATACGTAGTAATGTTGCAAAGCAAGGAACATGGAGAGAGATAGAACACTATGCAGGTGTGTAAGAAGGAAATGTTTCGCAAAGACAAATATCCAACCATTACAGTAAAAAAAAACAGAATAACTTGTAATGCAGAAATCGCAGAAAATCAAAATATTTACTTTGTCTGTGGCTTTACAGACGAAGTCTCAAGAGCTCTCCTTTGAATACTTGAGATTCAATGTCCTCTTGAATATACTGAAATGAAAGAAATCAGTATTAGAAAAGAAGTAATATTGTTGAACTCAATGAAACAGAAAGTTGAGAAAACACCATTACCTTTCATTCAGATTGTTGAAAGAAATGATCTCAGAAATGATGGATGCATTGGTGAACATCTTTCAAGATTCTATTAATTCTACAACAGTACATACAAATTAAACCCTTGCAAACCAAACTGCCTTGTATTTTTGCCTCCCCCACCCTTACAATGCGTTCTAGATTCCCTCTGGGTGAAAGAGTTTTTTTTGACATCTCCTTTAAGAGGTCTGCCCCTTTCCTTAAATCTATGCCCTCAGCCATTCGTCCCTACATCAAGGGGAAATGGTTCTTCCTGTCTACCATGTCTTTGCCCTTCTCAGTTTAAAAATATAAGAAAGAGGAGCAGGAATAGACCATCTGATCCCTTGAGCCTGCTCTGCCAATCAATAAGATATGGCTGATCTTGTCATGGACACAGTTCCACTTACCTGTCTGCTCACCGTAACCTTTAATTTCTTTACTGTTCAAAAATCTAGCAATATTTGCATTAAAAATACTCAATGATGTTCCTTGAACTGCGTCACTGGGCAGTAAATTCTTCAGATTTAGAACCCTTTGGATGAAGAAGTTCCTCCTTAACTTAGGCCCACACACCCCTTATTTTGAGGCTGTACTGCCTAGTCCTAGTCTCATCCGCCAGTGGAAACAACCTTTCTGCTTCTATCTTATCGATTCACTTCATAATTATATATGTTTCTATAAGATCCCCCTTAATTCCTCTAAATTTCAATGGGTATAATTCCAGTCTACTCAATCTCTCCTCCTAAGCCAACCCTCTTAATTCCAGAATCAATGTAGTAAATCTCCTCTCTACTCCCTCCAGTGCCAATTCATCCTTTCTCAATTAAGTAAACCAAAACTGTACACAGTGCTCCAGGTGTGGCCTCACCGGCACTCTATGCAGCTGCAGCATTACCTCCCTCTTTTATAAACTCCATCCCTCTAGGAAGAGGGGCAATATTCTATTTGCCATCTTAATTACGTGCTGCACCTGAAAACCAACATTTTGTGATTGATGCACACTGACAAACTGATCCCTCTGTATGCTGCAAATTTTCACTATTTAAATAACAGTCCATTTTGCCGCTATTACTACCAAAATGTTGACCTCACGCTTATCAACGATGCATTTCTTCAGCCAGACCCTTACCCACCCAATGAACCTCTATATCCCTCTGCAGTGTTTTTATGTGCTCCACACACTTTGCTCGAACACTCATTTTAGTGTCATCTGTGAATTTTGACAGCCTGCACTTGGTTCCCAACTCTAAATCATCGATGTAAAATGTAAACAATTGCAACGCCAACACTGATCCCTGAGGCACATAACTAACAACTGATCACCAACCAGCAAAACACCCATTTACTCCTACTGTTTGTTTTGTTAGCTAACCAATTCTCTATCTATGCTAGTACATTACCTGTAACCCCATGCATGTTTATCTTATGCTGCAGTCTTTTGTATGACACCCTATTTAATACCTTCTGGAAATCCAGGTGCACCAAATCCACCAATTCTCCATTGTTCACGGCACTCGTAATGTCCTCAAAACATTTCACTAAATTAGTTAAACATGAGACAACAAGGTGCAGGGCTGGATGAACACAGCAGGCCAAGCAGCATCATAGGAGCAGAGAGGCGGACGTTTCGGGCCTAGACCCTTCATCAGAAAAGGGGGAGGGGAATGGGGTTCTGAAATATATAGGGAGAGAGTGGGAGGCGGATAGAAGATGGATAGAGGAGAGGATAGGTGGAGAGGAAACAAACAGGTCGAAGAGGCGGGGATGGGGCCAGTAAAGGTGAGTGTAGGTGGGGAGTTAGGGAGGGGATAGGTCAGTCCAGGGAGGAAGGACAGGTCAAGGGGGCGGGATGAGGTTAGTCGGTAGGAGATGGAGGTGCGGCTTGAGGTGGGAGGAGGGGATAGGTGGGAGGAAGAACAGGTTAGGGAGGCAGGGACGAGCTGGACTGGTTTTGGGATGCGGTAGGGGGAGGGGAGATTTTGAAGCTTGTGAAATCCAGGTTGATACTATTGGGCTGCAGGGTTCCCAAGCGGAATATGAGTTGCTGTTCCTGCAACCTTCGGGTGGCATCGTTGTGGCACTGCAGGAGGCCCAGGATGGACATGTCGTCTGAGGAATGGGAGGGGGAGTTGAAATGGTTCGCGACTGGGAGGGTGGTATATTGCATCTGCTGTACCCGGTGTGGCTTCCTCTACATCGGGGAAACCAAGCGGAGGCTTGGGGACCGCTTTGCAGAACACCTACGCTCGGTTCGCAATAAACAACTGCACCTCCCAGTCGAGAACCATTTCAACTCCCCCTCCCATTCCTCAGACGACATGTCCATCCTGGACGTCCTGCAGTGCCACAACGATGCCACCCAAAGGTTGCAGGAACAGCAACTCATATTCCGCTTGGGAACCCTGCAGCCCAATGGTATCAACGTGGATTTCACAAGCTTCAAAATCTCCCCTCCCCCTACCGCGTCCCAAAACCAGTCCAGCTCGTCCCCGCCTCCCTAACCTGTTCTTCCTCCCACCTATCCCCTCCTCCCACCTCAAGCCGCACCCCCATCTCCCACCGACTAACCTCATCCAGCCCCCTTGACCTGTCCTTCCTCCCTGGACTGACCTATCCCCTCCCTAACTCCCCACCTACACTCACCTTTACTGGCCCCATCCCCGCCTCTTCGACCTGTTTGTTTCCTCTCCACCTATCCTCTCCTCTATCCATCTTCTATCCGCCTCCCACTCTCTCCCTATTTATTTCAGAACCCCCTTCCCCTCCCCCTTTTCTGATGAAGGATCTAGGCCCGAAACGTCAGCCTCTCTGCTCCTATGATGCTGCTTGGCCTGCTGTGTTCATCCAGCCCTGCACCTTGTTGTCTCGGATTCTCCAGCATCTGCAATTCCTACTATCTCCAGTTAAACATGACCTGCCTTTCGTGAACCCATGCCTCATCTGCCCAATGTGTCAATTTCTAACCAAAAGTCTCGTTATTTCTTCCTTGATGAAAGATTCAAGCATTTTCCCGCTAGAGAAGTTAAGACAACGGTCCTGCATTAATCCTGTTTTTTGTATACCTCCTGTGTTAAACAGTGGCCTTACATTTGCTGTTTTCCAATCTGCCAGACCTAGCCCAGCTTCTTCATTCTATCTTCATGACTGAAGGCCCTTAACTCTGGATCCATTCGTGTAAACTGCTTCTGCATTGTCTCCAATGCATTTATACTCTTCCTGGAGTCATAGAGTCATACATAATGCAAATAGACCTTTCAGTCCAAATCGTCCAAGCCAGCCATGTTCTCAAACCAAACTCGTCCCACTCGTCTATACTTGGCCCACATCCCTCAAATCTTTCCCATTCACAAAATTGTCCAAATGTCTTTTAAACATCTTTTAAGTGTTCCTGCATTCACCATTTCCTCTGCCAGTTCATTCCACTTAGAACCACTCTCTGTGTAAAAAATTTGCACCTCATATGCTTTTTAAAGCGTTCTCCTCTGAACTTTAAAATATGCCTCCTAGTTTTGAACTGCCCCACCATAGGGAAAAGACCCTTGATATTCATCTTATCTGTTCCTGTCATGATTTTTGAAACTTCTATTAGATCAATCCTCAACCTCCTGTGCTCCAGTGAAAGAAGTCCCAGTTTATCCATCTTATCCAGCCTATCTGTATAACTCAAAAACTCCATTCCTACAATGTCCTGCTAAATCTTTCTTGAGCTCTCACCTATTTAATAATACCGTTCCTATAGCAGGGCTTCCAGAACTGTACACAATAATCCAAAGGCCTCACCAGCGTCCTGTAAAATCTCAATATGACGTCCCAACCCCTCTACTCAAAGGTTTGGGCAACGAAAGCAAGCATGCCATGCGCCTTCTTAACCACCCTGTTTACATGTGACACAAATTTTATAAAAACATACACCTGAACCCTTAGGTCTCTCTGTTCTACAACAACACCAAAGGACCTTCCATTAATTGTATACGGCCTACCCTTGTTTGTTGTACCAAAATGCAATACCTCACATTTGTCCAAATAAAACTCGATCTGCCACTTCTCAGCCCATTGACCCATTTGATCAAGACCTCTTTGTAACCTTAATACTTGCGTCGCTGCCCACTATACTACCAATTTTGGTGTCATCCACAAAATTACTAACTATGCCTCCTAAATTTTCATTCAAATCAGTTATATAAATGACAAACATGAGTGACCCAGTGCCAATCCCTGTAGGATACTGCTGATCACAAGTCTCCAGTTCAAAACACAGGCTTCCAGTACTATCCGAGACAACAAGGTGCAGGGCTGGATGAACACAGCAGGCCAAGTAGCATCATAGGAGCAGAGAGGTTGACGTTTCGGGCCTAGACCCTTCATCAGAAAAGGGGGAGGGGAAGGGGGTTTTGAAATAAATAGGGAGAGAGTGGGAGGCGGATAGAAGAGGGATAGAGGAGAGGATACGTGGAGAGGAAACAAACAGGTCGAAGAGGCGGGGATGGAGCCAGTAAAGGTGAGTGTAGGTAGAGAGTTAGGAAGGGGATAGGTCAGTCCAGGGAGGACGGACAGGTCAAGGGGGCGGGATGAGGTTGGTCGGTAGGAGATGGAGGTGCGGCTTGAGGTGGGAGGAGGGGATAGGTGGGAGGAAGAACAGGTTAGGGAGGCAGGGACGAGCTGGACTGGTTTTGGGATGCGGTGCGGGGAGGGGAGATTTTGAAACTTGTGAAATCCACATTGATACCATTGGGCTGCAGGGTTCCCAAGCGGAATATTAGTTGCTGTTCCTGCAACCTTCGGGTGGCATCGTTGTGGCACTGCAGGAGGCCCAGGATGGACATGTCGTCTGAGGAATGGGAGGGGGAGTTGAAATGGTTCTCGACTGGGAGGTGCAGTTGTTTATTGCGAACCGAGCGTAGGTGTTCTGCAAAGCGGTCCCCGAGTCTGCGCTTGGTTTCCCCGATGTAGAGGAGGCTAAAACGGGTACAGCGGATGCAGTATACCACATTGGCAGATGTGCAGGTGAACATCTGCTTGATGTGGAAAGTCTTCTTGGGGCCTGGGATGGGGGTGAGGGAGGAGGTATGGGGGCAGGTGTAGCACTTCCTGCGGTTGCAGGGAAAAGTGCCGGGTGTGGTGGAGCTGGAGGGGAGTGTGGAGCGGACAAGGGAGTCACGGAGAGAGTTGTCCCTCCGGAAAGCAGATAAAGGTGGGGAGGGAAAGATGTCTTTGGTGGTGGGGTCGGATTGCAGATGGCGGAAGTGTCGGAGGATGATGCGTTGGATCCGGAGGTTGGTGGGGTGGTACGTGAGGACGAGGGGGATTCTTTTTTGGTTCTTATTGCGTGGACGGGGTGTCAGGGATGAGGTGCGGGAGGTTGAGGGCATCCCAAAACCAGTCCAGCTCGTCCCTGCCTCCCTAACCTGTTCTTCCTCCCTCCTATCCCCTCCTCCCACCTCAAGCTGCACCTCCATCTCCTACCGACCAACCTCATCCCGCCCCCTTGACCTGTCCGTCCTCCCTGGACTGACCTATCTCCTTCCTAACTCCCTACCTACACTCACCTTTACTGTCTCCATCCCCGCCTCTTCGACCTGTTTGTTTCCTCTCCACGTATCCTCTCCTCTATCCCTCTTCTCTCCGCCTCCCACTCTCTCCCTATTTATTTCAAAACCCCCTTCCCCTCCCCCTTGTCTGATGAAGGGTCTAGGCCCGAAACGTCAGCCTCTCTGCTCCTATGATGCTGCTTGGCCTGCTGTGTTCATCCAGCCCTGCACCTTGTTGTCTCGGATTCTCCAGCATCTGCAGTTCCTACTATCTCTCTTCCAGTACTTTCCTCCGTCTCCTACTGTAAAGACAATTTTGTAACCAATTGTCAAGCTCTCCCTAAATCCCATGCAATCTAACTTTACTAATTAGACTACCATGCAGAACGTTGACAAGCACTTTCCTAAAGTCCATGCAAACAACACCTACTGCTCTGCCCTCATGAATCCTTTTAGTTACTTACTCAAAAAAACGCAATCAAGTTTGTGAGACACGATTTCCCTCACACAAAACCCTGCTGGCTATCTTTAATCAGTCCTTCCCTCTCCAAATGCATGAAAATCCTATCTTTCAGAATCACCTCCAACAGCATACTCATCACCGATGTTAGACTTAAGGCCCATCAATCCCAGACTTCTCGTTACAGACTTTCTTAAATGAAAACACAACACGAGCCACCCTCCAGTCCTCCAGCACCTCCCCCACGCTTATAGGTGATATAAACATGTCTGCGATATAATGTGGTACCTAGAACTGTGCACAATACTCTAGCTGAGTACACAAATTGTATTATACATGTTCAATTTGACCTCATTGCTCTCTACTCCTGTTACTAAAGTGTTTGATTGCCCGTTATATCTGCCTTGCTACTTCTAATGATCTGCGCACGTCTACAGCCAGGTTCCTCTGTTCCTGCATCTTTCTTCGAAATATACTTCCTAGTTTATATTGTCATTCACTGGTATTCCTACTAAAATCACCTCATGCATCTCTGCTTTGATATCCCCGTCAGAAAGCCATGCTGACCTTTTCAAATCCACTCGCCTTTTTGCACATAACTACCAATCCTACACTGAAAACCTGCTTATAGATTTTCCCAATTACTTAAGTTAAAGTAACTAATTTGTTATTGCTCACCTTACCCTTACAAGCCAGTTTTTTTGTTGTTTAGCAAGGTTTGCAATTCACAAGTTTTCTCTCACTTCTCCCTATTGGAGTAAAGGGAAGACAAGTAACATTAATGCCATTGTCCCTGCAAATTCAACTCTCACTTCTTTCAGAATCTTTGCATGCATCTCAACATGTCCCCGTACTGCGTCAGTTTTAAGTACCAACAATATATTCAACACTTCCGGCGTATCAATTTTGAGATAATCTCGTGGTTGAGTTCCCTCCTCTGTCATCATGGCGTGGGTATCATCTATCTCGTTGGTGAAAATAAAGGCAAAATATTCAGTTAACAGCCATTCCCCCTACTTCAACACAACTGATTTTATCACATTTACTGTGTATATGTCCATAGAAGACGTCGTGGCACCTATTTATATTGCCTGGACGTTTCATTTTTCTTCTCTTCTTTAATTACTCACATTGCTTTGAAGCTTCAATATTCTTCTTGCTCTTAATTTTATTTTCACGTGATACTTAGTCATAAGTATACGTTTTCTTATTTATCTATTACCATTTCCTTCGTCACCCAAAAAAATCTGGGGTTTTTTGTTTGACTTTTCCAGTTTAGTGAATAAACATTGACTGTATCAAAACCATGTCTTCTTTGCTTGCTTTGTGTATTTCCTGCCTACCTCTTGCTACTGTCAGTCCTGCACAGTGCTTTACTTACCCTATAGAAGTCCACTCCCTATTAATTGGTGTGTGCGCACGTGGGTGCATGGCAGGCACTGATTACAATCGTCCTACTGAGGCATAAAGTGTGTTTATGGATGAAATAAAAGATGGCATTGCAGTAAATAATAGGTTCTAGTAAGCCGGTGTGCAGCTCGTGATTTTATTCACTCCACACGGCTGAAAGTTAAATAAAACAGTTATGACTATCATCATATACTTACTACACTCTGATATGTACAATTTGATGGGGATGAATTAGTAATAGAGCAAAGGTGAAGTGCCCAAAATTTTCATATCACAAGAAAGGAAACCATTTTGTCAGCGTGAGAGAAACATCAAGAGTGTGAAGCTGAGACAGACGTATCAGAAGAAATTTTAGTGGAAATGCTTTTTTTTACAAAATTTGGTCAGACCTAGGGTCAAAACTTTTAAATAATTTAGAACATCTAGTTAAACGAGTAGCTGCCTGATAGTAGTTGCTAAATGTCAAACGTGCGAAATGCTATGCTTGAAGTAGTGTTGATTAGTCCAGCAGTAAGTTAAAAACAAATAAGTCATCAGAGTTTTCTATTTAATAATGGCTTGCTCAAAGTGCACAGTCATAATAAGCTGCCTGGTCAGAGTGAGGGAGACGTCGCTGAAGTGGCACTGGGATAAAATGGTTAATTTTGTGGACATGTGAGGAAAATTTGAAAATCCATCCAGATGCAGAAAGTACTGTTTTCATTAAGGTTTATTGTAAGAAAAATAGTCTCCAGAGTGATAGATGAGTGGGAGAGGACATAAAGTGTGGATTGAGAGGTTTACATCGACTAAGTCCAATGATAACATGGAATCACGTTGCAGGGAAGGCGGCTGATTGATGAGTAGGTTCTGTCAACATTTTCAATCTTCAAATTTAAAGTTAGGTATTCAGTTTGCATTGTCTATGGACATTTTTCCCTTTTTCTGAAAAAAAATATTTGTTAGGTTTCATAATAAGTCCATTTCTATTCTAGGGGTAACAAATAGTTTTCAGAGGTACAGAGTAGAAAGTCAAAAGGGTCAAGTGGATTGTACATCCTGTGGTAAATGTAAAATCATTAGCATACTACATATTACAATCAAGAGCGTCTGCAGAAAGTCTGACCACCTGCAAATATTTTCCAGATTTCAAAATTTGGACAAAATCTGCAGTCATTGCTTTGCATCTGTAAGTCAAAGGACTATGTAGATCGCGCATAAAGGAGGTAATCTCACGGCTGATTTGTCATTGGACAAAGGCAGGAGAAGGAATGATTTCCTGAAGCTAAACTTGAACGAGTTAGAAATGAAATTAAAAAGCAGGCCGTCAAAGGTAGTAATGTCAGGATCACTCCCAGTATCATGGACTATCAACCATAATAGCAGGAGGATTGTATATGTGGCTTGAGAGCAAGAAAGGAGGAACGAGAACAGATTTATGAATAATTGGGAACTGGTCCTCGACCCGTGTTAACCTGTACAAGATTTACAGCTTACACCTTAACAGGACTGACATCTTTGAAGTCAGATTTCCAGTTCAATTGGGGAATATTTAATTAGCTGACCCAATGGATATGAACTTGAGGGGTGAATCAAATTGCAATGACGTAAAATGCTAATGACAAGTCAAAAAAATTCTCGGCAGATGAGAAAGCTGGAGAAACAAAGTCGAGTATCAGGTCGGCTTCACAAGTAAGTTCATATCAAAAGGACAGTTAACCGCACTCTAACTGAATGCATGCAGCATTTTCAAAAAGGTGGACGATCTACAGTCAGAAATTAAGTTATATGGGTATGTTCTAACTAAAATTATAATAACATTATTAGACTAATGAATAGACTGTCTAACTTCAAGTAATATCGATCCTGTTAATGTTGAACTTGCTTTGCGCACCTCCTGTGCAGTGTAACCTGTATGCCTCGCTCTGTCTGAACACCCTTTGATCTCTATGTCCTTGTTTGCTATGATCTCCCTATACTGTTCACAAAACAAAGGTTTTTACCGAACCTAGGTACATGTGATTACTATAAGTCAAATCAAATTAAATCACATGCTACGTGGTGACCAGGACCAGGAAATGAATATTCATGGTTATTCAACGTTTATGAAGTACAGGCGAGAAGAAATGGAGTTGGGGTTGCGCTAATAATAAGGTGTGGGAGGAACACATTAGTAAGGGAGGAATGCAGATCGGAAACTAATATGTAGAATCTCTTGAGGTGGAGTTTAGAAATTAAAAGGGGCAACAGAAATTGGTTGGAATTATTTATAGGGCTCCATACACTATAGGTTTTGGAGCAGCGTACTAATCATGAGATGACAGAAGCATGTGGGATGGGCAACACAGTTATCAGGGATGACTTCAATCTGCATGTAGACTAGGTAAATCAATTGACTATTAAAGCAAGTAGAATGCGTTTTTGAAATATGTTAGGAATGGCTTCCTAGAACAGTGTGCTGAGGATCCAACTTGAGAACGAACAATCTTAGATCTTGTATAAAATAATGAAAAAAGACTGCTTAACAAAAGCTGAGTGATCTCAATGTGAGAGAATATCACATTATGTTTGAAAGAGAAGTCATTCATTCAGAAGCATGAGTGTTAAATTTGAAGATGGGAAATTACGAAGGCATCAGGCACAGATTTAACTGAAGTGGATTGTGAAAATACTTTAAAAAACATTAATGTACTAGTCTTTCAAGATTCATTGCATGAATTAGAACAATTATGCGTCCTTTTAAACTGCAGAAACTAAAAACAGTCAGTCAATTGTGACTATCCGAGGAAATTCGGTTTCCAATAAAACCTACAAAGTTGTCAGAAAAGCAGTGATTCTGAGGATTGGGACGTTTATAAAATACAACAAAGCAGGGCCAGGAAACTTATAGGGAAAGGGCAATAAATTGTGAATGAAATCTGGCAAAAAAAAAAATCGTAAATATGGACCATATAAGCTTCTTAAATGTGCAGAAAAAGGAAATGTTTGGCTAACATTATTGTTTTATTATGGGTCATGAAAGGAAGAATATTTTAATATGAATGGAGATATGGCAGAGAAACTAAATGAATACTTTGTATACTCTGTATACTCTGAATGAATGCTTTGTGTCTGTTTTAAATGAGGAATATACGACAAATTTCCCAGAACTGGAGATCAAAATGGAGAATAAGGATTTGAAGGAAATTAGTGTTTGTAAGAAAGTTGTACTGGTGAAATTAATCGAGCAAAAAGATGGTAAATCCCCAGAAACAAATGTCTGAATCGAACAAGTTTGAACCAGGTGGCGATAGGTACAGCCAATACATTCGTGATTATCTTTCAAATTCTATTGTTTATGCAATAATTCGTGCGATTGGGACCTAGGAAAGATCACTGTCAAGTAGGGAATGGTAGAGAAAGCAGAGATCTACAGACATCTTAGCCTAACACCAGACGTTAAAAAAAAACAAATAGAATCTATTATAATGAATGAGATAAAAAGATACCTGGCTGATAATGATCTGATTGGGCATACTCAACATCGAGTTGCCAATGGGAAATCATGTTTGCAAACTTGTTGTCGTTCCTTAAAGATGTCACTCAAAAAAAACATGAAGAAATACTGACAGATATAGTATGCTCTAAGAAGATTTTTGATGAAGTCCCCCATAGGAGGCTGGTTGAAAAGATTAAATCACATTCGACATGAGGTATGTACTGACAGGAATTAGCGATTGGCTCACAGGCAGAAAATAGAGAGTAGGAATAAATGGGTCATTGTTGCAACGAATGAGAAACTGCAAAGTTCAGCACTTCAGCTCCAGTGGTTCACAATATTTAGCAATGACATAAAAGTGGTGATCAAATGTAACCGGTACAACTTTGCAGATAGTACAAAGTTAAATGGGAATATGTGTTATGAGTAATATGTAAAGCAGCTTCAGGAAGACTTGGATAGGCTTACTAAATTGGCAAGAACATGGTAGATGCAACATATTGTCGAAAATGTGAGGTGATCAATTTTGATAGGAGATACAGACGCCAAAATATTTATTAAATGGTAAGAAGTTGTCAAGTCTAAATAGATAAAATGACCTAACTATCCTTGTCGACAAGTAACTGAAGTTTAACATGCAGGTGCAGCAAGACTTTGAGAAATCTGTTGGATTGTTAGTCTTTATTGATTACAGGAGTGGTGAAATCTTTCCTCAGCTGAATACAGGCTTGATTTTACTCCGCCTGCAGTACTGTGTACAATTTTCGTCTCCCAGTCTCAGGATGAATATGATTATCACAATATTCAGACTTGTTCTCGAGATGGTGAGATTATCTGACGAAGAGGGATTGTGCAAACGAGTTTCTAGGAATGAGGCATGATCTAATTGAAACATACAAAATAATCAAAGATTGAGATTTTGGATGCAGGTAAGATTTTTCCCGTTACTTGGGAGTCTAAACCCAGGGGACACAATTTAAAAATGAAGGGATGCCAAGTTGATCCGAAATTCGGAGTATTTACTGCTCAGATTATTGTGAACCTTTGGAATTCCCAGCTGCAGAGGGTTATGTAGGCTCAACTTTAAGTTTGTTTGAGTTATAAATTGGTAGATTTCTGACTTTTTTATGCTTCTAGCAAGATCGAGTTAATAATTTATTCTTCCTTAAGGTGCAGTCAATGGTGACTGAATTCGGAAAGCATGATGTACTCATCATGGAACGTGCATGAGTAGAATAATTAGCAACACTGACTTCAGTTCTTCTTATGTCTTTATTTCATCTCAGCTGATTCACCTTTTAGACCTCAACATGATCATTAATTCATTTTACTTTTTTTGCAACAGCCGGAAGTAGCCAGAATACTAAAAATGACTCGGCGCAATTTTAACTGTGCAACAATAAATGTAAGTATTGGACGCGGGAAACATGGCATTCAGCTTTAAGAAACGGGTTGTCTTCTGATTGGCTAACTTTCAGTGAGCCTCTGTTCACCAATCAGAAGCTGATATGTCGTTGGGGATCCGGACTGCCCCTTTTCACTACCCAGACAGCATTACGTCTGATCAGAGAAGAATTGGACAGCAAACAGCTCGGAATGATTTGTGCATAAATTTACTGGCAATTTTAGGCGAAACTGGAAGATTGGAATGACATAATTCAAGCAGTTCGCAAGACGAACAGGTAATTTGTGTACCGTAGATAACCGATTCTATCGATCAAAACTGTCTAAATAACGTTTAATAGGACAAAGATTCGGGCGTCTCAGCACTGAAAATTTGCAATGCATTGACTGGAAATGAGACTTAAATCATATTGCTTGCTAAAATGCGAGATAATATACTGTGTTTTCTCGTGGAGTCTCGTTTTGGGCCAGATTCGTTATTCAATTCCTGAAGAGCTGCAATTAGGCGCCTTTGTTGGAAATATCGCAGGCGATTTAGGATTTGATGTAAAACTGCTCTCGTCTCGCAGTTTGCGGATTTCACCCGGGTCTAGGAAGCTGTATGTGGACGTGAATTTAGAAAATGGAGTTTTGTTTGTTAAGGAAAAAATTGATCGAGAAAATCTTTGTGGATCAAGCCTCACTTGTGTAATATCTTTGGATGCAGTGCTTGAAAATCCCCTCAATTTGTATCAGGTCGCAGTGGAAATTCTCGATGTAAATGACAATGCTCCCAGTTTTCCAAAAAGTCAGTTCCGCCTTGAAATCTCAGAGGCTGCTGCAATTGGAGCACGTTTCCCCCTCGAATCCGCTCATGATCCAGACATTGGAAACAACTCTCTACAAACGTACCAGCTGCTTCCTAACGAGTACTTTACTCTCGATATACAAATGCACCGCGGGGATAGAAAGCTACCAGTATTAGTGTTGCAGAGACCATTGGATAGAGAAGCAGTATCGGTACACAGGTTAAATCTAATAGCCAAAGACGGAGGAGTTCCCCTAAGGTCAGGTACTGTTCAAGTTACAATAATAGTAAAAGATGTGAACGACAACGCCCCCGTTTTCCCACAGTCAGTTTACACAGTCAATGTCTTGGAAACAGCAACTCCGGGAACCCAAATAATCACATTAAACGCGACTGATTTGGACGATGGCAAAAATGGAGAGATAATGTACTCGCTCAGTAGCCATAGCTCTGCCAGAGTTCGGGAAGTCTTTGAGGTGGATCCCAAAACTGGCGAAATCAGAGTGAAAGGGAAGTTGGACTATGAAGAAAACAAAGCCTTTGAAATTAACATTCAAGCAATAGACAAGGGATCTGCTGGAGTGCCCGCTCACTGTGATGTGCTGGTAACTATTATTGATGTGAATGATAACCACCCTGAGGTGTCGTTGATGTCATTGTCTAGAACAGTTTCGGAAGACATTCCAGTTGGGACTGTGGTCGCTCTATTCAGTGCAGCAGATCAAGATTCAGGACAAAATGGGCAGGTACAATGCCAAATTTCAAATAAATTGCCATTTAAATTAGATTCAGCCTTGAAAAACTATTATAGACTCCTTGTTCAGGATTTATTGGATCGCGAAAATATTTCCAAACATGACATCACAATAAGCTGCACAGATGCAGGAAATCCACCTCTCACAACGAAGAAAACTATTCGAGTAGATGTTTCAGATATAAATGACAACGCGCCACGGTTCTCACAACGTTTCTATACTGCAAACGTTATGGAGAATAACGGTGTTGGAAGCTCCATATTCTCATTGTCAGCCTTCGATCCAGATGTAGGAGACAACGCTCTTCTGAAATATTCCATCATAGAAACTCGGGTTCAGAATGTTTCTGTATCCACTTACGTTTCCATTAGTTCCGACAGTGGTATCATATTTGCTCAGACGTCTTTTGACTACGAGCAAATGAAAACGTTTCAAATGCAAGTTCAGGTCAGAGATTCCGGATCTCCATCACTGACTAGTAATGTTTCAGTAGCTGTTATTATTCTGGATCAGAATGACAATGCCCCTGTCATCATTCAACCAGTAGCTGAGTTTGGATCGACAGCAGTAGAGACAATATCCAGATTTGCAGAACCAGGATACTTGGTTGCCAAGGTATCAGCCACAGATGCCGATGCTGGTCAGAATGCTCTCCTTGCTTATTCAATTTTTCAGGCTACCCAGCATAACCTTTTCACTATTTCATCAAATACTGGGGAAATTTGGACTACCCGTCGTATTGTGAATACAGATGCCTCTAAACAAAGATTGGTGATTGTGGTAAAAGACGCTGGAACACCATCATTTTCTGCTTCAGTGACAATCATCTTATCTGTGGTAGGAAGTGATATAGAAACATTTTCCAGCGTCAGCAGCTCGTCCGAAGCTTCAGCTTCCACTCCTGATTTGAGCTTTACCTTGGTAATATCTTTAGGGATAATTTCTACTGTTTTTCTGGCTATATTGATTGTCCTTGCTATTAAAGTCCATAAAAACAGGAAAGCTTTAGGTGGTCAGCACTTTTCCCTTGGGATCTGTTGTTGCATTGACACGAGGAAATCTCTGAATGGAATTCAAAAGGCAAGTAGAAACCTACAAATACCTTCAAACTATGTTGAGGTATTTGGGGGTGATCCACTTTCTCAGCGTTTCCGCTATGAGTCATGTTCAACATTGCAGTCAACAAAGAGAGGTTTCATAAACTCGAAAACAAGCAAGTCATCTACAGACAAAGATTATATTCGGAGTGAATCTATCAGAAAAGAAAACTCGGAAATTATTAACTGGCAAAACCACAACAACAGTGTAAACAGTGAGGTGAGTTGGTTTTAAGAAAATAAGCTAATTTTCAGAATTAATTTAGGCACATAATTATTTCGAACAATTCTGGAATGCAAGTTTTTACTGTATTACCTTAACTGAGTAATTTCAGTTTTATTCATTATTTTCAATTCCTGTCAACATACCGACTCATTGTTATTAAATTCTCGACGGTAAGGTATACATTTGCCTGTGAATATTTGCTGTTTTTGTATTGTCAAGTCAAGTTTAACGTTTATTCTAGACACATGTAAATGGCTTGTTTGGTTTTCCGTTGTCATGATCTCAGTGCATTATTTCTACTTAATTACTATCAGCATTTCACACAGATGTTGCAGAAGAAAACAGGCTTTATTTCAATCCATTATTTTAAAACACCACATGTTTCATCTCTTTTCGTGTCAAATAGAGAATCAGTATCACAACTTTTCAAATGCACAAGCAGTGAACAGATTTCTGTTTGCATGCAAAAATATGTGAAAGCATTTCTCTACTTGATAGGACTGCAAGTGGGACGACCATTCACATCTGATCATTCCCTTAGATATAACTGAGGTCTAAAGATGCAGTACGAATCCGTTACCTGCAAAATTTGGCCTGGATAGCAAAAACAGAGAATGGAATTTTAGTTCAGTTAGTGCGGGTGGAATTTAAGCCCCTGCATCTGTTGGTCCTTCTCTCCTGGATTTGCAATTTGTCTCCCAATTTGCATATCTAAAATCAAGGCGGATAATTGGAATTGGAATTGGAATTTATAGATTTTATTAAATCACCATAACACATACGATGACATATTGAGTTCGAAACATTTATATTATTCAGACCTCTTAGGCAGAAGGAAAAATGAAGCATACGATAGGTCTAGGCAGCAACAAACTATAAAGCCCTTGAGGAATATAAAGAAATTAGAAAGGAAATCAAATGCAGAATTAGGAAGGCTAAAGAGAGTGGTAAAATGCCTTTAGCAAATAGGGTCAAGGAGAAACCCAAGGCTTTTCATGCATACATTAGTAGAAAGAGGGTAGCAAGGGAAAGAATAGGCAGTTATGTGTGTCATGACAAGAAGTGGGAGACATCGTAAGTGAGCACTTTTTATCGGTATTCATCAAGCAGAAGGATATGACTGATGTTGAGGTCAGGGATGAGTGTATGAATGATCTAGAGAATGTCAATTATATAGAAATATATATAGGAAGTTTTGGGTATCATAAATTGTATTAAGGTTGATATGTCCACAGAGCCAAATGAGATCTATCCCAGGTTTCTGAAAGAGGCAAGAGAGTAAATAGCTGGGGCAGTAGCAGATATCTTCACATCCTCTTTGACGCAGGCAAAGTTCGAGAGAACTGGAGAGTAGCCAATGTTGTTCCCTTGTTTAAGAAATGAAGAAGGGATAATGCAGGAATTTAAGGCCAGTGAACCTGAATTTGTGGTGGGGAAGCTCTTAGAGAAGATACTGAAGGACAAGACACATGCACATTTGGAAGAAAATAGACGAGTTAATGACAAGTATGTCTCACCAACCTGATTGATTTTTTTTTAAGAGTTGATGAAGATAATTAATGATGGAATGGCTGTGGCTGTAGTTTATATGGACTTTAGTAAGACATTTGTTAAAGCCCCACAAGGCAGATTGGTACAAAAACTAAAATCAGATGGGATTCTGGGCGGTCTTGCTAGATCATAGAAGACAAAGGGTAGCAGTGGAAGGGTGTTTTTCAGAACAGAGACCAGTAATTAGTTGTGTTCTACAGAGATCAGTCGTAGGTCCTCTGTTGTTTGTAGAATATATAAATGATCTGGAGGAAAATTTGGGGAGGGCTGATTACGAAGTTTGCTAACAACACAAAGATTGGTGGAGTCACCGATAGTGCAAACAATTGGGCACAGGTGGAGTTTAATCCAGACAAATGTGAGGTGATGCATTTTGGTAGATCAAATTTAGGTACGAATTATACTGTAAATGGCAGAACCCTTAGGAACATTAACACACAGGTGGATCTGGGTGTGCAGTTCCACATTCGCTAAAAATGGTAACACAGGTGGCCAAGTTGCTTAAGAAGGCATATTGAATGCTTGCCTTCATTGGCCGAGTCCTGGAGGTACAAGAACAAAAACATAAATTGCTGGAAAAGCTCAGCAGTTCTGGTAGCACCTGTGAAGAAAAAATCAGAGATAACATTTCGGGTCCGGTGACCCTTCCTGAGAACGGTTCTGAGGAAGGGTCACCAGTACCGAAACTTAAGCTTTGATTTTTTCTTCACAGATGCTGCCAGACCTGGTGAGCTTTTCCAGTAACTTCTGTTTTTGTTCCTGATTTACAGCATCCGCAGTTCTTTCAGTTTTCATGGAGGACAAGAGTTGGCCAACTATGTTGCCGCTATATAAGAACATTGTTAGGCTGCATTTGGAGTATTGTGCGCACTTTTAGTCGCCACACTACCGGAAGGACGTGAAAGATTTGCAGAGAGTGCAGAGAATGTTCACCAGGATATTGCCTGGTCTCGGGAACATAGGTTATGAAGAAAGGTTAAAAAGACTGGGACTTCTTCCACTGGAAAGACAGCAGTTGAGAGGAAATCTCACGGAGATCTACAAAATTGTGAGAGACTTAGACAGGATGGATAGTCATAGGCTTTTTCCCAGAGTTGAAGTTTCAATTACACGGGGGCACAGGTTCAAGGTAAGAGGGGAAAATTTTAAGAGATATATGAGAGGCGAGTTTTTTGTTCATGCAGAGTGTGGTAAGAGACTGTAATGAATGTCAGAAGGGATGTGGAAACAGGCACATTGGTGACATTTAACAGATATTTGGATGGTTACATGAATAAGGAGGGAATAGAGGGTTAATGGACAGATTGAGGGCAGAAGGTTTGTTTTTTACTTTACTTAGGGCATGATGATCAGGACAGGCTTGAAATGCTGAAGGGACTTTTCCTGTGCTGTACTTCGTTTTTGTTCTTTTGTTCTTTGTTATCTCAAAATACAACAGTTAAGGCACAACAGCAGAGAATCAGTTTTAATATTCAAGAAATAAATGAATACTACAGTAATAAATTGTCATACGGGCTACATCCAAATTTAGAAAACAGTTTTAATTTATTCAATGTATGGTACACGTGATAGACAACGAGACTGGTCATCTGAAAGCAGTTTTACAAATGAAATTTTGCAACTTAAAATACAATAGAATTATCTCAGTTATCTTATTGCATTAAATATTTAAACTTTTTAAACTGGATTTTCAATGGGTACTTGGCAATATTCTAGAAGTAAGACTTTTTTTTAGGACTCATGAAATTAATTACAGCCAATACGTATGAAGTGAAAGTCATTTTGTTATTATTATTGATATATGGGTCAAAATATATATGATGGAACATTGGATGCTTGTGATAAAGGGATATAAGTAATCCAGGAATAATTTAATCTGCGCTAATCTGAATAATCAAATTCATAGTCATAACCAGGATGGCTTTCATAAGAAGGTGTAGAGCTGGATGAACACAGCAGGCTGACGTTTTGGGTCTGGACCCTTCCTCAGAAATGGGGGAGCGGAAGGGGACTCTGAGATAAATAGAGAGAAGGGGAGACGATGATGGAAGGTGGATAAAGGAGCAGACAGTTGGAGAGAAAACGGACAGGTCAAGGAGATGGGGATGGAGCCAGTTAAGTTGAGTGTAGGTAGGGAGTTGGGATGGATGTTGGTCAGTTGGGAGGGAGGGGTGGGTGGGTGGGAGGGAAGACGGACAGGTCAAGGAGGTGGGGATGAAGCTCTTCGGTAAGAAGGGGGTGAGGGTTGGTCAGTGAGGTGGGAGGAGTGGATAGGTGGGAGAAAAAACGGGCAGGTCAAGGAGGCGGGGACGAGATGGGCTGGTCTTGGGATGAGGTCGGGGGTGGGAGATTTTGAACTTTGTTATCCCAGACTCCAGCATCAGCAGTTCCTACGATCTCATGATGGCTTTCACGCTGGTTTCTAGGGGTATTATGCTGTCGAATCGACCAGAGTAGGTCATATCTGACCGGATGTGATGTAAAGCGACAAGAACTAATGATGTCTTCCGAACTATGCCCCCTACATAGCAACGACTACAACATGATAGCATTTTACATCCACTTGAGAAGGAGAAGATTGGATCTAAATGATAATTATATGCTTCAGTGAGGAAAGCTATGAGCTAGCTGAAGTGAAGTCACATACTGGTTTGAGGATGAACAGTTAAGGGGATATTTTAGAACAATCAGACTAAGTGTATTGCCACTATAAAGAAACAAAATCGAAAGGGATAACCTATCATCGATGGTCAACAAAACAAGTTACATGAAGCATCAAACTTAAAATAAAAGCTACACAAGTTTTGGATGCTTGGCCTTCACTTAAAGAACATCAATGAATGAAAAAGAATATGAATTAGATGCAACAAATGACCGTATTAGAGGATGATAAGTAGAAATGCAAAGCAGATGGCATAAGTTTATATTGGTCTTTAAAATAGAGTACAGTATGTAGAATAAATCCCTGTTCTCAAGATACTGAGAACAAGAAACTAACCGTAGATAATAGTGAAATAGCAGATGAAATGAACAAATATTCGGCTTTGGTCTTCAAACAGAGAATACATTTTTAAAAATTCCAGTAATACTTGTAAAATAGTCGGTGCAGGGAGAGAGAAAAAAACAGTGGGAAATTACCAGCACTACAGAAGTTGTATTGAGTAAACTGATGGAGCTGTGAGCTGAGAAGTTTTCACCTCATAATCGACTTCAAACGGGAATCCAATGAAATAATAATTGTGGTGATTTTTTTCATAAATACATTGATTACATAATTACATTTCAGAATTACAAAGATTGAATCAGAATGGAATGTAGCAAAGTTAATCCCTCTATTCAACAGATAATTGAGAAAGAAAACAGGAAACTATAAGCAATTGACTTAACATCCGTACTGGGGAAAGTGTCAGATCGATCATGAAAGAGGATAAAGGTGGATTGAAAGGCAATGTGTGTGTAACCAATTTATTAGAGCTGTTTGAAGGAATACCTTGCTGTTGATAAAGACAAACATTTATATGCATCCTTTATCGATGTCCAGAACACATTTTACAAGGTGCTAAATCAAAGGTTATTGTGCAAAAACAAAAGCTAGCAATTTTGTGCACAAAATATTAGTATTAATAGATGATTAACTGTCTGACTGAAAATACATTTTCCATAAATGGTTCATTGCTTGAGTGGCAAAATGTCATGAGTAGAGTGATGTCTAGGCCTCAAACATTTTACAATGTTCATCAATGACTTAGATGAAGAGAGCAAAGGAGTTGCATCTGAATTTGCAGATGACGCAAAGATAGGTGTGAAGTCTGGGGAGGAAAGCATATTGTAAAATGAACGTAAGGATATTGGATATGGTTTTGTTTAGTATGTAGGCAGATGGACTATAACGTGGAGAAATGTAACATTGTTCATTTTGATGGGAAGAATAATAAAAGACAATTCCTCCAATACAGAACAATTGCAGAACTTCTACGCTCAGAAGGGCATGAGGTGCAAGATGTATTCAAGATTAATTGAATGCTATTCATTATTATGACAGGCATTGAAGTAAGAATTTTACAAATTAACCATACAGGACATTGGTGAGACCCCGTTTTAAAAACTCTGCGCTGATTTAGGTTCTTTATTTTTGGAAGGATGTAAGTGCACTAGATGTGGTTCAGGAAAGGTTTACTAGATTTCTACCTGTGAAGAATAGACTTTCCTTTGAAGATAGTTTGGACTGTTATTTTCTCAACTGGAGTTTACAAGGCTGATGTGTGTCTTGATTGTTTTATTAATATCCTGACAGGTCTTATGAATGTGGAGATAAATTCCTCTTGTAAGTGAGCAATGATCTGAAGGAATTATTTCATAATTTTGTGTTTCCCTCTTCGGACAGAGATGAGAATAACTTTTTTTTTAGTTTCTGAGTGTTGTGTGACTATGGAACTCTTTGCCTCAGAAGTTGGTAGAGGTGGGGTCATTGTGGTTTAAGGAAAAGATAGATAGATTGTTGGTTGGTAAGGGAATCAAAACCTATTTGGTGGAGATGGAAATATGGAATTCAAACCAAAAACAAACAAATCATGGTCATATTTAATGTGTTTGTATGCAACAAAATTAATAAAAGGACAATGCAAAAGGCCTGTATCCGAATGCACATACCAAATGAAATTAAACAGATGGCGTGATCGTTCAAAGAGAAATAAATAATTGCAAATTGAGCTCCAGTAGAGTGAAGAACAGAAATAACCACGAATGCTGGAAATCAGAAACAAAAACAGAAATTGATAGAGAAAATCAGCAAGTCTGGCAGTATCCGTGGAGAGAATTCAGTCTTAATGTTTTGTATCCAATGACCCTTCCTCAGAACTGAATTCTCTCCACGAATGCTGTCAGATCTGCCGAGCTTTTCCAGCAATTTCTGTATTTGTGTTCCATTAGAGAGATATGGTTGGAGGATGACGTAGATTGGGACCTGAATATGAAAGGCTACATGACACTTGAGAGAGCTACAAAGTTAGGTAATGGTGGGTCTTGGTTTGTTTAATAAGTGGCGACGAAAACTCTCAGCAACTTCTGCATGGGTACCTTTGAGTACTTTCTCAGTTTCGGTTAATAATGGATCCACTCAGCTCGTGTATGTTCCCAGCTACTTACTGGTGTACAACTAAACAGCACGACGACAGAACAGTAAATAATTTCAGAGTGAGAACTAACAACTGGTTTTCAAATGTTTTAAGAGAGGACGTGAATACAACGTGGCTGAAAATCTACTGTTAGGTTGGGTGAGAAAAGTTAGAAAAATGTGCACTTTTATATCAAGGCTTGAAAAGGTCTTGGCAACTGAAAAAGATAGTAATGCAACGGGGTTGTAGTGATGCAATCATTGTGGAATTATCCCAATCTCTAAGTCAGGAGATGCAGGTTCAACCTCCAATTGCTGTAGAATTATGTAATAACATATTTGATTTGGAAAACATCTGCTCAGAGATAAAAAAAAAAGTTGCTGGAAAAGCTCAGCAGGTCTGGCAGCATCTATGAAGGCGAAAACAGAGTTAACATTTCCGGTCCGATGACCCTTCCACAGAAGTGATGTTGGCTGGGAAAACGTCAGTTTATATGCAGAAAATAGGGAGGTGGGTGGGTTAGGGAGTAAATGATAGGATCGAGTCTAAAGAGAGAGAATGACAGTTCGGCAGACAAAGGAGTTACTAACGATCAGGCTGGGATGGTGAATAGCTGTTAATGGGGACTGTTAGTGACTAACAACAGGGGGTGTGTGATGGCAGGCTATGTGGTAACAAGGCCAGGTGTGTGGGGTGGGGGAGCTGGGACATGGGAGACTTTAGGCCCTAAAATTATTGAACTCAATATAGAGTCCAGAGGGCTGTAGGATCCCCAAGCAGAAAATGAGATGTTGTTCCTCCAGCTTGCATTGGGCTTCACTGGAACACTGCAGCAAGCCAGAGGCAGAAATGTTGGCTAGGGAGCAGAGTGTTGCGTTGAAGTGGCAGGCAACAGGTATTTCAGGGTCTTTCTTGTGAGCAGAATGTAGATGTTCTGCGAAGTGATTGCCAAGTCTATGCTTAATTTCCCCAATGTACAGGAGACCACATGTGAGCAGCGACTGCAGTAGACTAGATTCTGGGAAGTGCGGGTGAAGTGTTGCTTCACCTGGAAGGTGCGTTTGGGGCCTTGGATAATGGGGAGGGAGGAGGTAAATGGGCAGGTGTTACACCTTCGCCAGTTACAGGAGAAGGTGCCATCCAGCTGTGGGGAGGTGTTGGGGATGAAGGAAGTGTGGACCAGGGTGTCCCGGAGGGAATGGTCCCTGCAGCAGGCAGACAAGGGAGGGAAGGGAAATATGTGTCTGGTGGTGGCATCTCGCTGGAGGTGGCGAAAATGGTATCTGATGATCTTCTGGATGTGGATGCTGGTGGGATGGTAGGTGAGGTTAAGGGGATCCCTATCGCTGTTGCGGGAGGGAAGAGAAGGGGTGAGGGCGGAAGGGCCGGAGATGGGTTGGACCTGGTTGAGGGCCCTGTCAACAATGGAGCTGGGGAATCCTCGGTTGAGGAAGAAGATGGACATTTTAGAGGCTCCCTCGTCGAAGTTGGCCTCATCTGGGCATACGTGATGGAGACGGAGGAACTGAGAGAATGGGATGGAGTCTTTACAGGAAGTGGGATGTGATAATGTATAGTCCAGGTAGCTGTGGGAGTAAGTGGTTTTGTATTGGATATTAGTGGCCAGTCTGTCCCCAGAAATGGAAACAGATTTATCGAGGAAGGGAAGGGAGGAGTCAGAGATAGACCAGAAGAAAGTGAGGGCAGAGTGGAAATTGGAGGCAAAATTGATGAAGTTTTCCAATTCCAGATGAGAGAGGGAAGCAGCACCGATGATATCATTGATGTATCGGAGAAAGAGTTGTGGGTGGGGGCCGGAATAGGACTGGAACAAGGAATGTTCCACATACCCCATGAGGAGACAGGCATAACTAGGGCCCACGCAGGTGCCCATGGCAACCCCTCTTACATGACGAAAAAGAGAGGAGTTCAAAGAGAGGTTGTTGAGGGTGAGGACAAGCTCGGCCAAATGGAGGAGGGTGGTGGTGGGTGGGGATAGTTCAGGTCTTTGCTCCAGGAAAAAGCAGAGAGCTCTAAGACCCTCCTGGTGGGGAATGAACGTGGAAAGGGATTGCATGTCCATGGTAAAGAAGAGGTGGCTGGAGCTGGTAAACTGAAAGTTTTGAAACCGGCGTAAGGTGTCAGATGAATCATGGATATATGTGGGCAGGGATTGGACCGGGGGGAGAATACTGAGTCAAGATATGAAGAGATAAGTTCTGTGGGGCACGAGCAGGCTGAAACAATGTGTCTGCCCGCACAGTCCTGTTTGTGGATTTTTGGCAGGAGGTAGAAACAAGTTGTGCAGGATTAGAGGACTATTAGCTTGGAAGCGGAGGGTGTGAGGTGGGAGATCACCGAATGAAATTAGGTCAATAACTGTAGTGGATACAATGGCCTGATGTGCCATGTTGGGGTCATGGTCCAGGGAAAGGCAGGAGGAGGTATCTGAGAGTTGGCGCTCAGCCTCTGCAAGGTAGAGGTCAGTACGCCAGACTACAACAGCACCACCCTCATCGGCAGACTTAATGACAAAGCCAGGGTTAGACCTGAGTGCACGGAGTGCAGTCAGTTCGGAGGGAGATAGGTTGGATTTGGTGAGAGGGGCAGTGAAATTGAGGCAACTAATGTCACGTCGACAGGTCTCAATGAAAAGATCAAGTGCAGGTAAAAGGCTGGAGGCAGGGGTCCAGGTGGAGGGAAAGTGTTGGAACTGGGTGAAGGGGTCTGTGGGACGGGGAGAAGACTCTTGTCCAAAGAAATGAGCATGGAGGCGAAGACGGTGGAAGAAGAGTTTGGCATCATGTCGTGCCCGAAATTCGTTAAGGTGGGGATGCAGAGGAATAAAACTGAGGCCTTTGCTGAGTACAGAGCATTCAGCATTGGAGAGAGGAAGGTTAGGAGGGATGGTGAATACCCAACAGGAGGTGGAGAGGTTGGGGGAGGGAGTAGAGTCAGAGGGAAGGTGAGGAGAGGAAGGTTCAGAGGACTGTGGGCATCTTTGAGTTGTTGCTCAGGGATAGTCGTTTCTGAGCAGATTATTTAAAAAAAAGATATCCTGTTTGTGAAAGAAAACAAAAGACGGCATAGATTTGAAGTGATGTGCAAATGAAGCCGTCGTTTTGTGAGAAAGATAACATTTTCACAATGTGAATCATTTGAATGTAGCACGCATTTTCTAGAAATGCCATGAAGTCAGATTCAATTGAGGCATGCAAGAAGGCATTTTATGATTATTTAGACAGAAATGGTGTGCATAGATGTCGGAAATAAAGCAGGAGATTGGCACGAACTAATAGAATCAGTGCAGGCGGAATGGGATAAGTGGCCTCTTCCTGTACCATAACAATTTTGTGCCTCTGTTTTGTAACATAATATTTCATTATTTTATTTTATTGATTCATTGAAAGTGCGTATTGCTGGCTAAGCTATCACTTATTGCTCATCCATGACTTATTGCTCTCATCAATCTTCCTTGTTGAGATGCTTCCACGTGATTTTGGATGCCTTGGTGATGTTAAGAAAGGAATTCTAAGGTTTTGACGTAGTGACAATGAAGAAATGGAAAGAAAGTTCCAAGTCAGGATCGTGGTTGACTTGAAGCGGAAGTTGCAAGTGATAATGTCCCAATGTGTTTGCTGCCCTTCTTCATGTCGGTGGTAGCGCGCTTGCAAAGTACTGTTAAAAGAGGTTTGTCGAGTTACTGCTGTGCATCTTATGGATGTTGCACGCTTCTACCTGTGTGCTAGTTGTGAAGAAAGTGAATGGTGGACAGTGTGCCAATTAAGCAGACTCCGAACTTTCATGGGCTGCACTTGTCCAGGCAAGAGGGGTGTATTCTGTCATACTCCTGTTTTATGTCTCGTAAACTGTAGGTGGGTACTGGGGCAACAGGGATAAGATAATCACCGCAGCATTCCGAGTTTTTGAACTGCTGTTCAAGCCATTGTGTTTAGCTGACGGGTCGAGTTCACTTTCTGATCAATAGTTGCTCGTTGAGTATTCAGCAATGCCATTGACCTTTAAAGGGTAATGCTAAGAATCTCCTTGTCAGAAACAGTGATTGCTTAGCACTTGAACGTTAGATGCCATTTGGAGCTCAAGCCTAGATATTGTTCAAGTTTGCTTAGCTTAGTGCCACTGATTGATCAGTTTCGGAGAAGTTGAGAATGGCATTTTACCTTGAGCAGTCATGAACAAATATTACCATTCGTCATCCGATGAACGACACATGTTCATTTATGATTGGGTTGAAGATTAATGGGCTTTGGAGATGATCTTGAGGAACTCAGGCAGTGATCACTAGGAGCTGAAATGGCTGACCTGAGGAAGGGTCACCGGACCCGAAATGTTAACTCTGATTTTTCTTGACAGATGCTGCCAGACCTGCTAAGTTTTTCCAGCAACCTCTGTTTTTGTAAATGTTATTAAAGTGTTTTGCTTGGTGAGATAAGCAACTTTGCACATCAAAATCTCCATTTCAAGCAACCATTTAAAAAAAAAAATCTGTTCCAATGTCCTAAGGATGTATAGGCTAAGGGTATTGACTGTGGGATATACAGTGTTACAGAGGTAGGATTGAGGCTGGTTCTGGATTGGGATGCTCTTTGGAAGGTCAGCGTGGATCCAATGGGCTGAATGAACTGCTTCCACACTGTAGGGATTCTTTGCTGTTATGAATTCCAACTGCGGTTTTGCTGGGGCTGCACGATGACTTCCTCACTCAAATATTGCCATGAGATGAAGGGCAGTCACCCTCACCTCTCACCTGCAGTTCAGCTCCTTTTTTCGCCTTTAAAATAAAGCTCAAATTAAGTCAGCAATCGAGTGGGCCTTGTAAATCTGAAACTCAAGACAGTGAGCCGACTGTTCCTTTGCCAATGCCACTTGGTAGCACCAGTGATAACCCCCTCAATGGTGTTGCTGATATTTGAAGCAGACGCAAAATTTGCTGAGATGGTCCTTTCTGTTGTTAATAGGACGTGACTGGCTGTTTTTCACGTGGTTGGATGGGAATTTTGTAACTACTGTGGTAACATTACCAGGGTGCACCTACTTCTAGAGTACAAGTCTTCCACACAATTGCGAGAATGCTGTCAAGGGTCACAGTGTGAATCAGTTTGGTCGAAAAAAGATAATTGCAATGCTGGGGACTTCAGCAGAACTCTGATATGAATCATCCACTCAGCACTGTTGGCTGAAGGTAATGCAAATGACTTGACATTTTATTTCGTGATTCCCTGGGCTCCCTCACGGCCGTGATAAAGTTTACTTCTGGAGCCTCCGCCTGTTAGTTTATTTTATTTGTCCATTAGCATTCCCTACTGGATCTGACATTTGGTAGGTATTAGAAATGGGCTGTTGGTTATGAGACTAAACTTAAACATTTTCTTTTCATAAGCAATCCCAAAATTAATGGATCAGATCTAAGCTCTGCAATCCCGCTGCATCCAGTCATAAGTGATAGGGGCCAATTCGAGGGAGGATCCATAAATATCCCTGTCCTCAAACATGAGGGAGTCCAGCATTTTTCTTTCTACAAAAGAACGTTCTGAAACATTTTCATCATTTTCGAATAGCTCTGGAGTATGACCTGGAGTGTTTGTCAAAATATTTTTTCCCGCTTTAATACTTGAATGCAGTGTCTGAAGATTTGAACGTTTTCAGACAGTTTAACCAACTTTGTATGTAAATTACTTCAGAAAACTGTACAGGCTTCACGTATGCATTTTTTACAGTATTGAGCACTATAAATGAAACTGAGGAAAACAAACTTAATTTGGTCTGTATGAAAGATGTCGTGTTAGGACAACATGGACAATATTTGCACAAGATCTGAGGAAAGAACAAACGTTTCCAGAGGTTCATGGGCGTGAGAGACAAAGAATGAAATTTATTACAAGACAAAAATAAAACCATGAATCACATGGTCAATAATGCACTGGAAGAATAACTTAGGATTATGGATATCTGAATACTGTAAAATTCATTGTTTAATTGGAAGATGAACAAATGGGTAGTTCTCATTGTACGAGTTTTGGTGACGGGAAGCCAGTACAATACAATTAGACATGGATTATAAATTGAATTATGTTAATCAGACCAATGACTTATGCAAATTCCATGGGTCTCTTATTATATAATTTCTTCCATGGCATAATCCAGAATCCTAAATCATGATCATTTTTTGCAATTCCTTTGTAAAGACATTTTCAGCAATGGCACAAAAATGCACAACATTGAAAGAACATCTAACTGCAAATTTTAATTGTACAACAATAAATCTAACTATCAACGTTGATTTCAGGCCTTCCTGCTTTAAGAATTGAACAGTAGTTTGATTGGTCGAATTTCAATATGAAGGCATTAACCAGTCACAGGCTGAAATGAGACGAGGGATCCGGACAGCTTGTTCACTGCCCAGACAACATCACGTCTGATCAGACGCAGAGTGTAATTGGATGGCGAGCAGCTCGGCAGCCTTTATTCACGAATTCACGGCTTCAGTCAAACATAGGAGGTTTATGCGAAATTGAGCAAGCGACAGGTAAAACGTTAGCATTTACTAAATCACAGTTGTGTCAAATTTAAAATGATTTGATCTAACTGTGAAGAGGAGAATAGATGCTGTCGCAAGATCCGAAACAAGGGGAATGTTTAACACTGGAAATGAGATATAAAAGATATTGGCTGGAAAATTTTCAATTATTGTACTGCGTTCTCTTCTCCTGGAATTTAGTGTTGGGGCAGATTCGTTACACGATTCCAGAAGAACTGCAACTGGGCACCTTTGTTGGGAATATTGCTGAGGATTTGGGTTTAGATGTAAGACGGCTCTCGGCTCGTAATTTCCGGATTGCTCCCGGGCCAAGAAAACAATATGTGGATATAAATTTAAACACTGGCGTTTTATTTGTGAAGAAAGCAATTGATAGAGAAGAGATTTGTGGCAGGAGCTTGAGTTGCGTGCTAAACTTGGACGGTTTGCTCGAAAACCCCTTAAAGCTGTGCCAGGTTGCAGTGGAGATTCTGGATGTAAATGACAACGCTCCCGCTTTCCCAAAGAGACAGCTCCGCCTTGAAATCTCAGAGCTTTCTATGCCGGGAACACGCTACCCACTCGAGTCCGCGCACGATCCGGACGTTGGAACCAACTCCGTGCAAATCTACGAGCTCCTTCCGAACGATTATTTTATTCTCGATGTACAAATGCGCGATAGAGAAAAATTGCCAGTATTGGTGCTGCAGAGTTCCTTAGATCGAGAAAAGGAATCTAGCCACAGTCTAACGTTGATAGCCAAGGACGGCGGTGTGCCAGTGAGATCAGGCACAGTTCACGTGACAATCAAAGTAAAGGATACAAACGATAATGCCCCTGTATTTTTTCAGTCAGTTTATCGAGTCAGCCTATTGGAAACTGCACCCACAGGAACGCAGGTAATTATCTTAAATGCCACTGACTTGGATGATGGTCCCAATGGAGAGATAACCTACTCGCTGAGTAGCCACACTTCAGCTAGGGCTCAGCAGTTGTTTGATGTGGACTCCAAAACTGGCGAGATCAAAGTTAAAGGGGAGCTTGACTATGAAGAAAACGTAGCTTTTGCCATTAACGTACAAGCTATTGACGGGGGGACTGACGCAGTGCCAGCGCACTGTGATGTTCTGGTGAATATTATCGATGTGAATGATAACCCTCCTGAGGTGACGTTGACGTCTCTGTCTCACACAGTTTCAGAAGATGCTCCAGCTGGGACTGTAGTCGCTCTGTTCAGTGCAGCAGATAAAGATTCGGGCAGAAACGGGGAGGTAAGTTGTCAAGTTTCAAAGAAACTACCGTTTAAACTGGATTCTTCTTTAAAGAATTATTATGGGATACTCGTTCATCATCCACTCGATCGAGAAAATACCTCCAATTATGATGTTACTATAACATGCACGGACGCAGGAAGTCCTCCTCTCACATCCAAGAAAACTATTCGGGTAGAGATTTCCGATATAAATGACCACACACCACGGTTCACGCAATCTTCCTACACGGCAAACATCGTGGAGAATAATATTATTGGCGCTTCTATAATTTCCATCGCAGCCTTTGATCCAGATGTGGGATTAAACGCTCATCTTAAATATTCAATCCTGGAGACTCAGGTTCACAATACCTCGGTATCCACTTACGTCTCTATTAACTCAGAAACTGGTGTCATATTCGCTCAGAAATCTTTTGACTACGAGAAACTGAAAAACTTTCAAATCCAAGCGCAGGTCATGGACTCTGGAATACGACCACTCGCGAGTAATGTTACAGTTAATATTATTATCCTTGATCAGAATGACAATGTTCCAACTTTTATACAACCCTTAGCCGAATTTGGGTCAACAGTAGTAGACACAATATCCAGATTTGCTGAACCTGGCTACTTGGTTACCAAAGTGTCCGCCACTGATACTGACACCGGTCAGAACGCTCACCTTTCTTACTCGATTTTTCAGGCGAGCCAGAATAACCTCTTTACTATTTCACCAGACACCGGAGAGATTTGGACAATCCGTCATCTTGCAAATGAAGATGCCTCTCAGCAAAGTTTGATAATTGTTGCAAAAGATAATGGAATACCGTCACTTTCTGCCACAGTGACCCTCATCTTATCTGTGATAGTCGGTGATGCAGAATCATTCTCCAGTGTAAGTGACTCGTCTGAAGACTTCGGATTTACTGCTGATTTGAGCATTTCCTTGGTCATCGCATTAGGAGGAATTTCTGTCAGTTTTTTCGTGATTTTAATAATCCTCGCTGTGAAGGTTCATAAAAGCAGGAATGCTTTCGGTAATCATTACTGTTCCTTCGGTGTTTGTAATTGCATTCAAACAAGATATAAACGGAATGATATTCAAAAGGCCAGTAGAAACCTTCAGATACCCTCGACTTATGTTGAGGTTTTCGTGGGAGATCCACTCTCTCAGAGTTTTCGCTATGAGTCATGCTCAAGATTACAATCAGCAAGGAGAGAATTCAAAACTCCACACACAATGACGGACAAGAATGACGTCAGGAATGAGTCAATTAGAAGTGAATGCACGAGAATGAATGAGCCTGAAAATTACAGCAACTCTGTAATCAAAGAGGTGAGGACAATTTCATGCACGCTGAAATGAATAGGATAGAAGTAATGGCTTAAATAGATTGTTCACAGTTTGCTGCATTGTTTGCAATTTCTCTCAACTGCGTAAATTAGAATGGCATCATGGTGGATAAATTAACAAACCTTGCTCACAATTACATTGTACAGCAGTGTTTGAAAGCCTGAACCAACGGGAATTTACTTCAATGTACTGGAATTTCTGACTTTGTTCCGCACATTCGAATCTTTGAAATGTAAATATCGCCTAAAGAACACAATACTGCACGGGTATGTTTTTGTTTTCCTGGAAATAGAAAGCGGTTCTTCTAAACAGGTCCTATAAACAGTGGGTTAGTTTGTCACGGTTTCGGATATATTGTTCTAACAAACTCATACCAGCTCGTTTCTGATTGTAAATTGATCAGGTTGTCTTATTTTATTGGGCTTCACACAAATTGAATAAAACTGAGTTTAGATCAATTCAATCTTTGAAAAACATTAGTTTGGAAGCATTTTTGTCAACGGAACAGGGTCATGTTTCCTTGAAATGGCATTTCTTACCAGGAAATGGAGATATGTTCACACGTGAAAAAAAAAAATCTGTCTGAAAGGAGTTGCCGGTGAGACCATTATCCAACTCTCACCACGCTTTTTGATTCCATTTCGCTCTGAAGTAACGGTTGGTATCATCTGGCCCCTTTTCTCAGAAAGAGGCATGATAATAACATCCAATTAATCTGAGCAAAATTCAAGCCCCTGAGAGACAGCAAAACGGAATGTGTGGTTGTAGAATATGCCAATCGTCTTTTCTAGTTCGATAAGTCGATTACCTCATGTTAAAATCGCCACCAAACTTTGCATAACTAAGATAACGATGAGTATTGAGAGCATGACTTTTAAGTTTGGTATATCATGACAATATAAGCATAATGTAATGTCATTTTGAATTTTCAACATCATTTCAAGTTCAACAAAATAAACCCGGCTGAGTTCCAAGGATAAGTCATCAATTTGATGTTTTAAAATGTAAAAAACATACTGATGATGATGAAGCATCCACCTCCTAAATTCAGGAAATAATTCTGAATCAAGCAGAGAACAGTCCAAGTTGTGTCTAAAATCAAGGGTATGCTGAGGACTTGTTTTTAAATCATAAACTGCACGATAAAAGTATAATTCTTTAAGAGTTATCTAATTGCATAAGTTATTGACAGCTTAGGTTCCTAGTGTAAATTTGATAACAGTCTAGAGGCAAGTTTAGGGCTAGAATTAAAGAATCAAGGAATTAGTGGCATCAAGGAATTAAGGGATACGGTGAGAAGGCGGGTAAGTGGATCTGAGTCCACGAAAAGATCAGCCATGATCTTATTGAACGGCGGAGCAGGCTCGAAGGGCCGGACGGCCTAATCCTGCTAGTAGCTCTTATGTTCTTATGTTCTTATGTTCAGAATGAAAGAATAATTGAGCTGGTTTCAGAAGTCAGACATCGGTGATTTTTCTTTCACTGGACGAGACAACCTGATCAATTTACTGTGATATAATACTCAAATAACTTCAATATAACGTAGCCAGAACTGCTGCGTTGACAGCTGATACCTAAAAAGTAACAGTTGTCTTCATCTTTTCGAGGGAAGAGCTCTGTACTTGCACAGTTATGTGTATAATCAGAATTCTTTACAAGTTGGTTGCATTTAAACAATTAGAGTGTGTGAAACAAAGTCAACACTTCCTATGTGTTTAAGTTTTGGAAGTGACAATAAAATTTTCCGGTACATTTTTTGTGTATCATTTTTAGGTTCAATACTTTATTTATTTTTTCTAAGTCATATTGAGACACCAGAGTCTTTAGTAAATTACTTTTCCCAGTAACCATTAGAGGAGGGCATAGATAGTGAGCTCATAGAAAGTGATTATTTTCAGTGTTCTTTTTAATAATTAAAACAATTCTTAACTGTATGGAATGCATCTAATGTGGAGAGAAATAAGCGCTAACATATATGATCGAATAAAGAAGTAAGAAAACTGGACAGATCTATTTATCTGTTCAGAGAATGTGGGCATTTCTGGCTAGGTCAGTATTTCTAATTTTCCAAAACTCAGTTAAAAGTCAACAACATGAATGTGGGTTTGGAGTTACATGTAGGCATGACCAGGAAAGGGCAGCAGAATTCCTACCCTAACGGACATGAATGAACCAGCCAGTCTTTTTTTTTAGAAATAATTCTCAGTGATTTCATGGTGATCATGAGACTTGCTTGTAATTCCAAGTTTTCATGAAAGTACGAATTAGTACCAAATTGCTAGCCCAGTGACATTATCACTACACCTTTTATTGCTGCTATATATCATGCACAGAAATAATCAAGGCAACTTGAAAGGTAACAGCAAAAATAGAAATTTCTGGAAAAATTTAGCAGGTCTGGCAGCATCTGTGGAGAGAAATCACCGTTAACATTTCGGATCCAGTGGCCCTTCTTCAGAACTGAAGAAGTATCTTCTTAACTATGATTTCTCTCCACAGATTGTGCCAGACCTGCAGAGTTCTTCCAGCAATTTCTGTATTTGTTTTTGTTTCTGATTTCCAGCACCTGCAGTTTTTTTCTTCTTTTTTCAATGAAAGATAGTAATATAGCAAATATCGAAACCAAGTAAAGTTCAAGGATTTTGAAGCTATTAGTTTTACATAATGCAAATGAATTTATGGCTAGTTCAGGTATATCAATAGTTGTATTGACAATAGTATTGTGCCTGACCTATAATGTCAAAGGTGACAGTAATGATTGTAGCCTTTGTGGTTGTGTGTGTTCGAATATTTTAAGAAGCTATGCATATGGCTCCCTTTAGTAAAGAGTAAGTCGATGCATTTATAATACAAAATAGTAGTGATGAAAATGAGCAAACTATTTAATTGGATCTGAGACTGACAGTTGGAAGGCGTGTGGGGCACTCAGTGTTAAGGTTATATTTTCAATGCTCAAGATGGTTTTGAGTTGACAACGCACATTTATTCATAAATTGAAGGAAATTTCTGGGAAAGAAGAACGTATCTTATTTAAGTGTTTAAGTTTGCACTTATCAGGACATTTGGCAAGAATATTGTGACCATCTTTTGACTTTAGGACGTTTATTTTCCCTTCCTTTATGAAAAGAAGTTGAGACAGATGTGACGGGTGGTCTGCTTCCAGCCAATAAAGTAGAGAGCTTGTGAGGCCTTGATCTTTTCTTTCAAAGTTGGAAGTTACTATACATCTCTCCCTCATACAGCCAAATGTTTGAGCTCCCTCTCCCTCTCTCTCTCTGTCTCTCTCTCTCTCTTTCTCTCTGAGTTTTCTCTTGATGTTCTTTCCTCCTGTACTGGAGAATTGCGTGTGAGACAATCTATTTTACTGAATTTACCTTTGCCAAAGGTGAGTTTATATGATGTTACTGTATTGGAACAGTTGTTGTTTCGTAGTTTGATAAACTATAATTCTGTGAAGATTTCCAATCAAGTTAAGTTGTTCCACTTCTTCTTTATTTTGTTTGTGTTTTAACTAGAGTGTAAGAACAAAGTGTGTTTTGCTTCAAACGTTTGACCAATTGAATTGCATCCAGAACACAATGTCTTACACTTGCCTTTAAAATAAGAAAAACTTGGGGTCAAGGCGATCTTCTTAATATATTTTGAGGTTTTCTTTTTCTGATCCATAACAATAGAAATTCAGTATTGCTGATTTATATGACATGTCTTAATTCATCACAGGTTGTTTTGTAGCTGACGTGGCACAAAGGTACTATATCTAACTCTTCCCTGGAAAGCTTGGGTTCAAATCCCGTCTCTGAAGAGGCATGTCATGACATATCTGACCAGCTAGATTGGATATATTTACAGTTAAATTTTTCATTGGAGCTCTTGTGAAGCAATTGTTATTTCCCTTTGTCTGAGCCAGGAGGCCTAGCTTATCTGCCACGTGCTCTGGACATGTATTGTAACGTATGAGAAGACGTTGTTTTGAAATATCCACGAATTAAAAGGGAAAGAATCAGTTCTATTACATAGGAGATTGGTTGGCAAGTGGATTCTGCTTGGTAGAGGCCTAACCATGAGAAATGCATGCATTAATGCTGGTTGGTAGTTAATAGGCCGATTTCGTTCAATTTTAACTCAGGCAAGTTTTGTTCATTGGTGAGGGCATTGCTTTGAGAAATGAACCAGCGAATGACTTTCATCTATTTCCTTAAGTTGAAACAGGTGCAGTGCGTGTGCATGTTCTTTGTGCCTGAAAACATCAGGGCTCTAACCATTAATAAATGTAGCTCCAGTAGACAAAAGTATATCACTCTTCAAGAATAAATGATAATCCTAGATGTTTTGTCAGTTTTATTCGTCCCACAACCAGCTTTACCCAGCAAAAATTATTTAATTGCATGATTACATCTAATGTTAGAAACTGTGTTCCAGGTTTTGCAAGCATGCACTGGTTAAGTGTGGTCCGTAACTTGTTGCGTACAGAAAATGGAACACGCTGTTTGATGTGATCCACGAGGCTATTGGGCATAGGACATATATGCCTCACATCACGCCAGAACTGAAATTCATATACCAAGTAACCATTTGTGTGATGGGTAAAACATATTTTTAGCTGGATGGCAGGACCTTGTTACTAACAAAAAGCCAATCATGTTGCTCCAATATATTAGCAACATTAAACCTCTCGCTTCACCTGTTTCTCCTTTTATTTTCAGATGCTTTACTCTTCCAAGGTAATCTCCTCGGAGATGTATACTCCACTATTCAAGGGAAAAAAAAAAACTGTCTACCTTATGGGCGTTTCATGAGGATGTGCGTCATAAAGCAGGAACTTATCTAGTGTGAGGTATTTTTATTTCACACTGGCCACAGGTGAAGGGCCACGTGAGTCAAGAATAATTTTTATGGTTTCTTATTCAAGAAGGACAGCAGAGAGAGGCCAGATAATTAGAGAGCCGTTAGACTGAGGTCAATGATCGGGCAATTATTGGAAAAACTTCTGAGGGACTGTAATTGTTCAGGGATATCAGCTCGGATTTCTTAGAAGGAGATCCCATCTGTCTCATTTAATTGAGGTTTTGAAATGATGAGTAAATATATTGATGAGCATAGTTCAATTGATGTGGTACACATGGATTCCATTGAGGCCCTTGACAAGGTTCCGCATGGAAGGCTGGTCCCAAAGATAAGAGCTCATGAAATCGAAGAAAAGTTGGTACATTGGATCCAAAATTGTCTTGCAAATATACACAAAGCGTGATGGTGAAGGACAGGTCTTGTGCTGGAAACCTTTGACCAGTGGTGTGCCACTACGATTGGTGCTTTTTTTAATGTAATTAATGACCTGAATGGGAATGTTGAAGTTATAATTTGCAAGTTTTCAGATGTCACGAAAATTGTGGTGTTGTTGATAGTGAGGAGGATAGTCTCAGGCTACAATCTGATATTCATCAGCTGGTAAATTGGACAGAGCAATGGTAGATGGAATTCGATCCTCATAAGTGTGAAGTGGTGCATTTTAGGATGTCCATTAAGCGAAGGATGAATAGTAATGAATAGTAGGTCCATGCAGAGTACTGAGGAGCTAAGAGATCTTGGTGTACAAGTCCATTGATTCCTGGAAGTGTCAGCAGGTATAGGTGTAGAAGGCATTCAGGATGCATGCCTTCATTGACAAGAAGGAAACAGAATAAGATTCTATATTCAGAGCTCCTCTGTTCTTTTTCTTTCTTCCCCACTTTTTTAAAACTTCTGTCTTCAACTTACCAGACACGAATGAAGGAGACCGAGTCTGAGAGACAGTCCCCAGTTGAGGCCCAGAGGCGAGTCCATGGGAGTGGAGGGTGCAATCAAGTTTTGGAGGTATGTTCTTGGGGGCAGCGAGTCCAGAAAATTCTGGAGGTGAATCCATGGGAATGGAGAGTCCAGGCAGGTCTCAAATGCGAGTCCCAGGCCAAGCCAGCGTGTGGGCGGCAAGTTCAGGCGGATCCCAAGGACTTGAAATCGAGGCCTTTTTAAAAAGAAAAGTTCTCTATTCCTTGTTCTAATGATGAAATTTTAATTATGAATCTCTGTACAAGTCGATAACAAACACAGGTATTCTGTACCGAGATATCCTGTACCTAAAATAGCGCCGAATTGATGACATTATGAACATTTCACTGCAATGATTCGAGTGAAGATAAAGGCTGTTCTTTTCTACTCAATTCTATTCTATTAGCCATGACATAGAAAGCCGGAGCAAGGAAGTCTCATTTCAACACGATACAACGTTGGTGAGGTCACAGATTGGATACTGTGCGTAGTTAATGGTCGCCAGACTATCATAAGTTCGTGAGTGTAATGAAAAAGTTGTTTCATGGGATGTGATGTATTGTAAATGAGGAGAGACTGGATAGGCAGGGTTTGTTTTCCTTGGAACAGAACAGGGTCAGGGGTGGGGATCTGATTGATGTACATAAGTTATGAGAGGCATAGACAGGATAATTGTGAGAATCTTTTAACCGTGACAGACATGCCTCATACCAGAGGGCATACGTTTAAGGTGAGGAGTGATTGGTTTAGAGGGATCTGAGGAAACATTTATTCATCCAGAGTGTGGTAGAAATATGGAACACGCTTTCTGACAGGGCAGTGGAAGCAACTCATTTTGCAACATTTTAGAAACGTCTGATGTTCACTTAAATGCCAGGGCATAGTAGGCTATGGACGAAGTGCAGAAACATTTGAATGATATAGTTGGTGATTGTTGGTTGTCATGGATATGGTGGGCTTAAGGGCCTGCGTCTGTCCTTTATGAGTCTTGGACTCAAAGGGTAGCAATTATTCTGTATGGCAGCTTTGACGTTTTGCGTTGTAGCATCCAATTAGCACAATTAGAAAATCAGTCCAGCTCTACTTACAAGATTACCGATTAGATCACCGAGTGCATGTCTCTGTAAGAATCGCAATATGTAGTCTGATCGGAGATGGTCAGTTTGCTGGACAATCCCCTGACAATTACTCAGCTAGACAATGAGGAAAGGTAGACCATTTAACGGCTATATTTGAAACGTAAGTTCAACACAGAATGGAGGCAACTGAGATTTGTGAGTAAATTCTTACACGCAGGTGCAGGTTCATATGTAGCAAGCATATTATAAATATACTGGAAAAAATGCAAAATATTGTCAGCCCTGAACACTCATGCAGTTTAAATGTTGGATTTCCTCTAGAATTTATATTATTATGAAATGTACTAATGAGCATAAGATATAAACTTTGAAAAAAACATATCTTCTTACGTGCAGTACTTAAGTGCAATAATACAAAACGACAGTTGATTGGATGTTTGATGCAGAGATTACAGTTGGAGAAAGGTTTGGGCACTTCAAGAAATTGTTTCTCTGGGCTTCTCAGACAAAAGAGCAGGATTATAGATGTCATAGTACAATAGTTTTCTTTGCCTCTCTTCATTAACAGGGTGATGGCATTGCTGCTAGGCAGCATTTGTTGCCCTTCCCTAATTGCCCAGAGGGCAGTTCAGAGTCAATCCAATTGCTGTGCTTCTGGAGTCACATGTAGGCCAGACCAGGTAAGGATGGCATTTTCCTTCCCTAAAGGACATTGGTGACCCAGGTGGGTTCTTCCCAACAATTGACAATGGACTCACGGTCATCATTTGAGTCTTAATTCCAGATCTTTTATTGAATTTAAATTCCACTATCTGCCGGTGAAGGGTTTGAACCCAGGTCCCCAGAATGCTATCTGTATCTCTGGATTATCAGTCCAGCAATAACGCCATGAGGCCATCTCCTCCCCGTCTACCAGTTGGCTAGAATTATAGAAGAAATAACTTACTTTTCCCTCAACAAGGAGTGAAAGCCGAAGGCACTTTGGAATTTTGGATTCACTGACATATTATCTTTAATGGAACCAATGAGTTATGCTTTTTCCATGGATGCATAATAATTTGTTTTGGGATTTATATTATTCTACATTCTATAAAACATGACCGTGAACTTGCTCTTGAATACTGCATGAGAGATTTTTTTTTATTATTATTTGTGGCAGACACTTTCAAAATAGCAACAGAAAAACTGGATTTCAGTTATAATTGGACAAAGATAAACCTAAGGGACAGCATTGTTTATAGGTTTCCATCTTTAAGGAAAGAACTTTATTTCGATTAGACGAATTTATATATGACACTGTTCATTGATCAGAAGCTGAGATCTGATTGTGAATCTGAACTGCCCTCTTCACTACCCAGACACCATCAGGTTCGATCGGAAGCACAGCAAATTTGGATAACGAGACTCTCGTTGAGACTTGTTCACGGAACCATTTATTTAGAAAAGGTAAAACAGAAGATTTAAATGAAATTAGCCAGTCGCATCGTGAACTATACAAGTATTTGCTATATCCCTTTTCGTTTGTTCCGTTGAGAGGTTGTTCGGGTGAGAGGAGGATAATTCTTGGTACCGAACGTTCTGAATCAAACAGAATGTTTCATACTGGAAATGAGATATAAAATGTGTGGGTTGATAAAATGCTATTTATTTCACTTTGTGCTCTCCCCGCGGAGTCATGTGTTTATGCACATTCGTTACTTAATTCCTGAAGAACTGTAGCAGGGTGTCTTTAGAGGGAATATTGCTGTGGTTTTAAGTTTAAATGTAAAGCAGTCCTTGGCTCGTTTCTTCCATATTGTACGCGGATCCAGGAACAATATATGGCATGAATTTTAACACCAGCATTTTATTTGTGAAAGAAACAAACGACAACAAAGAGAGAGCTTGAGTTGTTTTGTTTTTTACATTGGGCGGTTAGCTTGGAACTCCAGCAGAGCTGTATCGGATTGCAGTGGAGATTCTCGATGCAAAAGACAATGCTCCCAGTTTCCCAAAGAGTCAATGCTGCCAAGAAAAGTCAGAGCGTTCAACATGAGAAACGCACTTTTCAGTCGTATCTGCGCATGATCCGATGTCGAACCAATTCCATGTAAACCTATGAGCTTCTTCCGCACGATTATTTTACCCTCGATGTGCAGATAAGTAGTGACGAAGGAAAACTACCTGTTTTGGTGCTGCAGTATTTCTTGCAGTGAGAAACGGAATGCAACAACTGTTTAACGTCAATAACCAAGAACAGTAGCATTCCCCTGAGACTAAGAGCGTTTCGGGTCCTAATTGTGATAATGACAATGTTCCTGTCTTTTCTGAGCTAGTTTATACAGTCCGTCAATTAGAACCTGCACGCGGAGGAACGCAAGTAATCGTATTGGATAGCATTGAATCGGACAATGGTCCTAATGGAGAGATAACATGGTCTCCGTAGCGACACTTCAGCTCAAGTTCAGGAAATACTTAACGTGCATTTGAAGTAAAATTGAAAGGCGGATGGTGCTATGAAAATTACAGAACGATTGATATTAAAATGAAAGTGATCGACAAAGTTTACGAGCCAATATCTGGGTACTGCGTTGTCCTTGTGAATAATGACATGAATGATGACTCACGTGAAGTAATGTTGAGGAGTTTGTCTCGGATAATTTCAGGAGATACTCCATTTGCGTCTGTAGTCGGTCTGTTCATTGTTGAAGATAAAGATTCGGTGAGAATTGGACAGCTACAATGTCAAATTTCAAATAAGCTTCTCTTTAAACTAGACTCTTCTTTGGAGAATTATTGTGGGATACTTGTTGATCATCCATTGGATAGAGAAGGCGCCTCCATTTGTGACGTCACTATAATATGCATGGATATAGGAAATCCACTTTGTGCCAAAAATAGACGTTTCTGATATAAATGACAATGCGCCATGTTTCACGCAGTCTTTATATACAGTAGGCATCATGGAAAATGATCTTATTGGTGCTACTATGTTTTCCATTACAGCCTATAATCCAGATTTTGGAACAAATGTGCGACTGAAATATTCTATTCAACAAGCTCAGTTTCAGAACGCCCAGTATCCATTCATATCTCTATCAACACTGATGCTGGTGTCATGTTCACGACGAGATCATTTGACAACCAGAAATGTTAAAAAATAATCGACTTCCAGTTCCAAGCTCAGGTCATGGGTTCTGGGACGCGACTACTGCAAGTAATGTATCAGTGGATGTCGTTATCCTCGATCAAAATGGCAATGTTCCAATCATCCTGCAACATTTAGCCTAGTATGAGTCAATAGTAATAAGGATAATATCCAGGATTCCAAACCAACGTTTCTGCCACCAGTCAGAAAACTGGGCTCTCTAATCCGATTTTACAGGCCAGATAGCATAGCCTTTTACTATTTCACCAGATACTGGAGAATTTTGGGCGATCAATCGTACAGTTAATAAATCATAGAATCCCTACATTGTGGAAGCAGACCATACAGCACATCGAGTCCACCCAGACCCACTCCCTGTTCTTCCCCTGCATTTCCCACCCTAGACACTATGGGCAATTTAGCATCATCAATCCACCTAACCTGCACATCTTTGGACTGGGAGGAAACCGACACAGACACAGGGAGAATGTGCAAACTCCACACGCACAGTTGCCCAAGGCTGAAATCAAACCCAGGTCTCTGGCGCTGTCAGGCAGCAGCGCTATCCACTGAGCCACCATGCTGCCTTAAGATGCCTCTAGGCAAAAGTAAAATACAGCGGTTAGCTGTCATTTTCTGCCACGGATACCATATTCTTACTGGTAGCAGACATTGACTTTGAAACATTCTCCACCATCAATGGTTCGTCTGCAGACTCTTAAGTTTACTCTTGATCCGAGCCTTTCACTTGGTTATCGCATTGGAGTAACTTCTATCATTTTTCTTGTAATTTTAAGTATCCTCGTCATGAACGTTCATAAAAACACAAATGGTTTGAATGATCAATACTATTCCATGGGATGCTGCTGTTGCCTTGAACCCCGACGCTTTCTGACTGGAACTCAGAAAGCCAGTTAGGTATTCGATGGTGACCCATTTTCTCAAAGTTTTTGCTCTGATTCATATTCAACATTGCAGTCGCCAAAGAGAGATCTTATAACTGCCAACACGTGCATAGCACCCACAGATAGGAAGTTTGTTCAGATTTAATGTATCAAGAAGAAACCCAAGAGAATGCTTAGTTTTGAAATTAATTAATTTCAACAACACTGTAACCACTAAGTTGAGGAAATTTTAAATGGATAATAAGGTGTTCACACCTTTGCTTGGATGTGCAAACACATCTGGAAAATGTGTGTACGTGAAATTAATTTATCTGGAAATTAATATTAATATCAATATGTAATTAATCTCCACGCCAGCGGCTGGTACTCTTATCTTAAACTGTACAACAGTAATCTTTCAGTAATATGTGTGATTTATTGCCTTTTGTATCTTTATAAACTCACTGGAGTTTATTGAATGTTTGAGAACTGTTGACGTTTCCATTCATGAAACATTTAAATCAAATTGGCCTTTAGGGACCGTTGTGCATACACAAATCTGTGCAAGTACAGGGCACTTTGGTTGATAATGGCACTTATACACTGCCGGTGTAAACCAGTTCGTTATTTTTTGGTTGCAACAGTCTCAGTTGTGCAGTTCTAATGGGCAACTATCTGTCTGTGTAAACAAGCTGATAAAGGACTCCTGTGGTACGATGTTAGAGCATTACTTCTGGGGTGCCAAGCCCATGTTCAAACCCCTGCCCCTCCCGCTATTTCAAATTGGAGGCATCATAGTTCTGTCTTTCGGCTATCCTTACCTTTCTGGATGGACGTGGCCAGTTTTGGAACATGCCATATAAGGAAGCTTAATGAAAATCTGGAGTCCATCTTGCAGATGGTACTCAGTGTTGGAACCAAGCATCAATGTTGGACAGAATGCATACTTGTGGATGTGGTGTCAGTCTATGAGACTGCATTTTCTTGGATATTTTCTCGTTTCTTGTCTGTTGTTGGAGTTGCAGTTATCCAGGCAAAATGGCATACTTTCAATCACACTCCTGACTTGCCCCTTGTAGTTGGTGGACAGCCTTTGGGGGATCAGGGGATGAGCTACATGGTACAAGATACATAGCCTCTGACATGCTCTTGTAGCCACTGCATTTATACAGCTGTTCCAATTCGGATATTTTTCAATAGTAACTCCTAGGGAGTGGTTACAGGGAGAATTTGATGGTGGCGAAGCCATTGAATGTTAATGTGCAATGGTTAGATACGCTCTTGTTGGAGATGATCATTGCCTGGCATTCATATCAGGCGAACGTCACTTGCCACTTCTCAGTTGAAGCCTTATATTGTCCAGGCTTTGTTACATTTGTGCTTGAATTACTTCAGCATCTGAGGAGACAGAAATGGTGCTGAAAATTGTGCAATCATCAGTGAACATCCCCAAATCTGACATTATGATGGAGGGAACACTATAAATGAAGCAGCTGAGGATGGTCTATACTAGGCGGCTACCCTGAAGAACTCCTGCAGAGATCTCCTGGAGCTGAAATAACTGACACCCCCCAGACATCACAACCGTCTTCCTTTGTGCAAGGTATGATTCCAACCGGTGGAGAGTATTCCCATATTCCCATTAGCCCCACCTTCACATGCACATGCCTTCAGTATTTCTGGGAAATAATCAAGGCTTTTGCAGTATCGAATGCCTCCAGTCCTTGCTAGATATCATGACAAGTGAATTGAATTGGCTGAGAAATGGCATTTGTGATTCTTGGGACCTCTAAAGTTGCATCATCCAGTCAGCACTTTTCAATGAAGATTGTTGTGAATGTTTCAGCAATATTTGACTCTGACTTTATTTGAGAAGGGAGATATTCATGTAACCACCTCCTCCAAACAATGTTTTGATTGTCCACCACTATTCATGATTTGCTGTGGCAGGAATGCAGATCTTTGACCTCGTTCAGTGTTGTCAAATTATTTAGCTCTATCATCATTGCTTATACCATTTGACATGCCGGTATCCCTTTTCAAATGATCACCAGGTCAAACCCTATTATATAGGTATGCGCTCCTGTAGATCAATTATCCTCTGGCTGGATTGTGATGGTAGAACGGATATGTTGGACCATGAGATTGCAGACTGATTTAGAGAATGATACCACTGCCACTGATGGCACTTCCACAGGTGTTGTGCACAGCCCAGGCCGTCATGGAAGCCAACCTTCCATAGATTGTGTTTGCATGGCTTGCTGCTACAAAAAGCCAGACAATATCATCAAAGATCCATCACATCCTGGTAATGCCCTCCTACAACATTTTCTGTCAGGCAGAAGATACAGAAAGCTAAACACACGCGCAAGCAGGATCAGGAACAGCATCTATCCGGCCGTTATCTGACTTTTGAATGGATTCTAGCCTCAAATAATGGAACCTGCAATGTCATCTGCATGCCTCTAAGTCTTTTTGACCTGTATATCCTTTGTTTGCTGTGACATGCCTGTACTATAGGTAAACAAAGCTTTTCATTGCATTTTCGTACACGTGACAATAAAATTAATCAAATCAAATCAAATTGAAAACTCCTCGTGGATTCCTAGTCTTGGATTCCGAGATTTGTTTGAAAGCTATGCAATTTAGCACGGTGATCATGACACACATAAGGATGCATGGTCGTGAAGTTGGGATTTTGACTCCAGAAGGAATGTACTGTCATTTGCAGGTGCATCTGTTGCATCTGATAAAGTTCACAGTTTATGTATATGCAATCAAATGTGTCTTGGTACGTACAGCAGTGTTTCTCATATACAGCACATGCTGCTGCCATTATGTATTGGTGGTGATGAATGGGAATATTGAAGCTGGTGCATGGGGTGTCAATTCAACGAATTGTTTTCTTCTGGTCAGTGTCGAGCTTCTTTAGTTTTATTGCAGGTAGATTCATCCAAGCAAGTGTAAAATGGAAATTTCAATCCTGACTTGTGCCTTTCAGATGATGGACAGGCACTGGGATGACAGGAGAGAGATTCCTTGCCTTAAAAATTCTAGACTTTTTCTTTGTCTTCACAATACTTATATGACTGGACCATTTCAGTCCCTCATTAATGTTAACCCCCAAGGACTCTGAAAGTTGTGGATTCAGTAATATCAATGCCACTGAATGCTAACGGGCGATGATAAGATTTTATCTTGTTGTAGATTGTCATTTGTTAGTACTTGTGTGGCATTAATGTTACTTCCAATTTTTCGACCCAAAGGTAATTGTTGTCGTGGTCTTCCATTAATTCGACTCAGTCTGCTTCAGTGCCTCAGTAATTTCGCATGGTGCTGAACATTGTGTTATTTTCGTCTAATATCCCTGCATATCTACATGTTGAAAGAAATCTCATTGATGAAGTAGGTGAAGACAGTTGGGTCTATTATACTCTCATCAGGAACTCCTGTAGTGATATCCTGGAACTGAGATGATTTTTTAAACTAATTTTGTTACTGATTTGTTGGTCGTGTGCTTCACTGGCTGAATAGCATTCAATGCCTGTCCCTAGTTGACATTGAGAAGATGGTGATGAGCAGCCTTCTTGAACCACTGCAGTCCATCTGCTGTGATATATTTCCAAGTCAGGATGGTGAGTGGCTTAGAGGGGAACTTTAACGTGGAGGTGTTCCCATGTATCTGCCACTCTTGTCCTTCTAGATGGAAGTGATAGTGAGTTTGGGATGTGCTGGGTGAGGATCTTTGGTAAATCTCAGCAATGAATGCTGTATATAGCACACTGCTGCTACTGAGCGTTGGTGGTAGAGGGAGTGGGTGATAATGGATGTAGTGCCAATCAAATGGACTGTTTTTTGTTTTCCTGGATGATGTCAAGATTCTTCATTTTTGTGGATCTGCATTCATCTAGGCAAGTGAGTAAAATCCCATTTCACTTCTGATTTGTGCCTTGTAGATAGTGGACAGGTTTTGTGGAGACTGGGGTTTATTTAATCGCCGCAGTATTTCTAGCCTCTGACCTGTTCTTGCAGCCACTGTGTTTATGTGGTGAGTCCACCTGCAACAGCCTTGAGCACCTTAATTTATGCTGCGTATTATTTCAAGCAGTGATATGTTATCGCCTTACTTTCTGCTGACTCTAATATTCGGTCAAATGCTGCCTCAGTGTCAAGGGCAATCACTCGCAACTAATTTTGGAGAATGACGACTTTTGTCCATATTTGGAGTAAGGATATAATGGGATCAAGAGTTTAAAGGCATCTGCAGAACCCAAACTCTGTTAGCACTTTGTTTCTTTGCAATTTCTGCATGGTAGCACTGTTGAAGACCCCTTTGAGCATCTTGACAATGATGGAAAGTAAACAGATATTAAATAATTGGTTGGCTTTGAGGTGTCTTTCTTGATGTGGACAGACAAATCTTGGCAATTTTTCACGTTGGTGATTGGATGCCAGTTTTTCAGCTGTGTTGCAACAGCTTGGCTAGTGACATAGCTAGCTCTGCAGCACAATTATTCGCTCCTAGTGGTGGGATGTTGACAGAGCCCAAAGCCTTACTTAGCAGACACTCGTGCCTTCATCCATTTCTTGATGTGAGGTGGAGTGAAAGAAATTGCTTGATGAGTGTCATGCTGTTGTGGATTTCAGGGAGAGGCGCGAGTTTTGCCATCTACACAAAATTTCCGGTTGGTGATAAGTGCAAATGTTTCAGGCTTGTGTTTTACACTGAATTGACGGGTTCACCCATTACTGAGAACGTGCATATTTGTTAAACCCATCTTCCAGTTAATTGGTCAATTGTCTACTGTCATTCATGATTAGATCTGGCAGTGCTCCAGAACTTTGATCTAATCCATTTATTACCTGATTGCTTTGCAAAAACGTGTGAAGCATGACTAGTGGTCCACAATTAAACAAAGAACTGGAGCAAGAAGCTCAACAAATTTCTCCCTGTTCAACGATTGGTGCCCAGAATACCAGCACCAACAAGAACGTTGAGGCATACGTATCTATTTTCAGCTAATTCTGAGGTACTATCTGTGAAAATTGTCAAAAATATATTTCCTGCCTTATAATTTGAACTAAAGCCATGATCATTAGATAGGTTAAGGAACTCCAAGTGTGGGTCAAAGCAAGAAAGAAACTTCATGAATTTGTTTTCCGTGAAAATAAAATTGAATGCTGCAGATGAAATTGAAAAGAACAAAATACATAGTTGCTTCTGTGTGTAAGATTAGGCTGACGGAATGTGAGCGAGATAAGCATAATATCAGTGTGGGTACTGTGATTTGTGATTACTTTTACTAACAGGCTCATGGATGGTATGTGATGCAGGAAATGAAGTTTATTCATAAAACATGAGTAAATAATCTGGACTTCTTGAAGGACAATGTGCAATTGTGAAAATCTCAATACAATAATGTTAGGGTTTTTTTTTCCAAGACAAAGAATTAACAACGAGTTAGGGATGAAAAATCAAAAACAAATACGGATAATAAAATGAACTGTATTATTCTAACAATGCTCAATCTGATATTCAATACGTTCTACTACCAGGACTCTTCGGTTGTTCTTTCTAATTTGATTGAAGAGCATTGTAATTGTGACAACAGAAATAAAACAGACAATCGGACTAAAATTTAAATTTAATTTTAATTGTGCAACAAAAAAATTGAAGCCACTGCATTGTTTGTAGACCTTATAGCTTTAAGAAATAAGTGATACCTTGATTGGTATAATTTCAATTGGCCGGCTTTCACCAATGAAAGCTGAGATATGATAAGGTATCCGGGCGGCCTCTTCACTCCACAAATATCATCACTTCAGATCAGACGCAGAATAAAATTTCAGAGCAAACAGTTTGGTAGGAATTGTTCACCAATTATCAGATAACTTCAGAAGAAAATTGGAGACTTAAGTGAAACAATCTGAGCGATTTATGAAATATTCGGGTATTTGATACATTCACAATAGTTTCAGCTCTTCAAAATATAAACAGAACAGGAATGAGAACAATTCATGTTGCGGAAGCATTCTGAAACAATGGGAATGTTTGACTCTGGAAATGAGATATTATTGGTTGATAAAATACCAATTATTATACTGTGCATTCTCGATGAATGTAGTGTTTGAACAGATTCGTTACACAATCCCAGAGGAACTGCAACTTGGCACCTTTGTTGGGGATCTATTCCAGCCTATGATCCAGACGTTGGGCTGGACTCTCGACTCAAATACTCCGTTCTGGAGAGTCAATTTCAGAACACTTCGGTATCTGCTTAAAGGATGTAAACTACAACGTCCCGTCTTTCCCCAGTCAGTTTATAGAGTCAGTCAATTGGAGAATGCAACTTTACGATAATTGTGACTTAAACCATGCCTGAGCTCACAGGCACCCCGTCGTCCTTCGCTATCAGCGTTAACCAGTGGTTTGATTCCGTTTCTCTATCAATGGAACTCTGCAGCACCAATGCTGACGATTTTTCTTTACCGCTGCACATTTGTACATTGAGAATCAAATAACTGTTCGGAAAGAGCTGGTAGGCTTGGACTGAGTTGGTTCCAACGTCCGATCGTGCTTGGACACGCACTTCCCCAGAGAAGAGAGCTCTGAGGTTTCGAGGGGGAATTGTCTATTTGTGAAACTGGGAGCATTGGCATTTGCATCAAGAGCTTCAACGGCAACTTACACAGCTTTAATGGGTTTTCAAGTAAACCTTCCAAGAATAACACACAACAGCTGGTGCCGTAAATCTCTTCTATGTCGATTGTTTCCTTCACAAATAATACCACAGCGTCTAAATTGATGCCCACCCGCTGTTTCTTGGGCCTGGGTACAATCCGAAAACTGCGAGCTGAGAGCTGTTTTACATCGAAATCCAAGATCCAGATACTGGGGAAATATGGACTGCCTGTCATTTCGTTAATAAAGATGCTACCCAGCAAAGTTTGATTGTTATATCACTTTCTACCACAGTCACCGTCATCTTAGCTGTCATAGGTAGTGACAGTAAAACATTCTCGATCGTCAGTGTTTTGCCTGAAGACACCCAGTTTAATCCTGACCTGAGCTTTTCCTTAGTTATCGGATTGGGAGCAACTTCTACCATTTTTCTTGTGATTTTACTCATCGTCGCTGTGAAAGTTCAGAAAAGCACAAATGCTTTCCGTAGCCTACACTGTTTCATGGGAGCCTGTTGTTGCCTTGAATCCAGGTTTTCTCTGAATGGAATTCAAAAAGCCAGTAGAAACCTTCAAATACCACTGAAATACGTTGACATATTCAGGGTGGCCCAAATTCTCAGAGATTCCACTATGATTCATGTTCAACGTTGAATTCAACAGAGAGAGAATTCATAATATCCAAATCATGCAGGGGACCTACAGAAAGAAATTACGTTCAGAATGGCTCTAGCAGGGAGGAACCCACAAGAATGATTAATTCTGAAAATTACAGTAACACTGTAAACATTGAGGTGAGTGCCGTTTCTTAGGGAAATTGAGATATTCAAAGATCTGATTTGGATGTGAGTATGGATTTGCGCAAATCATTTGCCTTGAAATGAGTAGGATTTACCTACGTATAAATATATAATCACGGTCGTTTGCCCTATTTCTAGATCCTCAAATCAGTAACGGTTTGTAATAGTGTTTTGTAGTAAGCACTTAAACCTTTCTGATTGTATATACGTTATGTTTTATTAGTCGTGTTTAAAATGTTTTCTCCGACCCCATGGTGTCTGTCAGCACCTTCTGCACCAATTCGAATATACGTAAATATTTGGACTTTGCCATGTACACCCGAAACTTTGAAACGGAACTATCTGCCAAGGCAACCTGAGCAAACATTAAACCCATATAACCACAGGTTATAGAAATGAGCAAAAATGGGCAGGTACAAATTCAAATGGCAAACACACTACCCTCTAAACTGGATTCTCCTTTGGATTACCATTGTGCAATACTTACTCAGCATCCTCTAGATCGGGAACATATGTCCAAATATGATGTAGCATAACATGCATGGATGCCGGGCATCCTCCTCTTGCATCAGAGAAAATCATTCAGGTGTAGATTTCTGATATAAATGACAATGTGCCACAGTTCAGGCAATCATCATATAAGCAAGCTTAATGGAGAACAATGTTATTGGCTCTTCCACATTTTCTATTCGTCGCTACAGAACATTGCACGGTCGAATTGCAGTACCATAAATGAGTTGCCGAGTTCCTAGTTATCACAGTCTCCCCTTCGCCACGCTAACTATCTAATGTCCACATAATTTTGAGTCTCTGATCATTATACATTTATTAGATTGTCATATACTATTAAACTTCATACAAATGAAACAAAATTCCCTTTTAAACAATTCAATATGTGAAAAACAATCATTTGGCATTTGTTTCAATGTCAACAAGACCTGTGTCTTATGTCGTCCAAGTAGTATTTCTGAGCATAGTTGAAGATACTGATTTACAATAAGAAGTGTCACATGCTCATACAATATGTCAGCCTTCTCTCTTGTTTTGAAGCCTATCAGCACAGGTTGAAATCGTGAAACAACTTTGCAAAACCAAAACAAGATGGGTAATTAGCACAAGGGTTTGCATATTTGATAAGTCACTGCAAAATTAGTATGACTTTTTTTTCGATCTATGAATAGTATTTCGAATTATATAAGTAGAGCAGCAGAACACTACACTTCACTTACACTGGACGAAAGTTTTCTTTAGGCCTGTGTAATATTTTGTAAGAATGTTTATATTTACATTGTATACTGTATTATTAGTAATATATTTATTAGCACTGAAATTGAATTAAAATCTGTGCAGGCGCTTTGAACCACGAAAAGGAATGTCCCTATTTGGAAGATTCTGCCAAAGAATTCTGTCTAGCCCAGTCACTCCTTCCAAAGAATCTGGTACATCTGTTATCTAGCCCGTGAAAATAAAAATAGAGAAGCCAATTTCATCCAAATAGTAGAGCCAAGGTTAAAGTCCCTGTATTAGAGCAGAAAGAACACTTTTATGGTGCGATCTTCAAAGCTTTTGAAGATCGAGGCTTGAACTTTTATCGGCATATGTTTAATCTCTACAACAATTTTACATACTTTCATGAAGGTTAGAAGGAGTGTTTGTAGGCTGGCAAATTAAAACAACATGAGCAGAAGGAAATATTAATTTTGAACTGCTAATATGTTTCAGCGTTTTCTTTCATGTACAGTACCTAGTGCCAAAAATTGCTTGGTTGTCATTTTCAAACTAGAGGTAGCTATAATGGGAAAACATTTCTCAATCATTAACTGGATGGTACAATTAAGGATTGCGAAGCACAGAAAACTGTAAGTCATAATAACAATGATAGGTAGCACGATAAACTAAAACAGGACAGATCAAAGTGTTCCCCCAAATCTGGACCAAATCAATATATAACATTAATGAATATTTTCGATGCCCATTTCAAGATAGAAGTGATTCTGGTTCAGGATTTTAAGTATCATAGATTTGATGACTGGTGATAACGGTGAATGAGAATTAACATGGCTCCAGATGACTAGTGATTTTAACATGGCATAATAAAGACAACCTATCAAAGTCCTGGGGGCTACCATTGACCATGGACACAATTGGACTCGCCATGCAAACACAGTGGCTGTAGGAACAGATCAAAGTCGAAGAATACTTTGGTGAGTTACTCACCTCCTGCCTCTCCAAAGTCTGCCCACCATCTACAACGCACAAGTCAGGAGTGTGATGGAATACTGCCCACTTATCTGGATGTGTGAAGTTCCAACAACACTCAAGATGCAAGAAAAGAAGCAGCCTACTTGAATGACATCACATCAATAAGCATCTATTCCCTCTACCACCGATGTCAAGCAGCAGCAGTGTATATTATCTACAAGATACAGTGCAGAAATTCACGAAGGCTTCTAACACAGCACATTTCAAATCTAGAACCACTTCCATCTAGAAGGACAAGAACAGCAGAAACATGAGAATACCACCTTCAAGTTCCCCTCCAAGCTGCACAGCATCCTGACTTGGAATATATCACCATGCCTTCACTGTCATTGGGTTAAAATCCTGGAGTTCTCCGTAAGGAGATTGCGATTCTACTCACAATACATGGACTGCAACAGATCAAGAAGTTAGCTCATCACCACCTTCTCAAGACATCCAAGGATGGGCAATAAATGCTGGATAGCCAGTAGTGCACAAGTCCCACGAGTGAATTAAGAAAAAGGACTTGAACATTTTCGGAACTGGAAATCAGAACCATCCTGACAATATCTGATGTGAACTGCGACATTGTACATTGCAACTAACACCTGGTTTCCCACACATGTACAAAGGTCTGTACCTGCATGGCTATTTGCACGGCAAGAGTTCCTCACAACATACTATTTTACATCATGTAGAATACGTAGAATGAATGGCATCTTCTTCCTGGATGCTTTCTTGGATTATTACCATTCATAACCATTCTAAAGCACAAGGAACCTCGATGGTCAGATAATTAATTTACTTAAGCAGATGTACATGAGAAAATGACGGGTTGTGAGCAGAACAATGATTTTCAGAATCACATGTATTAATAATAAGAAGGGGTTTTGAGACATTAGGTTTACTTGGTTTGCATAAGTTAAAAGGTTTGTACGTATAACATTTGGGAGAAAACGTCAGAAACTGGAGGGAGGCACATGCTAAACATTGAAATATTAAGGCAAAGGAAAGATGTAGCAATGTAGCAAACCGACATGTACTTAAAAGTTAAAAATTGGGAGTCCAAACAATTAATTCTACTGACACTTTGGAAGTAATTTTATGATTGCTTTTTGAGTATTGCCTTTGATACTGAGAAAAAATATTTTCATTACGTTGGAACTTCAAAGGTGACCGTGATGATTATAGTCATTTACAATGAGTACTTTTTAACAACAACGAATGCATAGTTCACTGTAGAAAGGTGGACAGGAACGGTCGTATTTGCTTGCATTTAAAATATTGAAAGCCATTAGTTAAATGGAAGAAAATGCAGTTCACATATTGTGCCTTGTGTAAGATTTTGGAGGAAGTGTTATGTTGTTTCAGCATATGAATATCGATTTCACGCAAGTTTCGAGACTTAATTTTATTTTCTACAGGTCAATGGATACGTAACACAAAGAGTAGAGTTCATTGAAGAACAAACAGCATGCTAACAGGATTAGAACAGTTATTGTTTTGAGTCCAAATGCTTACCTTCAAAACTGAAGGGGCGGAAAAACGACGTTCTTCTACACTGTTGACAGAACTGTGGGTACTCACCCCATCTATTTAATGCCCCCTACCACCTTTGTCAACACCTTTGAAAACAATAACTTCCAGCATCCACCAGTCTTGGAGTAAACTCTTTGGGCTCAAGACGTTAATTCTGCTTCTCTCTCCATAGATGTTGCGAGGCTGACTGAGTTTCTCGAGAATTCTCTGGCTTATTTTAATATCAAGTGTCCAGCATCTGTATTATTTAGCCTTTGCTCGAACAAAAGAGTGGGCTGGATGTTTAGAAGGGAATTGAGGATGAGAGAATTCTCAATTGATTAATGAATATTGTTTTATTGTGTCAAAGAAAGGGAAATAATGTATTCTTTGTTTAGTGAAATATCAGCTAGTTGGCGATGAACACCATGAGTGAACATTCATACATATATGGGAATTGAATAAAACTAATGAATGCTGTTGAATGTTTAAGATCTTCTTTTTATTTGTTCTTTGGAAACCCAAGTCTTAAGCTTTTTTTTTTGCACTGTGGTTGTAGAACTTCAATCCGTGCAAAAGGCAGAAAGAATGAAGAACACTGACGTAACGCTTAATCCAATTTTAAATTGTGCAACAATAAATCGAAGCACGTTGAACCATTTCGAACAGTGCAGCTTTAAGAAACAGAACACGCATTCATTGGTCAACTTTCAATGTGCTGGTATCCACCAATTAGAAGCTCAAATGCGACTGGGGATCCGCACTGCCCCCTTCACTACCCAGACACCATCACGTCCGACCAGACGCAGTGTAAAATTGGAGCAACTCGGGTGTACTTTTAGACAAGGTTAGAAGATTTAATTCAAATAATTCGAGAGATTCGGGAAACATCCAGGTATCTGCACTTGGTAGATGTTCCAACCTTAAAATATAAATCTGTAATGAGGATATTTCATTGTGCGAGCACGTTCTGAAACAAAGGGGAATGTAGGAAGCTGGAAATGAGATATAACATTTATTCGCTGCTAAAATGCCAATTATTGTACTGTGCATTTTCCTCGTGGAATCTGGTGCTTGGGCAGATTCGTTACTCGATTCCTGAAGAATTGCAGCTGGGCGCCTTTGTTGGAAATATTGCAGAGGATTTAGGCTTAGATGTAAAGCAGCTCTCCACTCGCAGCTTTCGGCTTGTATCCGGTCCGAGGAAACAATATGTGGAGATCAATTTGGACACTGGTATTTTATTCGTGAAGGATAAAATTGACAGAGAAGAGATTTGCGGCCGGAGCCTGAGCTGTGTTTTATCCTTGGGCGGTTTGCTTGAAAACCCCTTAAAGCTCTACAAGGTTACAGTGGAGATTCTCGATGTAAATGACAATGATCCCACTTTCCCAAAGAGACAATTCCACCTACAAATATCTGAGCGTTCTAAAGCAGGAATGCGTTTTCCCCTCGAGTCGGCTCACGATTTGGACATTGGAAACAACTCCGTACAAAAATACGAGCTCCTTCCGAACGACTATTTTGTTCTCGACGTTCGGACTGGCGAAGGAAAAATGCCAGTGTTGGTTCTGAAGAGTTCCTTGGATAGAGAAACGGAATCCAGCCACAGCTTAACGTTGATAGCCAAGGACGGCGGGATTCCTGTGAGATCGGGCACAGTTGAGATCATAATCATTGTAAAGGATACAAATGACAACGCTCCTGTCTTCTTTCAGAAGGATTATCGAGTCAGTCTATTGGAAACTGCGCCAACAGGGACGCAAGTAATCATACTAAATGCTACCGACTCGGACGACGGTCTAAATGGAGAGATTAGGTACTCGCTTGGTAGCCACACTTCAGCTACTGCTCGGGAAAAGTTTGGCGTAGATGCCAAGACTGGTAAAATACACGTGAAAGGGAGGTTGGACTATGAAGAAAGCAATACCTTCGAGCTTATCATACAAGCCATTGACGGGGGATCAGATCCAATGTCAGGGCATTGTGTAGTATCGGTGAATATTATTGATGTGAATGATAACCCTCCTGACGTGACGTTGACATCTTTATCACGCACAATTTCAGAAGCTGCTCCAGTTGGGTCTGTGGTCGCTCTTTTCAGCGCAGCGGATAAAGATTCGGGGAGAAACGGACTGGTACAATGTCAAATTTCAAATAAATTACCCTTTAGACTAGATTCTTCTTTGGAAAATTTTTATGGAATACTTGTTCATCAGGCACTGGACCGGGAAAACGTCTCCAGCTACGATATTACAATAACATGCACGGATGCGGGAAATCCCTTCCTTACATCGGAAAAAACCGTTCGAGTAGACGTTTCGGATATAAATGATAATGCCCCACGGTTCACGCAGTCTTTATATACCGCACATGTCAAGGAGAACAATGTTATTGGCGCTTCTATTTTTTCCATTACAGCCTTTGATCCAGACATTGGACTGAACGCTCAACTGACATACTCTATCCTAGAGACTCAAGTTATGAACTCTTCGGTATCCACTTACTTCTCTGTTAACTCGGAAACTGGTGTCATATTCGCGCAGAGATCTTTCGACTACGAGAAATCGAAAAACTTTCGGATCCAAGCTCAGGTCATGGACCGTGGGACGCCGCCACTCGCAAGTAATGTTTCTGTAAATATTATTGTCCTTGATGAGAATGACAACATTCCGGTCATTGTGCAACCATTAGCCCAATTTGGATCAGCAGCAGTCGAGACAATATCCAGGTTTGCAGAACCAGGCTACTTGGTTGCCAAGGTATCGGCCACGGACGCTGATGCCGGTCAAAACGCACGAGTCTCTTATGCCATTTTTCAGGCTACCCTTCATAACCTTTTCACAATTTCACCAGACACTGGCGAGATTTGGACAATACGTCGTATCACGAATAATGATGCCTCTGAACAAAGGTTGGTGATAATTGCGAAAGATAATGGAAACCCATCACTTTCTGCCACAGTGACCATCATTTTATCTGTGCATGGTGGCGATACTGCAACATTCTCCGGCGTCAGTGGTTCGTTTGGAGGTCCTACGTTCACTCCTGATCTGGGCCTTTCCTTGGTCATCGTATTAGGAGGAATTTCTATCATATTTCTCGTGATCTTAGTTATTCTCGCTGCCATGGTTCATAGAAGCAGAAACATTATAAGTAGTCAGCACTGTTCCCTGAGACTCTGTTGTTGCGCTGAGACAAGGCATTCTCTGAATAGAATCCAAAAAGCCAGCAGAAACCTTCAGATCCCTTCGAACTACGTCGAGGTGTTCGGGGGTGACCCACTTTCTCAGAGGTTCCGCTATGAGTCATGTTCAACATTGCAGTCAACAAAGGGACATGTCATAAATCCCAACATATGCAGATCAAACACAGACAGAAACTGTGCCCAAAATGAGTTTGTCAGGAAAGAAAACGCAAGAATGATTAATTCTGAAAATTGCAGCAACACGTTAAAGAATAAGGTGAGGACCCTTCTTAATGGAGAATAAGAACCTCGCGGCTTTGATTTGGCTGTGTGGCAATATGGGAAATTATTATGTATCTTGAAATTCTTCAAATAGAAGTAATAACCTAACGCATTATTCACATGTTTTCTGCATTATTTCCTGTTCTTGTTGAAAGTAATCTCTGGTGGTATCATATCTTGTAATATCTGTATACTTTTCTCTGCAACAGGATTGCAGTCTTACATTGTATAGCTGATTAAAATAGTGTTCTGGTAGCCTTGGCTACCTGTCAGGACTTTCAAAACCTATTGGAGTTCCTTTGAATTTATGGAAACGGTCGACTTTTCACACAATGAATAATGGAGTGTAACCACCTATGATTAACTATTTGCAGACACGAAGTCATGCAGCTGCAGAACACGTTCTTCGACAATGGAGTAGCAATTGCACACATGTCCAGAAAACAATTTGGCTAGTTATCAGTTGTTGCGGTGTCAGCTGTTTATATCAGCATTTTCCTGACTGTCCGGTTATTCTAAATTGATATAAGTTCATGCAAGCTTTGGAAATAGTGAACTTAGGTCAACTTAGCTTTCTTTTTTCAGATTTATTCCCATTGAACTGTTTTAGTGTCCACATTGTATGGATACTGTATATGTTCGAACTTAATTCTAAATCCTATAGAAAAATGGCCTGTTCACGTGATTTACTCGTTGAACAAACCTCCTTAGTTCGATTATTCTGGTGATGAGCCTCGGGTCAATAAGAATATTTTGTAACTCCAGTCATTAGATCGCATTGTGCTCCAAAAGAAAGAATATATCTCCTATTTTATCAGGCATTAAACAGCAGAAAGGAAATGGAAATTTCATACAGTTATCCTCAATAGAAGCCAATCTCCTGTATTGGAGCAGAAAAGGTAATGTTGGAATGCAATACATGAAGCATATTTTTGGACCTTGAAATTTGATTTCCATATCCTAATACTACAATCCAACTTTGCATAACTAAAATTAAGCTATTGATGAGTAGAGGAATTTGCAGGTTTCATTTAATCCTGCATTTTCCCCCGAGATTCTATTACCACTGCAGCTGGGAACATGTATTAATGAGTCTCCATGTTCAAAAACAAAGCAAGGGACTACAATGGTAACGAATTCCAGTTCATGTACCATCCAAAACATTCCACCATTCAGTAAATTGCAGAAATAATACACCTAGTGCACAAAAATGCTAATATAGCATGAGCAATGGCAGACTGCACCACGAAATACAATAGAATTGTCATAATTGTCTATGTGACCGAAAGTAAATAGATATCTTTAATTAGATTTACAATGGGCATTTGATAACATTGCAGAAGTGAAATTGGCTCTGGATTTTAAGACTTAGGAAATTGTTTGTGGATAATCTAGAGGAAATGTCAAGTACTTTGGAACCATAGGACTTTGATGGTATTCCCACTGCACAAGACATTCTGATCAACTAGGGAACTAGTGATCTAAGAGTGCCTGATTTAACTTAACTGCAACCACAATGGACATTGCACAAGCTTGGAAATCATCACCTTATTGTGAAAACCTGTCCAAACTCTTAAGCTCTTTTCGGGAAATGGACAGTACTTGCAGTTGTGACTTATTTGCTCATAATTCCTAACAAAGTACTTTCGTTTCATTGTTTAGAATGTGTAAAACTTCTGATTCCTTTCACATTAAACAGAGACTAGGGAACTTAGTGGGTCGTACGACGGATCCCAGCATTTCACAATTATTCTCAATCATATGCGCAAATAATAGGCTTGTAATTACTTTTCCCAGTGATGCAGATGTGTGTCAGTAAAGAGTGAGATGAAAGAAAAACAGTTATTTTCGATGTGATACTTGACAATTTAAAAACTCCTTGAAGTTCTGAAAAGATATTTAATCTGGATAAGAATACTTGACTATGGGTATTGTCAGTTATAAAATGTATAAAATAAGTGGGAAAGATAATAAATCAAATGGAGGAAATATTTATTCAATTCTAAAGATGTCAGAATATAGCAAACTCAAAACATAGGTGTAAATGGAAGAGAAGAGTTTCAACAAATGGCAAGTTGATATATGACATTATGCAAACTATTTCATGCCCATTGCTGACCCATTGCTTTTATTTCTGATTAATCTATCGTTTCTGCCTTGGAATTTGTAAGGTAGCTCTGATTATTTTAGGCCTTTGTAATTAATCGTTTTGCATAACTGTAGGAGCAACAAATTTAGTCTACTCTATAACCAATGGAAAAGAGGTTCACGCATGTGTATCCTTAAAACATTAAGTCCATTTGTTGATTTTGAAAATGGCAGACTATTTATCTTGGACAAAAGTGAAAGATAGGGGGACTGAGGGCTGGTTGTGTGCTTACCTTCAATATTCATGCAATGTTCGCAATTGGTTAATTTTTTGAAGATTAATCGGTTTGTGGAGCAGAGAAACGAATTGCAGGTTAACCTATAATCTAACAAGATTGTTAGCTGGATGTCTGGAAGAGAAATTGAGAATTATGGAAATTTCAATGTTTTAATTTCCATTACTTGATTGCCTAGCAGAACGGTACAAAATTAGTTTTGCTTTGATGAGCATGAACTAGTTGGTAAGGGAAGTCAGAACCCACCTATTGTATATAGATTATGACTTGTCCGCTATTATTGGCGCAAAGAATGATCTTAACTACTTTTGCCCTTATCTGTCAAATATTCAACAATCTTGACACAACTTATTCCTGAGAATTCTGTTCCAACGCTTCTTGCAGCGCAGAGTGCAATCCAGTGTAGAATATAAAATCATTGTGCAATTTTGAGTTGTGCAATAATAAATCAAAGTCTTTGCGCTCATTTTAGACATTGCAGCTTTAAGAAATGAATGGCGTTTGGTTGGTCGAATTTCAATGAGCTGGCATTCACCAATCAGAACCTAAGTTGGGAATGGAGATCTGGACAGCCCCCTTCACTACCCAGACAACTTCACGTCCGATCAGACGCAGAACAAAATTGAATAGCGAACAGCTCGGCAGGAATCGTTCACGAATCCACTGATAATTTTGGACAAAAAAATAAGGATTTAGATAAAATTATCCGAGTGACTTGAGAAACATTCAGGTATTTGCTGCATTGCAGTTGATTCGAATTTGAATCAGACTGATAATTCATGAATATTTTCATGGTGCGGACATATTGTGAAACAACGGGAATGTTTTACAGTGGAAATGAGATGTAAAATATTTTGGTTTCTAACATGTCAGTTGTTCTACTGTGTATTCTCCTCGCGGAATCTAGTGTTTGGGCAAATTCGTTACTCGATTCCAGAAGGACTGCAACTCGGCGCCTTTGTTGGGAATATCGCTGAGGATTTGGGTTTAGATATAAAGCAACTCTCGGCTCGTAATTTTCGAATTTTGCCCGGTCCTAGGAAACAATATGTGGACATAGGCATGGACACTGGCATATTATTTGTGAAAGAAAAAATTGACAGGGAAGAGATTTGTGGGCCAGGTTTGAGTTGCGTTTTATCCATGAGCGGTTTACTTCAAAACCCCTTAAAGCTGTACCCGATTGAAGTGGAGATTCTCGATGTAAATGACAACACTCCCAGTTTCCCAAAGAGACAATTCCACCTTGAAATTTCAGAGCTTTCTTCGACGGGAACGCGCTTTCCACTCGAGTCAGCGCATGATGCGGACGTTGGAACCAACTCTGTACAATCCTACGACCTTCTTTCTAACAATCATTTTGTTCTCGATGTGCAGCTGCGCGATGAAGTAGAAAAATTACCAGTGCTGGTGCTGCAGAGTTCTTTGGATAGAGAAAAAGAGTCTACCCACAGTTTAATACTGATAGCCAAGGACGGTGGTGTCCCTGTCAGATCGGGCACGGTTCAGGTTATAATCATTGTAAAGGATGCAAATGACAACGTCCCTGCCTGCTCACAGTCAGTTTATCGAGTCAGTATATTAGAAAATACAACCACGGGAACGCAGGTAATCGCGTTAAATGCTACTGACCCGGACGATGGCCACAATGGAGAGATAACTTACTCGATCAGTAGCCGCAGTACCTTTGGAGCTCGGGATTTGTTTAGTGTGGATTCAAAAACTGGTGAAATCAGAGTGAAAGGAAAATTGGACTATGAAGAAAACAAAGCATTTGGTATCAATGTTCAAGTAACAGATGGGGCTTCTGACGCTATGTCGGGGCACTGTGAAGTGTTGGTGAACATTCTCGATGTGAATGATAACCCACCTGACATGACGTTGACGTCTTTGTCTGGCGCAATTTCAGAAGATGCTCCTGTTGGGACCGTAGTCGCTCTGTTCAGCGCTGCAGACAAAGATTCAGGGAGAAACGGGCAAGTACAATGCCACGTTTCAAACAAATTACCCTTTAGAATAGATTCTTCTTTGAAGAATTATTATGGATTGCTCGTACAACATCCACTGGATCGTGAAAACTGTTCCAACTATGACGTTACAATAACATGCACGGATGCAGGACATCCACCTCTCACGTCGAGGAAAATCATCCGGGTAGAGATTTCCGACATAAATGACAACCCGCCGAGGTTTTCGCAGCATTTGTACACCGCAAATGTCAAGGAGAACAATGCTATTGGCGCGTCTATTTTTTCCATCACAGCCTTTGACCCAGATGTGGGACTGAACACGCAACTGAAATACTCTATCCTGGAGACTCGGGTTCTGAACGCCTCGGTAGCCACTTACATTTCTATTAACTCGGAGACTGGCGTCATATACGCGCAGAGATCTTTTGATTACGAGAAATTGAAAAACTTTCAGGTTCAAGCTCAGGTCATGGACTCTGGGACACCACCACTCGCAAGTAATGTTTCCGTGAATATTATTATCCTTGATCAGAATGACAATGCTCCAGTCATTGTGCAACCATTAGCCGAGTTTGGATCAGCAGCAGTCGAGACAATATCCAGGTTTGCAGAACCAGGCTACTTGGTTGCCAAGGTATCGGCCACGGACGCTGACGCCAGTCAGAACGCTCGACTCTCTTATACCATTTTTCAGGCTACCCAGCATGGCCTTTTTACGATTTCACCAGACACTGGGGAGATTTGGACTATCCGTCCTATCGTTAATAAAGATGCCTCTAAGCAAAGGTTGGTGATTGTTGTAAAAGATAATGGAATACCATCGCTTTCTGCCACTGTAACCATCAACTTATCTGTGATTGGTGGTGACACTGATACATTCTCCAGTGTCAGTGGTTCGCCTGAAGTACCCAGTTTCCATCAAGATCTGAGCCTTTCCTTAGTCATCGCGTTAGCAGTAATTTCTATCATTTTTCTTGCGATTTTAATAATCCTTGCTGTGAAGGTTCATAAAAGCAGAAATGCTTTAGGTGGTCAACACTGTTCCCTGGGGTTGTGTTGTTGCCTTGAAAGCAGACATTCTCTGAATGGAATTCAAACGGCCAGTAGAAACCTCCAAATACCCCCGAACTATGTTGAGGTATTCGGAGGTGACCCACTTTCTCAGCGCTTCCGCTATGATTCATGCTCAACATTACAGTCAACAAAGAGGGAATTCAGAACACCCAACACATGCAGGAGATCTCCAGACAAACACTTGATCGGGAATTATTCTATCAGGAAAGAAAGTACAACAATCACTAAGTTTGAAAATTACAGCAACTCTGTAAACAACGAGGTGAGGGAAATTTTATATTAAAAAAAGTAGATTATGATTAGCACAGAGTTGATCTGTGTACATATTTACTTGGGGTAGACTGACCGCATCATAATTAATTGGATGAAAACAGTGGCTTAAATGAATCACACATTGTTCTCTGGTTTCTGTATCCTTTCTTTGTTATGGCATCTTGCATGATATATTTTAATTCCCTTGGATTCCTTGTTATTAACCATATTTACCATTCGATGTTAAAACATGTCGAGGAATCTCATGCTCCCCTTGACAATTTCCAAAACTACCAGAGTTTACTTACATGTTTGGGAATTTTTCACAGTCCCTAGTCCACTTCAAACATTTAATTGCTGTGTCTTGCTAAGAATCTAGGTTTCCACAAATTACCAGAAGCAGTTTTGCGAACTTGTTCATTTTGATCAGGAGAATAGAACTGGAATATATTAGTTAAATGGAAAAATATTGTACATCCAGAAGTACAGAAAGATCTTGGTGTCTTTGTGTGACGACCCATTAGAAAAGTTACCTTCCTGGATCCCTATTACTCCTAGGATTGTCAAAAAAGTTAAAGATTTAATCAAATTGCTCTAAGTTCTCAATATACCCGTCTGCTGGACCCAAGTTATCAGAAAACTCTGAGATCAGGTTCCTGTACTTAACAAGGTATCATATTTACTACAAATAAATTAATTCAAATATCAGCCAAATGAAATATGAATTATTATCAACCTACAACTCTGCTAACTTAAAAACTCCAACTTGGTTTGAAAAATTGGCACCCAGATGCAGACAGACGCAGGAAAACAATCAAACGCGCATCTTGTGGATGGGAAAAAATGTAGCAGGGGAATCCAATTCAATAGCACCAGTCCTCTAGATTCGATTATATTTTCATTTGCTCCCTCGAATTCCTTCTGATCTCTGATCTTATTTCTGGTCCTTTCAGTTATTTCCTGCAGATACAAGATAATTGATACACTGCTGTTAAGTCTGTTGGTCACTGGTTAGAGGCAGAGCGTTACAACAAACGTGGAAAATAGTGGCTAGTTATTTTTCAATGTTTTCTTGCTTCACTGAATAGAGAGAAAGAGAGAGAGAATCACCAATTTTTGTTGTCTGGAGTTTTCTGCCTCTGTATTATTCACGCAGAGACTGTCCACGAGCCAGTCAAAGAGTTGTCGCTATGCTGATGGTTTGGTATAAATTGAAAGTAACAATCAATAAGACGTCTCTGAAGCAAAACCTGCACTGGAGATACACCCATAGTGCTGAGACTCAAACATTTTCCCCTCGAGTGGGGAACAGTGTCAATACAACTCACACTGACTTTCATCAACTTGCTTTTAAAAGTGCAACTTTTCCTCCTATAGTCCTTGGTTTACAATAGTATCCTATTCTCATTTTTGACCAAACCCAAATTTAAGAAAACAAGAAGAGTAACAGTTTTCACTTGAATATAAAACATAAAGTGATTCAAGTGATTTGGAAGGAAAACTGAGGGCTATAATTTACTCAAAGTGAATGGAACATCAAAGTGATGGCGTTTTGCTGTATTTGTACCGGTCGTTAATGAAGCATGCAATTATTCTACATTCTTCCTTGTTGCTTGTCGAAAAGGGAAATAAATGCGTTTGGAGCAGCTCATAGAATGTTCATTGAACTGATACCAGGAATGATGGCAGCTGGAGGAGTGAGGCAGGGATGGGGGGAGGGAAGAGATTATTTCATGATGAAAACTTGCACAGGTTGGACATTTATTGATTGAATCCAAGAAAAAAAAAAATAGATGCAACCTCATTGATACATGCAAGATTCTGAGGGGCCGAGATAGTGTGGATGTTGAATGGATGTGTCCTCTTATAGGTGAGACAAGAACTGCGGACACAGTTTAAAATTAGTGAGTCACTCCTTTAAGACAAGGATGACGACAAATTTGTATTATTGGGGTATGTTGGAATGAGGGGTTTATACCACAATAAGATCAGCCAATAAGATCTTGTGGAATAGCAAAGTACATTCACGAGGTTGAGTGGTCTACACCTGCTCCCAATTCTCATGTTCCAATGATGAGCACAAAAAATAAGAAAAATATGAGTTAAATACATCAAAAACAGATAGTATCGAGCAAGATGAAAGAATTAGTTATGTAGCAAATTAATAATGAAAAAGTATACAGAAGCTAATGAGTTAAAACTCAAAACTCAAAGACTTTAAAAGGTATTATATTCTATTAACCAAATTCGTTCTGTGCGAGATAAGATGTATGAAATGCCCTGCTGAAAAAAAAAGACATGGTAATTTTAAACCTTCGTCATTAGATGTTTTCAAAGAGCCGAAGGAACTAGATATCAGATAAAAACCGAAAGAACTGCGGATGCTGTAAATCAGGAACAAAAACAAAGTTGCTGGAAACGTTCAGCAGGTCTGGCAGCATCTGTGAAGGAAAAAATTGAGTAAACGTTTCGGGTCCGGTGAAACCTGCCTCAGAACTGATGGTGTCTGGGGAAACGTCAGTTTATATGCAGAAAATAGGGAGGTGGGTGGGGTTGGGAATAAACGATAGGATAGATCCCAAGGAGAGAAAAAGACAGTTGGACAGACAAAGGAGTTACTAACAATTAGACTGGGACGGTGAATAGTTGTTGATGGGGATTGTTAGTGACTAACAACAGGGGGTGTGTAATGGCAGGCTATGTGGTAACAAGGCCTAGTGTGTGGGGTAAGGGGCTGGGACATGGGAGTGTTTAGGCCCTAAAATTGTTGAACTCAATATTGAGTCCAGAGGGCTGTAGGGTCCCCAAGTGGAAAATGAGATGTTGTTCCTCCAGCTTGCATTGGGCTTCACTAGAACGCTGCAGCAAGCCAGAGACAGCGATGTCAGCCAGGGAGCAGGGTGGTGCGTTAGAGTGGCAGGCACGGGTAGTTCAGGGTCTTCTTTGCAAGCAGAACGGTGATGTTCTGCAAAGTGGTCGCCAACTCAGTGTTTCGTTTCCCCGATGTAGAGGAGACCACATTGTGAGCAGCGAATGCGTTAGACTAGATTCTGGGAAGTGCAGGTGAAGTGTTGCTTCACCTGGAAGGTATGTTTGGGCCTTTGGATACTGGGGAGGGAGGAGTTATATGGGCAGGTGTTGCACCATTGCCGGTTACAGGAGAAGATGCCATGGGGCTGGTGGGGAGGTGTTGGGGGTGAAGGAATGTGGACCAGGGGTGTCCCGGATGAATGGTCCAAGTGGAAGGCAGACAAGGGAGAGGAGGGGAATATGTGTCTGGTGGTGGCATCTCGCTGGTGGTGGTGGAAATGGCGTCTGATGATCTTCCGGATGTGGATGCTGGTGGGATGGTAGGTGAGGATAAGGGGAACCCTATCGCTGTTGCGGGAGGGAAGAGAAGGCGTGAGGGCGGAAGTGCGGAAGATGAGTCGGACCTGATTGAGGGGCCTAGAACTGGGAATCCTCGGTTGAGGAAGAAGGTGGACATTTCGAAGGCTCCCTTGTCGAAGTTGGCCTCATCTGAACATATGCGACGGAGACAGAGGAACTGAGATAATGGAATGGAGCCTTTACAGGAAGTGGGGTGTTAAGATATATAGTCCAGGTATCTGTGGGAGTCAGTGGGTTTGTAGTGGAAATGTTCAGAAGTTAGTCACTAACAGTCCCCATTAACAACTATTCACCCTCCCAGTCTGATCATTTGCAAATCCTTTGTCTGTCCAACTGTCTTACTCCCTCCTCGGGCTCTATCCTATCGTTTACTCCCTACCCCACCCACCTCTCTATTTTCTGCATGTAAACTGACGTTTTCCTAGCCACCATCAGTTCTGAGGAAGGGTCACCGGACCCGAAACTTTAACTCTGTTTTTTCCCTTCACAGATGCTGCCAGATCTGCTGAGCTTTTCCAGCAACTTTGTTTTTGAACTGATATCTGGTTCGTCTTGAAAAAGAGGGATGAAAATTCTGCGTATGAACTTCTTCAGAATATTGAGCACGACAGAATAAATTGAAAACAACAAATTTCGGCCGAAGTGATGAGTCTGAGATGAGTCTGGGGATCCAGAAAGCCCCCTTCCCTACCGAGATACCACCTCGTCCGATCTGACGCAGAGTAAAATTGGATAGCGAGCAGCTCGGCAGGAATTATTCGCGAATCCCGCTGAAAATTTTCGACAAATTAGAAGATTTAAATGAAAATATCTGAGCAATTATCGGCGCATATAATAAGCATTTACTACATCGCAGTTGCTCCAGTATTCAAAATACATTGATCTAACTGGAAAACAAATAGTTCATGGTGCGTACAGATTCTGAAAAGACGGGCATGTTTGACACTAGAAATGAGGCATTAAATATATAGGCTGCTGAAATGCTCCTTATGCTACTGTATATTCTTCTCGTACAATCTACTGTTTGGGACGATTCGTTACACTATTGCTGAAGAACTGCAGGTGGGCACCTTTGTTGGAAATATCGCAGATGTAGTTTTTGACGCAAAGCAGAACTCGGATCGTAGTTTTCAAATTGTACAGGACAGCAGGAAACAATATGTGGATATATTTGGACACGGGCATTTTATTTGTGAAGGGCAAAAATTGACAGAGAAATGATTTGAGGCCCAAGCTTGAACTGTATTTTATCCTTGGGCGGTTGGCTTGAAAACTCCTTAAAGCTGTTGAGGTTGGTTGGCTCGCCGAGCTGGTTTGTTGTTCCGCAGACGTTTCGTTACAGTGCTTGGTAACATCCTCAGTGCAGCCTCTGATGAAGCGTCGGTGTGTTCTCCCGCTTGGTTTTTAAATTCTGGGGTCCGTTGCGATGGATTGCCTCACTTCCGGGTTTCCTCAGTAGTGGAATGTATAGGGGGTCGAGTTCAATGTGTTTATTAATAGCATGCTTCGTGGAGTGCCATGATTCCAGGAATTCTCGTGCTTGTCTCTGCCTAGCCTGTCCCAGGATCTTGATGTTGTCCCAGTCGAAGTCGTGGTTCTCCTTGTCCATGTGTTAAAAACCAGGCGGGAAAACACACCGACGCTTCATCACAACCCGAGCTACAGATCCACTCCAAAACCCTTAAAGCTCTGCAAGGTTAGAGTGGCGATTCTCGACGTAAATGACAATGCTCCCAGTTTTGAAGAGAAAGAATTTCGCCTTGAAATGTCAGAGCGCTCCAGGCTGGAAACGCGCTTTATCTTCGAGTCGGCGCATGATTCCGAAGTTGGAACTAACTCCGTCCAAACCTCTAGGCTACATCCCACTGACTATTTTATTCTCGATGTACAAATGCGCAGTGGTAAAGGGAAATTGCCTGTTTTTGGTGTTGCAGAATTTCTTGGATAGAGAAGCCGAACGTAACAACAGGCTAACGCTGATGGCCAAGGGTGGCGGGTTCCCGAGAGATCGAACACAGTACAGATCTCTATTAATGTAAAAGATGCAAACGACTACGCCCCTGTCATCCCCCAGTCAGTTATAGAGTCAGCCTGCTGGAGAGGACAACGACAGGAACACAGGTAATCATTTTAAACGCCACTGACTGAGAAGATGGTCCCAATAAAGAGATAACCTCGATCAGGGGTCACACTTCAGCGAAAGCTCGGGAACTGTTTGGCGTGGATTCCAAAACTGGTGAAATCAGAATGAAAGGCAAGTTAGACTATGAAGAAAACAACGCCATTGAGAGTAACATACAAGCAACAGACACAGGACCTTACACTGTATCGGCGTATTGTGATGTTCTGCTGAATATAGTTGACGTGAATGATCACCTCCCTGAGGTGAAGTTGACGTATTTGTCTCGTACAGTTTCAGAAGATGCTCCGGTTGAGACTGCAGTCGCTCTGTTCAATGCAACAGATAACGATTCGGGCAGATACAGGAAGGTACAATGTCAAATTTTAAATGAATCACCTTTTAAGTTAGATTCGTCTTTGGAGGATTATTGTGGAATACTTGTTCAAATTCCACAGGATCCGGAAAGTGTGCCCAAGTATGACGTTACTATAGCATGCACGGATGTGGTAAATTCTCCTCTTACATCCGAGAAACCCATTTGGGTAGAGATTTTCGATATAAATGACAATACACCACGGTTTACGCAGTCTTTATACACCACAAACGTCATGGACAGCAATATTATTGGCGCTTCTATATTTTGCATGACAGCCTTTGATACAGATGTGGAACTGAACGCTCGACTGAAATACTCAATCGTGGAGCCTCAAGGTCAGAACTCTTCGGTATCCAATCACGTTTCTATTAACTCGGAGACTGGTGTCATATTCGCTAGGAGATGTTTTGACTCCGATACACTGAAAAACTTTTAAATCCCATCTCGGGTCATGGACTCTGGGATATCACCACTTGCGAGTAATATTTCATTAAAAGTTATTATTCCTGATCAGAATAACAATGTTCTCGTCAATGTGCAGTCATTAGCCGAGTTTTTGGCAACAGCGGTAGAGGCAATATACAGATTTGCAGTACCAGGCTATTTGGTTGCCAAGGTATCCGCCACTGACGCTGACGCCGGTCAGAACGCTTGTGTTTCTTATTCGATTTTTCAGACCACCCGGCATAACCATTTTACTATTTCATCAGAAACTGGGGAAATTCGGACAATCCGTCGTTTTGTGAATAAAATATTTCTAAACAAAGATTATTGATTCTGGTGAAAGATAATGGAATGCCATTATTTTCTGCCTCCGTAACCATCATCTTATCTGTGGCTAGCGATGACACTGAAACATTCTTCAGTGTCAGTGGCTCGCCTGAAGATCCCCGATTCACTCTGGATCTAAGCCTTCCCTTGGTCATTGCATTCGGAACAAATTCTATGATTTTTCTTGTTGTTTTAATAATCGTCACTGTGAAGGTTCATAAAAGCAGGAATGTTTTGGACGGTCAGCACTGTTCCTCGGGAGAGTGTTGTTGCGTTAAAACAAGGCATTCTCTGAATGGAATTCAAAATACCAGTAGAAACCTCCAGATACTCCCAAACTATGTTGAAGTGTTCGGGAGAAATCCCTTTCGTCATTTATGCGTCATATTTTAACATTTCAGTCAACCAAGAGTGACTTCAAAACTCACAATGCCTTTCAGTTATCGACAGACATGAATTATGTGCAGAATGATTCTAGTGGGAAATAAAACATGAGAATTATTAATTCTGAATGTGACAGTAGCTCTGAGGAGCTTTCAAAAAGATGAAATGATTACAGATGCGATCTGCTGGTAAGGATCTATTTGGACAAAGTATGTGGGTGTTGAGAGAAACAGAATAGAAATAATAGCTTTAATGCGTTACTAACACCTCTCTACTCCCGTCTACTTCTTGCTAATAACAGTGACCTGTAATGGTATTATGTAGGATGCATTTATATTTCCTGTTTATTGGTGATTTGAGTTTACGTTTTGTTTTGGAATTCCTGTTTGCTGTTGACACTTACTGAATCCACAGATTTGATTTGAATCAGCCAGAATTTTTGATTTTGTCTCAAACTAAACATTTAATTGGATTAGCCTATGGAGAATCCTGCGCAGCCACATATCAGAGCATGAATGGAACATTTTCCTGGACACTGGAAAGCAATTATATACAGGTTCTGTAAAACAGTTTGATAGTTCCTATTTGTTACCGTCTCAGCTTTGACATTCTGAATAATTAATGTCAGCATGTCCCTAACAGTCCTATCATTGTAAATTGATTAGATAATCCTGTATGATCAGGATTTACTTAAACTGGAGAAAAACCTAAGTCAATTCAATTTTTCAAAAAAATCATTTTGTATCCTTTCTAAGTAAGCAGGGTCAAGGTTTTTGCTTCTTATGACGGAAATTTAAATAACAGAAAAGAAAACCTGGGCAGCACTTGGTGAAGAAGGCAAATTTTGGTCTTATGGCACAAAAATGCAAGTACAAGAACTGGAATTTGAACATTAGGACTAGGAGCAGGAGCAGGCAAGAAAGCCCGTCGAGCCTGCTCCAAAACTTAATGCAATTACATGGCAGGTCATATTTCGACTCCACTTTCCTCCCTATTCCCCATAATCGTTAACACATTAATAACTTAAAATCTGTGCATCTCCCCCTTCCCCCAACCCCACCCTTAAATACAATATGTCTTGCTGCAATTGTGCAGGATCTTGTAAGAACAGCCTTGGAGTACTATGTGTTGTTTTGGTCTTCCTATCTTAGGTCATGGAAGGAGTGCAACAAAACTTTAACCAGACTGATTCGTGGGATGGCAGAACTGGCCTATGAACACAGATTGGATTGGTTAAGGCTATATTCATGGATATTAGTAAAATGATGAGTAATCTCTAGAAAACCTATAAAATTCAAATAGAAGTGGACCATGTAAATGCAGGAAGGATATTCCCAATAAACTGGGCAATTCAGAACCGGGGCTTACATTTTAAAGATAAGGGGTAGGCCATTTTGGACACAACTGAGGTGACAGGTTGTCACCCAGGAACTGGTCAACCAGTGGAAGGCTTTACACGTGAAGTGGTTGAGGCTAAAGCATGAAATAATTTCAGCAAGTGAGATATACTTTTCAGGGCTAAAAGGGTCAAAAGGTATGGGGAGAAAGCTGGAACGAGATCCTAAGTCAGATATCATTCCTGACCATGTTGAATAGTGCAGCAGCCTCGAAGAATAAAATGACTTATTTCTGCTCCTATTTTTGATGATCAGGTGAAATAACAACCGTCCTTCTCCAGTCAGTTCCACAGATGACTTTCTGTTCTGAAAGTAAGCACTGGGTGTCTGAAAATAGAGAGAAAAAAAAGGGAGATAACAATTTCATTCAATTATTTTGAACAGAATCGAGCCCCTGCATTAGAGTAAACAAAAGGGATAGCGATGAAATGAAATATATCAGCATCCTATTCTGGATTTTGATTACTACTGATTACAATGGGCCCTAGAAAAATATTAGTTCCTGATAAAATTTTGATGCAACTGCATCATCTGGGAATTAATGATTTGTTTTACAGTATCTGTCTCAACCCCGTATTCTGTTATCAGGAAAATGGTCGTACGTGCGCTGATTATTTGTAAAGGCAGAACTGCTCATAAGTGAGTAATGTCACTTACAGTGCATAGAATAAAAAGCAGACTTCCTCCTGTCAGATATTTTAACTTGAATCCCTACCTTTAACAACGTTTCTGAATCTTTGGGTTTTATTGTGCTCGCGTACTTATTTTTTACAAGCAATGCAGATTTGCGTGCTCAGATAGTGAGGTGAAGAAACGTTTATTATTTTCAGTGATGTGGAGGTGCCAGTGTTGGACTGGGGTGGACAAGGTCTGAAATTAGATGGCACCCCAGGTCATCATCCAACAGGTTTATTTGAAATCACAAGCTTTTGAAGCGCTGCCCATTCATCAGTTGAGTGAGAGGAAAACACACAGGCACGGAATTTATAGTTATAAAGATCAATGGGCAGAGAGATCAAACGATCATACAAATTGTGTGAGTGGAGTGTCGACAGGCCAAATAATAGGTGTCTGCAGGTGATAAAGAATGTCAGACGGTGTGAGTAAAGTGTCAACAGCTGAATAACAAGTGAAATGATGACTGATAATTCAATTAAATGAGGCAGAGAGATAATTACGAAAAAAAAATGCTATATTATTCAGCCTTTCGACACTCCACGTACACTATGATCTTTGGATCTCTCTGCTCATTGACCTGTGTGCTTCTTTTGTACTTCACCCAAAGAAAGGGCAATGCTCAGAAAGCTTGTGATTCCAAGTAAATCTGTCAGACTATAACTTGTTGTTGTCTGATTTATGGCATTATTTTCAGTGACATTTAACAGTCTTCGAAATTGGTTGTAGGTAAGAAAAAATATTTAATTTGCAGGAAATATAAGCATATACGTGCATAATCAGTAACATACCGTAAGAGAAAAGAGAACTTCACAGGTCAAAGAATGAAACAAAAACAGAAATTGCTTGAAAAAGTCAAAGGGTATGGCAGTATCTTTGAGCGAAATCAGAGTTCAAAGAATGAATGTATTTCAGCAAACCAAAGTTGTGTGATGTAGCACTTGAAAATATGAACTAATCTAAAAGTTAATAGTTTTGACTCATGACTATTTAAAATGCTCACATAATGCAGATTTTTGTTATGACCTTTATTACCTTTCACATTAACCAAAACAAATTTCTCTGTCTTCTGAACTTGGACAAGTGGTCCTAATGATTTTAGCCCTTTGGGATTATTTCTTTCACGTGTTTGAAGGAAATAAATGCGTGATTTACTTCAGAAAAGACTGGCTCATATATGTGTGCCTGCAAAATATTAAGTGCTGTAGATAATAGTGAGAGTGTAACAATTTAACTTGGAACTGAGTGCAAGGCTTGTGGAGGGATTGATGGTTCAACATGAAACTCTCAGTATTGATGCAAGGTTGGTGATTAGACCATTTTCTTCGCAGGTTATTGTAGACTATGAAATTTACTACACATCAAATAACTGAAAAATAGTTACAAGGATAAACACAAAGTACTGTAGATGCTGGATAGCTCAAATAACAACAGGAAATACTAAACGAACTTAGCCATTCCCGCTGCATTTTCGGAAAAAAGAAAAGTTAATATTTTAAGTCTGATATGATTCTTCTTTGAAACTTGCTCTTCTGAGGAATTCATATCAATTTGAAACTTTGACTTTGTTTCACTCTCTGCTGAATTTCTACAGCACCTTACATGGTGATCTGGATGTCTAGAAGAGAAGTGAGAGTTTATGAGAACTTCATTATGGTAATCTTATTGTTTAGATCATAGAAGTGTGTAAAAGAAGGATGGCATAATCTAGTTTACTTAAGTGAGAATTACAACAAGTTAAAGACGGAAGATCATATCATAATTGTCTGAAATGGATTATATGAGGAATCATTGGCTTATGTCTTATCCTTAGATTTTGCTTTTATTTCGACTGTCACATATGCTGCAACCCGTATCTTACAATTTCTGATACAATTCAGTTCTAGCTATAAATTTGGGAACAGGGAAAGCCAGTACAGAGTTGTAAAATGCATGTTAACATAATTTTTAATTGTACAACAATAAACGTTGGTATCTGCAGTCATTCCAGACTTTTCAGCTTTAAGAAGTGAACATTATTTTGATTGGTCGAATTTCAACGTTCTGGTGTTCACCAATTAGAAGCTGAGATGTGGCTGGAGATCCGGACAGTCCCTTGTAGTACTCAGACACCACCACGTCCGATCAAACATAGAGCAAATTTGGATCGCGAACATCTCCGTCGGGTTTATTCAGGAATCTAATGGAAATTTTGAAGAAACGTAGAAGATTTAAATACGATATTTCCGAGAGATTTATGAAGCAGTCAGGTACTTGCTACATCGCAGTTTTGTTTTTGACGTTTTACATGGTGAAGGCACGTTCTGAAACAAAGGGAATCTTTACCGCTAGAAATGAGATATAAAACATACTGGTTGCTAAAATGCCAATTATTCTACTGTGCATTGAACATGTGGAATCCAGTGCTTGGGCTGATTCGTTACTCAATTCCCGAAGAACTGCAGCTGGGTTCCTTTGTTGGGGACATCGCCGAGGATTTGGATTTAGATGTAAAGCAGCTCTCAATTCGTAGTTTTCGGATTGTATCCAGGCCCAGGAAACAATACTTGGACGTAAATTTAGACACTGGAATTTTACTTGTAAAGGATAGAATTGACAGAGAAGAGATTTGTGGCCTGAGCCTGAGTTGTGTTTTATCGTTGGACGGTTTGCTTCAAAACCCCTTAAAGCTGTACCCGATTGCCGTAGAGATCGTCGATGTAAATGACAATGCTCCCATTTTCACAAAGAGACAATTCCGCATTGAAATTTCGGAGCTTTCCACACCGGGATCGCGTTTTCCCCTTGAATCCGCATACGACTCTGATATTGGAACTAACGCCGTGCAAACCTACGAGCTCCATCCGAATAATTATTTTATTCTGGATGTGCGCAGCGGCGAAGAAAAGATGCCAGTATTGGTGTTGCAGAGTTCCTTGGATAGAGAAACCGAATCCAGCCACAGTCTAACGCTGATAGCCAAGGACGGCGGGGTCCCTGTGCGATCGGGCGTGTCGCAGATCTCAATTATCGTAAAGGATGCAAACGACAACGCCCCGGTCTTTCCCGAGTCAGAATATGGAGTCAACATATTTGAGAATTTAGCCACAGGAACACAGGTAATCATATTAAATGCCGCTGACTTGGACGATGGTCCAAATGGAGAGATAATCTACTCGCTTGGTAGCCACACGTCAATCACAGCTCGGGAACTCTTTGGCATAGATTCCAAAACTGGTGAAATCAGAGTGATAGGGAAGTTGGACTATGAAGCAAACAAGGTCTTTGAGATTACCGTACAGGCAGTAGACAGGGGTTCAGAGGCAATGTCCGGGCACTGTGTAGTTTTTGTGAATATTATTGACGTGAATGATAATCCCCCTGAGGTGACTTTGACGTCTTTGTCGACTGCAGTATCGGAAGATGCGCCAATTGGGACTCTAGTCGCTCTGTTCAGAGCAACAGATAAAGATTCGGGGAGATATGGACAGGTACAATGTCAAATTTCAAATAAACTGCCATTTAAGCTAGACTCCTCTTTGGAGAATTATTATGGAATACTTGTTCAAAATCCACTGGATCGTGAAAATACCTCGTTGTATGATGTTAGTATCACATGCTCGGATGCAGGAAATCCTCCACTTATATCAGAAAAAACCGTTCGAGTCGACGTTTCGGATATAAATGACAATGCCCCACGGTTCACTCAGTCATCATATACCGCAAACGTCATGGAAAACAATGCGATTGGCGCTTCTATATTTTCCATTACAGCTTTTGATCCAGATGTTGGACTAAATGCTCTGCTGAAGTATTGTATCCTGGAGACTCAAGTTCACAACGTCCCCATAAATACATACATCTCGATTGACTCGGAAACTGGTGTCCTATTCGCTCAGCGAACTTTTGATTACGAGGAATTGAAAAACTTTCTGTTCCAAGCTCAGGTCGTGGACTCTGGATCGCCATCACTCGCAAGTAATGTTTCAGTGAAAGTTATTATCCTTGATCAGAACGACAATGTTCCAGTCATTGTGCAGCCAAAAGCCGAGTTTGGGGCAACAGCCATAGAGACAATATCCAGACTTGTAGAACCAGGTTCTTTGATTGCTAAAGTATCGGCCACTGACGCTGACGTTGGACAAAACGCTCAGCTTTCTTATTCGATTTTCCAATCATCCAATCATAACCTTTTTACTATTTCCCCAGACACTGGGGAGATTTGGACTATACGTCATATTGAGAATAAAGATGCAAATAAGCAAAGTTTGATGATTGTAGTAAAAGATAATGGAACACCATCACTTTCTGCCACAATAACAATAATCTTATCTGTGATAGGCAGTGACACTGAAACATTCTCCAGTGCCAGTGATTTGGCTGAAGAACCCGTGTTCACTCATGATTTGAGCTTTTCCTTGGTCATTGCATTAGGTGCTATTTCTATCATTTTTCTCGTGATTTTAATATTCCTCGCCGTGATGGTTCGTAAAAACAGAAATGCTTCAATTCGTCAGCAATGTTCCCTGATGGCGTGTTGTTGTCTTGAATCGAGACATTCTTTGAATGGACTTCAAAAAGCCAGCCAAGAACTCCAAATACCCCCGAACTATGTTGAAGTATTTGGTGGTGATCCACTTTCTCAAAGATTCCGCTATGAGACATGTTCAACATTGCAGTCAACAAAGAGAGACTTCACACCCTCAAGACCATCTAGGTCATCTACAGACAAGTATTATTTCCAGAATATGTCTATTAGGAAAGAAGGTACGACAAAGATTAATTCTGAAAATCAAAGCATACCATTAAATAACGAGGTGAGGCACTTGCAATAACGCAACATTATTAATGAAACTGCTTTGGATTTCTAGATATATTTCTGACAATGTTTATGTGTTGAAATGAGCAGGATAAAATGTAAGATCTTAAATGCATCATTCTACTTTTCCGCAATATTTCTAATTTCTGTTCACAGTATCGTCTGCAATGCTCTCCCGTAAGAACTATCAACTTTCCTTTACAATTTTCTGTAACTTATTATGCTGTCTGGCTAAGTTTAAATTGTGTTCTTCAAGTCCTATTTGCCTGTTGGCACTTTCTAAAATAAGGAAGTTTGCTTGAATTTAAGAGAATTGTTGTATTCTTTCCCAGACTGAACAATTACATGTAACTACAATGGAGATTTCCGTGCAGCCACATACCTGTGAAAGCACAGAACACTTTCATGGCTGGTAGACTACCAATTGCACACAGGTACTGGAAACCAGTGATTACTTGCTAGATAACGTGGTCTCAGCTGGCAGCTGCTATGAACTTACAACAGCATATTTTTGGCGTCACATGATGCTAAACTGATCAGGTAATGATGTAGATTTCAAGAATACAAACTGTAACTCATTGTGTGCCACAGGAATCAGTGCTGAGGCCACAATTATTTACTATATATATGGAAAGTGAATGTGCTATAGCCAGCTTTGCAAATGACACAAATATAAATGGGAAGGGAAGTGATGGGAGAAAACAAAGAGCCTGTGGTGATATATACACAAGTTAAGCAGCAGCGCAAAGTAATTGGCAGAGGGAATATATTATGGGAAAATATGAGATAATGCATTTTGGTAGGAACAGTAGAAGAGCTGAATATTATTTACATTTGGTAAGACAGCAGAAAGCTACAGACAAGAGGGATTTATGTGTCCTCATACATGAAGTACAAAATACTAGCATCCAAATCAACAGGAAATATCGGAGGAAAATGAAATGTTGGCCATTATTTCAAAGAGAAAGAATAAATGTAGGGAGGTTTTGCTGAAACTATACAAGGTACTGGTGAAAAACCAGCTGATATACTGTGGGCAGTTTGACTGTGCCTTATTTAGAAAAGATGTACTAGCATTTGAGGGAGTCTAGAGAACGTTCACTTAGCTAGCACCAGGTGTGGAGCAATTGTCTTAAGAGGACAGGTTGTGTAGTTTGGGCCTATATTCCATGGAAATTAGAGGAATGAGAGGCGAACCGATTGAAACCAGCAAGATATTTAAGGGACTTAACAGAGTAGATGCAGAGAGGTTGTTTACACTTATAGTAGAGTTTAAGAGAAGAGGGCATAATCTCAGTGTAAAGGTTCACACGTTTAAGACAGAGATAAGGAGGAATTTCTTTCCTCAGAAACTAGTGACTCTGTGGAATTCTTTAACTCAGCTGCCTGTCAAAGTTGGATCATTAAATATACTCAGCGCTGAGATAAATAGATTTTTGATCAATAAAAAAAATCAAGGATCATAGAGAAAAAGACTGGAAAGCAGCATTCAAGGTTATCAGATCAGCCATAATCTCATTGAATGGTGGAGCAGACTTGATTGACTGCACTGCGTCCTTATGCTCTTACATCATATGCTCTTATGGCAGTAGTAGTTGTCAAAAAGTGTTTTACATGAATTCAATATTTTGAAATTAATCATTCTTATTTTTTTAGAGAGCATTGATTGTAGGTGTCATATTCATTCAAACTTAATTTTAAATATTATCAAAAAATTAAATGATTGCACACCGACAACTGTTGAACAAAAACTTACTATTTAGGAGATTCTGACAGTAAGACTAGTTGATTTGAACATTGTACATTTCTGGTCACTAGTTTAGAATCCATTGCGCTCTCAAGGCTGTAATCTATTAAATGTAGCATCTGACCTTCAACAGAAAAAGGAGAGATAGGAACTTTATCCAATTATACTTTGCAGAACTGAGCCCCTTACAGAAGACTAAAAACAGCAGTGCTAAAACGCAATGCACCAACCTTCTCTTACGTACACGAAATTTGATTAATTCTGCAAAATTAAAATTAAGGTTGAAGTTAGATGAGGAATTTTGAGGTTACTAAATCTCCATAATATAAGTACAATGCAATACTAATTTAGTCCTGACAACATTTTTCCAGTATCTAAAATGGGCAGCACTTAGAATCAAAGTAATCACATTCAATTTAAAAAAAAACAGCTCATGTAATTTGAGTCCACTTTTCATCTAAATTATATCCAATATTAATTTAGTCCTGACACCATTTCTCAAACATCTAAATCTTAGAATAATAACAAGAAATATTCAATTTTTAAAAGCTAATATCATTTGAGTCCACTTTTCATCCAAATTGGGAAAACGTTTCTCAATCATGGAAGTGACATGCCAGAGGCACAAAAATCCTAAGGTGATATTTGCCCAGAAAGGCCATACCATTAGATTGAATAAAATTCTTCTCAGACATACCTAAGCAAGTGTAAATCAATCAATATCTTTAATGAATAATTCCAAAGGTGATTTGGTAACAGTGCAAAAGCGAGACCACTTCAAAATTTAAGATTCGTTAAAGTGATGGCAGGTGATCTTTAGAAATTCACAATTAGCTTTATTCCAAAAGACTGAGGTGATTTTCTAAACCAATTAAACAAATTCAGACTAAAATACATGGGAGCAGAATTAAGACATTTAGCCCATCAAATATGTTTCACCATTCAATGTGGTAACAGCTGACTTGATAATTCTCAGTGTCACTCTTCCTCATAATCCTTAATTCCAGAACTCACTGAAAATTGGTCTACGTCAGCCTTGAATATACTTAATGACCCAGCCTTGGCAGCTCTGTATGATAAAAAATTCCATAGATTTACTATCCTCTCAGAGAAGACATTCTTCTTCATTTCTGTCGTAAATATATGACCTCTTATCATGAGATTACGCCTTCTAGTGCTAGACTGTACCACAAGGGGAAACAACCTTTGTGCAACTACCCCACCATGTCCTCACAGAATCGTGTATTTTTCATCAAGGGCTCCGCACATTCTTCTATATTCCAACGAATGCAGGCCCAATCTATTCAACATCTCCTCATGTCTTTCTCTTCATAGTTGGTATCAGGGTAGTGAACCTTCTTTTCACAGCCTCCAATGATGATACAACAAGGTGCAGGGCTGGATGAGCACAGCAGGCCAAGCAGCATCATAGGAGCAGAGAGGCTGACGTTTCGGGCCTAGACCCTTCATCAGAAAAACCTCCAATGACGATACATCTTTCTTCAGATAAGGGGCCCAAAACTGTTCTCAACAATTCCAGCAGTGGGCTGACGAGTGCCTTGTCTAGATTTAGCGAAAATTCTCGACTTTTAAATATCATTCCCTTTGAAATAAAGGCCAATATACCATTTGTCTTTCCTATTGCATGCTAAAATTGGATGTTCACTGTTTGAAATTGATGGGCTAAGACTCCCACTGACTGTTCTGTTGCTCTCTGCAGTCATTCTCAATAGAACTGACAATCAAAGACACCCTGATACTAAATAGTTGCAAACACTACAATTACATTGCATAAAATTAGAACGAACCATTTAGTTAAAGCACCTATCTCAACCTCCTACTTTGTTGTCAAGGTAATTTCAAGTACTTCTACAGGTTATTTACATGTTCTGATCTCCTCACAAGATACTCCCATTGTATCATTTAGACTGTGAAGGGTCAAGAGAAGACCACTTAAATATTTCAAGGTTAGAAAGCTACAAGATGACTTCTTTCATGAATTCTGTCTTGAATTCTCACCTTTTATAACGCATCTGAATCCTATGGGACGATTGTACTGATGTAATTAGTTTTCCCAGTGATGCTGGTTTGTGTAGTCTGATAATGAGCTAAAAACAAATAATTTGTTCCAGCAGAGCATTTAATGATTAGCAAAACAAAAAAAAGATTTTAAGATTTGAAATGCTTTTACTTTGGACAAAATAAGGCAATCACTGTGTCACTGATTACAAAGAGTAAGAAAATTGAGAATGCTCATAAATCAAACCCTGAAAACGCATAGGCCATATCAAAAAGATAGCAACATCACAACCAGAAAATATGGATGGATTTCGAAGTTAATAGCTTCCAGCCATGCCTAGTTAATATGCTGGTATTATGCTTTTTTTTTTGCCATGACAAATTCTACAACGTTGTATTTAGCACTGATCAAAATATGTTTTCCTGCCTTACAACTAGAAATGTGCGCCTGATCTTTGTAGGCCTCTGTGATTGAGTGTTTTTGAACAGCTGAAAGAACAACGTGTGTACTTCAGTTTTTAGAAAATACAGGCACGTCTATGCTTGCGTTTATAATATTGAAAGCAATAGAAGACATTGAAGATAACAAACAATTTAAGTTGGACCAGAGTGAAAGACATGTTCAGAGGATTGGATGGTTGAGCATTTAATTCTAAACAGTCATGTTTTACTGTTCGAAATGAGAACTTTTTTTCCATTGGTTAATGGGTGCGGCACACAGAGAATGAAGTTTATTTCAGGTCAAACAACACTACAACAAAATGGTTTCATGGATTTCTGGAAACTAAATTAATTTTAACGTCTATACCAACACAGTAATGCACACTGTTTAATTAGATCAGGGAATGTGTAAATAATTCAGTCTTATTTTCGTGAGAATTGACAGCTAGTTGGTCATGAAAAACTGGAATAGAAAAATCATGGATGAATTGTAAACTGAACCATATTCGTCAGGACAATGTGCCACACTGAATGCTTTGGTTATATTTCTCCTTTTATTTCTCCTGTCACATATGCTACAATGCTGTCAAACAAGGCTACTAGCAACTTTCAGTTCTAGAGATAGAATTGGAAACATGCAGTTTGGGAAATAGATCGCAATGTAATTATTAATTGTGCAACAATAAATCTAAACCTGAGCATTTCATTCAGACCGTCCAGCTTTAAGAAATCAAGATTAATTTGGTTGGTTGAATTTCAATAAGTGGGTGTTCACCAATCAGAAGCTGAGTTGCGTTTGGGGATCCGGCCAGCCCCTTCACGACACAGACACCATCACGTCCGATCAGACGCAGAGTAAAATTAGATAGCGAGCAGCTCAGCAGGATTTGTTCACAAATCCACTGAAAATTTCAGAGGTATAAAAGGATATTAAATCAAATAATCCAACCGATTTGTGAAACATTCAGGTAGTATGAAGAGGGTAATTCATGGTGCGGGAATGTTCTGAAACAAGGGGAATGTTTAACGCTGGAAATGAGATGTAAAATATATTGGATGCTAACATGCCGGTTACTGTGCTGTGTACTCTCCTTGTGGAACCTGGTGTTTGGACAAATTCATTACTCGATTCCTGAAGAACTGCAGCTGGGCGCCTTTGTTGGGAATGTCGCTGAAGATTTGGGTTTAGATGTAAAACAGCTCGCGGCTCGCAGTTTTCGGATTGTGTCCGGGCCCAGTAAACAATATGTGGACATAAACCTGGACACTGGTATTTTGCTTGTAAAACAATCAATTGACAGAGAAGAGATTTGCGGCCCAAGCTTGAGTTGTGTTTTATCTTTGAGCGGTTTGCTTCAAAATCCCTTAAAGCTGTACCCGATTGCAGTAGAGATTCTCGATATAAATGACAACACTCCCAGCTTCCTAAAGAAACAACTTCACCTTGAAATTTCAGAGCTTTCTTCGCCGGGAACGCGTTTCCCTCTCGAGTCTGCGAACGATCCGGACGTTGCAACCAACTCCGTGCAAACCTATGAGCTCCTTCCCAACAATTACTTCGTCCTTGATGTACAAATGCACGATGGGGAAAAATTGCCAGTTTTGGTGCTGCAGAGTTCCTTGGACAGAGAAACTGAATCCAGCCACAGTTTGACAGTGATAGCCAAGGACGGCGGCATCCCTGTGAGATCGGGCACTGTTCAGGTTTTAATCACCGTAAAGGACACAAACGACAACGCCCCTATCTTCCCCCAGTCGGTTTACAGAGTCAGCGTGTTGGAGAATGCAGCAGCAGGAACGCAGGTAATCAAATTAAATGCCACTGACTTGGACGGTGGTCCTAATGGAGCGATAGCCTATTCACTCAGTAGCTACAACTCTGCCAAAACTCGGGAAAAATTTAGTGTGGATTCGAAAACTGGTGAAATCAAAGTTAGAGCGAAGTTGGACTATGAAGAATATACGGTATTTGAAATTAATATTAAAGCCGTAGACGGAGGTTTTCACTCTATGTCGGGGCACTGTGATGTCTTAGTAAACATTATTGACGTGAATGATAACCCACCTGAGGTGACATTGACGACTTTGACGAGTACACTCTCTGAAGATGCTCCAGTTGGAACTGTAGTCGCTCTGTTCAGTGCAACAGATAAAGATTCGGGGATAAACGGGCAGGTACATTGTAAAATTCCGATTAAACTACCCTTTGGCCTAGATTCGTCTTTGGAGAATTATTACGGATTAATTGTTCAACATCCGCTGGATCGAGAAAATATCTCCAAGTATGACATTACTGTAACATGCACGGATGCAGGAAATCCTCCTCTCACATCCAAAAACACCATTCGGGTAGAGCTTTCCGATATAAATGACAACGCGCCGAGGTTTGCGCAGTCTTTATACAGGGCAAGCGTAACGGAGAACAATGATTTTGGCGCTCCTATATTTTCCATTTCAGCCTTTGATCCAGATATTGGTCGGAACGCTCGACTGAAATACTCTGTCCTGGAGACTCAAGTTCACAACGCCTCGATATCCACTTATGTCTCTATTAACTCGGAAACTGGTGCAATATTCGCACAACGATCCTTTGACTACGAGAAATTGAAAAGCTTCCAGGTCCAAGCTCAGGTCATGGATTCTGGATCGCCACCATTGGCCAGTAATGTTTCAGTGGATGTTGTTATCCTTGATCAGAATGACAATGTCCCAGTAATCGTACAGCCAATGGCCGAATTTGGATCAGCAACAGTGGAGACAATATCCAGGTTCGCAGAACCAGGCTATTTGGTTGCCAAGGTATCCGCCACTGACGCTGATGCGGGTCAGAACGCTCGCCTTTCTTATTCCATTATTCAAGCTACCCATCATAATCTATTAACTATTTCACCAGAAACTGGGGAGATTTGGACTATCCGGCGCATTGCGAGTAAAGATTCTACTCAACAAAGCTTGGTGATTCTCGTAAAAGACAATGGAAAACCATCTCTTTCTGCTACAGTAACCATCATCTTATCTGTGGTTGGTGATGACACTGAAACATTCTCCAGCATCAGTGGTTCATCTAAGGACCCTCGCTTCGGTCCTGACATAAGTCTTTCTTTGGTCATCGCCTTAGGGGTAATTTCTATCGCTTTTCTTGTGATTTTAATTATTCTCGCTGCGAAGGTTCATAAAAGCAGAAATGTTTTAGGTGGTCAGCATTGTTCCCTGGGGGCATGTTGCTGCCTTGAAAACAGACGTTCTCTGAATGGAATTCAAAAGGCCAGTAGAAACCTTCAGATACCCCCAAACTATGTTGAAGTATTCGGAGGTGATCCCCTTTCTCAGCGCTTCCGCTATGAGTCATGTTCGACATTGCAGTCAACAAAGAAAGACTTCGTAACCCCCAACATGTGCAGGTCATATACTGACAAAACGTATGTTCGGAGTGATTCTCTTAAGAAAGAAAGCACGAGAATGATTGATTCTGAATGTAACAGCAACTCTGTATACAACGAGGTGAGGTTCTTTTAAAAAGTTAAGATATTGACAGATTTGATTTGGTAATACATTTCGCAAAGGTTTGAGGCATTTGGAGACACGGAATAGGCTGGGGCTTTTTTTTTGTTGGAGGCTGAGAGGTGACCTAATACATATTTATAAAATCATGAGCAGCATGGATAGAATAAATACCCTCGAGTACGGGAGTGCAAAACTAGAGGTCAAAGGTTTAAGATCAGAGGGGAAAGATTTTAAAAGGACCTGAGGGGTAACTTCATCATGCAGAGGATGGTGCACGTACGGAACAAGCTGTCAGAGGAAGTGGTAGATATGTACAATTACAACAATCAAAAAAAATCGGGATGGGTGTATGAATAAGAAGTGTTGAGAGGAAAATAGGGCAAATGCTGGAAAATGTGATTAAGTCAGATTGGGATGCCTGGTCAATGCGCCCAAGTTGGACTGAAGGGTTTATTTCCCTCTGTACGACTCTGTGACTCTGTGTTGATGAATTTGGAAATTTTCTGTGTTGAACACGAAGGAAGTAATGGCTTTGATGTGTCATGCACATTTTTCTCTATTTCTTTTCATCGTCAACATTAATGTTTTGTAATAACATTTTTGATTGCATTTACATTACTTTCTGATTATAGGCAAGTTTTGCTCTGTCAAACGGAGTTTGAATTTTGTTATGGAAGTCGTGGTTGTTTGTTGACACATTCTAAAACCGGGGTTTACTTAAATCTACGAGAATTGTTGACTTTATCTAATGGCAAACATTTAAGAGTTATTACTCTGTGAACAATTCTGTGCAAATACACGGAAGTGAAAGTACAGAACACTTTCTTGGTCAGTGGAACAGCTGTCTTCGTAAGACACGTAAACATGTTAGTGTGTTCCCCGTTGCCAAGTTCTCAGCTGGTAGTCTTTGTTAACTAACATGAGCACGTTTCAGTGCGTCAGGTCTTGTTTTTAATTGATGAGGTACTGCTGTATGATATTGCTTCACTTTATCGAAAACCGGGCTATAGGTCAGTACAATGTGTAATTTATTTAATTATTTCTTTTGGATCGTTTTAGTATACTTAAATCATGGGGCTAGTATTTCTTCAAACTATTGAAGCACCATAGATTGAATGTGCCATTCACATGCTTCAACTGGTAAAAGAAATCTCTCTGCTTGGGAAGTGCAAGCAATGAGAGGTAAAATCGCAGAGAACCATAGAGGGCTGATCTCTTTAGAGAGGGATGACTGCTGGTGCCTTAATCTAGGAACACCATTCATCAAGTGAGGGGCAACGTTAACAAGACGTGATCTACATGGTGTTCTCTGTTGGTATGGAGGAATCAGACCTGTGCTGTCAGCATCTCACTGAGCTAACAAACTCCTTTCTGCTTTTACTGCTGTCGACATCCTGTCACTCTCAGAACATATTAGGCTCTCAATGTAAAGATGTGCTTTCTACAACAACTGGCTCTTAACTGCAAAAGGGGAGAAGGGAAATTTCAACAAATTATTCATGGATATTTGAATATCTCTATTCAGGCAAAAACGGCAGTGTCAGAAAGCAATATGCCACCCTTCTCTAAGTACAGAACCTAGACTCAAATTAATCAATGTCCATGTTCCGTACTAAGTCCAGGTAACAATAAATTGGGCATATTTTGCTCAATCATTGATTGGATCATCGAAATGACAACCTGGAAATGGGAAAATGGTAATGCAGCGTTTGCAAAGTAGGCTGTGTCATCATATACAAGAGAATTCTGAGAGTTACGTATGTGAGAGTAAATCAATTGATATGCTTAATGAAGCTATTTAACGGATATTTTAAAAGACAGCTGAAGTGAGGTTGGATCTAGATTTTAAGACTCAAAGAAGTGATAGTAGCTAGCTTTATCTACAGGAAATGAGAATTGGAATTGTGAAAGAAAACTGTTGTGATTTTGCCAAAACACATGAAAAGTCAATCAACTCAGTGGCAGGTAATTTAAAACGCCCCAAAGTTAAATGGATGTAAATATGGCACTTTTTCAGCTAGGAACTAGCAACCTGATTTGCGCAACATGTCTGAATCTCCGAATCTACTCTCAGGGAAAGGGTCCTCCAGCATATTATTTGCGCCATGGTCCAGACCAGACCCCCTCAAAATATTTTAAGTAGTTATCCTCGACCCAAACTTTTTCTTATTTTAAAGGTAGATGTGAAGTGTGTGTTCCGGATGTGATGTGACTGGTCAAACTACTCGATGTTAAGCAAAACACAATTTACTTAAACACAATAAAGTGGAATTTAGAGTAACATATATTGGAAAACCTAACCGAATAATAGATACAGCACCTATTACCGATTAACTGTTCCAGTATGGTAACATTCAACATTAAGGTAAATTCAGACACAGATTCATACAAGCAGTTTTCCAATCCAGGAGGAAACAATGTCGAGAAGATTTCAGAGGAAGTAGCAGCTAGGAATCATTCAGTGAAACAGCAACTCTTCTGGGATCCCTAAAAGCTTCTGACAGTTAAATCTCACAAAAAAAGCCTGGTCTTTAAGAGCAGGCCACTCCTTTTCCGTTGTTACATTTTAAAGAAAAACTTAAAAGCCTCACAAGTTATTTACTTAAGCTGTTTTCAGTAGCCAGTCCGTAACCTGTGTCTTTACAACTTCTCTTCAAAAAAAAAACTTAGGACAAATTAAACTGTTTAACGTGACACTATTGTCACATTTGTATCCTCAGAACTTCTCAAAGTATGCATACATTTCATCATTTAGAGTGTGTAGAACAACGAGAAAACATTGTAAGCATTTCAAGTTAGAAAACGAAGGGAAAACTTCTTTCATGGGTCCTGCCCTGTTTTGCAACCTTTTAAAATGTTTTTGAATCACATGGACTGACTGTAATTACCTTTTCTAGTGTCCCAGAATTGCGTGGTCAGTGAGAGAGATGAAAGAAAAATCAACATTTTCAAAGTAACATTTTACCATCAAAAAATTGTTTTCAGATTTGAAACGCATTTAAATTGGGAAAAAGTTAGGAAACAAATGTATCAGAGGTATCGTCTATGTGGGGAAGCTCTTGGAGAAGATATTGAGGAACAAGATATTTGCACATTTGGTAGAAAATGGACGAGTTAATGACAGGCAGCATGGTTTTGTACGGGGAAGGTCATGTCCCACCAACTTGATTGGGTTTTTTGAAGAAGTGACAAAGATTATTGATGAGGAAAGGGCTGTGGATGTAATTTACGTGGACTTTACAAGGCATTTGATAAAGTCTCACATGGCAGATTGTTACAAAAACAAAAATTACATGGGATTCTGGGTGGGCTGGCTAGATGAAAACAAAACTAGCTTGGCCATACAAGACATAGGTTAGCAGTGGAAGGGTGTTTTTCAAAATGGAGGCCAGTAACTAGTGGTGAACAACAGGGATCAGTCTTAGGTTCTCTATTGTTTGTAGTATATATAAATTATCTGCAGTCAAATGTGGGTGGACTGATTAGTAAGTTTGCAGATGACGCGAAGTTTGGTGGAGCTACTCATAGTGAAAACAATTGTGAAAGGACACAACAGGATATAATTAGTGTGGTGAATTGGGAGCAGAAATGGCAGATGGTGTTTAATCCAGACAAATGCAAGGTGATGCAATTTGTAGGATCAAATTTAGGTGTGAATTATACTGTAAATGGCCGAATCCTTAGGAACATTAACATGAAGATGGACCTGGGCGTGCAGGTCCGTAGTTCCTTAAAAGTGGCAACACAAGTGGGCAAGTTGATTAAGAAGGCATATGGCATGCTTGCCTTCATTGGCCAGGGTACGGAGTTGGCCAGCCATGTTGCAGCTATATAAAACCCTGATTAGGTCGCATTTGGAGTATTTTGTACAGTTTTCGTCGCCACAGTACCGGAAGGATGTGGAAACTTTGGAGAGAGTGAAGATAAGGTTCATTAGGATGTTGCCTGGTCTCGAGGGCATTGGCTATGCGGAAACGTTAAAAAGATTAGGATTGCTTTTACTGGAAAGACAGCAGCTGAGAGGACACCTGATAGAGGTCTATAAAATTACGACAGGCATAGACAGGATGGATAGTCAGAGGCATTTTCCCCTGGTTGAAGTTTCGATTACTAGGGGGCACAGCTTCAAAGTGAAAGTGGGAAAGCTTAAGGGAGATGTGCGAGGGAAGTTCTTTCATGCAGATAGTGGTAGGAGCCTGGAATGCACTGCCAGAAGATATGGCGGAAGCAGGCACACTGGTGACATTTAAGAGGCATCTGACTGGTTACATGAATCAGGAGGGAATAGAAGGATATGGACCGAATAAGGGCAGAAGTCTTTTTTTTAGTTTAGTTAGAGCATGATGATCAGTACAGACTTGGAGGGCCAAAGGGCCTGTTCCTGTGTTGTACTTCTGTTTTGTTCGTTTGTTCTTTTGTAAACATGCAGCGAGTTATAATTCAAACAATCAAACATAGATAACACTTAGACAATGCCAAAGAGTTATTAATTTCACAAACTAAGAAATGAGGAGAATTTGAAAGAAGATAATTTCAAGGAAATCTTGACAATTTCATATGCTTGCCATATTCATTTTAATGCCCGTTCTGGAATGTGGACATTAGTACTGATCAAAAATGTGTTTCCTACCTTAGCATTTGAAAGCTGTCTCAGATCATTGTTGACGTCTGTGACTGTTTTTTTTTGAGCAACTGAAGGAGTGATGTGCACTATCCAGTTTAGAAAGTAAGGGCTGATTAGGGGTTCATGTATGTGTACCTTCAAAATGTTCGACCTTATAGGTCTCATTACATTTAACACACTATTTAACATGGACCAAAGTGTAAGACATGGAGGAGGGATAAGCTATTCAGCATGTAATATAAAACAGTTATACAAGATTCGAAATTGGAACACTTTTTACACAGGTCAATGCATGCCTTACAGAAAGAATGGAGATTGTTAAAGGGTAAAGAATACCATCACAGGATAGTCATGTGGATGTCTGGAAATGAAACAAATGATCATAGAAATCACAATACCGTAAACCTTCTGTTTCATTGTGTTAGAGAACAGTGAAATCACTTGGCTTTCCTTTGGTGAGAATTAGTGACTCATAGGGGATAGAAAGGCATAACGGAAGAATCACATATAGATTGTAAATTGCATTATATTTACAAATCAATGAGATTTCCTGACTGCTGAGGGACTTTTTTTCTTTAACGTCTTCTGTGACATAGAGAATAATTCTCACTGTTAAGAGATCATCCATCGCAATTTCGTTCTAGACATTGTTACGGGCACATGAAGAAACAATACATAAGAGTGTGTTACTTCTTAATAAAATTTTTAGTTGTACAACATTAAATCTGGGTATTCGCACTTTTACTTCAGACCTTGCAGCTTTAAGAAATCAACAGTACTTTGATTGGTCGAATTTGAACGTACAGCTATTCACCAATCAGGAGCTGAGAGGTGATTAGGGATCTGGACAGCCCCCTTCACTACCCAGACACCATCACGTCCGATCAGACGCTGAGTAATATTGGATAGCGAGCAGCTCGGAAGGAATTGCTTAACTATCCAGTTAAATTTTCAGAGAAAAGTAAAAGACTTATAGTAAACAATCCGAGCGGTTCGTGAAACATTCAGGTATTTACGACATCGCAATTGTTTCGGATATAAAATACATTCATATAACCTGAAAGAGGAAAGCTGATGATGCGGGCACGTTCTGAGAAAAGGGGGAATGTTTGAAGCTGGAAATGAGATATAAATTATATAGGCCTCTAAAATGCCAAATCTTCTACTGTATATTTTCTTTGTGGAATCTGGCGTTTGGGCAGATTCGTTATTCAATTCCTGAAGAACAACAACTCGGCGCCTTTATTGGGAATGTTGCTGTGGATTTGGGTTTAGATGTAAAGCAGCTGTCGGCCCGCAATTTACGGATTGTGCACGGTCCAAGCACACAATATGTTGATATCAATTTAGACAGTGGTATTTTATTTGTGAAGGAAATAATTGACAGAGAAAAGATTTGCGGGCCGAGCTCCAGTTGCGTGCTATTCTTGGACGTTTTCCTTGAAAACCCATTGAAGCTGTATCAGTTTGCAGTGGATATTTTCGATATAAATGATAATGAGCCCAGTTTCCCTAATAGACAATTGCACCTTGAAATTTCAGAGCTTTCTACACCAGGAACGCGTTTTACCCTCGAGTCCGCGCATGATTTGGACGTTGGAACCAACTCAGTGCAAAACTACGAGCTCCTTCCGAACGATTATTTTATTCTTGATGTACAAACGCGCAGCGGTGAAGGAAAATTGCCGGTATTAGTACTGCAGAATGCTTTGGATAGAGAAACGGAATCCAGCCACAGTTTAACGCTAATCGCAAAGGACGGCGGAGTTCCGGTGAAATCGGGTACGGTTCAGATAACAATCCTTGTTAAGGACACAAACGACAACGCCCCTGTCTTCCCCCAGTCAGTTTACAGAGTCAGCCTATTGGAGAATGTAACCACAGGAACGCAGGTAATCCTATTAAATGCCTCTGATTCAGACGATGGTTCCAATGGAGAGATAACCTACTCGCTCAGTAGCTACTGTTCGGCCAAGGCTCGGGAAAAGTTTGCCGTGAATCCCAAAACCGGTGAAATCCGAGTGAAAGGGAACCTAGACTATGAAGAAAACAAAGCGTTTGAAATTAACATACAAGCTGCAGACGGAGGTCCTGATGCTATGTCGGGGCACTGTGATGTTTTGGTGAATATTATTGATGTGAATGATAACCCACCTGAAGTGAAGTTGACGTCTTTGTTGAGTACAATTTCGGAAGATGCGCCAGTTGGGACTGTAGTCGCTCTGTTCAGTGCAGCAGATAAAGATTCGGGGAGAAATGGGCAGATACAATGTCAAATATCAAACAAACTACCCTTCAGACTAGATTCTTCATTGAAGAATTATTATGGAATACTTGTTCAACATTCATTGGATCGTGAAATTATCTCTATGTACGACATTGCAATTACATGCATGGATGCAGGAAATCCATCTCTTACATCCGAGAAAACCATTCGCGTAGAGGTTTTAGATATAAACGACAATGCGCCACAGTTGACGCAGTCTTTACACACAGCAAACATAATGGAGAACAACGTTATTGGAGCTTCTATATTTTCCGTTGCTGCCTTTGATCCGGATATTGGAGTGAACGCTCGACTGAAATACCTAATTCTGAGGACTGAGGTTCACAACGCTGCGGTATCCAATTACGTCTCTATTAACCCAGAGACGGGCGTCATATTCGCTCAGCAATCGTTTGACTACGAGCAACTGAAAAACTTTCAGATTCAAGCTCAGATCATGGACTCTGGGACACCACCTCTCGCAAGCAATGTATCAGTGGATGTTTTTATTCTTGATCAGAATGATAATGTTCCAGTCATTGTACAACCATTAGCGGAATTTGGGTCAACAGCAGTTGATACAATATCCAGGTTTGCAGAACCAGGCTATTTGGTTGCCAAAGTATCGGCCACTGACGCTGACGCCGGTCAGAACGCTCGCCTCTCTTATTCCATTTTTCAAGCTACCCAGCATGGGCTTTTTACTATTTCACCAAACAGCGGGGAAATTTGGACTATCCGTCGTATTGCGAGCAAAGATGCCTCTAAACAAAGGTTGGTGATTCTGGTAAAAGATCATGGAATACCATCATTTTCTGCCACAGTGACCATCACCTTATCTGTGGTTGGTGGTGACACTGAAAGATTGTCCAGCGTCAGTGGCTCGTCTGATGTTCCCGAATCCACTCCTGATCTGAGCATTTCCTTGGTCATCGCTTTCGGTGTAATTTCTTGCACGTTACTAGTGATTTTAATTATCCTCGCTGTGAAGGTCTATAGAGACAGAAATGCTTTGAGTAATCAGCACTGCTCTCTGGGATTCTGCTGTCGCTTTGACACCAGACATTCTGTGAATGAAATTCAAAAAACCAGTAGAAACCTTCGGATACCCCCAAATTATGTTGAGGTATTTGGGGGAGATCCACTTTCGCAAAGTTTTCGTTATGATTCATGTTCAACATTGCATTCAACAAGAAGAGACTACAAAACTGCCAATACATGCAGGTCGTATACAGACAAGAATTTTGTTCAGAATGAGTCTCTCGGGAAAGAAAGCACGAAAGTGGTTAATTCTGAATATAACAGCCAATCTGTAAACAACGAGGTGAGAATCTTCTAAAAAGGAATAAGCTTTTGCATGTTTCACTTTAGTATCTGGATATGTGTGTCTTGAAGTTAACGTCATGAAAGTAAGAGCGTAAATGCACCATTCGCACTTTTCATTTCTGTTTCTGTCTCTTACCAACAGTAATGGCCCTATATCGTAACTTGTAGGACGTATTTACATTAGTCTGTGGTTATATGAAACTTCTACGTTGTCAGCCTGAGTTTTAGTTGTTCTGTGGAAGTCTCGTTTTCCTGCTGTCAGTTTCTAAAACCGCTGGAGTTACTTTGAATCTATGACAATTGTTGGCATTGTCCGGTGATAATCATTTAAGTTTTACTCCTGATATTGTATTCTGTGCAGATGCATATCTATTTATTGGACATTAGAATAGCTTTTCTACACAGGTCCTGTGTGGAAGTTTTTTTTCCCCCAGTGCCAAGTCCTCAGTTCGTTGTTAATATTAATTAATATCAGCATGTTTGCGAGTCTCAGATCTTTGTGAGTTGCTGAGGTAATCTCGTATTCTACAGCTTCACTTTGAGTGTTCATAATGTGTTTTAGCTCAATTCAAAACATTTTTAAATATTTATTTTGAAGTTTTCTAGTGAGCATAGATTATAGGACTCATATTTATTCAAACTGACTTTTAAATGTCATAGATTGAACGGTATGAACGGTCAAATGGTAAAAGCAATCGCCCTGTTCTGGAGATTTGGAGATACTTCCAACGAGATTAGCTGCTGTCACTGCAGTCTACCTCCAATCAACCTCTTTGAACCCATTGTGCACTGAAGTGGTAAATTTGATCTCTGTGATATCAGGTTGTTAAAAGTAAAAAGGGAAGGGAGAATTATATCAAATTATTCTGAGTAAATTTGAAAACCTGCCTTTCAGCTGAAAAGGTATGTTTCAAAGCAATATGCCAACTCTCTCTGATGTGTTGGAAATTTGATCAGCCCGTGTTAATACTGCACTGGAAATTTGCATAATTAAAAATTGTGTACCAATTAGAACAGGAGATTGTACATTTGGGAAATCACCAGAAGATAATGAAATATTATTTTAAGCTTGCTAGCATTTTTCAGACTTTTGTAAGTATAGAACCTAAAATCAAATTGAACAGTTTCCACGATCAATGAAAGGTGATTTTACTCCAGCCCAGCTACCATCTAAATTGAACAAACATTTCTAAATCATTGTCTAGATCATCAAAGCAACAACTGGAAGTATAAAATTAGTTATGTGGTATTTTTAAAGGCATGTTTATCCATAATATATAACATAATTATTTAGGCTGTTGCTCAAGTGAGACTAAATCGATAGATTTGATGTTGAACTTGTACAAGGTAACTCGTTAGATCTCACCTAGAGTTTGTGTACGACTTTGGGTACCACATAAAAGGAAAGATGCAAATGAATTGAAAAGAGTGTAAAAGCAATATAGTAGAATAGTTACAATGCGAGAAACTCCAGTTATGAGGGTAGATTGGAAAAGTTAGGACTGTTCTCCCTGGACAGAAGCAGGTTTACTGGAAATCTGATTTAGATTTGTAAAAATGGACAGAGTGGATAGGGTGAAGCAGTTTAACTGCTAATCGAAATAAGCATAAGAGAGCATACATTTCAAGTGGTGTGCAAATGGAGTAAGTGTGATGTCAGACAAGAACATTCTCACACAACGAGTTTTTAGGGTATGGAGTGCACTCCTTAAAAATATGGTGGAGGTCCTGCAGAGGGCTTTGGATGTTTTTTTTTTTCGATAGATTGGTGTGCAGGCAAATGGGGAAAAGGCAGTAGATTGACACTACATTATAGGACCGAACTAGATGCATGGAGATAGTGCGGGCATAACGGGCTGAATTTATTCTTTCTGCATTGTAATAATTCTGTGATCCTTTGATATAATCATAGAAACTATACACTAGACATTTCAATACACTACAGGTGAGGCTGGATTTGAATACTAAGACTCAAAGAATCAATGGCAGTTCATCTATACCATATAAAAATTGGAATTGTTGCACAAAACTGTGATGATTTTTTCAATGTACAAGACACTCTGATCGATTTAGGAACTTTTAATCCAAGAAGTGCTGAGAGCAAATAATTACAGCTGTGGTTTTGATATAACTTCATTCAGGAAATAGCAACCTAGTTTACAGTACATACCTGAAACTCCTATTCTGTTGTCAGGGACACGAGCTTGCGCTTTCACTCGTTATTTATATGCTCAGACCTCATAAGATACTTGTATTTCACGACACGATTTGGAGATCAAAGAGATTTGGAGATTCCGAGAATGCAACAGGTGGACGTCATGGAGACTGACTTGAATCTATAAGTTTTAAAATGTTCCTGAATTATATGAACATGCTGCGTACACTTGTACGTACGTACACTTCTCAGTGAGATAGAATTGCGTGGACGGTCAGTGGGGTGAAGGAAATATCCCTACTTTCAGGGTGACAATTGGCATAGTTGTTTGAAGATATAGAGTCACACCACACAGAAACAGGCCCTTCTGTCCTACTCGTTTATCCTGACCAGGGTTCCTAAACTCAACTGTATGGCCAATATCCCTCTAACTCTTTCCTATCTATGTACCTGCACAGACTGAAAAGTATCTAACCTGGAAGGTAAATGAGTAAATGCATGCATTATCAGTTACAAGAGTGAAGTAAACTGTTGAATGATGATTAATCCAACAGGAAGCAGAAACATCGAAACTATAGAAACTAGGGTCAGAACTAGGCCATTTGGACTTTCAAACCTGCTCCACCATCCAATACGATCATGGCTAATCCTCTGTCTCGTGACATGTTCCTCCTTTCTCCCCAATCTCTTTGGTGCCTTTAAAATCTAAATATTTATCCATCTCCTTCTTAAATATATTCAGTGAGTTGGTCTCCACATTCATTGATGGATGAGAATTCCATTGGTTCACGACCATTGGAATGAAGAAATACTTCCTCATTTCAGCCTTAAATGGCATACTCCTTATACAAGACTGTGACCGCTGGCTCTAGACAGCCCAACAAGAAAAAAAACATCTTCGCTGTATTCTGTCTGTCCAGCCCATTAGAATTTTCTACGTTCCAATCAAATCTGCTCTCATCCTTACAAGCCCTCATGATTACAGAACCAGTCGAGCCAATCCCTTCTCACAGGCAATGCTTCCCATCCACAGTACTAGCCTAGTGAATCGTCTTCCACACTGCCTCAATGGAAAGTATATCGTTTCTTAGGGAGAGAGTCCAAACCTGCACACAATACTCAAGATTCAATTTCACCAAGCCTTGTAGTAGTAAAACACCCTCCTTCTGATTGCATATCTTCTTGCAATAAAGGACAATATATCCCCTGCCTGACTACTTTCATTGGCAGACGTGCACGGACACCAGGGAGACAGCAAGAACTGCAGATACTGCAGTCAGGGATAACAAAGTGTGGGGCTGAAGGAACACAGCAGGCCATGCAGTATCAGAGGAGCAGGAAAGTTGACGTTTCGGGTCGGGACCTTTCTTGGGAATGGCTCAGATCTCGATAATTGTAAACGATGCAAACGACAATGCTCCCGTCTTCTCCCAGTCAGTTTACAGAGTCAGTCTATTCGAGAATGCAGCCACAGGAACGCAGGTAATAATATTAAATGCCACTGACTTGGACGATGGTCCCAATGGAGAGATAAACTATTCTTTTGGTAGCCACGCTTCAGCTGGAGTTCGGGACAGTTTGGCATGGATTCTAAAACTGGTGAAATCAGAGTGAAAGGAAAGTTGGACTATGAAGAAATCTCCGCCTTTGAAATTAACGTACATGCTACAGACGAGAGGTCTGAGGTTATGTCGAGGCACTGTGAAAATTTGGTAAATATTATTGATTTGAATTTTTACCCACCTGAAGTGACTTTGACGTCTTTATCGTGTAAAATTTCGGAAGATGCTCCAATTGCGACTATAATCGGTTTGTTCGCTGCAGGATAAAGATTCCAGCAGAAATGGACAGGTACATTGTCACGTTTCAACTAAACTACTGTTTAAACTGGATTCCTCTTTAAAACATTTTTATGGAATACTTATTCATCATCCAATGGATCGTGAAAATACCTCCAAGTATGACGTTACAATAACGTGCACGGATGCTGGAAATCCTGCACTTACATCGGAGAAAACTGTTCGGGTCAAGGTTTCCGATATAAATGACAATGCGCCACAGTTTAGTCAATCTTTATTTACAGCAAGCATAAGAGAGAATAATGATACTGGCGCTTCTATTTTTTTCATTACAGCCTTTGATCCCGATATTGTGTGAACGCTTGACTGAAATACGCTCTCCTGGAGATTCAAAATCAGTGCGCTCATTATTCAATTATATCGAAGCAATTAATTGTGCATGCATTGCCTTATTTCATTTATTCACAACATGGTCCTGTACTGTCTCATGCAGTAAACAGTAAATTCCACTGTTGCATGCATGGTGAGAAGTAGTGTAAATTGAGGGCTACATCGTGTATCTCCACTATCCACAGACAAATTTGACCAGGTCTGTTTTCTCACCCACTACGTACACCCGACTCTCTCTGTACCACCACCTGTTCCCCAACCCCATTGAGAATACAAAGTCAACCATAATCCATCTTGCATCAGGTGCTGAAAGTATATTGAAATAGAATCAAAATGTATGACAGAAATTCAGCAGATCTGTTTGCATCCAAGGAGAGAGTATCAGAGTTCATGTTTTGAGCCCACTGTGACTCTCCATTAAACATTCTACACAAACTTGAAATGTTAATTCCGTTTCTCTTTCTGAAAATTCTGCCATATCTACTGAGTTTCTCAAGGGCGCTTTGCTTTAAATTCGGATCTCCAGCGTCCACAATATTTTATCTTTTATTTCACAGTAACCATATTTCTCAAACATTTATTTACTTCAAGTGACCCTGTTGAGTCATAAAAGGTTGAATCTGTAAATGAGTAATGAATGAATATCAAATATTGACAAGTCAATGGTTAAATTCAGTTAAGAATATTTAAATAGTGAAGCACCGAAACGTTAATGGTAAGTGTGTTAAGTAATGTCTAAAGAAATGGACTGAGGAGAAGGAGAAGGTAATCCTGCTCTAGTTATTCACTATAAAAACAATATTTCAGCAAAGGAAACTAAAACTATAAACGAGGAAACCGATCTCATTTTTATTTGCACAACCACAAATGTTAATCTTAACTAAAAATAATCTGCCAAGTCATTCCAGCTTAAACAAGTCCTCTGTTCGGTGATTGGTTGAATATGAGAGCTCCCTACTGACCAATCAGAAGCTGAAGTGTGAGTTTGGGAGAATGGAATGGAGAACTGCAGAGCATTTGTGAGATTTATGCAATTATTGAGGTTTTTCAGGGGGACAAAAAGGTACATTTGTAAGCATAAATCTCAGTGAAATGGAAATCCTGAATGCACCTTATGCACATTTTCATACAGCTAGTTGTTAGCGTATGAAATGCAATCCAAGAAAATGTGGCGGAAGCAGCTCCAATTGAGGCATTCAAGAGGGCATTAATTTTTTTTTAATAATATTTTGTGCAGTGTAGGGGAAATGCAGAAGATCGACATTAGGTAATGAAGCCGCCCTAAATAAAAGAGACAGTGCAGACGCAATAAGCTGAATTTTCTCTTTCTGCATTGCAAAAATTCTGTGATCCTTTGCCATCATTAATGAAACTATTTAATAGAAATTTCAATACACTACACATGAGACTTGGTTTTGATTTTGAACTCAAAGAATTGATAGCAGTCATCAATAGCATAGGAGAAGTGGATCTGTTGCAGAAGACAGATCATTTAACCAACACACGGGAGAATTTGATTGATTTAGGAACTGTTACCCAAAGAAGAGGTGATATTAAATATTTACAGCTGTGGGATTTCTTAAATTACACTAGCCATTTTTTTTGTTGTTTCACTACTTAAATATGCTTAACTGAATTTAACATCATGGGAAATAGCACCCTAGTTTACAGTACATACCTGAACCTCCTACGCTATTGTCATGGAGAGGGTCCTTAACTTCCACCAGATATTTACATGTTCGACCTCGTAAGATGCTTACATTCCACGACAGAGTTGGAAGAGCAAAGAGAACACTGCATACTCTTTTCCCAGAACACAACAGATGGGCATTATGAAATATTTCTTGAATCCCTAGCTTTTAAAATATTTCTGAATTATATGAGCACACTGCAATCGTGTAAATACATTTCTCAGTGAGCCAGAATTACGTGGGCAGTGCATGAGATGAAAGAAAGATCCTTGTATTCCAGTTGACTCTTTACAATGAGGAAAGTTATTTGAAAATACATGCGTCTATACCGACCAGGTTTCCTCAACTGAACTGTGCTTGACCAATATCCCACTAAATCTTTCCGATCCATGCACTTGTGCAGACTGAAAACTATCTAATTTGGAAAGTAAATGAGAAAGTGTATGCATCATCAGTATCAAGAGGTAAGCAAACTGGAAATGATTATAACTCAAACACTGAAGCAGAATTATGGAAATATAGAAAGCAGGTCCAGAACTAGGCCAATTGTACTTTCAAACTTGCTCCACCATCCAATACGATCATGATTAATCATCTATCTCATGAAATATGCTTCCTCTTGAAAGCTATAGATGACCTTGAAAATAACACACTACTTAACTTGGACCAGAGTGTAAGACCTGGGGCGGGAATAATTGGTTCTGCATACAATTTTCGATAATAATTGCTCGAAGATTTTTTTTTCCACGATTTTATATGTGTGTCATGCAGAGAATGGAAATTATTACAAGTGAAACTGGATAATTCTATGGAATATGAAAGTGGAATTCAAGGTACAGTAATACCTATTGTCTCATTACAGAGGAGAACGATCAGATAGTTTTGTGTGAGAAATGCCTAAATTGGCTAGAGAATGCAATTACAGAAGAACCGCAACTAAGTTATAAATTAAGTAATACTGAAATGCAATATTTTTAATTGTTCCGTCATTTGTAGCATATTGTAACTTTGGGAGAGGGGAGGAATGATACAGGCTAAAGTATTTTTAATTGTGCAACAGTATTTGCGCGCATTTCAGAACTCCCAGCTTTAAGAAATCAACGATAATTTGATTGGACGAATTTAAACGTGCTGCTCTTCACCAATCAGAACTTGAAATGTGGTTCGGGATCCGGACGGCCCCTTCACTACCCAGACACCATCACGTCTGATCAGACACTGAGTCAAATTGGATGGCAAGCAGCTCGGCAGGAATTGTTCCCGAATCGAATGGACATTTTAGAGAAAATAGAACAATTAACTGACATAAGCAGAGCGATTCGTGAAACGTCAAGGTATTTGCTATGTCGCAATTGCTTTCGATACAAAAGAGGACAAAACTATAAACAGAATAATTAATACTGCGGGTACGTGCTGAAATAAGGGGAATGTTTGACTCTGGAAATGAGGGATAAAATATTTTGGTTTTTAAAATGCCAATTTTTTTACTGCGTATACTCTTCTTGGAATCTAGTATTTGGAGAGATTCGTTACTCAATTCCTGAAGAACTGCAACTCGGCGCCTTTGTT
>NC_063343.1:67911825-67926175 GCF_021869965.1 Rhincodon typus
AAGACCCCGGGTTTAGTCCTGATCTGAGCCTTTCCTTGGTCATCGCACTCGGAAGCATTTCTACCATTTTTCTCGTGATTTTAATTATTCTCGCTGTGAAGGTTCATAAAAACAGGAATCCACAGCGTGGTCAGCACTATTCTCTGGGAGTTTGTTGCTGCCTTGAAACCGGCCATTCACTGAATGGAATTCAAAAGGCCAGTAGAAACCTTCAGATTCCTTCAAATTACGTTGAGGTATTCGGTGGTGACCCACTTTCTCAGATTTTCCGTTATGAGTCGTGTTCAACATTGCAGTCAACAAGGAGAGACTTCATAACCCCCAACAGATACAAGTCACCCACAGACAAAACGTATGCCCAGAATGATTATGTTGAGAAACAGGATTCAGTGTTGCTGCATACTGAGAAGTTCAGCAACACTTTGAACAATAAGGTGAGACCATTCGAAAATGGGAATAAGCTCCTTGCAGCTTTAATTTTTCTTTTATTCTTTGAAGCAATGTGAGCATCACTGTTTGGCCAACACTTTTGTCTGGCCCCAGTTGTCCTGAAGAAGGTGGTTTCTAGATGCCTTCCCAAACTGATATCTTCCATTGGCTTTGATACATTCAGACTGCATTTAGGAAGGGAATGACATGATTTGACTCCACGACAGTTTTGAAACCATGCTATACATCTATGTCAGGACAGTCTATGCCTTGTACAGTTGTTTTTTTGTTTGTGTCTACTATTCTTGCCCTTGTATGTGCTATTAGTCATGTGTTTGCAATGAATATCACAGAAGCCTTGCTGTGTTGCTGCAGTGCATTTTGCAGATGATACACACTACTGCCTCTGCACATTGACGGTAGAGAAAGTAGATATTGAAGACATTACGTGGTGTTCCAGTTAAACAGCCTGCTTGGTTCTGTACGGCATTAAATATCTTGATTGTTGTTGGCTATGCATACCTCCAGGTAAACAGTGCTCATTCCATCACACTCGTAATCTGTACTTTAAAATTTCCAAACTGGTCTGAGGAGTCAGGTGGTGAAATACTTGTCGAGAATCATTGGTTCTGATCTTCACTTGTGGTCACCATACTTGTCTAATTGTCGTTGTCACTTCTCTCAGTTGGCATGATAGCAGGTTTTAAATGCAAGGTAACGTCAACAGGCATTCCACACCTGCATTTGTGACGTTACCAAGGAAGGAATCTCCTTCTTAATCTCTCACTCACCTGAGGTGTGGTGATCCTTAGGTTGAACTGTGGCCACTCATCCCTACCATTTGAGAGAGCAGTTCTAAGGATCAGTAGCACCTTGGCAACTTTATTCTTCACCATTTCAATTTCTGGCCGATTGGTAAAGAACAAGAGGTTGATGCTTGGATGTGTAAAACTTTGGGTAAATGTCTCATTACAAATCTGATAATAAGACTGTTTATTTAATACACAAACATACATATTTAGTTTCCTGCGTAATAAACATTTCTTCTCAAAATTCCTGATTTACTGCGCTGTGGTGGTGTCTCCAGGATTTGTTTATTTTTATTCAGTCCTGGGACATGAGTGTCACTGGCTGGGCAGCATTTATTGCCCCTCCGTGTTGCCCTTCCGAGGGTGATAACAAGCTGCCCCCTTGAACCACTGCAGCCCGTTTGATGTACGTTGACCCACAATGCCATTATGGAGGAATTCCAGGATCTTGCTCCAGCGATGGCAATATCTTTTTCCAAACCAGGATGATGAGTGGCTTGGAGAGGAACTTTTCGGTGGTGTTGTTCCCATGTATCTGCTGTCCTTATACTTCTACATGGAATAGATCATGGAATTCGAATATCTTGTCTGGGATCTTTAGTGAATTTCTTCAGAGCATATTATCGAGAGTGCACACTACTGCTGCTGAGCATTGGTGGTGGAAGGAGTAGATACTTGTGGATATGGTGCCAATAAAGTGGACTGCTTTGTCCTGTACGGTGTCAAGATTTTTGAATGTTGTTAGGGTAGCAACCATCCAGGCGAGTGTGGAATAGTCTGTGACACTCCTGAATCGTGCCTTGTAGATGGTGGACAGACTTTGGGGAGTCACGAAGTGAATTATTTCCTTGCATCTAACCTACTCTTTTTACAAACTACAATTTAAAATTACCTTGCTATAACAAGGATATTACTAAGTTAGAGAGGATTCAACTGATATTTACAAGGATGTTGCCAGGAATGAAGAGTTTGAGTTATTAGGAGAAGCTGGATCAGCGGGGCCCTTTTTCCACAGGACCGTGGGAGGTTGAGAGTGACATTTCAGAAGCTTATAAAATCATGAAGGGTCTAGATAAGGTGAATAGAAGGTGTATTTTCAAGAGGGTGAGAGTTTTAAAGGATGGGGGCATATTTTTAAGGTGCGTGAGAAAAGATTTTAAAAATTTATTCGGGGCCTTTTTTAACATAGAGTGGTTCATGTGTGAAATGAACTTCCAGAGGAAGTGGTGAATGCGGGTACAGTTACAATGTTTAAAAGGCATTTAAATAAGTGCACGAATAAGGCATGTTTGGGGGTATATGGGTCATACGTAGGCAGGTGGACCTAGTTTAGTTTGGTATTATGGTCGGTATGGAATGGTTGAAGGGAAGGGTCTGTTTCAGTGCTGTATGACTCTATGACTCTACTGTGATTAAATGTAATTCCAGTACGTTGTGAAGTCGTGTTTAGCAATTTCTCTAACGTCCATATCATTTTAGGATTCTTTTAAAATTCATAGTCATTTATCTATAAGCATTGAAAGTGTGGACACTACAAAGAACAGCAGCAAGCCATTTGATCCACCAAGACTGTACCAACACATAAGGCCTTGCTAAACTAAAAAAAAACTTTTGCCTCTACGTGGTTTGTATCCTGCTGTACTCTGCCTACTCATATATCTGTCAAGATGCTTCTTAAACTTTGTTGTTGTATCCACTGCTACCACCTTAACTAATAGCGCAGCCCAGGCACTTACCATCCATTGTGTGGAAAACCAGTTTCTCACATCTCCTTTGAACTTACTCCTCTAACTTAAACCTATGTTCCCTAGTAATTGACATTTCTACTGTGGAGAACAAACTCTGACTATCCATTCTCTCCCTGCCTCAACCATTACTTACACTCTCTAATCATTTGTATTTTAACTGTGGCAAAGACATCTCGACTTAGATGTACCCACACAAGTACAGAGTGTGGCCATTGACAGCAGGATTGCAGTCCCAAACAGAGTCTGTAAAGTAGTTATGTAAAGACTGGATTTGAAATAGACCCAAAGAAATAAGATTTGAACTTGCTGAGGGCTCTGACAGAAATTCCTATCCCTGCCATTGTTTCCAGAAAAAAAGTCAAGCAGAATCAATGCATCATCTTGATAGTTTTGGAACTCTCCTATACATACAAATACATTATCTTGTGTCTGTATAAATGCAATTGCAAGCTTACATTGAAGCAATTAATGGCTCATGCATTACTTTAAGTCATTTCTTCAAAACATGGTCGTCTATTATAGAATGCAGTAAACAGTAAATCCCACTATTGCATGCATGGTGAGCATTAGTATGAATTGAGAGGCTACATCGTGTATTTTCATATTGTTTAGAATACAAACTCGACCAGGCCTGTTTTCTCACCCTGTACACAACCTCTACACTTTCTCTACTGCCATCTATTCCCCAACCCGTCAAGAATACAAAACCAGTCCTAATGCACCTTGCAGTTGACACTGAAATTATATTTAAGTAAAATCAAAATGTGTGAGAGCAACTTAGGAGATCTAGTTGCAGCTGAGGAGAGAGAAAAGCAGAGTTCATGCTTTGAGTCCAATGTAACTCTCTGTTGAACGTTCCACAAAAACTTAAAACATTAATTCTGTTTCTGTTTCTGAAGTTTTCCAATATATTTTGCTTTTAATTCAGATCTCCAGCAACCACAATATTTTACCTTTTATTTTATGGTAATAATACTTCTCAGACTTTTCTTAACCTCAAGTGATCCTGTTAGTGTGTCATAGAATGTTGCTACTGTAGACGAGTAAGTAATAAGTACTAACTGTTCACAAGTTGATGGTTAATTTCAGTTAGGCATATTTAAATGCTGAAGCACAAGAAAATTACTGGTTACCATAATAAGTAGGGTCTAAAGAAATATGCTTAGTAGAAGGAGGAGGTAATACTGATCTGGTTATTCACTATGAAACATCTCACAAGTAACATTTTAGGAAAGGGAACGAAAGTTATGACCGAAATAAAAGGATCTTAATTTTAATTGCACAACCATAAATGTTAACTAAAAATATCTGCCAAGTCATTCCAGCTTTAAGAAGTCGTCTGTACGGTGATTGGTTGAACGTGAGAGATCCCTACTGACCAATCACAAAACTGAAATGTAAGTGGAGATCTTGACTGCCCCCTTGTCTGCTCATACACAATCAGATACAGTGGAGAATGGAATGGCGAGCTACGGAGCATTTGTGAGGTTTGTGCGGTTATTGAGATTTTTCAGAAAAAAAGGGAATGTTTGTCTGGAAGAATATCAGTGAAGTGGAAAAATTGAACGTATTTTATGCACGGTAACGTCGCTTCTCCAAGAAAATGATACATGAAGACCTCGATTTTAAACACTGAATTAACAGCGGCGTACAGCACTGAAGCAATTGGAATGCTTTGTACTGGCGATGGGATGTTATCAAATATATTGGTGGTTAACTTGGCAACTGGTGTATTGTCTATCCCTATTCTGGGCTATGGTTTCTGGACAGATTCGTTTTTCGATTCCCGAGGAGCTACAACCAGGCGCCTTTGTTGGAAATATTGCAGATGATCTGGGAATACGTGCAAAGCAGCTCACGGCTCGCAATTTTCGTGTTGTGTCTGGTCCCCGGAAGCAGTACTTGGAGGTAAACTTAAACAATGGGAATTTGTTTGTGAAAGAAAAAATTGACAGGGAAAAGCTCTGTGGATCAGGCCTCACTTGCACGTTGTCTTTGGAGGCGGTGATCGAGAATCCCTTGACTGTGTATCACCTTGAAGTGGAGATTCTTGATGTAAACGACAATGCTCCCAGTTTTCCGAACAGCCAGTTTCGCCTTAAAATCTCCGAGCTTGCCGCACCGGGAGCGCGCTTTGCCCTGGAGTACGCGCGCGATCCGGACGTTGGAACTAATTCCCTGCAAACGTACCAGCTGGTTGCTAACGAATATTTCGTATTGAATGTTGATTCGCGAGGCGGGGACGTCAAGTTGCCAGTGTTAGTGCTGGAACGGGCCTTGGATAGAGAAATACAATCGACCCATCGGTTAGAACTAATTGCCAAGGACGGCGGGGTTCCTCCCAAATCAGGTACTGCTGAAATTATAATTGTCGTGCAGGATGAGAATGACAACGCACCCATCTTCCCAAATTCAGTTTACAAAATTAGTCTGTTAGAAAACTCACCTAAAGAAAAGTTGGTTATTAAACTGAATGCTACTGATATAGATGATGGTTCCAATGGAGAGATATTGTACTCGTTCAGCAGTCATACCTCTGTCAGAGTCCGTGAGCTGTTCAGTGTGGATTCTAAAACTGGTGAAATCAGAGTTAAAGGGACTTTGGACTATGAAAAAGACAACGCCTTTGAGATTAACATGCAGGCGCTGGACCAGGGAACTAATCCAAATCCCGGGTACTGCCACATTCTTGTTAACATTATGGATGTGAATGATAACGCACCTGAGGTGACTCTAACCTCGTTGTTCAGTCCTATTAGGGAAGACTCCAAACCCGGGACTGTGGTTGCTCTGATCAGTGTATCCGACAAAGATTCAGGGGAGAATGGACGGGTAAACTGTGAAATAGCAAATAACCTATCATTCAGATTAGATTCATCATTAAAGAACTACTACAGGTTGCTGAGTCATCAGCTGCTAGATCGAGAAAATGTCTCGACGTATGACATTAGTATTCGTTGCAGTGATTCAGGATCTCCTCCTCTGACATCCAGGAAAACGATTCGCGTGGAAATCTCGGATACAAACGACAATGCGCCACGCTTTACGCAGACTTTGTATACAGCCCAGGTGATGGAGAACAATGCTATTGGGACTTCAATCTTCGCAGTAACAGCTCTTGATCCAGATTTGAACCAAAATGCCCGATTAATCTACTCTATCCTCGACAGCCAGGTTCAGAACGAGCCGGTGTACACTTATTTGAGTATCAATTCCAAAAATGGGGTGATTTATTCTCAGAGAACTTTTGACTACGAGCAACTGAGAAACTTTCAGGTTCAAATCCAGGCACGGGACTCTGGAGAGCCACCACTCACCAGCAATACTTCCGTGGATATAATTATTCTGGACCAGAATGACCACGCCCCAGTGATCATTCACCCTTCCATGGAGTACGGTTCAACAGCATTGGAGACAGTGTCAAAGTTCGCAGAGCCAGGCTACCTGATCACTAAGGTAACAGCCACGGATGCTGACTCGGGCCAGAATGCTCGACTGTCTTATCAGATTCTTCAGTCTACCGATCCTGGACTTTTCACTATCTCACCTGATACAGGAGAAATTTGGGCAGTCCGTGGCTTCACGGGCAGAGATGCAAGGAAACAAACGATAGTCGTGACCGTCAGCGACAATGGAACACCAATGCTCACCGCCACAATGACTCTTATCTTGTCAGTGGTGGAGGGCGATGCAGAAATGCTCTCTGATATGGGCAATTTATCTGAAGATTCTGGTTTGTCTAATCACACAAGTTTTTACATAGTTATATTTTTAGGGAGTATTTCGGCCATTTTTCTAGTTGTTTTAATTGCACTCGCAATTGCAGTCCATAAAACCAGAAATGGGTTCGGTGGCCCTCACTGTGCCCTGGATTTGTGTTGCTGCTTCCGAGTAAGGAACTCGTTGAATGGGATTCAAAAAGCCAGCAGAAATATTCAGATACCTCCGAACTACATTGAAGTATTTGGGGGAGATCCACTGTCTCAGAGTTTCCGCTATGGAACCTGCACGACTTCAGATTTGACCAAAGGAAAGTTCTTGTACTCCAACCAGTGTAGTTCATCCACCGGCAAGAATAATATCAGCAATGAAACAATTTGGGATCAAGAAAAACCACAAGCATCACTTTCTAATTGTAGGAACATTAGTGAGGTGAGCCAGTTGTAATGCAACTTTACTGGTTATATCTGAACCCACGAATTTCTACTGTAAAACACACTGAAATGTTTTGTTTGGTACGTCTGAGTTGCAGAGATATCTGAACTTGCAAATCTTTTTTTCTTTTTAGTTTCTGCACATCATGTGCAAAGCAAACTCCAAACTCTGAATGGTACTTAGGAGAGTGCTTCCAAATGTGGAAAGGTGAAATTATTTGTAATACCTAGTGTGGTTTACCCATTGCCTTAGCTCCCATTAATTGTCATGGTGCACTGTACCAAGTCATTGTATGCACACAATACAGGTGTGCTATCATCAAAGATCTACCATTAGAAAGACATATGCCGAGCTCAGTGACAAAGCAACTAATGAACTGTACTGCAGCCCAGTTCAGAAGGATACATATATTTTTTGGTAACCACATCTGCAGTTATGAAGTCCAGCTCAGTGTCCATAAGTGGAAAGTATCTTTTCTTGGTGCAAAAAACAAAAGGGTAATGTCTGAAATAAAACCGCTGAACAACCTACTAATCAAATCTATATATCTCTGTGGAATCCTATATCCCCACGGTAAAATGTATCACGTTTTATATTCAGAAAAATATAACAGAAATTTAATTAATTTTCAAGGGTGTTGGGTGGATTATTTTTCTAAAACATTGTCCTTGGAGTGAGAGCATTGCTAGCAAGGTCGGCATTTATTACTCATCCCTAATTACCTTTGAGAAGATTGCAGTGATTCTTTCTGATCTATCCAACGCCGTTGTGTGCAATTCATTAAGGGAAGCATTGGAGCAGAGCAGAGTTTATCAAAAGCGATTTTTTTGGACATCAACTGTTTCGTATGAAATTGTTAATCAATTTAGGGTGACTTTATTTAAGGATACATATTGTCAGGCAACATAATAGGTTATGGAGGAACCTACAATCATAATACACTTAAGTTGTTATTCTGGAAATAATTTCAGAAAACAGGATACAACTTCAACAAAGATGTTGTAAGAAGGAAGAAAGAAAGTCAAGCAGTAGAGGAAGAGTGCATGTAATGGATAAATGACTAGTATATTGGATGGGCAATAAGATGTATAAATCGGCTCAGTTTGATGGAGGAAAAGGACTATTATATATGTTGTAAGGGTGGCAGGTAGTCATGATACATGAAGATGAAAATGCTAAATTTTTTTGTCGTAAATTATTGCTCCTAAAATATTGTAAATTCTTCAGTTGTAGTACTCAGAACCAGATTCACATTCCACTTAAACAAGTCAATACAATGCCAAATGCTGTCATATTAGGTACATCACAACAATCTGTAAATAAAATCAGTAAATCAAAATGGGCGGCACGGGACTAAGATAATATAGTAACATGGATTGGGCATTGGTGAACAAGCAGGAAACAGAGATTAGGAACAATTGGGGAATTCTCAGGTGAGAAGGCTGCGATCAGTGTGGTATCAAATGGATCAGTTCGTGGACTGTGGCTGTCACAATCTGTAATAATGTGAATGTGACAATCAGTTGTAATATTTCAATATTGCAGATAACACAAAACTTGGTGGCAATTTGTGCGGACAATTCAAAGATTCTTGAAGGGGTCTTAGACAGGCTAAGTGAGTGTGACAGAGTTTTGTACACGGTATGTACAATTGTACAGGACAGGAAATAATGAGTGAGTTGGAGGAGCAGAATATTTCTTACATAGTGAGAAATTAGAAGTTATTAATGTCCAAAGGTACCTCGGTGTCTGCGTTCACAATTCACTGAAAACTTGTGTCCAGGTGCAGCAAGGAATGTGGAAGACAAGCAATATATTTGTCTTTCTCACATTAGGATGTTTTTGTCAAATTCACTCATGAGATGAGGACTTAGCTGACTGTGTCAGCATTTACTGGCCATCTCTTGTTGCACATGAAACGCTGGTGGGAGTTGTCTTCTTCAACCATTGCAGTTCATTTATTGCAACAACACCCATACTACCATCTGGGAGGAAGTTATCGGGTTTTGACCTAATGACAGTGAAGGTGCAGTAACATGTTTTGAAGTCAGGATTGTGACCAGGTTAGAAGGAATATGCAAGTGGTGGTGCTCCCATGTATGTGATACACTTGTCCCTCTAAATGGTAGTGGTTGTGAGTTAATAAGGTTTTGCCTAAGAGGCCTTGGTGAATTTCTGTAATGTATGTTGTCGATGGTACACACTGCTGCTACTAAGTATCAGTGATGGAGGGAGTGAATTTTTGTAAATATGGCGCTAATCTAGTGGACTGTACTGTTGAGGAGTGGTGTCAGGCTTTTCGATTGGTGTTGGAGATGCACTCATCTAGGCAAATGGAGAATATTCCACTACACTTCTGACCTGTCCCTTGTCGATAATGGGCAGTTTTTCAGAGATATCAGAAAGTAAATTTGTTATTACAGGATTTATAATATATGACCTGCCCTTGTAGCCACAGTATTTATCTAGGTTCTCCAGTTCAGTTTCTAGTCAATGGTAAACCCCAGGATATTGATAGGGGTTGTTACTTAATTTGACTACAAGAGAAATTATGTCTCGTTTCAATTGTGTGGAACAGTTCTCAGATTGGACCTGGTGCATTGTGTGCATTTCTGGTTACCTTGCATGAGGAAGCTTATACTCACTCAGAGACAGATTGTCATGGACGTTCAGTAGGCTGATTCCTAGGATGATGGGATTAAGCTATAAGGAGACACAAAGAATTGTAGGCCTTCATTAATTGGAGTTTTAAAAAAATGACAGAAGAGCTCATAACAATGTAGGAAAGCCTTAAAGGCATAGGAAAGGTTCGATGAGAAATAGTGTTTCCTTTGGCTAGTGGCTCTAGAGCCACAAGATGCAATTTCAAAGCAAAGGGCAGCCATTTAGGAATGAGATAAGGAGGAAATCATCACTCAGTGATGATGACATTTGGAATTCTGTATCCCAGATGGTATTGCAAGTTAAAAGCAAGGATTGGTAGATTTCTATACACTAATGAGGTCAATCACTATTTGAGAGATTGGGAATGTAACATTGACGTGGATGATCAGTTTGGTCTAGAACGAATACAGTTGAAATGGTCATTTGCCTATTGGAAATGACCGATTGGAAAAATGAGGCTAAGAGTCAAAAGTAAGAAGCTTGCTCTTTCAAACAGATGGCACATGCATATGTACTGTACAGTTTCATGATCTTCTCTGCCCACCACTTGGACACTAGGTCCACTCGTCCACCTGTTAAGACCTGTGCTGTCTCTAATTAGATTTTTTGCACATTGTTTCTAAACAGCTAGCAGACTTGTCATCACTGTAGGTAGAATTCTGATCCTTGACTCAACCTTCACAAAATGGCAAACCCTATTGCAATGAACTATTGTTCCTCAACACTATCTGAAATATGATTAGCATTACTGACTTGTTGTTCTGCTAATGACAGAAAATAGATAAAGCCAATTAAATGTATCCATATGGTAATAATGTCCTAAAGCCTGTGATTTAGCTGAGAACGATCAGAATTTAATAAAATGAGATATACATAAAAGTCCAACAAAGAAATAGAGATGCTGCAGATCTGAAAATAAAAACAGAAATTGCTGGTGAAACTCAGGGTGTCTGACAGCAACGATGGAAACTTAATGTTTCAAGTCCAGTAACTCTTCAGAATAAAAATGTATTTCTTACCTTGCTCTCCAAGCAGTGTAGGTTTTCAAATGTTCAGTGTATCCATAATTGTTTAAAAAAAAAACAATTTTGCAGAAAGAAGGAAACTCCCATAGCTTTAAAAAAAAGTTTTGTGTTTTTTGGTTGTACAACAAAAAATTGAAATAACAACTATTTAGGGGAGCATTCTAGCTTTAAGAAATGAGCTTTATTCTGATTGGTTGAACATGAGTCTGCCAATCAGAAACTAGTAACTTTGTGGTGATCCGGCCTGTCGTTTCCCTTCCCATCTAGCATCGCACTCGGCCGGAGACAATGTGAAATTGGTCAGCGAGCTATAGAGGGTTTGCAATCGTTTTCGCGGATGCATTCATTGGGATTTTAACCACAAAATGGAGGCCTTTTTGAAACCATTTCGAACATCTCTTTAAAGGTGAAGGCATTTTCCCTGCATTGCAGCCGTTTTAGTAATGAAACTCGGCACAAATAATTCTAATCTAAGGAAACGCCGAACGCCACGGAGCTGCGCTGAAACAATTGGAATGCTTAATACTGGCAATGAGATGTTACAATATATTTTACTTTTTAAAATCGAAACTGCTATTTTGCATGTTTATTTCCTGGGATCTAATTTTAGGAGAAATTCATTACTCGATTCCTGAAGAATTGCAACTGGGGGCATTCATTGGAAACATTGCAGACGATTTGGGATTGGATGTTCAGCAGCTATCTGCTCGAAATTTTCGACTTGTATCAGGTCCAAATCAGCGATATTTGGAAGTCAATTTACACAATGGGATTCTGTTCGTAAATGAAAAGGTTGACAGGGAACAAATCTGCGGCCCTCGTCTCACTTGCGTTTTGTCTTTGGAAGCTGTGCTTGAAAATCCTTTGAATTTGTATCAGATCGAGGTGGAGATTCTCGATATAAATGACAACGCTCCCAGTTTCCCAAAGGGCCAGGTCCGCCTTGAAATCTCCGAAATTGCTGCGCCGGGTAAGCGTTTTCCCCTCGAGTGCGCGCACGATCCCGATGTTGGAACTAACTCCGTACAGACCTACCAGCTGGTTGCAAATGAATACTTCTTGTTAAATGTTGAGGCGGGCATTGGAGATGGAAAATTACCCGTACTAGTGCTAGAAAAGCCCCTGGACAGAGAGAAGCAATCGATCCACAGGCTACTGCTGTTGGCCAAAGACGGCGGGGTACCCGAGAGGTCTGGTACTACCCAAATCAATATCATAGTTGAAGATGCCAACGACAATGAGCCGTTTTTCCTGCAATCGGTTTACAGAGTCAGCCTGACAGAGAATATAACCAAAGGGGCCTTGGTTCTGCAGGTAAACGCCACGGATTTAGATGATGGTTCTAATGGAGCGATTGTGTACTCTTTCAGTAGTCATACATCTGCAAAGGTCCGTGAGCTGTTTGGTTTGGATTCGAAAACGGGCGAGATCAGAACCAAAGCGAATTTGGACTATGAGGATATTAACGTTTTCGAGTTTATTGTACAAGCAAAGGACAAGGGACCTAATGCCAACCCAACATACTGTCATGTTGTGTTGAACATTATTGATGTCAATGATAATGCCCCTGAGATGACGCTGACATCCTTATCTAGCCCTGTTCCAGAAGACTCTCTGACTGGGACAGTAGTAGCCCTGATCAGTGCGTCAGACAAGGATTCGGGACAATTTGGGCAGCTGCAGTGTAAAATCGGTAATCATCTTCCCTTCGCACTGGATTCGTCCTCAAAGAAATATTTACGGTTGATCACGCAGGAACGGCTGGACCGCGAATCCTTCTCTACCTATGATGTGACTATCACTTGTAACGATGGCGGAACCCCGCCTCTCTCCACCAACAAAACCATTGTGGTTGAAGTTTCAGACAGGAATGACAACGCGCCACAATTTGCGCAACCGTCCCTCACAGCGTACGTGATGGAGAATAACAAAATCGATGCGTCCATTTTCTCGGTGTCAGCTTCGGATCCCGACCTAGGGCAAAACGGCCAGCTATCCTATTCTATCCTGGAGAGCCAGGTTCAGGGCGAATCGGTAAGCAGGTACATCCACATAAATGCAGGGAGTGGCGTGATATATTCCTTTCGACCTTTTGACTACGAACAATTAAAAAACTTTCAGGTCCGAATTCAAGCGCATGATTGTGGGGTCCCACAACTCGCTAACAACGTCTCCATAGACATCATTATCCTTGATCAGAATGACAACGCTCCAGTGATTGTGCATCCGATAACCGAGTATGGATCAACAGTGACAGAGACCCTACCCCGGTTGGCGGACCCAGGGTATCTCGTGACCAAGGTAACGGCCACTGATGCGGACTCTGGGCAAAATGCTCGCCTATCCTATCGGATCCTCCATGATAACAACTTGGGACTTTTTACGATTTCATTGGAAACGGGTGAAATATGGACAACCCGGAGGATTACAAAGACAGATGCAAACAAGCAGAAGTTAGTTATCCTTGTAGATGACAATGGAATACCAGCACTTACAGCGACAATGACTATCATCTTGACAATTGTGGAAGGCAGTGCAGAAATGCTCAATGACCCAGGCAGTTTAGCTGAAAGCCCTGGCTTCACTTCTGATACAAGCCTCTACTTAGTCATTTCTTTGGGAATTATCTCGTCGATTTTTTTGGTGGTTTTAATCGTACTGGCTATTAAGGTTCACGGAAGCAGAACTGTTTTTGATGGACACAAATGTTTTTTGGGCACGTGTTGCTGCATTGAATCGAGAAATGGAATTCAGAAAGCCAGCCGGAACCTACAGATTACCCCCAACTATGTTGAAGTATTTGGGGGCGACCCACTTTCCCAAAGTTTTCGCTATAACACATGTTCGCTAAAGAGAGGCTTCCATTTCCCCAACACGTCTACAGAAAATGATAAAGCTTGGAGGGAAATCGTTGTAAATGGGGAGAAAGCTGTACTTAGTGAGGTGAGGCGCCTGAGTGGAAAGGGTATTCATCAAGCATGTGCAACCAGATTGGCTTCGGGAATTTACAACACATGTTTTACTGTTTCACACAATTTCTTGTAACCATTTACAGGCCGATCCAGATGCCATGGTGCAATACTTATTTTTTAATTTGTTTATCTGTAAATACCCACTGTAGCTGTCACTATCATTGTAATTTGCCCCCTCCAAACACCCACCTTCCACCCCAATAAGACACACAATGGGCCAGAAGACAGATTGGGCTCTTCATTATTACAGCTGCTCGTAACATCACAAAAAAGAAAGGAGCAGGAGTAGGTTATTTGACGCACGGAACCTGTCCTATCATTTAAAATGATTACAACAAATAACATGCAACCTTAACTCAAGCTGCCTGCCAGCACCTCATAATACTGACCTCTCCTGTCATTAAACGTCTGTCTTACACAATCTTCAATATATTTAATAACCTCCACTGCTCTCTGTTGAAGAGAACTTCAGAGACTATTTAGAGACAACAAGGTGCAGGGCTGGATGAACACAGCAGGCCAAGCAGATGCTGCTTGGCCTGCTGTGT
>NC_063343.1:67926575-67963450 GCF_021869965.1 Rhincodon typus
TGCACCTTGTTGTCTCGGATTCTCCAGCATCTGCAGTTCCTACTATCTCTGATTCAGAGACTATTTATTGATCCTCAAGAAGACATTCCCCTTCATCTTGATCTAAAGCGGGAGGTGCCTTATCTTTAAAGTGCCCCTGAGCATCCACTCTGTCAAGCCTCCTCAGAATATTTCATTGCATTTCAACAAGATCACTGCTCATTCTTTTAAAATCAATGAGTATAGGTCCCCCATTAATTTCTTCAGCACAAAGGTTTAGCAGCATATCATTGATTATTAATTCCTCAGTTGAGAAACAAAGGCTGTCAGTGAAGCACCCAATCTTGTTTTAGCCCATGAATGTTGTAATGTGGGTCAGGAGTGTACAGTACAATAACAATGACAGTTTCAGATGCTGTAGATGAGGTGAAAAACCGCTGCTTACCATATCTGGGCCATTAAGACATGGCTGTTGCAAACATATTTCAACTCAATATTGAGGCAAATGATGGAATTTTGTTACATTCTTTTCAAGAAAGTTGATTAAACTTAATATGTCCTATCTAAGGACATAAAACGAGGAGCAGAAGCAGGCCATTCAGCCCATCAAGTCTGCTCTCCCATTCGATGAGAACATGGGTGAAATGATTTCCTGCCAATCATATTTTAGCAATGTTATGTCCAATTCAATTAGACGTATTTAATGGAGAAAATAATCTGGCCAAGTGAGCTTTGTGGTGGCGGAAACTTTCAGGTTATCAATTAAACATGCAGTTAAGTGAACGTTTTGGCCAGGTTCGGATGTCTTATAAAGGCAATTACATTTCAGATCTATTTAGAACATAATTAATAATTCAAATGAGTGAAAACAGTGCAGAAATAATGAAGGAAATGGTTGGTTTGATTTTATATTGCACAAGAATAAATCTAACTATTGAGCAAAGTCTTAGAAATGCATTCCAACTTTAAGAAACGTTCAGTGTCGTGATTGGTTGAATGTAAGGCAGCCATTTCCTCCAATGAATAGCTACAATGGTCCCGGAGATCCTTACTGCCTTACCCTCCCTTCCGCCGTTGTATCCAACCAGATAGAGCTTGGGTAGAGCTGCGTCTCGTTACATTAGGTCTTCTACTTTTCAGCCACTGGTGATTTTAGAAGAAATAAGAAGGTTTGTTAGCAATAATATCATAGATTTCTTTTAATTTTAAAACTGTGTTATTCAGGCAAGCTAGCTGTTTCGCCAGAATGGAAACATAATTGATTCTTCTGCCAGGATTTTTTTTGTTTGTTTTGTTTTTACACGGCGCTTGTATCACTTGAAATGCTTTGTGCTGGAAATGGAGTATTGTAAAACATATCGGCTATTGAAATGGCTATTTTTATATTGTATCATCTTTTCTTGGGAACTGGCTTCCGGACAGATGCGTTATTCGATTCCTGAGGAACTGAATTTAGGCGCTTTTGTTGGAAATATCGCCGACGATTTGGTTTTGGATAAAAATGAGCTATCGGCTCGCGGCTTTCACATTGTGGACAGTCCCAGTAAGCAGTATCTGGACGTGAATTTAGACAATGGAAATTTGCTTGTAAAAGAAAAAATAGACAGAGAGCAGCTGTGTGGACCAGCCGTCACTTGCACACTGTCCTTGGAAGCCGTGATTGAAAAGCCCCTGAACGTGTATCACTTTCAAGTGGAAATTCTAGACGTAAACGACAACGCTCCGCGTTTCCCAAAGAGTCAGTTCCGACTGGAAATCTCAGAGGTGGCTGCTCTGGGAACGCGATTTGCTCTGGAGTGCGCGTTCGACCCGGACGTTGGTGCCAACTCTGTACAGAGTTACCAGCTGTCAACCAACCACTATTTCAACCTGGATGTGGAAACGCGCGGTCGGGACGGAAAGCTACCAGTTTTAGTCTTGGAAAGAGCCTTGGACAGGGAACAGGAGAATACGCACAGGTTAGTGTTAACTGCTAAAGACGGAGGCATCCCTGAGAGATCTGGCACTGCTGAAATAGTAATCGCAGTGGAAGATGCCAATGACAATGCACCTGTTTTCTCGCAGTCAGTCTATAGGGTCAGTTTGCTGGAGAATGTACCTATGGGAATTTTGGTGATTAAACTAGATGCCTCTGATTTGGATGTTGGTCTCAACGGGCAGATCGTGTATTCATTTAGCAGTCACACTTCCAATAGAGTCCGGGAACATTTTGCTTTGGATCCAAAAACTGGTGAAATCAAAATTAAGAAGCATTTGAACCACAAAGACAACAGCGTTTTTGAGATTAATGTACAAGCAAAGGACAAAGGACCTTACGCGACTCCTGTTTACTGTCACGTTGTAGTTGACATCGTTGATGTCAACGACAACGCTCCTGAACTGACCCTAACCTCTCTGTTCAGTCCTGTCAGTGAAGACTCCCTTCCGGGAACTGTGGTGGCTCTGATCAGTTCAGCAGACAAAGACTCGGGTGAAAACGGGCACGTCCAATGTCAAATCTCAAATAAGCTTCCTTTTAAGCTGGACTCCTCCTTAAGTGGTTATTATAGATTGGTTACTGGAGAGACACTGGATCGGGAGTATATATCGAAATACAATGTAACTATTGTGTGCAGTGATGCCGGAACGCCTCCACTCACAGTCAACAAAACCATCCTGCTGGAGGTTTCAGATGTAAATGACAACCCACCGCAGTTCAGGCAACCTTTATACACTGCTCACGTGATGGAGAACAGCGCTATTGGTGAGTCCATACTCTCGGTCACTGCTTTTGATCCCGATTTAAATCAGAACGCCCGCCTAACCTACCATATCTCGGAGACACTAATTCACAACATGCCAGCATCCACTTATGTCTCTATTAACTCGGACAGTGGCGTCATATACGCTCAGCGAACTTTTGACTACGAGCATCTGAAAAATTTTCAAATCCAGGTTCTGGCACGTGACTCTGGAGAACTGCCTCTTTCTGGCAACACTTCGGTCGACATAATTATCCTGGACCAGAATGACAACGCCCCGGTGATCGTTCATCCCTTGCCCGAGTTCGGTTCCACGGTGTTCGAGACGGTATCCCGGTTCGCAGAGCCAGGCTACCTGGTCGTCAAAGTTTCTGCTACAGACGCTGACACCGGTCAGAACGCACGCCTCACTTATCAGATTCTCCATGCTACTGACGCTAGCCTTTTTACCATTTCACCAGATACGGGAGAGATCTGGACAATACGCAACATCGTGAATAAGGACGCTTCGAAACAGAGGTTGGTAATCGGGGTTAAAGACAACGGAATGCCTCCGCTGACAGCTACAGTAACGTTCATGCTGTCTGTGACGGGAACGGATGTACAAATGCTCTCTGGTGTGACCAGCGACAACGCTGAGTTCGTTTCCAATTCGAGTTTTTACCTGGTGATAACTTTCGGCCTCACCTCCTCCATTTTCCTAGTGATTTTGATTACCCTCGCGATTAAGGTATACAACAGCTCTTCGGTAGATACCTGTGGCTGTTTGACTGCAAGGAACTCCCGAAATGGGCTTCGGAAAGGCAGTAGAAGTCTCCAGATACCAGCGAACTATGTTGAAGTGTTTGGGGGTGATCCACTTTCTCAGAGTTTCCGTTACGATACTTGCTCATCTTCATATTCCGCAAAGCGAGGTTTCTTGTCTTCCCACAGAGGCACTATGTCTGCCCGGAAGAACAACATCCTGAATGGTGATTGGGGGAATGGAGACACCCCAAGAACACCAACCCATGCGCAGTGCAGAAGCACTATGAATTCTGAGGTGAGGTTCTTATTCAAAAGCGAAAAGAAAACACCTCATGGGTTTGATTTGGAGTTACAATTGTCCTCGGGAACCGTGCCGATCATGAAGATCTGGGTTAGGAAATGCCCAAGAGAGAATCCTTTCATTCGGCTTTGTTATCTGAAGGCCCAGTCGCTAATTCTGGACCAGCTCGTGTGCTATTCAATAAGTTGCCCTTAGGTGCGTTCACATGGCTTACCATCACGCTAATTGTGCCGGTTAGAGAAAATTACCATTAAGTATGCGTGTATAAACCAAAATTGACATGCCTGAAGCGCCACCTGCAACCTGCATCATCTATACTTTAGAATGGAAGGAAATTGTAGCTTACTCTGGAATTCCACCCTGGTCCGTAAGAGCAAAATAAATTTAGTTTCAGTGCTCTGATGGTGGTTATACGTATTGTTGCAATGTGTTATAGTCTAGGGTTTACATTTTTAAGCAGAATTAAAGCATCTCATATTTCATTAGGGGAAATATTCTGATCAGCAGACAGTCAAACGAAATAGTTGAAGAAGTGTCCTGAAGGGTCACTAGACACTAGACTTTCTCTCTACAAATGTTGCCAGACCTGCTGAGTTTCTGCAATAATTTATGCCTTTGTAACTGAAATAACTGAATGGACTCAGAGGAGATTAAATATCACATGTGAATAAAGTGTTAAATGTGTATTGAAAGGCAGGGTACCCTGAGTTATCAGTCAAGTGGTATAACACCTTATTAGGGAAGAAATAAAATAATTTCAGGTTTTAAAATAGTTTTAAAGAAGACTTTTTTGGTGATTCACCAAAGTTTGGAAAATGTGGAGGAAGAGTCACCAAAATAGTGTAGGAAGAAAAGGAGAAATTTAGATTGCACAATGCTAAATATCAAAATCACTGAGATATTTACAGAGACATTCCAGCTTTAAGAAATGTTCTGCATGGTCATTGGTTGAATTCCCATTCACCAATGAAAAGCTGTAATGTGTCGAGAGATCTTGACTGCCCCCTTCCCTCCCCATCCACCATTACGTACGATCAGATACAGTGTAAAACCGGTATAAAGAGCTGCGTAGCGCTACACTGGGTGTAATATTCATTTATGTTGGCAATTTTACAAAGAAATAAGAAGAACAGATCGACTTCTCAGTGATATGTGAAAAATACAGGTATTTTCATGTAATGTTATCCCTTTTTATCGTTGAAAATCGTTTACACGGAATCTTATTCCAAGGAATCACTGAATGGCGAGACGCGCAGAAGCATTTGGAATGCATTGTGCGGGAAATGGGATTTTCTGAAATACACTGGCTGTTGAAGTGGTCACTTTTGTTCTTTATGTTACCCTCCTGGGTGCTTGTTTCGGAACAGATTCGCTATTCAATTCCTGAAGAACTGCAACTAGGCGCCTTTGTTGGAAATATCGCAGATGATTTGGGTTTAGACGTGAACGAGCTCAAAGCTCGCAATTTTCGGATTGTGTCTGGGCCCAGGAAGCAGTATCTGGACGTAAATGTGGACAATGGGATATTACTTGTGAAAGAAAAAATTGACAGAGAACAGCTCTGTGGGCCTAACCTGATATGCACTTTGTCCTTAGAAGCCGTGATTGAAAATCCTTTAAACGTGTATCATTTCCAAGTGGATATTCTGGATGTGAATGACAACGCTCCCAGTTTCCCAGAAAGTCAATTCCGATTGGAAATCTCAGAGGTAGCCGTGCAAGGAGCGCGTTTTGCCCTGAAATCGGCGCAGGACCCAGATGTTGGAACTAACGCTTTACAGACCTACTCGTTAGTCAGTAACGAATATTTCGCAATAGACATCCAGTCGCGCAGTGGAGATGGCAAATTGCCAGTGTTAGTATTGCAAAAGCCGCTGGACAGGGAAAAACAAAAGACACATAGGCTCGTACTAATTGCCAAGGACGGGGGAATCCCTCAAAAATCTGGAACTGCCCAGGTAATTATTATCGTACAAGATGCGAACGACAACGCGCCTGTGTTTTCACAATCAGTATATAGGATGAGACTGCTGGAAAATGCATCTAAAGGCACACTTGTAATCAAGCTAAACGCAACTGACTTGGACGATGGCCCTAATGGAGAAATTGTATATTCGTTCAGTAGTCACGCCTCTTCCAAAGTCCGCGAACTGTTCAACGTGGATTCCAGAAATGGGGAGATCAGAATCGAAGGCGACTTGAACTATGAAGAAAATCGTGTTTTTGAGATTAATGTACAAGCGATGGATAAGGGGCCTGACGCGACTCCTGTGTACTGTGATGTCCTGGTTAACATTACTGATGTCAATGATAACTCACCTGAGATAACTTTGATCTCTATGTTCAGTCCTGTTATTGAGAACTCCTTGCCTGGGACGGTGGTAGCCTTGTTTAGTGTGGAGGACAAAGACTCGGGAGATAATGGACAGGTTCAATGCCAAATTGCAAATGGTTCTCCTTTCAGACTAGATTCGTCTGTGAAGAATTACTACAGATTGGTCACTCAGCAACCACTCGATCGCGAAAAAACGTCAGTGTACGACCTTACAATCCTGTGTAGCGACAGAGGAATCCCTCCTCTCGCAGCCAAGAAATCCATCCGGGTGGACGTTTCCGATGTTAATGATAACGTTCCACGTTTTACACAACCTTCATACACAGCCTACGTGATGGAGAACAACGTTATCGGCTCCTCCGTTTTCACCGTGACAGCCTTCGATGCAGACATAAACCAGAATTCTCGACTCTCCTACTCCATCCTGGAAACTGGGGACCAGGATTTACCAATATCCGCCTATGTGCAGATTAATTCAGAAACTGGTATGATATATTCTCAGACAACATTTGACTACGAACAAGTTAAAAACTTTCAGATTCACGTGCGGGCACAGGACTCTGGAGCTGTGCCGCTGGCCAGCAACGCCTCAGTTCAATTTATTATCCTTGATCAAAATGACAATGCGCCAGTGTTCACACAGCCATCGCCAGAGTATGACTCTACGGCGACAGAGACAGTTTCGAGATTTACCGAACCAGGATACCTGGTTGCAAAAGTGTCCGCAACCGACGCGGACTCTGGCCAGAATGCTCGCCTTGTTTACCAGATTTTTCAGTCTACTGACCCGGGACTTTTTACTATTTCAGCGGACTCGGGGGAAATATGGACAGTTCGTAGTATCCTGGACAAGGATCTCAGGAAGCAAAAGTTGGTCATTGTTGCAAAAGACAGTGGAGTCCCCCCACTTACAGCGACAATGACCATCATTATATCAGTGGAACAAAGTAAAACAGGAATGTTATCCGAGATGGACACTTTACCAGAAGGAGCTGTTTTTGCTTCGGATACAAACTTTTACTTGGTCATAGGTTTGGGGTTACTCTCGGTCATTTTTCTAGTGATTTTAGTTATCCTCGTCGTCATGGTTTATAAAAACAGACCTGGTGTTGACCACCGGAGCTCTTCTCGGGGCACCTGTTGTTGCTTTGAGACAAGTACTCGCAAGGCCAGTCGGAGCCTTCAGATTCCTCCGAACTACGTGGAAGTGTTTGGGGGCGACCCACTTTCTCAGAGCTTCCGCTACGAGACGTGCTCGTCTTCAGATACGCTGAAGAGAGACTTCATGTTTCGCAGTATGCGGATTTCACATGCCGGAAAGGCCGGCCCTGCTGGCAAAGACCCCCCACCAATGTTGAACCCTGCAAATTCTAGAAATACTGTTAATTGTGAGGTGAGACACCCGGATTCTGGGTGAGTGGGAGGTAATGCGTTATTGGCAGGTGCGCTCGTTAAACTAAGGCTACATTAATGTGGATATGAGGCGATGGGAGAAATTTTCCCTGGGCTTTCAATCTTCGTCGCTTTTCAAATTCCTCACCATCCCAACATCTGCACCTAAATCGACGTCAGATATTTTCCCTCATAATTATTCCGTTATATTTATCGTTGTAATTGTTATCCTGTATTAAACTGTTAGTAATTCTTTGACGCAAAGTATAAATAGCAAAGGAATTCATTGTTCTCTACATAAAAAGAGCTGCAGTTTTGAGACGCTGAGATTCTTCTTTCCCTCCCTAAACAGGCAAGACGACTGGTCATATTCTCAAGGTGATGGATCCTTATTTAGTGCTGACGTGGAGAGAAATGTCGAGAAATAGGGGAGATGGCGGTATTGTGGTATACCCCTGGTATTCCAGAGGCCGATTGAATTTGAATTCAGTGTCTATAGGTGTAAGGTTGGAAAAGCACAACAGGTCAGACAGCATCAGAGGAGCAAGAAAGTAGAACTCCTGACGAAGGTTTTCGGTGGGAAATGTTGACTTTCCTGCTCCTGTGATGCTGTCTGGCCCGCTGTGCTTTTCCAGCCTCACACCTATAGACTCGGAATTTAAATGCAATGCATAAATCTGGAATAAAAGTAAAGGTGACTGAAAATATCATCAATTGGTGTACATATCTTATCTGGTGCACTAATGTACTTTGGATAAGGAAACTTGCCAGCCTTTTTCAGTCTGGTCTATATGTGACTTCAGACACAGAGCAATGTGATTGACTCTTAAGTGTCCTCTGAAATAGCCTAAGAGCCCATTTAGTTCAATGGCAATTCGGGATGGGCAACAAATGTTGGCCTTGTCAGCGACGCCCACTTCGATGAAAGAATCAATAAAAACACTCGGAGGATTCTGAATTCTCTGCCCAAGAGAGATGTGGATGTTCAATCAAGTATATTTAAAAATGAAATGGATTTAAGCACATGAAATCAACTATAGTTTATGGGGAGATGATGGAAAAGTAGAATTAATGAAATGTTGAGTCATGTTCTTACTGAAGGGAGGGAAGAAGTTGGATGGCCCATGTAGCCTATTTATACCTCTCCTTCTTATGTTCTTATGTATCAATACCTTATGATGGTGAAAGTCAGAGATCGTTTTCTAAGCTTTTTTTTACCTGCCTAATAGACAGTCTCCACATCTGTGTTTTGCGCGGGGTCATCTATACGTGACATACAGTTAACAAAAAGAAACTGCTGTACCATTTACCTGCAAATAATAACTAGGATCATTAGCCTTGCTGTTATCTTGTTAGAAAATGTTATTGCATTGCTGAAAAACTCTTTGATAGCGAAAAGGCTAGAGTTAAAAGATTGATGGAAAGAAGTGGGAATATTTTTGGTTGTGCAACCATAAATATTGCTTTTACGCCAAGGTTTGCAAAGACATTCGAGCTTTAAGCGACGCCTAAGACAACGATTGGTTGATATGACATGCCTACGTTCACCAATCAGAAGCTAGACCTTGCCTGGAGATCCCTTTTCCCTCCCCATCCGCCATCAACGTAAGATCGGCGACAGTGTAAAAATGGACAGCAAGCTGTCGGTTGCTGTATTGCAAATTGCACGTATATCTACGGATGATTTTAGAATTAATAAGAACGGTCGTCACAAATAAGACCCGGATGTATAAATAATACAGGTACTTTGCAAATTACAGCTCTCGTAAAATTGTATGTAGGGAAGTTTATTGAGACCAGTTGGCGAACGGAGCTGCGCTGCACTGAAGCATCTGAAATGTTTTGTCGCTGGAAATGGGATATTATAGAATATACTGGTTGGTAAAATGGCAACTGTTGTACTGTGTATTCTCCTCCTGGATTCTGGTTGCGGGGCAAATTCGTTACTCGATTCCTGAAGAGTTACAGCTGGGTGCCTTTGTTGGAAACATTGCCGAGGATTTGGGTTTAAATGTGAAAGAGCTGTCGCCTCGAAATTTTCGAATTGTGGCCGGCCCCAACAAAAGGTTTTTCGACGTAAATTTAGACAATGGGATTTTATTTGTGAAGGAGACAATTGACAGAGAGCAACTCTGTGGGTCGAGTCTCATATGCGTATTGTCTATAGAAGCTGTGATCGAAAATCCTCTGAATGTCTATCGAATTGAGGTGGATATTTTGGATATTAACGATAACGTTCCCCATTTTCCAAAAAACGAAATCCGCCTTGAAATGTCTGAACTGGCAGTACCGGGAGCGCGCTTCCCCCTTGAGTGCGCGCACGACCCTGACGTTGGAACCAATTCCCTACAAAGCTACCGATTGCTTGGGAGTCAGTACTTCGGTCTGGACATTGAAACCCGCAGTGGGGACGAGAAGCTGCCAGTGCTGGTGCTTGAAAAGGCACTGGATCGAGAGAAAGAATCAACCCACAGGTTAGAGCTTATTGCCAAGGATGGAGGGATCCCTCCGCGGTCCAGCACTGCTCAAATAATAATCACGGTGCTGGACGCCAATGATAACTCTCCCGTGTTCTCCCAGTCGGTTTACAGGGTCAGCCTGAATGAAAATGTGCCCAAAGGAACAATGGTGATCAAACTGAATGCAACTGATTTGGATGATGGTTCTAATGGTGAGATAGAATATTCTTTTACCAGTCATACCTCAGGGACAGTGCGTGAGCTGTTTGATCTGGACTCCAAAACCGGGGAGATCAAAGTGAAAGGCAATTTGGACTATGAAGAAAATAATGCTTTTGAGATCAATGTTCAGGCAATGGATCGGGGCTCTGCACCACTGCCAGTGTACTGTCACATACACGTCGATGTTACCGATGTGAATGATAACTCACCAGAGGTGTTAGTGACTTCTTTGTTCAGTCCAGTTAGTGAAGGCGATGTGCCCGGGACTGTGGTGGCTCTGATCAGCACCACCGACAAAGACTCAGGAGAAAATGGACAGGTCCGTTGCCAAATCCCAGATAACATTCCGTTTAAATTGAATTCTCCTTTAAAGAACTATTACAAATTGTTAACGCGGGAGGAACTGAACAGGGAAACCGCCTCCAAGTACGACATCACTGTCCTCTGTAGTGATGCAAGCTCGACCCCACTGTCTTCCAAGAAAACTTTGCGGGTGGAGGTCACTGACGTAAATGACAATGCTCCACGTTTTAAACAGTCCGTGTACACAGCCTATGTGATGGAGAACAATGTTATCGGAGGGTCAATCCTTTCTGTGGCAGCGTCCGATCCGGATGTTAACGAGAACGGTCAAATATCTTACTCTATTCCGAGGAAACAGATTCAGGACGAACCAGTGACCAACTACGTGCGTATTAATTCACATAATGGAGTCATACTTTCTCAGATAACATTCGATTATGAGAAACTTAAAAACTTTCAGTTCCAGGTTCAGGCACAGGATTCTGGAGTTCCAGCACTCAGCAGCAATGTTTCAGTAGATGTTGTTATCCTTGACCAGAACGACAATGCTCCAGTGATTCTGCACCCATTACCTGAGTATGGGTCAACAGCAACAGAGACAATGTCCCGTTGGGCAGAACCAGGATACCTGGTTACCAAGGTATCTGCCATTGATGCAGACTCTGGTCAGAACTCTCGCCTATCTTATCAGATTATTCAGACTACTGACCCAGGACTTTTCACGATTTCACCAGATACTGGCGAAATCTGGACAGTCCGTAGAATTGAGGGCAGAGATTCGATAAAGCAGAGTTTAACAATTATTGTAAAAGACAACGGAACACCACCACTTTCAGCATCTATGACGATCGGTATATCGGTGGTGGATGGGGAATCAGAGCTGCTTTCTGATGCCGGAAGTTTAAATGAAGATCCCGGGTTCACTTCCGATTTGAGTTTTTACTTGGTGATATTCTTAGCATTAATTTCGTCCACTTTTCTGGTAATTTTAATCGTCCTTGCTGTGAAAGTGCACAAGAACAGAACTCGGCTCGGAGTTTACAGCTGTGCCCTGGACGCCTGCTGCTGTTGTGAATCAAGACATTCATTGAATGGCATTCAAAGGGCCAGCAGAAACATTCAGATACCTCCAAATTATGTGGAGGTATTTGGTGGCGACCCTCTGTCTCAGAGTTTCCGCTACGAGACATGTTCAACCTTAGGTTCAACTAAGCATGACTCCGCCTTTTCAAAGGTGTGCACTTCATCTCATTTGAAATGTAACGTCAGGAGTGAATACATTGAGAAGGGAAAAAATCCACACATCTCACCTCCTGAAAAATGTACAAACATTGTAAATAGTGAGGTGAGATATTGCTTCAAAAGGGAAAAAAAAGATACACCACAAGTTTGATTTGGTTGCACATAAGTCGGCTGAATGGTCTTCTTCTGCTCCTTCGTCTTGTGGTCTTACGTACAATGGAGATTTCCAACGCATAGCTAACTATTTCTGTGTGGTTCTATGCAGTTGAAGATGAAGATAAAAAATACAACCCAGTAGCTTTCCTTGCATTTTTGGAACAAGAACTTATGTATTTATGGTATATAAAAAAAAAGTCCATGGAGGTGGTGGAAGAGGTGGGGATAGCTGAGCTTCAGTTATGTCTAATTGATAAGAACTGTTCAAGATTGTTCCTTCTAATTGGAAAAAAATGCACAATGTAGTTGCAATATGTGTCACAGGAAAATAGTGCACAAGAAACAAAATGAACAAGATATGCGTCTAAAAGGGAATAAGTTAAAACAAAAATCTACAAAATACTATCATTTAGCAGAACAATTCCAATTGGTGAATACATATTTCATTTGGGGAAAACTGTGAATACAAATGTATTTTGTAATATATTTGTTGGAAAGAATGTACCTGAATTAGGCATGGAAAAGTGAAAAATTGCAGATACTGAAAGTCTGATTTTTTTTTTTAAATCGAAAATGTTGGGCAAATTCAGCAAGTGTGACAACGTCTGTGAAGAAAGAAAGTGAGTTAACATGTTTCAGATTTGTGACTGTTCATCAGACCGGGAAAAGTTAGAAATATATTGGGATTTGAGTAAGCAGTAGGTGGGACAAGGACAAACAAGGATCTGCAATAGAATGAATGCCAGGAGAGATATAATAGCCGAAAAACTAGTTTCCAGGGCTAAACGGAATGAGACAAGAAACAAATTATACGTTTGGAGTAGATGTATTGTAAGTTGTGACAAAAACATGAAGAGAAAACCCAGCACGGGTAAAGAGAAGAAACAAAATGGGGGCAGAGGTTATTGTGAGAAATTAGTTCTTCTTGTTCATTCACAGGATATGGGTTTTGCTGGCTGGACCACCATTTAGTGTCCATACCTAAATATCCATAGGGCAGTTAAGGGTCAACCACAATGCTGTGGGTCTGGAGTCATAGGCAGTTCAGACCAGGTAAGGATGGTAGTTGCCTTTCCTAAAAGATATCAATGAACCTGATGGATTTTCCCAACAATCAACAATGGAATCATGGTCATCATTAGAGTCTTAATTCCAGAATTTTATTGAATTGAAATTTCACCATCTGCCGTGGCATGATTCGAGCCCAGGTCCTCAGAACATTATCTGGCTATCTGGATTGACAGCCACACGAAGATGTTGCCTCCCCCTACTGAAGTCAGCGTTAAAATTGGAGAGGTGTGAAGTGTCTGTCAAAAGATAAAATACTGTTCCTCACATGTACATTGCGCTTCATGGAGCAGTGATGCAAACTGAGGACAGAGATGTCAGTGTAAGAACAAAGTGCAGGATTAACATAATAAGCCACTGGAAGCTCAAGGTCATGCCTGAAAACGGAACATAGGTGATCCACATAGCAGTAAGGCAATCCGCATTTGACACACCCACCATCCATTCCCTCAGGAAAGAGGAAACAATATTTTGAGCAGAATATATCCTAAACTAGATTGAGAGAAGTGCGTATAAATTGCTGCTTCAGCTGAAAGGAGTAATTGGGGGCACGGATGTTGAGGAGAGAGGACGGCTAGGTGCCAAACCTGTGATAGCATGAAAGGCGCAGTTGAGTGGCAAGTATTATTGGGGCTAACTGAAATCTGTACTCTTCCCCCAGAGTGTCACAGAGGGAACAGAATGCCGGAAGAGGGTTCCGAAATCTTTTAACTCAAAGTGAAAGGTGGATGTCCGTTTGAGAGCATTTTAAAGGGATCAGATGATATGTTTCCAGCATTTTCTGTTTTCCTATCACTTATGTGTAGTTTACAGATAAGATAGTCATTATGCATTCACAATATGACAAGTGAAGCTTGTGTATTAAGTATATGGTTCGAACAGTTCCATTCGGGCTTCTGGTAAAAACAAATCACTTCAACTATTTAATTTGCGTGCATGGCGACATGTGTTTTGCAAGAATGTATATAGATGCATTTCCAAATATTCTCCTTTCTTCAGCTTCTTTTTAGAGTAATTTGACGGAGAAAGTTAGATCACTAAACTAATAGATCAAGGATTTTCATTGTACAACAATAAATGTTCAACTTCCTGACCTGATAGCTTTAAGAAATGCTGCGAGTTGTGATTGGTTGAGGACAAATGGGTCTCCATCCACCAATCAGTAGCTGAACGGTGACTGGAGATCCAGACTGCCCCCTTCTCGTCCCATCCGCCATCACATAGGATCTGATACAGTGTGATATTGGGTAGCGAGTAGCGGGATATTTTATATTCCCAATCTTTAGTGATTTTGGAAGAATTGAGAAGAGTTATCAGAAATTGCCTCGGAGAATGTATCTCAATTGCAGGTATTATGGCTCTTTATTTTGGATTTTGAAAAATGAATACGTAATCATTTTTATTCCAAGGAGCGAAGTGGACAGCGCTGTAACGTGCTGAAAGGATTGAAATGCTTTGTGCTAGAAATGGGATTTTATAAAATATATTGGTTGTTAAAATGGCAACTATTGTGTTTACTGTTCTGCTGGAACCTGGTTGCTGGACAGATTCGGTATTCCATTCCTGAAGAATTACAGCTGGGCGCGTTTGTTGGGGACATCGCGGCTGATTTGGGTTTAAATGTAAAGCAGTTCTCGACTAGGAATTTTCGGATCGTATCCGGTCCCAGGATGGAATACTTCGGTGTGAATGTAGACAATGGGATTTTAGTGGTTCAGGAGAATATTGACCGAGAGCAGCTCTGTGGATCGAGCCTCGGTTGTACTTTGACACTGGAGGCTGTGATCGACGAGCCACTGAATGTGTATCACGTCGAGGTGGAAATTCTAGATATAAACGACAACGCTCCCCATTTCCCGAAGGGACAGTTCCGTTTGGAAATATCCGAGTTAGCAATGCCTGGAATTCGCTTCCCACTGGAGCCTGCGTACGATCCCGATGTAGGCACCAACTCCTTGCAAAGCTATCAGTTGGCTCCTAATCAGTATTTTAAGTTGGATGTACAATCTCGCAGTGAGGACGTTAAACTCCCAGTTCTGGTGATGGAGCGACCTCTTGATAGAGAACAGCAGTCCACGCTGCAGCTAGTGTTGACCGCCACTGATGGGGGCATTCCGCAGAGATCTGGCACTGCACAGATTCTCATCCACGCTCTGGATGTCAACGACAACGTACCTACCTTTAGCCAGTCCCTTTATCGTGTCAGTTTGATGGAAAATGTGCCCATAGGAACGTTGGTGATCAAAGTGAACGCCACTGACCCAGATGAGGGTTCCAATGGAGAAATTGTCTATTCCTTTGGTAGCCACATTTCCGTTACAGTGCGGGAACTGTTCAGTGTGGATCCCACAACTGGAGAGATTCGCGTGAAAGGACATCTAGATTTTGAATCAGCAAAGCAGTTAGAGATTAGTGTGCAAGCTGTGGACAAAGGCGCAGGATCTGTACCCGTGCATTGCGATGTGATAGTGGAAGTGGATGATGTGAATGATAATGCGCCTGAAATAACGGTGACTTCTTTGTCCAGTTCAGTGCCTGAAGATGCCCTACTGGGGACTGTGCTAGCTTTAATCAGTGTGACTGATTCGGATGTGGGGGAGAATGGAAACACACACTGCCAGATCCCAAAGAACCTTCCTTTCGAATTGGATTCAACATTTAAGAACTATTACCGATTGGTCACCAAAGATTTACTAGATCGAGAAATGGTTTCTCAGTATGATATCACCGTTACCTGCTGGGATGAAGGTTCGCCCGTACTCACCTCCACCAAAACCATTCAGCTAAAGATCTCTGATATAAACGACAGCCCGCCACATTTCTCACAGACTTCATACACCACCTATATCACTGAGAACAATGTCATTGGCAGTTCTATCTACTCAGTACCAGCTTTTGATCCGGATTTAAATCAGAACTCCAGGCTGTCCTATTCTATTTTACAGACACAAGTCGGCCACGACCCCGTTTCTAATTATGTCTCCATTAATTCAGAAAGCGGTGTAATATCTGCTGAACGCTCTTTTGACTACGAAGAATTGAAGAAGTTTCAGATCCAGGTCCAAGCTATAGACGCTGGAATTCCTCCGCTGAGCAGTAATGTGGCTGTGTTCGTGGTCATTCTAGACCAAAATGATAATGCTCCAGTCATTATATCCCCAATACCGGAATATGGGTCGACAGCAGTGGAGACAGTATCTCGATCAGCAGAGCCGGGTTACCTGGTGACCAAGGTGTCAGCCACTGATGCGGATTCAGGTCCGAATGCAAGGCTGTCTTATCAACTGGCTCAGGCTACTGACCCTGGTCTTTTTACCATTGCTCCGGCCACGGGAGAGATCTGGACAGTCCGCCGCATTACGGGTCAAGATGCAACTAAACAACGCTTGGCTGTCCTAGTAAAAGACGATGGGCTCCCCCCTCTGACTGCCACCATAAATATCATCTTATCATTGACGGACAGGGAGAGTGAAATTCTTTCTGAAGTCAGTAGCTTAACTGAGGATATCAGACTGCCTTCGGACCTAAGCCTATACTTAGTCATAGCTTTAGGGACGATCTCATCCATTTTTCTAATGATTTTGGTTATCTTGGCTGTCAAAGTCCACCAAAGTAGGAACGTTTTTCACCGTCACAGATGCTCCCTTGATACGGGCTGCTGCTTCGGATCAACGCATTCTCTCAATGGAATACAAAAAGCCAGCGTGAACCTTCAGATTCCCCCTAACTATGTTGAAGTGTTTGGTCGTGACCCACTGTCTCAGAACTTTTGTTACGAGGTATGTTCTACATCGGATAAAGAGACAAGTGGCAACGTATTTCCCAAAATTCAAATTCTTAATCGATATAGGCAACCGCCTTATCGTGACCTAAAGACATGGTCAGGCTTCAAATGTTGTAAGTGATGGGATCTGTTTCTTCAGTGAAGTAAGGCACAGCGTGCACTAAGCTGGAGATCTTGAAGACGCATCATTGGTATTGTGCATATCCTCAGGGTATTAATTGTTCTTCCGCGTGTAACACAGCTCTGAAACTCACCCAAAGGATAGCTTTCTGCACTTCTGTATTGATTGTTGCCCAAGTGCAAATCATTTTGTAGCCTTTCATTTGTCAATAACGTAAACAAAATTGCCTGTCCTTTTTGTAGACTGTTTTGCATAGGCGCCCACGCATGGGTTCAGTAAGAACCTGGGAGCCTGAAAGGGTAAACATGGAGAGAATGTTTCCTCTCATTTAAGAATTTAGAATTAAGGTTCACTTAATTAAGAATCGCCCATTAACAACAGAGGATTTTTTTTTAATTTCAGCGACGATTTGAGTAGTGGGAACTCTCTTCCTGAAAAGGCAGAATCTTTAAATATTTTTCGGCAGAGGTAGATAAATTTTGATGAGAGATGTGAAAGTTAGGTGGAAATGAATCTAATTTTAGTGTTGCAAATTTAGATTTATATCCTGGAGACCAATATAAATACAATGCAGCGTTCATAAATTCTGACCAGGGCTTTACAGAAGAACAATTTCAATGCTAATTTCTAGGCGCCTAATGCGTGCTTCAGCCTGCGAAAAATTTTAGAAGCATTGGGAGAACTTTAAAAAAGTAGTGTGTAAAAGAACTGCGGATGCTGTAAATCAGAAACAAAAACAGAAATTGCTGGAAAACCTCAGCAGGTCTGACAGCATCTGTGGGGAGAAATCAAAGTTAATGTTTCTGGTGGAGTGACCCTTCCTCAGAACAAAGTAGTGTGACTTTCTACCACTCAAGGGACTAAGTATTGTCAAATATGATTTTGTTTTTTTTTAATTTTGTGATGTTTATTTTAATTTAAAGTTTAAAATTGGTTGAATAAATGAGGTCATCCAAATAACAGGGCAAGTCGAGAAGGTGTGTTCCTTTTCAAAACACTGGATAAGGCAACCAACACACCTTTTAGAGTTTGTTTTGTTGCTCATTCTCAGGATGTGGCTATGGCTAGGCCAGCGCTTATTTCCTATTCACAATTTCCCATGAGAAGGTCATGGTGAGCTGCCTTTTTGAAGCCATTCACAGGGCATAGGTGCATGCACAGTGCTAAAGTATAACCAGGTTTCATTGAATCGATGTGAACAGATCAATAATAATACATTAAATGCATTTATAAAAGACTCTACCAAAATGAAAATGGATAAGAGTGGGACAATGAGCAATAAAAGGCAAAAGGAAAGGATTGGATTGCGTAACAGTGGTAAGAATGAATAAAAACAGGATACCATGGATACTGGAAATCTGAATTGAAATCAGAAAATACTTAAAAAAGTTGGAGGCATTTGTGGAGAGAAAGGCAGAGTTAAGTTGTTGCCCTTTTATCAGAACGCTGCTGGAACATATTGGGTGAATTCTTCTCCAAATAAATGAAATATTTGAAATTTAAAGCATGGCTGATTTTAAACACCTCTTAAGGGTGTGTTAGTCAGCGGTCTCACTTTGTTAGCTAAGAGGGGTGACCATATTGTGGTTTATAAAATCATGAGGGGCATAGATAAGGTGAATAACAAGGGTCTTTTTCCCTAGGGTGGGGGAATTCAAAACTAGGGGACATATTTTTAAGGTGAGAGGAGAAAGATTTAAAAGAACATGAGGGGCAACTTTTTGGCACAGAGAGTGGTTTGTGTATGGAATGAACTGCCAGGGGAGGTGGTGGATGCAGGTACAGTTACAATGTTTAAAAGACATTTGGATAAGTGCATGAATAGGAAAGGTTTGGAGGGACATGGGCCAAGTGCAGCCAAGTGGGGCTACTTTAGTTTGGGAACATGGTCAGCGTGGACTGGTTCGACCAAAGGGTCTGGTTCCATGCTATATGACTCTATGACTAAAGTTTGGAGAAATATGTGGGCTATATTTGCCCCGATTTGGGAATTCAATTCTTTGCAAATATATTTATATTCCAGAAGGAGTGACTCAGTATAGCTTAGTTTCTGTGGTATAGTTTCACGTGTTTGGAAAGAGGCTGCTCAGCATAGACTAGTCACTTCTGACAGCAAGACGTCATGTTTGGTGGAGTGTCTGGAAGGTCAAGTTCCATTAATGTTTGGAAAACCCTTCAGCAACACAAACTTTATTGATCCTAGACTAACCTTGCAATTCTGTGAGAAGTGCACACAACTGAAGAAGGACTTGTGTGTGTAAGTGAAACATTATCCCAGCTTTCAAAGAGATAAAGTCACCCTGTGATAGTGATGCTTGCTGCATCAGGAGCAAATTTACCTGAAGTGTCCCATGTGAATAATTGAACACCATCTCAACTGTAAATGCAATTGTCTGAGATTCTGACAAATGCAACAAGAGTAATTCTATTATTACACTCTTCGTCAAATTGAATTTGCATTGTTACATACTGGTCAGCAAATGGGTTCTGGTATGTGAACTCGTGTACTATAGAACATTGTTTGCTCTATTAATTTAGTCAGGCTGCTGCAGATTTCAGGTGTGAATGACAATACAGTATATTTTAAGTAGCTTTCCTATGTTGTCTATAATGTTGGAAAATGGTATCAGCTTTTATATATGTTTGATGATGTTTCTAGTAGAATGTGAGTTCTGTTGCTCTACTCTGTAGATCAATTTATTGAGGGTAGTTTCACATATTTATGTCTCGTGACAAACTCATATAATGGGAACATTTACTCATTTCCTTCTTATGATTGAGGAACATAATATATTGGAATCTCACCCCCTAGAAACAATATATTCACATAGGTTCATTTGTTTTGCTAGGTATTGATACATAGACGGATTGATAATGGTTTTAGATGCCAAAAACTTGTCATCTTTTCAATTCCACAAGGAGCATGCTTATTCTATCTCATGCCTTCAAGAAAATCTCTTCGGTGTTTTTTTTTGGCCTATGTTCATTCCAAATTGCTCAACATTGAACATTTAGATTAAAAGTGTACTCAAGTTCAGTTTAGTTCAACTGAGCCCTTTTTGAATATGAAGTGGTAAAGAAAAATATTATTTCTTCATTTACCTGCTGATCTCAAACATTCAAGGCACAAATTTTATTTCACAGCAAAGTTCGATCTGTATTTGGAGATTTGTTATTTTGTGAAGGATAGGATTTTTTTAGTTGTGCTGTACCATCACCTGTAGGATTTTTCATCACACAGGAGATTGTTTAATATAATGGTAAAATTCATGTTGTAATCCCGACGGCCATATAGTATTTAATTTGTATAGTTGATAATCAGCCCTTCTGGTTTGAGAAAACTGATTTTTTTCCCCATGCTGTTGGCATTGATCTAGGACCAATATCTTATGCTAGATATCCAGAAGATTGAAATTATATTTTCAGTTCCACATCGTGTTTGGCCCTGGGAAAAGTGAGATCGACATAAGGTGCTTTCAAACATGAACTAAGTTCACTCATTGATTAAATCTTTAATGTCCACAGAAATCTGCTTGGCAAGTGTTAAGATTACATTTGATTACTCTTTGGCCATATTAGCACTTATATTGCATTAAAATGATGCTAAAATAAGGGAGACTACTCTCTGGAGAGTCTTAATACATGTCTTAAGTGATGCTGCAATACTGATAGTGTTCCATCAATGCAAAAAGGCAATATAATTTAAGTCATATTTGATTCAGAGAAGATGTCTCACATTCTTTTGAGTGTACACAAACCATCTAGCCAAAAGCCAATTTAATAAGTTCAGGCAATTAGTTGAAAAACGTTAATGTTATGTTTTTCTTATAACATGAGAAAACTGATATTCTCATTAATTCTGTCTCAATATCATTCAGTATCTGTAGAAAACATGCAAGTTCTTGCGTTCAGAGTGTGTGTTCTCCAGTATAACTATAATTTTCTTAGCTGGATTATATCTTATAACTGCTATTCGCAGCTCAATAGTACTGTATAGATTGTATCAATACAAAACCCAAACTATACCAAATGCATACCAAAATAATTTGTAAGAAAAATGCTCACTAAAAATTTGAGGAGATTTCTAAATATAGGGCGAGGACTCAGATCACCTGAGCATTAGATCCAATTATTCAAGTTCATATCATTGAGTTGATCTTTTGGCATTTTTTTCTCAAAAAAGAAACTGAGAAAGTTGTATCCTTTTTGTTCTTTTGGGATTCTGAAGTCTGTTGTGACACTAAACACAAGTTCTCTCATAAACTGAAGAGTGCAAAAAGGAAAACCAAAATCTCAAGCATGCAGAAAATAATGATACTGAGTGGTAGAAGGATATACCGGCTAAATCATAGAATTGGGGTTTGTATTAAAGAAAACCCTCTGGTATTATACTGCACCAACTATTTCTAAGCAACAAACATGATGGATAGTCCAAAGTACAGCAGTAAATCAAAAATGTAAAAGTTTCAATGGATACCGAGCTTTTCCCTCTTAATGTTAGACATTACGTCATGTGGAAATAATTTTAACATATTTGGTGCATGCTTTTATTTCATAATGATTGAGTGATGCTGGGTTTTATTTCCTTGGTGTGACATATTAAGTACAGTTAAATCACTGGGCAATGGAATCTTCATACTTGTTGATAAATTATATATATTTGTGTCTTTTTTAACATGACTGTAAAATACATAAAATAACACTGTTACAAATTTCCCTAAATTGTGTTGAGGTAGCACTGCTAGCAGCATTTTCCTGAGATAGTGCCCATTTTAGAACTACAGCCTTATTGTGCACTGCTGCTGCAGAGGCAGCTTTACGAATCATGTGTCTGTGGTTCATTTGACACTTTACTGAACCAACGTGAGAGTCCCTGGAAGCATTCTCAGCTAAATCAGACCTTCAACCTGATTTATGACCTGACGTTAACACTGGGGAATAGGTGTTTTTGGCTTCACACTTACATCAAACATGAATGGTGTCAGTGTACCGTTTGTATATATAGACATACAGCATGCTTTCTGTGACAGCAAAGCTGGTGGTTTAACTCACAAGCTATAGATCTCAGACTATAGTATGAAAATAACCTTCAGTAGTGTGACATTCAAAGCACACAGTTGAAAAAGGGAATGTCTGGTACATTATGCTGTGATAATATGAATCAGTTGTTGGTCTTTTTACTACCTAATATTGCAACCACTTTTCCATTAAGTTTACCATGCTGCAAGCCAATTCCTTATCCTTTTGCCCTAGTGATGAACAAGCATCTTTATGGAACTAATTTTCTATTTTTAAATTTAAATATTTCTGATAATAGTGAGTATAAACTATGAAAATGCCTCTTTTAGCCCAATAGTCAATAACCCATTTAAACTGCATGTAACATAATAACTCATCATCAACATTGCATTGATCTTATTAAGTTTTGTTTTAAATTTTGCCCATTTTTTCTTCTTAACTACTTAAGAAGGCAGCATTAAGTAGTCATAAAAATAAAAGAAAAATACTGTACATGCTAGCAATCTGAAATGAAAATAGAAGTGTGGAGAAATTCAGCAGGTCTGGAAACACCTGCAAAAGGAGCAACAGAGTTAACATTTCAAGTCCATATTACTTTCCTTGGTTCCAGAAAAAAGTTATATTGGATGCAAAAGGTCAATTCAGTTTTTGAGTAATTGAGTTTCTCCACCATTTTCTATTTTTATTATAGAATTAATTAGTGGCCTGTTTGAAAGATTGTCTGCTATGAAACAATTCAGATGCATAATTAATTATCCACCTCTGCCAATTAAGAACAGAAGAAGGTTTGGGCCGACACTGTGGTGCAATGTTTAGCACTGCTGCTGCATGGCATCAGGATCCGGGTTCAATGCCAGTCTGGGGCGACTGTGAAATTTGCACATTTTCCCCATGTTTGCATGGGTTTCCTCTTGGTACTTCAGTTTTCTCCCACAGTCCAAAGATGTGCAGGTTAGGTAAATTGGCCATGCTAAATTGCCCATAATGTCCCAAGATGTGCAGGCTAGGTGGATTAGCCATTGGTAATGCAGAGTTACAGGGATAGGATAGCGGGGTGGGTCTGGGTGGGATGCTCTTCAGAGCGTCGGTGTGGACATGATGGGTCAAATGGCCTGCATCCACACTGAAAAAATACTATGATTCTAGTTCAATGTAGTTTGCACAGCCATCTCACAATCACTACCAATGGTGATCCCAATCTAGAAATTCAGATGTGGGAATCTCCTGTTTAAGTTTCACACCTTTGGAGATAAAATATGGTCCTCCCGGGCAATGGGCTGTATTAAGCAATAGAACACATTATAACTCTGGCATTCAGTCCTTTTGCTTTCTGGAATCCAGCCCATGAGTAAACATTCCAATGGTGACATGCCCAATAAAGATGTCATAGAATCATAGAGACATACAGCACAGAAACAGATTCATTCCACCATTTAAAAAAAAATGTTAAACTGAAAATAAGCATACAATCAAATGTCCTTAGTTAAGGAAAAACTGGAACTTTTAAAGGTATAAAACATAAAAGATGATGAACCTATATGAAACTTCAGTAAGTCTTCAGAATATTATGTGTGTTGGTGGACTCCCAAAATTTTGAAAAAGTCACACTTTTACTTTGGAAAGATGAGAGTACTTTTTGTTTAATTCTAACCCACCATGCTGCTTGGTAGAAGACAGTTTATTGGCCATGTTTATTGTCATGTTACACACAAACCAAAGTGTCCAGTGCAGCTGTGAATATGGTCCATTGGATAACTTACAGATAAAATTTGTTCTAAGCTAATTAGTTTTTTAAACACACTGCAGTATCATATATAGATATTACAGAAAAACAGCTTGAATATACAGAATTTTTATTGAAATAATACTGATTTTATGACTATGATATAACTATTTCGAATTCTGAATAAATAGGACAGTATATGTCAATGGTTGAAGGGTTAGGAATAAATAGAAGCCATAGTATAAGACTTAAAGTAAAATATTTGGAATAGAGCTCGAGATAACATTTTTTTGAACAAACAGTCGTGAGACTGTGGGGTTAATTTATACAGTTAGTTGATGAGACAGAAACTAGGTTAATAATTGGTATTTTCCAGTGGGCTTGTTGATGGTCACATCAGTAGCAAGTAGGGGTCTTAAGGCCACACTTGGCAGGAGCCAGGCCAATGGACCTTTTTATCCAGGAAGCAATCTCTTGAATGACTGTAGGATGGAGCTTGCCATCCTACTAAAGAAAGGACACGGTATGGTTGACCAAATCATAAGAACGGCAGCTGCAGAGCCTTGGCGGCTCAAGTGGGAGAGGTTAGCCCCTGCCTCCACTGTCATCAACATGGAGTCAGAAAATTGCAGCACTACGTTCAGAAGCAAATTGGACAGGTGAATAAGGAAGAAGACAGCTGTAATGATTTGGGAAGAAGGAGGTGTTTAATGGGTTCTGAATTATTTTCTGGCATAGAAGGCAAGTGCTGCAATGTAATGACTGGGCTAAATTACCTGTTCCTGTGGTGTAACTTCTATTTATTTGTATGTGTACATTAAGAGCAGTATTTTTTTTTAAAGCAACATTCTCAATAGTATTTGGGAAATGCTTGGAACAAAAATAACTGTCCTTTGACTTTCTTTCCTCTTTTAATGAGGTTAAAGTTGTAGATAACATTTAAACATGTCCACATGTCATGTAACGTGTCATACCTATTAACCAGAGTTTTTTTTTGTAGGTAAAGCAACCAAATGCTGACTGGCGTTTCTCACAGACTCACAGAGCTGAACTAAACAGGTACTTACAAATTTTCTTTTGATGCCCTGGAGTTTTCTTAGATCCAGAATTCATGGTTATGTACAGCCATTGGCAACTGGACTACATTGAAGACATTTCACACACTTAACTTCAATGTTTTTATAAACATCGGTGATTCCTTCAGAACATTTAGCTCCTTTCTTAAAATATCAACAATTCACTCTTTTCCACCTAGTGGTGCAATGTGTGAAAGTAATAATGTGAAATGGGGTACCCATCCTTTTAAACATAAGTGGGCCAGCATCTGATTCAATGTTTGTGATGAGAGTATTATAATAGCAGGGATACAGCAATAGTTCTTAATGACGCTAAACTAAAGGGATGAAAAGAATATCATGTTTGCATGTTATCCAATAGCTGCTGACAGAAAGGGCATTTATGAATATCAGCTGTAGGCAACATTGTACTTACCTTTGAAGTTTTTTGATTACTGAATAGTTTGTCAATACTTGCTTGCTAGGTTTGCATGTGAAGTAACAGGGAAGGGGAATATTTTGGAAGTGATAAAAATAAACCATTTTAGGAAAAAAGTAGCTGACAAGAGATTTAATTGTTAAGAGGAGTTTAAATAGAGGGGATAGGAAGGATTAATTTCAATTAGAAGAGAGGTTAATAACGAGGCAGAATTGATTAAACATAATTAGTAAAGGGTTAGGGGAGGTGAGTGTGAAACTCACTGCCTGAAAGGGTACTACAAGGCAGAAATCCTGGAATCACTTAAAAGGATTTGGAAGTGCATTGAAAGCGTTTGACTTCACAGGGCTATAGTTCAAGTGCTGCAAAGTGCAATCAGGCTTGGGTCATTTGGTAGAAAGCGCTAACCAGATAGAATAGAACCAAATAGAAGATCATTAAATGTTTTAAGGCTTACATACATGGATTCTTGTTAGACAAGGGCATTGAAGAGTATCAGGAGTAGAAGGAAATGTGCAATTCATGATACAAAAAGCTCAGCCATGATATTATTGAAAGTAAAGCAGGCCTGAAGGACCAGAAGAAATACCATTGCTACTAATTTTTAAATTGTTTTTTCCTTCCCTGCTCTTTCCTCATGATATATTTTCTTCCTTTCAAGTATCCAGCCAGTTCCCTTTTCAAAGAATTGAATCTATGTCAACCAGCCAGTATTTTCCAGATTATAGCAACTACTGTGTGAAAAAATCCCTTTTCTGCTCTTTAGTTTTTATACCAAATATCCTAAAACTGCGCTGTCTGTTACTGATTCTTCTGTAAGTGGGAACAGTTTCTCCTTATATACTCTATTAAACTGAATTATTTTTGCACATCTCCATTAAATTTTCCCTAACCTTCTCTGCTCGAATTAGAAAAATCACAAATTCTCCAGTTTCTCCATTAAACTGAAGTCCCTCATTACTAATATTAATCTCAGCCCCTTATTTGTGACCTCATTCATGTATGTACGATAGATCTGTGAATGGAAAACAGTAAATGCCAAATATTGCTTTAAATTATATTACAAAAGTTGAACAAAGTAAAAACTAATGTCAGAAAATTCTGGAACTTAAGTGTTTCATGTGAAAAATAATCAATATGCAGAATGCACACCTGATAGAATGGTAGAGGAGTGAACCTTGGAAATATTTAAACAATCAATGCAAAGCTATGGTGGGGTTACAGTAAAAGATCACTCTGAATGAAGAAGGTATTAAGATGCACTTAATAGTTTTGCACATGGAAATGAATTGCTCTGAAACAATAATCCAGTTGTCTTCTGCATTAAATGAAAAGATATTGAACTAAAAAAAAGCATCAATCAAAATGTGCCCAAAGTAACAAGGTGATAATTATATGGCTTCTTTTCATGCATAGTCATTGTAATTGGAAATTATTGCACTCTATCAGATTTGAACACCAGCTGGTTTATAAATAAGTAAAATCAAACTCTGCTATGTGATTCTTGTGTTATCTGCATTTTTTTATTCATTCATGGGATGAGGGCCACACTGGCTAGGACAGCAATTATTGCCCATCCCAGAGGACAGTTAAGGGTTTGGAGTCAGACCTAGGATGGCAGTTTCCTTCCCTGAAAGGTATTAGTGAACCAGATGGGGTTTTCATGACAATTGACAATGGTTGCTTGGTCATCAACAGACTCTTAATTCCAGGTTCTTTTTGAATTCAAATATCATTATCAGCTGTGGGAGGATTTAAACCTGGGTCCCCAAACATTATCTGGGTCTCTGGATTAACAGCCCTGCAATTGTACCACAAGGCCATGTAGGCCAGTTCTTTTTTATTCATTCATGGGATGTAAGCATTGCTGGCTAGGCCAGTATTTGTTGACCATCCCTAGTCACCCATAAACTGAATTGCTTCCTAGGCCATTTCAGAGGGCAGTTAAGAGTCCAACACTGGAGTTACATGTAGGCCAGACCACATACAATGGCAGTTTTCTGTCATTAAAAGAACCAGTTAGGTTTTTAAAACAATAGTTTCACGGTCATCATTCGATCTTTAATTTTTAAAAAGCATTGATTTCAAATGCCACCATCTGCTGTGGTGGGATCCAAACATTACAGGGACTCTGGATTACTTGTCCAGCAACACTATCATCAACCTGCACAAAGGAATGTGTGAGAATATTGTTCACAGTTGGAGAAGCTAATACCCACAGTGTTACTGTCTTTTCCAATTTCTCCAAAGATGTCTGAGACTTTCCGCCTCTTCCCAATAATGCACAAATCATTATCTAAATGTAATAGGAAGTCCTTAATCTGATGGAACTTCCAGTTATGTTGGGTACTCTGAAGGATTTTTTTTATCTTGTCTGCCTGGTATTGACATTGGTTATAGTTAAACTTCAATCTCCACTTCAAATATACCTGTAAGATCCAATAAAATCACATTGTTCTTCAGTTTGAAAATTGTTCTCTTATAAAACCGAATGGTTCCACTGATTATGTCCTTTAATAACAACAGACCAAGATACGTAGGGCAAAAGAAAAACATTTCCTACATAAAGGCACAACAATAAAATGGTAGTTTTTCAATGAGCACTGCTTACAATTTAAAACAGTTTAATCTATAAGCAAATTGTTCAGATATAGCAAAGTTCTAAAAATGGAACTAAAACACACATTTATCCTCATTGTATAAATATTTACCTTTTTTGTCATTACTTCTCCTGAATAGTCCTGCAGCACTGAATGAATTATATTGTGAATGAATTATATTATTCCTTTTTTGGAGATGGTCTTTTGCTGACATTCACCATTTAGCCTGATACATTGGCTATTAACTCAAATCAGGGAAGTCATCTCTGACCTGTTCAATCCATTGAGCCCAATGCTGTAAGGACAGTACATCAGTGAAAAGGAAGGGTGAAAACTCAACCTCTCCTCAAATGTGCTCCACATTTTTCTCCAGAAATGTTTACTAATGGGTACTCTGAAGGATTTTTTTTTATCTTGTCTGCCTGGTATTGACATTGGTTATAGTTAAACTTCAATCTCCACTTCAAATATACCTGTAAGATCCAATAAAATCACATTGTTCTTCAGTTTGAAAATTGTTCTCTTATAAAACCGAATGGTTCCACTGATTATGTCCTTTAATAACAACAGACCAAGATACGTAGGGCAAAAGAAAAACATTTCCTACATAAAGGCACAACAATAAAATGGTACCTCTCATTTAGCCAAGTTGACCATATTCACATAGAAACTTTCAATTGTGCATTGAAAGATTATTTCAGTGAATCATGAGTTATTCAGCTTTTTATATCTGTTCCAACTCCTCCAAGGCGTACTTTATTACAACCAGTCTTGTGGTTGGTTGGCTCGCCGAGCTGGTTCGTTGTTTTTCCACAGACGTTTCATTACCCTGCTGGGTAACATCATCAGTGCAGCCTTTGATGAAGCGCTGTTGTGTTTCCCCATCTGTTATTTGAGCTCTGGAGTCCATTGAGCTGGATTACCTCACTTCCGGTTTTCCTTAGCAGTGGAGTGTATATGAGGTCGAGCTTGATGTGTTTGCTGATGGCTTCCTTCGTGGAGTACCAGGCTTCTAGGCATTCCCATGCTTGTTTCTGCTTTGGTCCAATTCAACTGGGACAACACCAAGATCCTGGGACAAGCAAAACAGAGATAAGCAGGGTAATGTAACATCTGCGGAAAAACAATGAACCAGCTCAGTGAGCCAACCAACCACAACATCCACAACCCGAGCTACAAATCTACTCCAAAACCTTACTACTAGTCTCTTGGTCTTTCATCATAGCCCACAAATTTTATTTTCAAACACATATTAAATTCCATTTTGAAAGTTTCTTTGAATCAGCTTCTACCACCCTTTCAAACATATATTGAAAATTATTAAAACCCACTGTTTAAAACAAGTTCTCCTCAGCATTTAGTTCTTAATTCCTAAATTTGTAACTTGTGGATGCTACCCCTGCAGAAATTGCAAGTATCTTCTCCTTCCTTTCACCATTGAACCTTCATGACTTGGAGCATCTTTGTTAAATTTTCTCTTACTGGTCCCTGTTTTAAGAAGAACAGTTCCAGCTTCTCCAGTCTCACCATGTATCTGAAGCTTCTGTATGGTATCTTTACAGTAAATACTCCCTTGTACTCTCTCCAAGGCCATACCACGTTCTTCCAAATATGTGGTTCTGAGAACTAACATGGAACTCCAGTTGAGGACTAGCCTGGTGACTGGCGATTTAGAAGGCTTAAGTTAAAATTCCATGCTTTGGTACTCTATTCCTTTATTGAGAAAATCTTATATGTTTTTGTTAACTGCTTTGTCAGTGGTACTGCTGCCTACAAACTTTAGGGCTTTACAACCAGATTCAGGGAATTGTTACAGTGGAGGCTATTCAGCCCATCATGTTTGCACCAACTCTCTGAGCATTTTGCATTAGGGCCATTCTCCTGCCTTTTCCCAGAAACCCTGGACATTCTTTATATTTAATTAATATCTAATGCCTCAATTGAAGCTGCCTCCACAACAATTTAACTACTCATAGTTTTCCCATCACAAATTGGAAACTTGCCCCATCTTAAAAAAGAAGCTTGCATTTATATAGTGGTTTTAATATAATAAAATGTTCCATAGCTCTGCTATACTAGCTCTGCCTAACCCTAACCCAAACCTTATTGCATCAAGAAAATAGAACACGTAGACATGAGGAGAGATACAGATAGGTGACCAGAGTCTTGTGAGAGTTTTAGGGAGCATATTAAAGGAAGAGAGAATGGACCCAAGCAGCTGAAGGGATGGACACCAATGGTGATGCAATACAAAAATAGGGAAAATGGGGAAGTCTTGCTAATACAATACAAAGCATTACCAGACCACAGCTGGAATACTGAGCACAGTTTTACTCTCTTTATCTAAGGAATGATATACTGGCATTGAAGGCAGTCCAGAAAAGCTTCACTATGTTCATCATGGGTCTGGAACAATTTTCTTATGAGGACAGGTTGAGTAGTTTGTGCTTGTACTCATTGGAGATTAGAAAATGAGAGGGGACCTTATTGAAACATATAAGATTCTTAGAAGGCTTGACTGGGTAGATGCTGAGACATAATTTCAGAATAAGGGGTCTCCCATTTAAGACAGAGATGAGGAAGATGTCCGTCTCTCAGAGGGTAGTGAATCTGAGGAACTTGTTACCACAGAGGGTTGTTAAGTCTGGGTCATGAAGTATCTTCAAGACTGAGATAGACAGATTTTTAATCAGTAAGAGAATCAAGAGTTATGGGGAAAAGGCAGGAAGGTGGAGTTGAGAATGATCAGATCAGCTGTGATCTCATTGAATAGTAGAGCAGACTGAATGGGTTGAATGGCCCATTTCTGCTGGTATACTGTATGATCTTAAGATTTAAAGCTGATGAAAGCAATTCCTTGATTTGAACAGACAGTATAAGTAAGAAGTCATATTAGAAAGTGAAACTCCTATTTCAGGTCAGCTCAGACTCTGGTTCATCATCTACAACTTTCATACCCTTGTTTTCATGTCTAGCGACTACGTTCCCTGTTTTTCCTGCAGTTCTCAGTATCAGGAGGACGAAGGAGTACAGCGTGATATACAACGTGAAGTTCAGCGTGAGGTGCAGTGTGATGTCCAGTGTGAAGCACCTCATGACGTCCAGTGCAATGTGCCCCATAACATTCAGCATGAGGTTCAGCGTGACGTTCCCTGTGACGTGCAGCGAGTGGTTGAGAATGAACCTGGCGGAGCAAGGAAACCAGCATGTGCAAGGCCTGCAGCCATCCCTGGTCAGTGCTGGACAAAAAGCAACATACATGTTGAAGACTAATGTTCAGATAGGTCAAATTAACTTTTCTCAATGCTTTTCCTTTTTACAGTGTGACAGAATTATGTGCTTTTAACAAGACTTGCCATGATTGTGTGGAACTTAGAGAAATGAGCAGTTAGTTAACCAGTGCCAGACATAACCAACATCACACTATATGAATATTAACATATAAAAACACGATGAATTTCCATAAAATGATTTTCTCCATCAACTTAACAGAGATGCTATAAAATTGAAAATAAACCAGAAGCATGTTGGTTAATATAGTCAAAGCAATAGTTTACATTCATATTTCAATGACATTATTTCAAGGTTATTATGCTTAAGGAAAATGAATTCATGTGGATTGGGAAGAAACTGCAGCAAATAGAGGTTTGGAAAGGGAATGTAAATTGAGAACATTTGGAGCATATTATGGAAAGCATAGTAAAAAAAGTAATTTTGCAATGAACCATTTTGATGTCAGGCTTTATAAGCTAGAAGTTTTCCAGGCACTTGTAACTTCTGTATGTAGTTTGCATGACTGTGCATTCATCTTTTCAACTAGCCTAAGTTGCCATTGTCATTTTAGTATTATAGTCCTCAAAATGGTTAAGGAGATTGAAATCATTGTCAGCAATATTTGTAATGAAATTAGTGCTGTGTTCATGCAAAATCATCAGAATAATAAATTCATTGCAAATTCCACTGACGTAAATTTCACCACCAAAAACTGAAAATGTGTAGTGTTAGCAAGTGTCCAAGAAAGGTAATGAAGAAAGATATTGCCCAACCAAAACACAAAATACACTTTGAGCCTTGCAGTTAGTGATCTACAGAAGTACAAATACTTAATGCCATTCATCTCAAATTCCTCTATCTACTTTTAGAAGAAAATCAGTGCAACATAATCTCTTTTCAACTAGTTATTGTCATTACTCAAATACTATTAAATGTGCTAAACTAATTTATGCATTGGTATCTCACTGCAAGAGCCTTTATTTCCTTGAGCAAGTGGTTTGTTCCAACAAAGAATGAGAAGGATATAAAGAAACTGTATTTATTCCAAATGTTCTTGCTCCTTCGCTAAAAGAGGAGAACAAAAATGTAAAGGCATCTTGTTAGTAACAAAAAAAATCACCATCTGTAAAGGTATATTCACGCAATGTTGCTCAAATAGAACAAGGATTAATCAACTTTTGTGTGCTATATTTAGAAACAAATGAGAACACAATCAACTCCAGAGTAAGTAAGGATCCTGCAGGCACAAAGTACAAAAACATGCTGTATTTCCACATCTGGAGATTGGTTGGAACCTCAGATGGAACAATTTAGGGGCCAACTAAGGGTGTTCACTTTCTGCCGGAAGTCATATAAGCTACATCAGTTTTGTTACTGAAATGACTGTCAGACACACTCTGCTTGCCAGTAGTGAGCAGGGATAAAAGCTGGCATTATTATCATTAGTAAGTAGTATATCATTATACTAAGTTTCCCTATCTGAGATATATACGTCCCACTATTGGACTGATGCAGTGCCTATTTCTTTCAATTCGAAGATCTCAAATTTTACAGATACATATAATTTTCAATATTGTGAAAGTTTATTTGGTCTGTCTAGCAGTGTCCTTTTAAAAGTTATTTACAATCATTCCAAACTAGCACAGCCGTTTAACTATCTGTAGGAAAAGAGCTACAGAAAAATTCCATAATTGCAAAAAGATTAAGAAGCTAACTGGAAGCGAGGGATATGGAAATCAACAAAATCATACTTGTAGTCACTTGTAGCAATATCATAAAGAGTATTAAACAACATTTAGCAACATGTACTCTAGAAATGAGTTTGTTTGTTTGTGCCTTTTTATTTGTTATTTTTAGGTAGCAATGCCATCAGTCAGTTTAGCATTGCATTGTACTATCTGGGATAAAGATCAGATTGAACTTCCCACCGCAATAATCCTTCAACGGAACTTTGTGGTTTTCAAAGTTATGTCCTGGTTAATGGGAAGGATGAGATTGTATCATCTGCACAATATAATTGAAACCAGCCTAGTTACTGGCATTTATCCAAACCCTTTACGGTTTAATTCCTTTGAGTTGATAGACTCACGATGAACGGTCAAACTAACGTTGAGTCAACTGAATTCCATTAACTTTTGGAATTCCCAGTGTACTGCACTATAAAGCATTAATACCCTATGCTGCAGGGATTGCTACATTCTGTGTGACACAGCATGTTGCTTCATTAATTTGTGCTTATAACCTTTCAATTGATGATAATTTTAATGCAATCATGCCAATGTAAACAGGGAGTGGTAGACGTTAAGGGGAGATGGGCAGAGAGCAAGGAACCTGGAGGTAGAGTCATTATGGGTTTTCAAGCATTGTTTCGTGGCATGTTCAAAACAGCAGTGCTGGAGACCAGGGTTGGGGTGGTGGGGGGTAGTGGAGCAAGGTAAAAACAAAAGGTGCTGGTGAAAGTCAACAGATCTGCAGCATCTCTGGAGAGAGAAACAGATAACTTTTTGAGGCTGATTTGACAATGATATGAATATGAATTCCAGTTCCAAAGAAGAGTCATACAGACTTGAAACATTTACACTGTCTGTCTCCATAGATGCTTACAGACATGTTGAGTTTCTCTCGCATCCTCTCTTCTTATTTCAGATTTTCAAATTGTACTGTATTTTGCTTTAATTTGAGTTTCTTGAAGTGCTGGTCATGAGTGATATTGTTGTGATTACTGTCATTGTATTCATCCTTTATGGTCATAGATGATTATGATATCAGCTAGAATTCTTTGAGTTGTATTATGGCTGCAATGTGTTTGAACAGGACTAATCAATTCAATTTAAGCATGAAAAGATCTGTTGCATAGTGAACATACAGGCATTGTTGGTGTGAACAAAGTGCTTGAAACTCTGGATTTATGAAACTAATCCTTCTGAGGGCCATTGAGATACTGTTCTGTTCATGAAAGATTTTCCCTTTACTGTTGAGACTGTACCTTATAGGGAGATGCTGTGCAACATTCTCTCATTTTCAGGAACAAATATTGAAATTCTATAGTGAGACATCCAGGTTGCTCGTAAAGCACACATTTTCCTGCCTTCACATGAATATTTCCCTTCAATTAGCTCCTCTTGGCAGATCTTTCTTGGCATGCACTCATTTGGCATTCTGCTAACATGTCCTGTCAATCTTTCTGTTCAGCAGATTGTAGATGCCAGGCATATTGGTCAGGGAGAGTATCACAGTAGGAAACTTGGAAATGTGGCACACATTGTCATTACATAGGCTTTGGCTGAGCTAAAGTGGCATTGGATATCTTTTATGTAAATCTGTGAATATAACTCAGAGGTCAGATAGACCTCACAGAAAACAATATGCAGATTTCACATGGATTAAATTTCATGTATATAATTCGTAGATACAGCATATTTAAAACATTTTTAAACCATTCATTACACTTCCTAATAATGGCCAAAAGTTGATTTGGAGCCTATTTAATATTAGGATATATGTGTCAGCTGATTCATCATAGCAAAGATTATTTTGGAACCTAGTGAGTGGAACTCTTCAGATACAACATACAAGTGCATGGCAAGTGCATATTTCTACTCTCACTTGTTTAAAACAATGTGAGAACTAGCAGCTGAATTCAAAAGTTGCAGTTCCCTGTGATACCGCAAATGCGCTGTGTTCAAGATTGTTATCTATAACAAAACCTCTCAGCATGTATTGACACCACAGCAGTTGTTCTGCTGCAAAAGACCTTCACTCAGCAACAATACTATGATTATAGTATAAATGCAATTCAGGGTCAGTGACTGATCTGACAGTAGAACAGCACAGCAAGATTCCCTGGAGCTGGAAATTCATTCTGCTACATTTTGGTCCCAGTTTTGGCTTTGAAATGCAATTTGCACCCTACAGGAGGAATTTCAAATCAGAAATTGGTGAGCCCTTTCAAAGACCTCAGCTTCATTTCCTGCTCCTGACCATCTGTTGGTGATTGCTGATTGCAGGAGGGCACACCTCCAAACCTGATCCATCTGAAAGTTGAAACTGTAACAGGGTGGCTAGTGATTGTTGACATATGAGAAATGCACCAGCACCTCCTAGCTATATCAACAAAATGGCAGACTTTCATCAGACATTTTGTGAGTGGTCACTGGACTCACATTCAAAAAAAACACCAATTAGTCTGCTCAATGTTGAGGACAAATAAAAGCAATCTTTACTGAGCACAAAGCCTTTCTACATTGAAATTTCAACTGGTTTTATGTAGGTAATAAGGACATAACCTGCATATTTCAGTAGCTTCCTGCCTAAAACAGGCTACCTCATCAGCTGCCTCTCGGAGGACTCTATCCAAGATGATGGTGTCTGTCACACCAGTGTAAATGGGTCAATAAGTGACCCAATTTCAGGACACAACTAAAGTGTCTGGAAGGGAGGTAAAATCAGGCCTTGCATCTTTAAGTGCACAATTGAAATCACTTGGCAGCAATATTAAACTTGCATAATGAAGTCACTGTCATGATAAAAGAAAAGTAGGGGAAAAGGTTAGTTTTTAGTTACCTCAATATAGAGCAGGTCAGTACCTCTTCACAAGCATATTTATAAACACATCTGTCTCTCTAGAACCAGTTACCTGACCTGCATATTCTGTCCCAGATAAGCTTTGACAAGATAACTGCTCCATCTTTGCTGCAATACCGTTTTTTGCTTGAGGTTTCATTTTATTTCATTGCAAATGAAACAAACACTGCATCAAAATTCACAGATGAAATACCCACTGCGGAGGAAATTCTGCATAAATGTTACAATATCTCATAAAAACTCACTCATTCAGAAGAAGACTGTGTCGCTTCACAGCTAATTACATAAATCTACCTTCTCTTCTAGCTCACATTTTAAATAATTTGTACATTAACTTGAATATGAGAATCTGGAATCAGTATGGATGTCTGTGAAAGCATTTGTAGTGACTTAAGGGAGCTAAGCATTGGGTGTTTTCCATCATCTCTGCTGGGGGATGGGTGAGCTGCAGATGTAGTATATAATGTTCAGACATGCTGCAAAACATTAAATCAATCTAACAGCAATACACAATCTTGGTGTATGTAAGGTATTTTTGAAATCACTCAGGCTCTCTACTTTAAGGCAACATGTGACAGTGGTAGATTTTGAATTATGACTAAATAACCTCTGATAAAATCATTGGTCTCTGAACATGATTTGCTTGAACCCATTGTGTTGAATACAATTTTATGTTGAATATGGATGATGTCATCATATGAAGGTGAGCTTTTCATTGAGAAAAATGAATTAACTTCATACATTGGTATTTTGATTCAAGGGGCAATTTATTTGCCCCAGCTGTCTTCTTTCTGCTGGTGTCAAATTTAATCTGCTTTGATTAATAGCACGACCACTTTAAAGCCCTGCTGTCTATGTCATTGACAAACATTCTTTTACCTGTCACCATTGAAGCATCACTAGTTAGAATAAGACCACAGATGGTTCATGCATGGTTTAATCCTGTTTTGTTTTAGGACATCAGCACTGGTTTAGCATTCCCACCTCTGAGCCAACAGATTATACTGAAGGTTCAAATCCCAATTCAGAGATTTGAGCTCATAATTTACGGTGATATGTTGTGCGGAGCGCTGATGGCATTATGCAGTGCTTTGTTTCAAGTGAGACACTAACCTGAAGTGTTATGTTCCCTTTGAAGGAGAGATAAAAGATCCATAACACCATTCAAAGAAAGGCAGGAAAGTTTCCTTTAGTGTCCTGCTCAACATTTATTGTTCAATAAAAATAACTGGAGATAATCTGCATTAAAGAAGATGGACAGATTATCTGAGATAACAAGGTGTAGAGCTGAATGAACACAGCAGGCCAAGCAGCATCAGAGGAGCAGGAAAG
>NC_063343.1:67963850-67977012 GCF_021869965.1 Rhincodon typus
GTCTCGACCTGAAACGTCAGCTGTCCTGCTCCTCTGATGCTGCTTGGCCTGTTGTGTTCATCCAGCTCTACACCTTGTTATCTCAGATTCTCCAGCATCGGCAGTTCCTACTATCTCTGGACAGATTATCTGGTCTTTCCTCTTTGTTGGATTTCAAAGTAAAGAAAGATGGGCATATAATTGTTTAGATACCTGTGTTATTCTGTGTGGTTCCAAAAAGTAAGGAAAGGAGGAAGTAGACCTGTTCTGTATTTGCTGTGCTCAGAACAGCCAGTGACAGGGATACTAAAATTGAACTCAAGGTCTATGCTCCAGAGAAGAAAAGACAGCTTTCTTCAGAGACCTGTGTTGGAAAGTGAAAATGTTTGTTGGTTTGGGGTGAGGACAATTTCTGACTTCATTATGACGCCCTACGCAGTTGAAGAGTTTGCCTTTGAAGCTCATTACCAGGTACCACTTGACTTTTCATCCTCTTGAACTGAGCCAGCTTGAGTCAGAATCTTCTGGAGAGATTAGAACAAATTGGAGAACTGGCATCAAATCATGAGCATTTATTATCAAAAGCCAAATCATAATTTTACAACAAAAAGACCCCCAGCATTTATTTTATATTATTTCAGCACAAAATTATATTCAAATGAAAACAAATGTTTTTTTTTTACTTTGAGCTAGCAAAAACTGCAGATGCTGGAGTCAGAGTCAGTTTTGAGTCTTGACCCGAAACGTTGAATTTCCTGCTCCACTGGTGCTGCCTGACCTGTTGTTTTATTTACTTTTCCTTCTATTTTAAGTTCTGACATCAGACTCCTATTCCCCAAAGCAAACACGACACCCAAACACCAACCCCCCCCGCCCCCCCCCACCAACAAGGTCCACATGAGGTACCTTATAGTAGCAACTATCCTAAGGTTAGAACAGTCTCTGAAGCACATTCACCTATTTGATATTCAAGCTAACAATCATCCAACTGCAATAGACTTCTTCTCCACCAGGGGTCAGCGTATAGAGATCAAGAGCAAAGGCTTCAGCTGTTGAGTTTACATGTTTATTCATGGGAAGTGGGATCACTGGCAAAGTGGGCATTTATTGCCTCTCTCTGAAAACCCCTGAAAAAGGCTTAAGACCCAGACTTGGACCTGCCTGATCTTTATAGCTCTGCAGCACAAGTTATACCTTTAGCCAATAAAAGGACCAAAGCCATTAGAAATCACCTTCTAAATTCTAGACATCTGCAGCTCTGTAGCGCAAGATTTAAAATGGCAGCTTTGGCAAAGGCAGTTTGGATAAAGTTTAATTCACATAAGAAATTAGATGGCAGATTCTGCAGCAAATAGAATATTGGTACAGCCAGTACAACACTAGTACTAAAGTACCAAATTGAAGAATGATTAAACTAGTGTGAAATAGTTATCTAAAGCTATACTTGCAATTTCACTTGTTGGAGAATTAGAAAATAAACTCACTATTGGAAAATTATGGCATGTTAAACAGCAGCTGCACCCCTCCCCCACCCCTAATCTACCCATCACCACATTATCAATACTTGAATTGCATCTTTGCTCTTTTAAAATGTTATTGTTAAACAGAGGTGGTATTTGAGTGCGAATACAATGCAAGGTAGCTTGTGAACATAGCAGCAGGAGTAGGCCAGTCAGCCTCTCAAGTCTATATGTCAGTTAGATCCTGCTGATGTGTACTTCAATTCCATTTACCTGTCTTTAACACACATCCCTTAATGTCTTTGTGTAACAAACAGCTGTCCATCAAAGACCCACAAATTTCAGATAGCCCCTAGCAATTACAGCTTTGTTTTAAGGTGGAAAAGGATGTTCTGATTTCCTTGTGAGTATCAGCTTCCTGATTTTGCAATTGAATGACTAACATCAAAATTGTGCTCCTGATTTCCCATTAGTGGACATTGCAGTCGTGATTTATTCTGTAGTCTGTACAGTGCACCCAGTTAGTAGAAAACTAAGGCATTCCATACAGGGTCCTGTGCATACATTATACCAGACATGTTTCCTGATCAGTGACAGATCTGTGGTGAAATTTTCAAAGTGAGTAAAGAGGTGATTATCTTAGATATTGATAATAAAAGAAACATGCTATTGAAATTTTTCATCTTGCACTCATCAGGACAATTCACAAGAAATACCAATATGAAGGAAAAACAGCTTGATACTGTATGGGTGTGATGCTATAACGCGGATGCCCGGTGGTAATATCACTGGACTATTAATCCAGAGACCCAGATAATGTTCTGGGGACCGGGGTTCGGATCTTGCCGCAGCAGATGGTGGAATTTGAATTCAATAAATATCTGGAATTGAGAGTCTAATGATGACTTTGAATCCATTGTTGATTGTCGGCAAAACCCATCTGGTTCACTAATGCCCTATAGGGAAGGAAATTGCCATCCTTACCAGGTCTGGCCGCCATGTGACTCCAGACCCACATCAATGTAGTTGACTCTTAACTGCCCTCTGGGCAATTAGGGATGGACAATAAATGCTGCCTAGCCAGCAACGCCCTCATCCCATTAATGCAAAAAAAAATGCAAAGCGTGTTAATTGGCTGGCACATGGACTGTAAAGGAATGCACCAGTTAGAATTTAAAACGTGACAGTACTTCCAGCCTGGTCATGTGTTAAACATTTTTTAATGTTCATAAAGTCCAGCTACATTCAGTGCAAAAATTGAAAGTTGAAAGGAAATTGAACAATTGAAAGCTTAGGATTTTATTTTCTCCTCAAGCGAGTGGTAATGCATTCCCACTTGCCTCAAAGCAGCTGCACACCCAAGGAGTGTGACAATATGGAGACCAGACCAATCTAAATTGTTTGGTTTCCTTCCTATATATTTTCTCAATGGCTCACCTGATCCATTACTACATGGCACGAGAGAGACAGAGGGCTGCAGCCAAGGCCTTGGGTGACTGGTTCCTGCTAAATGAATGTATATTGAGAAGGGAGGTCTCAGAATCTGAACAGGGTTGGAGAAAGGGAACTGATGTAAATGGATGTACAAACCTTCAAAGGGAAGCGATATTGTCCTCCTAGTTCACCTTAAAAACAGCTAAGAATTTTCAGTCTTCAGCATCTTCTGGCCAGTGATCTCTCTCCTGACAATGCTGCCCTGTCACAGTCTCATTTTCATGCTTCTGACTAAAATTGCAGATTGGGTCGCAATTACCCAATGTGTATGTTTAACAAGATTGACCAATTTGGATCAGGTTTAGTTAAAAGAGCAGGCAAATTCTACATAAGGATGTAAGGATTTGAAAGGGTTAATGCTGAGGAATGCATTAAGCACCCTCCAATAGGATGTTCCTACATGGATTTAGAAGGAGGAACAGTTTTGGATTTCATAGAAATCCGACCTAACATTGAAGTCTCCCTCATTGTCTCAGTGACAATATCTGTTGTATCTATGTAAAGTATCCCTAGTTGCTAACATATAATAAACTCCCTCTTGTTTATGAGATGAGCCTCTTGTCAGAAAGACTGCAAGGTGGTTTTCACCCAACACATTAGATGAAGCAGGTCCAGTAGACCATTGCTAGGAAAGAGGCTGGTAGCAGCAAATCCATCAGAAGGATCTTACACCGTGATGAGCTATGGTGAGGGTTTATCTTACAATATGGTGTAAATGGTGCAGAATCCTTTTAGCTGTCAACAACAGTTAACATAGGGATGCATGGAGGGGGTCAAAAGCTGTCCTCATTTAAATGATCCCTTCCTTCCAGCTTCAGTGAGCTATGGGTGATTAAAATCAAGGTCCTGAACTCATGTTAGGTCACAGTATACAAACCAGAAAGCTTTTCATTACAACAAATAATATGATGTAAACTTCCGGTAAGAGCAATCTAAAGCAATGTCCCTCAGCTTCCTTTCATCTACAAAACAATTATTAACTATATGTTAAGACAAATCCAATCTCACATTTGTTTTAGTAGAAATAATTCTCTTGGCTTTGTTAATATTTAGCAGTTAAACACCATACACCACATTTCCACCAAATATGTTACATTTTGTTGCATACAACAACTTGATCTAGTCTAAAGGAGCATTATCTTCATTAAACCATTAGGCACAACTTCTATACTTCCCAAGTACTGGAGTCATAATGATACCAGTTTCCTTGGAATACATCACTTTTGCACATTTAATCATCTTGTTTGTTAGTTAAAAATTCTACCACCTACCAGGATGAGAATAGATGGCTTTTGCTTTGTCCAGTAATTCTGTGTAAGAAAGCACTATCTTCTGTTCCTTTCTTCTGCTCCAAGTGTAAAATTAGCCCTGATATAATCTTTCATGATGCCTATGTCGCCATCATATCTTGAACACAACTTTCCTTTTCAATATTGTGAGTGAAAGTACCAGAGTTGATTTGGAGGAAGTGTTTTTTTAATGACAGAGGACAATAAAGAACCAACCTATCACAGAGGAAGATTAGATTGAAAGAAAGAATATGCGCGTTCATATAGCGCCTTTCACAACTTCATGATGTCCAAAGCACTTCGTTGGTTGTCATTGTTTAATGTAGGAAACACAGTAGCCAATTGGGTGCAGCAAGCATCCACAATTACCACTGTCATTGTAGTATAATAATCCACTTCATTACAATTGGTTGAATATTAATTGCCCTGGAGTCCTTGGAGAACCCCCCTGCTCTTTTTCAAAGTACTGCAGATCTTGGATTATTGTCTCTTCCAAGAGACAACATATCTGAGTTTGCTGCTTTCTCTCAGTACTACACTGGAATGTTAGCCTAGATTTTCTGCTCCAGAATCTGGAGTAGAATCTAAGTCCCATAATTTATGACTCAAATGTAAGTGCACCATCTCTGAAGTATGCACACATTTATTAGAATTAAAAGTCAGGATGAGGACAAGTAATGTAGCTTGGGACCTGATTGTCTTTTTATTTAGATATTTTGTAGCTGATGACCCATTCAATAGCTGAGCATTGTACCCCAAGCTGAGTTACTGAATCTAACAAATGTGGATTGGTTAGCTCAGTTGGCCAGACAGCTGGTCTGTCAGGCGAACAGTGTGGTTCAATTCCCACAATGCCTGAGGATACCATTATTGTCCCACCTTCTCAATCTTGCCCCTTGCCTGATATGTGGTGATCCTTAGGTTAAGCTGCCACCAATTGTTTATCTCTCACAGGATAGTAGCCCTACAGACTTGTGGGGCTATGGTAACAAATTAAGATCATAATATTTCAGTTGCACAAACATGATGAAACTGTAAGCTCTTGGAGAATTGCATCTCAGAACAAAGAAAGGGCCCATCCTTCTGACTAGTCTGTCCACAACAAGATTGCAAACTCTCCAGGAATCATTAGCAATCAACTGAATTGCAGGACTCTGCTACAGGCAACCAGCGGAAAAATCATAGGAGTAATTTAAAAAATGCTGTTTAGTTTTCTTTGAATATTGCTATTTACTGGTGTTATGAATATTATAGATGAGCCAACAGGATCTGGTTGACAATCATCCAACTGGATAATCCAGAGTCATTCACATTCCAATTGGTCTGGGAAGGTATGGAACTGACAGGATCAATGAATTAGGTTATAAATGGCAGTGATACGGGGCAGAATGGTTGGAAGTAGGGGGTTATATGTTGAAAACTCCAAGCAATATCTTCAAGCAAAGTTAGCAAATCTTAAACATGATCTAGTCAAAACTACCAGGGAGGCTGAAGGAGCACAGCAGGGGGCTGTGGTGCAGAAGCTAATTATAAATCTTCCAGCTGAACATGTGCTGGCCTGAAAGGAAAAGAAGGGGATTCAATTTCCTTCCTGTTTCTTTAGCCTCCTCAGATCACTCAGCAGTTGGACTGCAGGATGTGAACCAGTCTGGAAATCATCAAGGCTATGTTAAAAACTGACAGCTTGTGCACAAATGCTTTTTTTAATGCCATGAACATGCTAAATCAGGGCAGAATTGACAAACTGCCAGCAGAATTTCTGAATCTGGGACTTGCTTGTACTTTGACATCCTGGCTTTTTTTTGCTTATTATAATGCATGTGTCAATCTTGATTTAAAAAATTGATTTTCCCGTAAGTGACTTTACCAATTATAATAAAATGCAAACATCTCCTGTGAAAACCTTTGATTGCTACCTCAAATGTTAACCCTAAAAGTGGTCATTGCAGCAATTCCTGTGCTATTGCATTAGTGGAGTTCATATTCATTTTGCAGATTAAAATTTGCTTTGAACACCCAGCATCCATGTATTTGTATATAGTGGCAAGGCTGTTTAAGAGACTGTGCAGGATTGATTCCATCTGTTGACTTTGAAATAAAGATCTGTGCTTTTATTCAGGACTATATAAAAATCTAAAATATGAAATGCATCAAGACAAAACAGTGCAAAGTTCTCAGAGCGTCACATTATGCTGATGTAATATGTTGATCTTGCTTCCAGAACATCTTGTTTGTCATTTGACTGACCTCTTAAAGACTTTTTTTAACTATTTTTATGAGTTTGTCTATGATAGTTTAGACAAAGCAAACCACTTTGATGTAAAATGTAATTAATTGTAAGAAAAGATGCCAAAGCTTTATCAACTTGGAAAATGATAAAAGGCAGTTTAAAGGGGCAGTTTTTGGGGACGACAAAGCTTTTTCCATTTGGCAAGTCGGAAACTGCATTACAAAATCAGCTTTTGTTTTCTGTTATAATTGGAAGGCAATTTTTGTTTTATAACCATGAATAGTACCATAGTTCTTTTTCTATCGTGCTGATGCCATTTAGATTTACTGGCACTGGCATGAGCCAGTAAGCTCTCTGATTGATTGTTCTGGAAACCAAGCCAGCCACTCTGTAAAATTGTATTTAAGTGGGAGTGAAGACATGGCATTCAATTACACTGGAAATTACTTGCACTTATGCCACACATTTAATGCAGTGAAAAGTTCCAGCACGCATAGAAGAGGAGAAAAAAGCATATGGCAAGCCGAAAAATGGTCATTTAGGAGAGCTGAGCTGACAGATTGATCAAAAAATTGATTTTAAAGGATTTTAAATGAGGAGAAGGTGGTGTAATTGTAGATTGGGAATTCAGTACCAGGGAATAGGAATGAGGTAGGTGAAGTCATGGCTACGAATAGCCAGCAAAGGTGATATGCTTGGCAAGGGACTGGAAGCCATTCAGTCCATCAAGTCCACACTGACCTTCTGAACAGCATTCCACCCAGACCCACCCAGCTACCCTATCCTTGAAACCCTATATTTCCCATGGCCAATCCACCTAGCCTACGCATCCCTGGACACTACAGACAATTTAGCATGGCCAATCCACCCAACATGCACCTGTTTGGACAGTATGAGGAAACCGGAGCACCCGGAAGATTCTCACACAGAGATAGGGAGAATGTGCAAGCTCTGCACAGTCGGTCGCCTGAGGCTGCAATAGAACCCAAGTCCCTGGAACTGTGAGGCAGCAGTGCTAACCTGAGCAACCATGCGATCCCTATGCATATGTATTTTCAGAATGTCCATAAGTTTCATGTACCATGTTGCTTGTGATAAGTGTGCAAGTATGAAGGTCTGTCTCCAAGCTTCTTGCCATATCATCTTTCAATTATATAGTTGTCTCAACCTTGTTATCAGTTTCTTTCGGATTTTCTGTGGTCACTGGAGATTGAGGTGCACAGTATGCATCAAATGGGAACATATGTGATGGAAATCACGAGCAAGTGAGCTGAGATCAAGTTTATGAAACTCTGGGGCTACTTTGGAAATGATAGCAGGTGTTTAGAGCTAAGTTAGAAATTATTAGCCATCAACTGTGGAAATTTGCATCTCTGTACATTGGTACCTTTCTTATGCCAGAGAGGACAAAGCCAGGGCATAGGTCACACCCCAGATTAAGATAACAGTGATTTTATGATAGCTTTGACCTAATTGGAAAACTGAAAGAACTGTGGATGCTATAATCTAAAACAGGAACATAAATTGCTGGAAAAACTCAGCAGGTCTGGCAGCATCTGTGAAGAGAAATCAGAATTAATGTTTTGGGTCGAGTGACCCTTCCTTAATTGCAAGACCCTTCTTCAATTACCTAATTGGATTCTAGATGGACAAAGAGGAGTTATTTAGAGTTTCTGTATACAGTATACAATATTGTGGGACTCTTGTGACATAGTGATAGCATCCTTACCTCCAGGCTAGAAGGCCTGAATTTATGTCTCTGCTCCAGACATGTGTCATAACATGCCTGAACATGTTAGCTAAAAATATTTACATTATTGTCTGTAGACAAGGCAGGAGTATCTCTGGCTAGTCCATTCAAATCAACTATTTATACATGGCTGGCACCCAAGGGACAGACTGACACAACTAGACAGCATGATGTAGAACCAACACAAGCACTTGACTTGCCATAAGAGGATTCCTTCTCAACATGATGTCACTAATGATCTTGAATGCCACATGCATAATATTGATTTGCATTGTATGTTGCTGTTACTATGTGGAGCAACTGCATTATTTCTCTCCCTTAGTACTATAATAAGGCAGCTTGCACTCGTCTCTCTAATTATAAAACCCTCAAAGGTACTAAAACAAGCACTAACATCCTTAGAGTTTTGGCAGGAGGGGCAAATGAGTAGTGACCCCTTTGCTACCTCATTCCCCAGAAAACTTCCAAAACAGCAGAAGACTCAGGAAACTTGCAGAAAACAGTAACTAAAAAATGCATGCTGAGCCTCTTGCACTGTTAAAAGGAATTCGAGTTTATAAATGTATTTTGCAACATCTGAGAGTGCATCACAGCTAAGTATGTACTTTTGAAATATATTCACTGTTGTAGTGTAGGAACATAGCAGTTAAATCATGCACAGCAAAATCTCACATAATGCATTAAGACAATCTATTTTTGAGATGATGATTAAGGAATAAATGCTGGCCAGGCAAAGGCACTCCTCTATTTTTAGGATCTTTTATGTTCACCTGAAAGGATAGGCAAGACTTCACTTTTAGATCTTTTCTGAAAAACAGTCATTCCAACAATGCAGAACTCCATTCGAAACACATTTGAGTATCAGCCTATATTATGTGCTTTTGTCTCTGGAGTGGAATGTGAGCACACAGCCTCCAGGGCTCAGAGGTGAGAGTGCTACCCAAATATATTCATAATTACTGACCAACACAGGCAAGACTTGACTGGTTCGTGAATATATCAGCAATGCTTAAAGTCAAGCCTACAGTATTGAAGCTTCCTGCCTTTCTACCAACACATCTGCTGACCTAGATAGATAGAAACATCCACTCACATCAAATTCTCAGGGGTGTGAGCACATTGAAGTTGAATGCTCTCTCTTGCTCATATGCCTATTTCTCACATTGTCAAGACTGCAGCTCTGCAGGTGCAGCTCTAAAAATAAAACCCTCACTTCAAATCAGCACAATCACATGGGAGCCAGTGTTGTTCAGTGATTGCTCTCTGTAAAGATTTCCCCCTCCCCCACCTGACTTTATCAGAACCTACCCATTTTAGATTTTTGTGCACTGATATGTATAAATTATAAGAAGTTGCATGGTGAATTTCCTGTGCCAAAATACGGTAAAGAAAAATATTCCCTCCACTGACAAAATAAATTCAGAAGCACACAATCTCTTCATGTATCTGAAGGGACAGTTGAACCCTTCATCAGTTTGATTCTGAAGCTACATCCCATTCACAATATTTGACCATCTTCCTCTTCAAAATATTGACTAAAGTATAACAGAATTGTATACTTTAAAAAAAAACATTTTATACGCATAATGGTTGAATATTACAAAGTAGGTAAAAATGGCAATTATATACGTGCTTGCTGGCTTCAAACTTACCTTGTCAAGGACACTAAGGATTTAGTTGGTAATAGCACTCTGCAATATGCTAGCAAGCTACAGAGCAGGATGGACCTTTGGCATTCTTCACTGGTGTAAGTTGAATTACTCACTTTAAGCCTTGATGATCATACATGGTCCACCATGGGCTAGACAGGCAAATGTTAACTTGGGCGTTTCTTGAAGGTTGTGAGTCATGGTGGGATCTTCACATGCATCAGGCAAGAGCAGAGTTTTGCTCAACAGTGATGCCTCCCCTATTTGAACAGCCTGCCAAACCTCAGTAGTAATGTTCTCATATGAAAATTGACAATTTGGATAAAATACCTGGTGTTTCTTAAATATATATCCGATCAATAATTTCAAGAGACAAGGCAAAGGTAAATTGATTATTTTAATCAAGATTTTAAATTTGATTTTCTGTAAATTTCTCACTCCACACTCCCCCATTCAGATAATAATGTCCAGTGATCTAGCTTCAAGGAATCTGCTTAATCTTGAAGAAATGGGAAACAAGGCCCCAGTGAAATACAGTCATTATTATAAAGTATTGGACTAACTTTGTATCACAGAATGATTCACTGCCTTTCTGGGAATAATGCAGCCTGGGCCAATTATCAATATTTCCACAGGCGAAGGAAATGGAAAGGACTCTCATGAGATTAGTCACCTTCCATTGTAGGCAATTAGCTCAGAAATCTGTGAATAGGCTAAATACTTCTTAAAAAATTACTCTTTTGTGATTTTTTTAAAAAATATACAATAACCTGCATTTCCAATTTTATTGAAATTTATCCAAATTTATTGAATATATTTCCTCCAAAAGGCTGGGAATGATAAGTGCTTTTGTATCTGGGTTCCACAACATAAGCAATTTTTTTGTGATTGTTCTGGGAGGTAAGCATTGTTGACCAGTGCAGCATTTATTGTCCATTGTAATGGCCTAAGCAATGAGGGTGATGAGCTGCCTTCCTGAAGCTCTTCAGTTCTTGTGGTAGGTACACTGACAGTGCTGTTGACTATGGAGCTGCAAATTTTGACCCAGTGACTGTGAAGGAATGGCAATATATGCCTCCAAGCATTACTTCAATACCCCTCCAATTCTATGCTGAAATTGAAATGAAATTTATGTGCTTCCTTTAAAAAAAAGTTGTCAGCTCTAGTTTATGGTTCATACAATAATGAGCAATACATAAAACTTTAAGCCACCAGGAGGTAGTTGAGTCATGGAGACCTATTACAGTTCATCTTATAATCTTTTAAAGCTGTGGTACTGTTGGTAGTATCTGGTCTTAGTCGAAAATAATAACATTCTCTCACAGGTCAGGTGCTCAGAGAACGGAGAGGACCCAGATCCACAAACAGACACTTCAAGAATGGCTGCCACACTGTCCATCTTTAGTTCTGGGGGCTTGGGACATGCTGGATTCAGAGTCAGGCTAGAGCAATCTGGGAAGAGCTAAGAAGGCTCCCTGTTCATCAGGGCAGAAAGCCTTCCTCAGGCCTCCAGCACTGTATCCTAAAATTAAAGTAATATACAAAACATCACTCAGCCTCATCCTTAATGAACCTCTCACTCCCCTTTACCCACACTCTCACATGCCCCCTCCATGCCTATCTGTATCGTCAAATAATCTCTTCGAATCCCCAATGCCACCCTTTACATTTCACCCATTTCCATGGATTCACAGATTCCAAATGCAACCTCAATTCTCTCTATGTGTCCCCTTTTCATTCGTGCCCCCATGCCCCCCATGTTTCAACTTTGTGATTGCTCATGCCCACTAAAGAGTTCTACCCTTTTCCCCTGCACCTACCATGCCAATTCATGTACTTTAATTTGTACCCAAGAATGCTGGGAAAATAAAAGTTCTGTTACTTATATTACCTCTATTTTGCAATCTACACTCTATTGGGAAAAACATGGTCATTGATTACAAACACATTTTGATAAGTGTTGTCAGATTTCATGCTTCTTGGCAGTTTTAGATAGTTGTTTAAAAGTCTGAAACTTCTTAACACTTCTTGACAAGTTTGACATTTCTTGACATTGCTTAGCAATTGGCAGGCATGCCCCTGGCTTAGAAAGTAGACTATCACAGAGACTTCCATCCACTAATGGGACTGATGATTCTGCCTAGAAAATGCAGGTGCATGGTTGTTGGGTGAGAGTTATCATGAACTTGCCTCTGACAGGTGGAAACAGTTGGGCAGACACCCGATATTTGAGTTTATAAATGAAGAATCACAACTTGCATGAAGGAATAAAATATGAGGTTGAGGCTCTTAGACTTTCAATTCAATTTTTAAAGTTCACACAATATTGGTCTTACTTTATTTGACACAAAAATGCGGTTATCATAACAAGATCAGCCAGGCAGACCTCATAGAATATGAGTTCCCTGATTGGAGCTGTTAATCTGGTCCAATCAGGGAGCCCTGACTGACAGATAAGAACAGGAGGGTCAGAGGTACTGTTCACTCTGAGAGCTAGCTCTGAGAGAGCTGGATAAGTGTCAAGGACTCTCTACATGTAAATAAAGGGTGAGTTGGTAATGGAATACTGGCCTCTGTGGAGTTATTTCAAAAAGTGTTTCAATAGATTGCAATATTCAAAGAGAAATTTATAAAGTACAGTTGAGATTCATATTATATTACGCTTTTGTTCTTGGATAGAAGCTCTGACTTAAAGCCACAGACTTGCTACTTTTATACTCTTGTCTACTTGCATGGTGCCCTGTTTTTGACCTTTCCCTGATTTAATCTTGAGATGCTTATTCACTGAAAATTCTTTTCATTCTTTGTCACATGTCCACTACAATGATGTCAACTTCTTATTACTCATAGTCTTATGACCCAACATGTTCCACTTTCTGATGATCTTATTGAAACATTTAAGGGTAGAATAGATTAGATAGAGGCAGAATATTTCCTCTTGCAGGATCTCCCTTGAAGATGGGGATGAGAAGTTTTCTTTCTCCCAGGGTTATTTTTCTGTGGAATTCTGCTCCCCAGAAAGCACTGGCTGCTGAGTCATCGAATTTATTGATGAATGAGTGAGATGGATTTTTGATTGACAAGGGAGTAGACTGGAAAATGGAATTGAGAGCGCAATCAGAAAGTCATGATCTTATTGAATGGCAGAGCAGATGCAAAGACCGGTCTACTCCTGCTCCTAAGTCATATGTTCCTACAATATGCAGAGCTGGATGAACACAGCAGGCCAAGCTGCATCATAGGAGCAAAAAGGCTGACGTTTCGGGCCTAGACCCTTCATCAGAATGAGATACTTTTTGACCAATATGAAC
>NC_063343.1:67977412-68001692 GCF_021869965.1 Rhincodon typus
CTCGGATTCTCCAGCATCTGCAGTTCCTACTATCTCTGTTCCTACAATATACTGTGATTCAAGAAATGAGTCAGTACATATTTATAATTGTGGTTTCTAAAGTTCAGTTTTCCAAGGTACATATAAAATTATTTTTGCAGAGGTTAATAGAAGCAGGAGTAGGCCATTCAACCCCTTCAATCCCTTCTGCTATTCGGTTAGATCATGACTGATCTGCACTTCAAAATCCATTAACTTGCCTTTACTCCTTTTCCCTTGCTACCCTTACTTAATATAAATCTATTGATCTCAGTCTTGAAAACATTGATTAATTCTTATTATGCACAGCCTTTTGAAGGGGAATGAAAGAAGAAATGTTTACAAATTTGTCTTCTGAATCAGCTAGCTCTAAATTTAGTGTTATGTCATACATATAGAAAACAGCAGGGAGTGGTCGCACTCAATCCTCTTGAGTTAATACAGTTAAGTGTGTTAAGCAGGATTAAAAGTTGAGTCGTGAAGTGCTAGCTTGTATATTAGTTTATAACAAATTAAAATAACTGCCTGGAATCGTCAGACAAAGGAGGCATCAAACACAAAGGTTAAAAGAGAAGCATAGGGGAGATTTGAACCAAGTCCAAGATGCAGGAAAGCATCTAAACGAGCAGGTTGTCATGGAAACTGAAGGAAAGAGAACAGAATTGAATCACTGGTGGGAAATGTTCATGCGACAGAGAGGGAGGTGGGACATAAAAAAAGTATTGTTTTTCTATATTAATGTTTCAGCTACAGAGCTGCTCAAGCTTCTTGCATTTTGATTCCATTATGATTTTAAATCAAAATATTCATTTTATTGTTCTATTAGCTATGGTTCTCTTTGGATAATATTAGACAGAGGAGAAAGTTTGACCTGTACATAGAACATAGAACATTACAGCGCAGTACAGATCCTTCAGCCCTCGATGTTGCGCCGACCTGTGAAACCAATCTGAAGCCCATCTAACCTACACTGTTCCATTATCATCCGTATGTTTATCCAATGACCATTTAAATGCCCTTAAAGTTGGCGAGTCTACTACTGTTGCAGGCAGGGCATTCCACGCCCTTACTACTCTATGAGTAAAGAACCCACCTCTGACATCTGTCCTATATCTATCACCCCTCAATTTAAGGTAAGAGGAAAGCAAATAAAGTAAACAAGTTCACAACATCATTTAAGAAGAAAAAAAATTGAAGTTATGATAAACTGGCAGTAGGACAGTTAAGATCCATAAGGAGTAGGCAGCCATATTTACCTTAATGACCTGTTCCTGTTGCAAAAAATCCTCTCTTACCTCTGTAACATTCAGATTTTCATTCTATACTTATTAGTTTAACTCTTGCCTATACCACTTTGTGCACTTTCACACTGATCCATAAAGTTATAGAATCTAAAAGCATAGAAAAATTATTCAACCATAATGTCAGTTCCAGGAAGAGTTGTCCAATTTAATTCCATATTACAGTTTTCTCCCTGTGACCCAGAAAATTAATTCTCTGACAATACATATCCATCTTCCTTTAAAGCTCTCGTGTAATCTGATTCCACCGCCCTTCAGGCAGTTAATTCCAAACTATAAAACCTTTTGCATGACATAAATTCTCTCCATCTTTTTTTTATTTGTTAGTTATATTATGGCTGTGTCTTTTGGTTAATGGCTTATTTACCAGAGGAAACAGATTCTCCTTATTTAGTCCTTCAACATCCTCGTAAGTTGAATCTATCATGAGCTCTTTATTTCATTTATACAACTTTGACTTTGAAGGCAGCAGATGTCAGAGCAATTATGAAGGCTATGAATTGAGATTAGAAGCAAAAATCATTTTTATGCAACGTGATTTGAAATTCATCAAAACTGAGTTTCATTTCAGTGTATTTGAGGGGTACCTACCTATGCAACATACTCACGATAATTCTAATATTTACCATGTGTAGTATCCAGAGAATCATAAAATTCTGTGAATACTACTAATGTGTATTAATGTAAGAATGTTGATTGCAATGCTATAACCTTTCTTTCACAGTTATTTTGATTGAGGCTTTGACCCCAGTGCAGTCTGGTTTAATCCTTCCCTCAAGCAGCAAAGTACAAACATATGACTGTTGAAAATTGGTGTGCATTATTGCATTTTCACACTGAACAATGCATTTTACTGTTACTGTTAAAAATGAAAATGCTAAGCATACATTTCAGGAGAAATAATTAGGAACAATATGAAAATGCAATCAGTGAAATCAGGCAAAATATTATCACTGAAAATCTTGCAGAAAGTACATCAAGGGAAGCTAATTGAAGTCAACAACATTAATGTGATCAAGAGGAAATCAGGTCTGTATCTAGCGAGGGAGGAATTGAAGGATTTATGAAGAAGGTGAGTTCTAAATGCCTTTGTTTGATTCTGAGTCCCTGTGCAAATACTAATACCAACACATTAACACATGCAGTGAAAGATGCTCTTAACAGTTCTCTATTTATCTGCAGCAAGAATTCAACACCCACATGTGATAGCAGCAGTGATGTACAAAATAATTTACTGTCTTCATTGTGCATCATTGCTGAATTACATTACGAGTATGATAGTTCTGCACCTGTTGAAAACCTTAAATTGGTTATACATTATTTATATTGAAATAATATCTATTTTCTGATAGTATAAATGCCTTCCTATGTCTCTCATCAGGTTTTCATATGTTATAGAAAATATTTGTTTTTCAAAGGGCAAAGATGTGCAAAAACATTAATATTTTGCTTTTCTGTTGATGGAAGTGAGTTGGACGGACTTTATGGGTTTTACAACAATTTGCATTTATGACTTTAACATTGAACAATGAAATGCCTGACAGAGATCAAACAAAAGACAGAGGATATATTAAGTATGACAATGATCTTGGTTAAGTAGGTAGGTTTTAAGGATGACCTTAAAGGAACTGGTGGAAGGGTGTAATTAAAGAATTCCAAAGAACCTAGTCTAGATGGTTGAAGACACAGCTGTCAAGAGTGGGATGTCAGTGAAGGTCAGGAAAAACAAAATGTTTAGGTCAGGAGATAGTGCTGACAAATTACCATAAGAAACAAAAACAGGAGTGGGTCATTCAGGCCGTAAACCTGCTCTGCCATTTAATAGGATGATGGCTGATCTGACGTTCCTCACACTCACTTTCCTGCCTGTCCTCCATAACCCTTGATTCTTCTTCTGATCAATAATCTGTCTATCTCAGCCTTAAATATACACAAGGACTCTGCCCCACATCGCTCTGTGGTAAGCAGTTGCAAAAACTCACAAACTCCCGAGAGAAGAGCTTCCTCCTCATCTCAGTCTTATATTGGTGTCCCTTTATTTTGAGCCTATGCCCTGTAGCCCGAGACTGTCCCATGAGGAGAAACATCCTCTCACCATCTACCCTGTCAAGCCCCTTAAGAATCCTAAATGTTTCAATGAGGTCAACTCTCATTCTTCTAAACTCCAGTGACTAGAGTCCTAACCTGTTTAACCTTTGGTCATAAGACAATCCCTCCATTCCATGGATCATCCTAGTGAATGTTTTCTGAACTGTTACCGATGAAATTATACCTTTCCTTAAATAAGGAAAGCAAAATTGTACACAGTGCTCCAGATGTACTCTCACCAGTACTTTGTACAGTTGCAGTAGGCCATCCCTACTATAATACTCCAACCCCTTTGAAATAACAACTAACATTCCATTAACCTTACTGATTACCAGCTACACTTGTGTGTTAGCTTTCAGTGTTTATTCCCACAAACCCCCAGGTACCTTTGCATTGCAACTTTCTGCAGTTTCTCTCCATTTAAGTAATATCCTGTTGTTGTTGGGTTGGAGGAGGTTAGAATGACTGAACAGGGGCAAGACCATTGGTTAACATTTTTAAATTAAGGTAGTGAGTGACAGGAAATATTGTAGACAAATGGGGATATAATGATAGATGAATTTGACTTAGCATGAGTTAGGATACAGGCAGTGGAGCTTTGATAAACTCAACTTTTTAATGATGGACAATATGAGGCTCTCCAAAGGGGTTTTGGAATTGACTTGCTGGAGATGTCACAACCATGAATGAAAGCTTCAATTGCGCATATGCTTAAGTGGAACAGAAGTTAGTGATGCTATAGATTCTAAATGAGGTAAAACTAAAATATCTTTTGCAGAATCCAAACCAGTAGAATGGAAATTTTCTTCACTGCAATAAGTGATTATAATCTGGAAATTGCATTATTCACTTTCATATAAGTATTGAATAGCTTTATATTTCTGTTAAAAGTACTTGACAGAGGAATTAGAAAAGTGCATTAAGTATTCATGTGATAATTTGTTAATGTTCAAGTTTATATGTAATACCTATTAAATATTCTTCAGGTGAACACATAAGACAACCCTTTTGACATCTAAGGACATGTAACTGTTTTAGTTATGTAGATATCAAAGTAAGCATAACATTAAATTACTACAGATTATCCATCATCATGTTATTATAAATTGAATCTTGTCAACCAAATTGTCTCAGTGATGTGGGATTTTTGACAAAATAAATCAAGGTATTTAAGTAATTAAATAAGTAATTTACTTATACATCTCAATCAGTGCACAATGCCAGGCTGAGTTTGTAATCAGGTATCAGTACCTGTGTTATAGGGAACCTGAGTGACAAAGGAAATCAAGTGCTGCCACAATATCTAGATTGCTTTTCTGCTCAATTACATTAACTATCAAGGTCATGGCAATGCGCTAGCAAACCCGGATGAATTGATCTAGCACTTACTTGATGATTATTTAGGACAGGCTTAGCATGTCTATATAACCCATTATAATTATTGGCAGAATATAAACAGGTTCAATATGTTGTACCAAATGACATGTTGAAGCTGCTTGCAAAATACATTTTATGCTATTCTGTTTTTGTCAAGCTCCAGATAACACAATTAGCTCCATTCCCCATATCCATCTTCCACAGCATAAGATTGTTCATTCTGAACATTTTTACAATTTACATATTGCAGATTAATCTCCATTTGTTTTCTTTGTTTTATGTTCAAAACTCTTTATAGCTTTATCCCCTGCCTATAATTATACCGCTCCCAGTCTTAATAAGATTGATCAAATAAGCAATCAATTCTCAAGGATCCATTAACTCTGTGGGTTAGTTTGTATAAAGCAGTAAAACACACCACAAGTTATGAAGCAGACATCACAACAATATGACACTTCCAAGCACGACAAACCCCCAAGATTCCTATGGTCCTTCAGGTCTAGTTTTGTGCACATTGGCAGTTTCTTTCATTCCACTAATGATAATTGCACTTTCCACTACCTGCAATTTTCTTACTGAATCTCGTCACTTCTTAGTTTTCTGTCTCTCTTTCCTCCTTCAAATCACTCCTTAAAACTCATCTCTTTGACCAAACTTTTGGTTGCATCTTAAATTGCCTTATGTGGCTTGATATACAATGTCATATTCTATTGAAATACATAGTTGTCAAAGTGCTTTGGGACAAGTTATTGTATTTAAAGACACTATATAAATACCAGTTGTTGTTGCTGTTCCTTTAGAAAAAGAGCAAAAGTTTCAAGTATTTTAATCTAATTTTAAAGGCTTACTTTACATCCTGTGATCTCTTAGGTTAAGGCAGTAAGTAAAAGGTTATATAACCATATGCTGTTTGTGGCTTACATTTCTTTTATTAATTTAGAAACATCTGAGTGAATATACTCTACATGCCAGGTAAATCAAGAAATCTCCAAACCAAATTGCTTTTAGTTAACAAAAACAGGCATTGCTGGAAAAGCACAGCAGGTCTGGCAGCATCTGTGTAGAAAAAAATCAGAGTTAACGTTTCGGGCCCAGTGACTCTTCCTTAGATCCAGTTCGAGGAAGGGTCACCGGACCCAAAACGGTAACTCTGAATTTTTCTTCACAGAAGCTGCCAGACCTGCTGAGCTTTTCCAGCAATGCCTGTTTTTGTTCCTGATTTACAGCATCTGCAGTTATTTTGGCTTTTAATTTGCTTTCAGTTAACGTTAGCTGAAAGCATGGATGAAGTAGTGGAAATGGCGATAATCGATTAATTGAACACAAACCCAGGAATTAACAAGAGATTTTATATATATACATATTCCTCATTGGACATTACTAAATGAGCCTATCCCATTTTTGGTTCTGTGACCTTGCTATATGTGAATTTGTTGCTCAATTGTGTACCCCAAGAGGCCCGGGTTCAAGTTCCACCTTCTTCAGAGATGTGCAATAATATCAAGAAAATATCTAGAGCATTGACTATACCTCAACAGTAGGTCATTGACTATAAATTCATTTAGGACATCCCAAAGCTGTGAAGGGGTGACATAAATGCAAGTTCCATTTTCCTATATCTCTCATAGCCACATTACCAATGAATTCCCATTTTAAGTCTTTCGGTTAGAGAATTACATTGTGCATGTTTTATAAACAGTTTGCCCACATGTCCATACTATTCCTATCCACTTCCTGATGGTTCAGTTGGCAAAGGCAGGGTAGTGATACTAAAAGAGGAAGCACCAGGTCAATGCAAGGCTCTATAGGAGCAGAGTCAGAGTAGTAGGCAACAGCCCCATGTTAGCACCAATTGATAGGGAAAGAAATAAGCAAAATAAATTATGTCTAGCAGCTACTGGCGACCAGACTTGTGCCTTGTGCCCTGTAAAACTTGGCAGAACTCACTGATTAAGTTCATAGATAAGTAATGACTATTTTGGACATAGTCCATCACTTGTAGTATTCGTTCCGAATATGACTCTGCACTTTTGGGAAAAGATTTGGGACTGCAGAGGTGGGAGCAGTGGTTGGTGAGTGGGTGCCAAATACTTTTTAAAAGGACTTGAGTCAATATGGTATGATTGATATCTCAACTGCTTGGTGGCACAGATCTAATTCCGAAGCACTCTGCATCCAAAATAGCATCGTGCTGATTTTTAGACCAACACACAGCTGACTTCCTTTCATTGAGAAACTAACAAAGACATCATACAACTGAAATATTCCATGAATGAATTTAACTAAAATAGATTTAATTCAGCAAGGACTCGCAATAAATAATAACTGTAGGCAAAACATTGATGCCATGTCTCCAACAACATGCTTTGTCTGACGTCAGTCTAAATGCTTAATGGCAGTTAATGAGAAAAATAACTTTTTGTTTTGCAGGAGTAATAAATGTCTTGAAAAAACACTGAAGCAAAAGCAACTAGTGCCTTATTCTGCATGTCCTTGTGTTACACAATCTCTTTATGTTTGGTGTGTATGGCCAGCCCTGAATCTTAATGTCTAACTTACATGGCCCTCACCTCAAACAAGATCTCTGCACATTGAGTGTAACTTAAAAACAAATAATAATGTATTGGGTTGACAATGAATGAATGCATGGGGCTACTCATGGGGCCAGTAGCAACAGTCGCGTGGCATTTATTGAGTGCAAAATTTGTCTTCTATACTTCTAAAGTAACCACCATCTTGGTGGACAGTTAAAAGCACATCAGGACTACCAGCAAGCTGTAGAACCAAGAAGGTGGCTGTGGGTATCAGTTGACCAGTCAGGTGACGCAAACAAGGGAGCCTTAGACAGGGCATTTTTGTGACTTTGAGCAGCAGCATTCCTCTTCATTCTGTTGCTGATATATAATTAGAGTAAAAATAACTTGGGCTATTTTATGAGTAGTTTCAAGCCCCTCTGAGGAAACCTGATTAGTCTGCATGGTGCCTTTTATAAATAAACGAATCTACTTGTTTCATCTTAGATTAGTATTGCACTTTGGAATGTTCTATCAATGGAAGTAGCTGAAACCATTAAATAAACGTGTCCTGCAGAAATGTGTCTCCTATAGTAATGCATGTGCATGCATAACATGCGACAAAGTAATCCCAGATCATTATTTTAAAATTTGCCAGGATATCTGGACAGGTGTACAAGCAGTTCATGGTTGGTTTAGGCAGTGCCAGAAAGTTAAACTTTCTAAATGCAATTAGCTGTTTAAACAGATTGTAAGGCTATGATGGACTCTTTTGTAATTTGGCTAGTTATGGAATTATGATGATTATGGTTGTGGTGTTTTTCAATGATGAGATCATAAAAGTCAAAGTATCATCTTCTTCAAGAACAATCCTGTGATATATATGGTACCTTGGAATCAAAAAATGATTCATCACAGAAAGAAATCATTCGACCCATAATGTCTATGCTTGGTATTTGAAAAAGCAATCTGGTTAATTCACTAATCTTTCCCTAACCCTATACATTTTTGTATAGCAAGTATATATCCAATTCCCTTCTGAAGGTTATTGAATCTGCCTCCACCAGCCTTTCAGGTAGTATATGGCAGATCATAGCAACTTTCTGTACAAAAATATTCTACTTGTTTTTTTGGATTTTCATCAATTATCTTAATTTGTGTCCTCTGGTTACTGATCATCATGCTAGTGAAAACCATTAGTCCTTGTCTACTCTATGATTCACCATTGTAATTCTGCAATGATCATTAATGAGACTCTGTGATCAGTTGGCCAGAATGGTTCAAATGAGGTGGAAAGGACAAGATCTGCCTTCTTTCAACAATTGCAGTGTTCTACACCTTGTTTAGGTGTATATCCGGTATATGGTCAACGATTGATCAAACACACCTGACGGAGGTAGGCTAATGCGACTTTCTTTAGAAGGCAAAAACATCCACTGAGTGGGTCATTTATTATCACTTGCATTATGCTCACTTTATTGCTGAAAACCTTCCACTTTTTTCTTCTGTTAGAATGCACTTTTACCCCCTTTACAATTGCTATGCTCATTCAAGGTTACCTTTTATTTAATTGCCATGATCCCTTTTCGGCAGCAGGTGCTATAATTTCTGCATAACTTCACGAGTTACTTATTTTTTGCATTTATTTCCCTGATTTTTTTTATATTTCTCCCCACGTTTCCAACCACCATGTACACTCCATCAGCCGGTAGAGACGGGTGGACACTACCACGGACAGCTCCACGAATGCAGTTGCAGATGACGCTAGGCCCTCACGTACCAGGAACCTTGCGAAGTCAATATCTCATCCCCCGAGGTGAGCTCCTCAGCTGAGGCTTGGTGAAGCTCATCACCAGGGCTTCCCTCTGCTTTGTTTTCAAAGTTGTTACCTTACTTGGTGGTTCTTGAAAGTTGTTACTGATGATAACTAATGCTGGCTTTTGCTCTTGATCTTCCAGACATTTTCATTAGGTGTGCAGTCATTGCTCTTGCTGCCAAGATCTTAACCATCAATGTGTTCAATGTACCAGGCTGCTCTTGCTGATTTCAAAGCTTTGTATGGCCGCTGCAGCACAAACATTTCTTAGTTTAACAACTTGCCAAGTTCTTTTATTTCTCCCCACCCTCCTGAAAGAGGCCCACCCTAGCCTCATCCAACTGATGACTCTTCATTTATGAGCTTCAGTTAATGAGAGTAAGTAGGCTATTTGCCTTTATTGGGAACCCATGTCTGTTGACTTATATCCATGTCTAGTGCTCATGCTTATGCACTATCCAATGAAAATGACCAGGGAGTAATCAGTAATCATAACCCTGAATGATTTGCTCTCTCCCTTACTCCTCCACTGAGAATAATTATAGTTTCTCGACAACTACCCAGATGACATCAGCTTACTCAACACAAACTGGGGACTGTACCTGGGTCTTTTATGCTCTCTGTGTTCTGGCTTTACTGTAGATGGTGTCTGGTCTTTTGAGGATCTTCCTGACTTTTTGCTTGTAACCATGTGGTATTTTTCTTCTCTGTGTCTTTGTGCTCTGCCTTTCCATTGTCTCACTGTCCTGCTTCAGGTGAACATCAATACAATCCAAACTACAGACTTCTTCATAATTTTATCACCATAACATCAGTATGCAAGTTATGTCTTACATGAGGAGCAGGTTCTCTAGTCCCTTGGTGATTTTCTGTAGCCCTTGCCTAATGAAGGGGCACGACTAGATTGAACTTTAACAAAATCTCCATCTATGAGCCATTGAAGTGAGCCTATGGGGAAATAGCTGAAGTTTTATGCTCGTCAAGGATGTGGTTCAAAACCAGGAATGCGAGCACTCAGGGTTTGGAAGCTGACCATGCAGTAAGTTTCAAAGTTGGAAACTGAACAGTAATAGGGCAAATGATCAATGTCAGCAGTGGAATATCAGCCAATAATGAATCAATATCTTCCCTATTTTTTAACATTCAGCTTTCCCCACCATGTCACCATCTTAGAAAGGTTCAAAAAGATATTTCAATGTATTGCCACCTCTAGTCAAATGAGAAATTACTCTTATTCTATCATTAAGATGAAAAAAGTAACACAGGTTTGTTAATCCTTTTTAAAACTTGCAAGGATATTAAGCGACACTTTGGATTTATAACATTAAAATCTAACTGATAGTAATTTAAAAGAAACATACACCAGATCTGTGCACATCTGCATTTCAGGCAGCTCATTGATTCTGGTAGCAATCTCTACACGTATAGTCTTTAACTTATAGACTCACGTATTTCATTTCTGAAGAAGGGTCCAGACCCGAAATGTCAGCTTTCTTGCTCCTCTGATGCTGCTTGGCCTGCTGTGTTCATCCAGCTCTACACCTTGTTATCTCAGATTCTCCAGCATCTGCAGTTCCTACTATCTCTGAGACTTATGTATTATAAGGTTATGTATGTTTGATAATGCTCATATCCTGGATTCCTTAATTTATGCAGTTTAAGCACATTCATTTATCATGCAAAGTTTTTTTTTAATCACTAATCTGACAAACTATTTCACACTTAAAGAACATTATATCACGCCTTCAAAAGTTCCTAATTAACCTACATTAAGATAAAAGCTATACCTGGAGGCAATAGAATGCAGTCAGCCTTATTCTGATTTTAGTGAGATGAAAGCTAAATTGTTGAACCTAAGGATATAAAGGTGTAGATTATTCTATAGAAAAAGGGTATGAGCATTGAATGAAATTATTTAAATAGTTGGAGAACCATAAGATTATGCTGGGTCAAAACTCACTTTAGACAGATTCACAGATTTACCAAGCAAGCTCTTCAGCCTTGTAGAGGTGAAGGTGAAAGTAAAGAATTGACTGTTACATGGATACCATGGTGACCAATGACACTCTGTTTTGCAACAAAGATTGGGAAAGATAAGGAATTAGAGGTAACACTGTGGAGCTGAAGGAACACAGCAGGCCAGGCAGCATCAGAGGAGCAGGAAAGTTGATGTTTTGGGTCGGGACATGAGAGGCTTCGGTGAATTATAATGGCTATTCATGTGTGCAGCAATAAGCCTAAAGGCCATATGAACTGATCAAAACTTCCTGACTTAACCACTAAACAAGTCAATGAGTCAACAGCACATACAAAGAGGGTAAAGATATATTGAATTCAGTGATTAACTGTACTACAGTTTACATTCCAGGAACTAGGCTGAGCCCAGTCAGGAAAATGACATGTTGGAAAGATTTTAGTCACTGCAATATTCAGATTTTTAAAACCTGTTGGAGGAAAGAGAAATTGAATGTAAGTTATCTAGTGGCTGAGAAATGCAATGGATCAGAGAAAGGAAATGGTGTGAAGAGTTTTGGTTCCAAAAGCAGGACACAAGCAGAAAGAACAGAGTCTGAAATGCGTTATTAGGGAGAAGTAGTACTGGATGTCCCAAGCATCAATGAATGGACTGAGGTAAAAGAAAGGTTGATACTTTTTTCCTTTCATTCCTTGGAGCAAATTTACAACTGCTTCAGGCAAATTGTTGTTTCATCTCTGGCAATGATTCAGGGTGTTCAAAAATAGCTTTGGCAGTCCCCATTGCTGTATTCAGTGCACTGAATTTCCCACAGGATTACAATGGTAGGATAATAAATAAACAATCAATTGGGTCTACATTAACATTTTGAAAAAGACATTACTAGCAAAAACGCAGTTAGTGCCAAGTTAACTTAACTCATTGAGTATTGGTACAGTGCAAAATACAACCTTTTTTATGTTACGTAATAAATGATAATGATAATCAGCAAAGAAAAACTTCCAGAAAAACAAGGCATCACAGGTGAAAAGGCCTTTGACTTGCAAATTAATATTAACAACCTTTCTCTTCAGATGCAGGCTCACCTGCTGAATGTTGCCAATATTCTACTGGGGAGGGGGTAGGTGATGCCAGTATCATAGGGGTTTCTTTCACTGAACCAAAAATTTGAGTCATTTTTTATTGAAATTATTATTGTTGATGATGGAGTATTGAGATTAGTGAAATAAAAATATTTTCCTCAAAACAAAAAATCCTGGTAAAGTATTGCAGATCAGTTAGTCAGAAGGGGAGATTGTTTTTCACATGGGTAGGTGGCAAAAGCATTTTAAATGTGATATTGCTTGAGATTTTGCTAGAGAAGAATATAAAAGATCATGGAACTAATGTGTGTGATTGGAGTTAAGCTACAGATCAGTCATAAACTCATTGAGTTGTAGAACAGGATCTAGTTGCTGACCAATGGCCTCCTGTTTCAATGTTTTTGAGAAGGGCATAGTTCCTGAACACAGCTTTGAAGTCATTGTGCAATAGCCCCTAATGTAGGACCAGCTAAGACTCACAAAGTGAAACATAGAAAGAATGGAAAAGAATGTTATCTATTCCCTTGGTACATGGAGGTTTGATAACTTTCCAACAAAGGAAAAAGATCAGAACCCTCAATTAATGTGCTAATTGATCTGAGTCAATGAAAGGTTAATAGCTACATCTCAGTGAATATGCTAAGAATGGCTCGATGTTGCTAGTCAATGTCAAGACAGATGCTGTACTTTCCAAAAATGCTGGAGGGTAGTAATCAGGAGAGGGATCCTTTCTCATGCTCATTGACTTCATGGCAAGTGTCAGCTTGGCTCACTTGGTACCACTGTCATCTTTGAGTCAGAAGATTTTTAAATCATGTTCATGCTACATTGTTTGAAGCATTATAATTATTAATCTGGAGCCTGACCTAGTTAGCTAGGCTTATGTGATGCTCTTCAAAGAAAGGCAAAGAGCTCTCCAGCTGTTTCAGCCAAATATTGCTCTGTCAGGTACTGCCATACTAAAATATAAATTACCTGATCATTCATCTCATTGCTGTTTGTGGGACATTGCTGTGTGCAAAATGGCTGCCCCATTTGCCTACATGATAAAAGTGATTGTGAATCAGTGTTTGCTTCGCAATGCTTATAAGGAATGTGGTAAGGTATTTATAACTGGATGTTCTTTCTTTTTCTTTCCCTCGCATAGGAATGATGAGCTTTGGTTGAAATCAGCTCATTCAGCAGAGCCCAAGGACCTTCTACTCAGTGTGGTTCAATACACAATTGGTACCATATTTCTCCACTTACCCATCGGGGAAAGCTATAATGTGTATATATTCTCATTCTGGCAAATGCTCAAAAATGGTTTCCAAAACTGTTCAGACATGTATACAGCACTAAAGGATAAATGACTGGTTTGCTGTGTTACATGTCGCTGTTAGTACATTTCCACATTTAGTGTCTCAGTGAAATAACTTAATTAATGCACATTGGCTGTTCTTAAATCAGTTTTTCATTGCTGCAGATACCTGAATCCTGCTCTCCACACTGTTCCTACAATTTCAAGATTTTTCCTCACTATGGCATCATTTGTATACATAGGTAACCTGCAAGACTCCAGCTGCTTGTGACAGATGAAGTTACTAAAGTCACTTCGATAGATGGATTCATTTTTTTAATTTTACAGCTTGGGATGTTGAGCAGTGTGTTAATGCAATTCCTCTGAAGTATCTCAAACTGCTGTTATTCATTGTTTGATTGCTGAAAGTGGCAGCTTTTAATAAAATGTCAGGAACTCCAGTGCACCTGAGCTACGAAAAGTTCATGATTATGTAAATATGCCGAATGATACAAAATGAATCTGAATGATTCTGAGGAAGGATCACCAGACCCAAAATATTAACTCTAATTTCTCTCCACTGATGCTGCCAAACCTGCTGAGCTTTTCCAGCAATTTCTGTTTTTGTTTATGATTTACAGCATACGAAGTTCTTTTAGTTTTTATTTGGTGCTGAATGATGCATTTGTCTTTATTTTGTGAAAGGAATTTTTTAAAATGTATTTTGCTTTCTGCAATTTATTACTTTTTTCTGGTCTCCCCTACAGATTTATGGGAGTCCAAATTCTTTTAGTTGTATAGCTATGTTGCAGATATATTTGTGAAGAATTAGTCTTTTCATTATTTCTGGGGTGAAGTCATATCACATTACAAAAGAATAGGGTAAATAATCTGACTGCTGCTATGCTTCTACTAATACTAAATCTGTGAAATTATTTTTAACACAGGTTAACCATATATAAAAGAACAGAAAAAATATCTCAAAGTAGTTTGGATTTCATTAGAATTACCCATTACAAATGCATTTATAAATGTAATTACATCCAAGCAGTGATATTCTTACATTTCCTTCTTCAGGGGAGAAGGGCAAAAATTGGAAGGATGAAATAATATGAAAGCAAAAGATTTCAAATGTGTTGTTGTTCAGAGATGTACACTCAAAAAGTACATCAAGTTTATATGTTGTTAACCAAATATGTGTGAAAAAATATTGTAATTCTTGATCAATATTCAGCCTTGGATGGGTCACAAATTCCTCCACACTGCATTAGGAATACTGAACTCAGGTCTTTAGCGCCACCAGCTTCCATCGCTGACAGAAATTCTGATGTCTTGTCATGAGCTCAATGCCTCCATCCTTTCCTCCTTTCCTCTCTGACCACAGACTCAGGCATTTACTTTCAGCATCACAATATCCTTGCCTTTGTATCTATCACTGCTGTTCGCCTTTGGAACATTTAAGCTTGCCATCTATTGTTCTGTGAAGAACTTTGAGATGTTCTTTCTTCAAGGTGCATTATAGAAGTGTAAGTTGTTTTCGTAAACCAGTTCTAATCTTTAGTCACCATCAAGGCCTTCTCCTACTTAATATCAAACACCTTATTCCTTGCTTCCTCCTCTAATTCTCTGACTCTGGCCTCATATGACCATCCAATCCCTATTTGTCCATTGTTAGTAGCAAAACCTTCAGATACTTTTGCCACTCCCTATCCTTCTGCCCCCACAGCAGGACACTCCTATGATACCTCTCTGCCTCTCCCCTTTGTCCTTAAAATAAGTTTTAAATATCCTTCCTTTTAATGAAGCTTTAGGTAATTTGTTAACTCTCCCACAGAGTCTGGATATTCAGTCTATTACCCACTTATATCTGTGAACTTTCTTGGGGCAATTTTTGAGTTAAAATGTCAAGCCTAAGGGGCTATTGGCATTGTTGTTTTTGCTGTTACTGTTGTCTCATAATGTCTTAATTGTGGAATGTGTTGAATGTACCCCAGATGAACATTTTCAATATATCTGAAGCTTTAACTTGTACATATCTTCTGTTATCTTCTTTACAGAGGTTCATACAAGTGGAGCACGTATCAGTAATTCAAGCGTGGAGTTCAGTGCACCTATTAATGGCAGCCTGCATGGTCCATGGGCTGCAAATCAGACACGGTAACAACTACACTTGAATTCCTGATATGCGCTTCAAACTGTGCCTTGAGCACAAAATAATAGCACTAACCCTCTCTGCACAATGGCTGTAAACTGATTCTATGCATATATTGACATGATACTGCTTAACCTGCTCTGCTGTCTTTTCAAAAGGCATTAATCTATTTGTAATAAATAGATAAAGACTTCCAATATATTAATATACTTTTATTAATGTGATATAATTTTGAGGCCAGTGAGTTTTCTGAATGACATTTTACACAAAAGCAATTGTACTTTTTATCACTTTTTGATTCCTAAATGTTTCAGAAGCTGTCATTACATGAAAACTATTCTTTCAATAGATATCTGTATTAAATATTCATTTTTTTATTTCTTTTGAGGTTATTTGCTAATTTCTAGAAATTCATTGAAGTTACAACCAAACAACCTTATGCCAGAATGGAACTAAACCCCAATGGCTAAGTTGAGAAATGTGATTCTCCAGTGTGTGATTGAGTGATACAGACAAGAAAGGTCCCAGATCCAACCAGAGGTCTGTACTGAGTCCCCTGAGATGGCAGTAGAAATGTAAGGCTTAATTGACAATACAATGCATAGGTGGAAGTTAAGTGATGTTCCTACTCCTGATAATTCACCTGCTGGAAATGTTCTTCCATGTGCACAGTAGATGAATGATCCTTTTTGAGATGCCCAATAGGTAAAGAGTCAGGATCACTCCCTTGAACCACAAATAACAATTAGAAGGATACATTAAAGGGTAGCCAACGCTAAGGAGCTGAAGTCAGTGACTTTAGGAGAGGAAGATGAAAACAGGGGAAACTTGAAGGGAAAACAGAATTGAAAAAGAGCGATAAGGTAGAATGTTGTTTCACGCCTTAAGCGAAATTGATTTATATTCTTCATATATTCAATAGTTTAAATGAATCATTAAAATTTCTCACCTTTTCATCTAAACTCTGTTTCAATTTTGATTAAACAAAAGGAATGTTACAGAATGGAAACTCCCCTTAAAATGCGCAAGCCACAAAACATCCATTGATGTATAAGAAGGCATCTTGTTTATAAGTACAAAAAGGTAGGAGCTGAAGTAAAGCATATGCCCCTTGAGCTTGTTTTTGTCTCATTCATGGAATTTGGGCATTGTTGGCTTTATTGTCCATCCCTACTTGTCCTTGAGAAGATGGTGATGAGCTACCTTCTTGGACCACCCAGAATGAAAAACCAGCAAAACTTGTGAATGGCACATATTGGTCAGACTTGTCTTACATACCTCAGAGTAGAGCTGCAGTACAACCAGTGCATTCATTTCTAAGTTCTGTTTTCTTTTAAACTGGATTTTGCTATGGAGTTGCAGTCCATATGATGTAGGCAAATCCCCAATGCAGTTCGGGAGGGAGGTCCAGGATTTTGACCCAGCAGCACTGCAGTAACTGCGATATATTTCCAAGTCAGGATGATGAGTGCCTTGGAGGGGAACTTGTAGGGGGTGGTATTCATATATATCTGTGGCTCTTGTCCTTCTAGATAGAAGTAGTTGTGGGTTCAGAGCTGCTAAAGACTCTTGGTAAATCTCTACAATGCATCTGCAGATAGTACACACTGCTGCTACTGAGCATCAGTGGTGGAGGGAGTGGATGTTTGTGAACGTGGTGCCAATCAAGCAGACTCCTTTGTTCTAGATGGCGTCAAGTTTATTGAGTGTTGTTGGGTCTGCACTCATTCGGAGAAGTGGAGAGCATTCCATCAATGCTCTTGACTTGTGCCTTGTAGATGGTGGATGGACTTTGAGGAAGTCAGAAGGTGAATTACTTGGTCCAAAATTCTTAGCCTCTGATGTGCTGTGGAAGCCATTGCACTTATTTCGCAAATCCAGTGATGTTCCTGGTCAACGTTAATTCTCAGGATGTTGATAGTGGGGGATTTCAGTGATGGTAATGCCATTGAATGTTGATGGTCAGTGATAAGACTGCCTGTTATGGGAGATGGTCATTGCCTGGCACTTGCCAGTTTCCAGCCCAAGCCTGAGTATTGTCTAGGTCTTATTGCATTTGAGTAACAATAGAATCTGGAATAGTGCTGAACATCGTGCAATCATTGGTCAACAGCTCCACTTCTGACCTTATGATGGAGCTAAGGTCATTGATGAAGCAACTGAAGATGGTTGGGCCTAGGACACTACCCAGAGGAATTCCTGCAGAGACGTCCTGGAACTGAGATGACTGACCTCTGACAATCACAGCCATCCTCCTTTGTGTGAAGTATGAGTCTGGCCAGTGCAGAATTTCCTCATAGTTCCCACTGATTCCAGTTTTGCTAGGCCTCCTCAATGCAACACTCAGTCAGATGTGACCTTGATGCCAAGGGCTGTCACCTCACCTCAGGCGTTAAGCTCTTTTTCAATGTTTAAAGCAAGACTGCAATGAAGTCAGGAGCTGTATGGCCCTGGCAAAACCCAAACTGAGCATCGATGAGCAGGTTATTGCTAAGCAAGTGCTGCTTGATAGCATTGTTAATGACACTTTCCAACATTTTAATGCTGATCAACAGTAGACTGATGGGGTTAGATTTCCTCTAGATAGTGATCAGGAGTGGAACCTATCACTGATATTTTTCAGCTTTCATGACATGAGGTCACAAGTATTTCTATTGCTATCTCAGTTGACATCAGCGTAAACCCAGGGGGATCAAACTGGGGCCAGGATTGAGGGTGCAGGGGGAGGCGGCTTTCCCTGTTCTCTATTTGTATTCCAGGTACATGTTTCATAAGACATTTTGTTCTTTATACTGGTGATGACCAAATACAACAGATGAAGAATCTTGACTCTTCCTGCTAAATCCACTGAACAAGAACTAACCAGAAAACCTTTATATTAAACCTCTTTATTTCTGCATGTGTCTTCCACTTGACAAAGGTATGCTTGTTAATGAGCAGCCACTGTGCTGTGAACGAATATCTAGTGGCAGTACACTGCTTCACAGCATGTTCCTGGTGTGCCCAGGCTTGCATATAATCCAAACTTGCAAAGAGAAATATGTCTCACACTTTCATGTTACTGCAGTGACAGTGTGTTAATCTACGAGAGTCTAATCCTACTTTAAATTGAATAGATCAATATTTGGCACAACAATTTCTGCTCTCTCACAGAAATGATGAAATGTTACTTGTTTAATTTCAGAAATATCATCTGAAATATTTTACTTAACTTCATGAGCAAGGAGCATAAAGCAGTCAACACCCATACACACACCTCCTTGAGATACCTATATTAATTTCTTATTTGGAAATAAAAGTTTGCATGGAAGTGAAACCAAGTTTTACTCCAACCTTGGCATTCATTTGATGGAATCCTTAAGATTGGTACAAATGACAAGGGCAATTTGGCCAAGGATATCTCATCCATTCACAAAGGACTTACAGTCATCTTTCTACAGAGGGCCACCTTCCCCTCACCCCATCACAGCATCTAGCTGTTTCTGAATTGATCCAGAGATTTTGTCGCCATGACCTGAACATGAGGGGACCATATATATCTGCTGAATGTGGTGCAGGTTTAGCTTCAAGAAGTCCAAATTTCCCTTTAATTGCTCGAGGATATCTTCACGAATTGATTTATGGTTGAAATTGATAGGCTGACATTCATCATTTGTTTTGGAAAAAAAAGAAAACTTTGACAAATCAATACCAAATGAATAGTGCAATCAGGAATATGTTGGGTTATGAACTGCTGATTTAGGGAGTGTTTTCAGACTGCAATAGAAAACAGTGCTTGCTACTTCATAGTCATGGCAGTGTTACTGGAAGTCCTTCTTGTAATTTTTATAGATTTTTGCCAATATAGTAAAGCACCTACTTAAAAAGTAAATCATTTAAACAGCAGCATTGGAAAAGCTATTTCTGACCTCAAAGATAGTACATGAAAAGATAAAGAGCTCTTCAAGATGGTTTTAGTTTAAATGACCCAGGTTATTAGGGAATACTAAGAAATGCTTATTTTGAGACAGTTTTCCAAAGACACTGATGCACGAACCTGACATGGTGCTGACACGGAAAACTGAAATAAAGGGAAGAGCAGCAGAAAAAGAGAGCCTGAATTTCCTGTAGATTTTAAAGCAAATTGCACCAATAAAAGGACAGGGAATAAACATGTGTCTCCAAGCACCCACTCACTGGCTTCCTAATGGTAGGCTGCATAACACTTGTCAACAGCAGCAAATGGAAAAGCAATAAAAAAAAGACTGAAGCATGGGCTGCTGTCTAAGAAACATGCAAGAGGCAAAAGCGATGATACATTACTGTCTTGCACTTGGGTATTAACTAATGTTTTACTCGAAATCTTCTTTTCAGAGATCATAGAGGCATCTCCAGTTCAAACACCAGGAGACCAGAGCTGGACACCCAGGCTTGCGGTCAAATTCCCGGTTCACCATCAGGCCAACGACTATCTACACAACGTCTACATTCCCGGGACAACCACCACGCTCTCCGGGAAGTCAACTACTGAGCGTGAAGGGAGGAAATCCTTCATTACTTTCGGGAAGAAGAAGAAAAGTGGTAAATAAAGTGAAGAAGAAGCAAGATGGAATTGAATATTAATGGTGAGAATTATAAAATGGAGCTGCATGACTGAAGCACGTTTTTTTAAAAAAAAATAAATTACTAAATGTCACTCAAAAAAAAACACTGGACCAAAGCAGGTCCTTTGCTGCACTAAGTATTAGTTTGAAAGGGAATGGAGTTTTCTTTAATTGCATTTCCAATGTGTAAGTTCAGAATGCTTCAGTAATCCTCAATGAAATAAGGATCAACAAAATTGCACCAACTGCAAATGCTTATAGATGTGAACACTTCTCTCCTAGCAATCCAGAGATTAAGGTAATTTGGTCGAGGCTGTGTGGATGTGATTCTGAGTATCCTTTCTGCATATCCTCCTCAGGGTAGTTTGATCTTAGAGTAGGATAATAGGTCAGCACAACACCGTGGGCCGAAGGGCCTGTACTGTGCTGTACTGTACTATCTTCTATGTTCTATTGCCACAGGGAATTTGTCAGGAATACTTCATCAAATGCCATTGAACAACTAAAATTGGTATCAGGTCAGTGTTACAACATTTCTATCAATGAGCAAGATCCCAAGCACTGGCTTGACCAAGGAAAGATTTCAGGAGTACTCCCAACATGATACACAATGTACTGATGAGACTCGATTCCCTCCACTCTTCATGATTCCTCCCATGGTGGGCTTATAAATTCAGTTTTTATATAGCGATTGATAAGCCCTTGGCAAGAATTGCATCCACATGGCATTTATTTGCCGTCTCTGAAGAGCAAGAGATAAAAGAATGTGCTGGAAGCCATCAACATCTGGGATGGCTGTAACCAGAACTCTACCGACAGATAGAAGAAATAGATTTTCTGAGTTTTTCAATTAATGAGCAGCGAGGCTGCAAAACCGTTGGACCATGCAATGAGGACTATTGGCATGGACCATTGTTTTCCATTTCATACATGCAAAGGCCACAGGCTAAGTGGTGAAAACTGGAACTAGAGTAGGTGCGTGTTTGATGACTGGCATGGACAAAATGGGCCAAAGAGCCTCTTTTCACACTGTAAAACCCTATGACTGCACATGTCAGCAGCAGAGAGAGAGCTACTTAATTAAGTCACTGAGAAATTGTGCCTTTCCTGGAGAAATGGAAGTTCGATCCTGGCTCATCACCATGATGGGAAGAAATTAAGGAAAACATTTAAAGAAAATCCATTCCCTTCTGTAAACAGCTGTTGCACAATGCTAGCAGCCACAATTTTAATTCAGGCAACAATTCATGTATCATGTCTCCATTTATTCAGTCCAATGTGATAAACGGCCTTAACATAGATTAAGGAACACTTTAAGCGTCCATTTCCTCATTGTGCATGTTAGCCACACTGAGGGTTATCGCTTGCGTTACATTTTCTGTAATTTATTCACTGTCTAACACCCTATATTTAGCTTTAGGAGGGGTGAAACAGAACAGAAAAGAAATGAAAGGAGAAAAAGAGTGAAAAGAGAAAATAACTGCAATATGATTTCCTCTATTGGTTTGTTGAATTGTATGAGACGTCAGTCAGAACTGGCAGGTGGAGTACTAACTAGGAACAGCATCCGCCCAAGAACATTGACATTGACTGTCCCATTCCTTTGGAGCACCATTTGATTCTAAGATGGCAGTAACAATGACTGTGGGCATTTACAAACTTGTGGTTTTGAGTGTTCTTTCATCTGCCTGAAATAGAAAATATGACGGGACAAGGCTTACTAAGGGGGAAAGAATAAGCAGTAAGAAAGGAGGGAAGTAAAGTGTAATGAAATACCAAAAAAAGACACATTTACAAATGGGGCTAGGGTTATCACCTACAGAAGGGACCAAAACTGGCTAGGAGGGTTAGATCAGATAGAACCACAGAAAAAAATACTCCGAGGCATCCTTTGACGAAGATGAGAATTTGTTAAGAACTTAGTAATGCTTCTGCCTCAAGAAAAATGGTAGTGGAGAAAAAAACATAACAAGGTTTCATCCTGTTTAGAATGTATTTAGAAATTCCAGACCAACTACAATGGCGTAGATCTCAACTTTGACTCGTCATGTTAAAAGGATGATAAGCAAGTTAGCAAACACTGTTACGTCTTGGCTTTTAATTCTGTCAAAGTGGGTAGGTAATCTGGGTGCATTACAGAAGATATTGCCAACTTGCTATCATCTATTCTACACCATTGTAGAACGTTAACGTATGCCTCCTCTGTTCTTCACTGCCAATGACTTTAGCACAGATAGCAAATAGAGAGCCCTAATGTCCTGAGCTCAGCGAGGAACAATCACCTGGCCTTCCTGCTCCTGCCTGCAAACTAACAACCACTACCAGAGGTCCAAGTGGACTATTCATTGGGACCAGGTATGGGAGTGCAGGCTGTGCCCAAGGATCCATACAGAGTCAGTGCCTTCAAAAGAACAGAAAAGAAAGGACAGAAAAAGTAATTGGCAAAGTGAAAAAGCAAAGAGTCATTGAGTTCATTCCCACAGAGGTGGTAAATATGGATAGGGCTAAATTTTTTGGAACAGGGACTTGAACTATTTAGAGACTATTTAGAGTCCTGTCATTTAACTTTATTTAAATACTAGCGATAACCCTATAACAAGTTTTCTCTAAGACTGGATCAATCAGCCATAGCTTTGAGAGTAAAGCTTTGGTAGCCAGTGCAGGAGACGTAGTCTGTAGCTGTTTTAATATGTAGGCATGCTGAATATGTCCTGTGAGTATTGAATATAAGTATATCCATATACAAGTAACTGTCCTATTTCTTTGGAAAAGCAAAAGACTGAATTAGATCTCGAGACATTGTGAATCTCTATAGATTTTTGGATGTTTTTTTGCTAAAACTTGTTTTATTACGATTATACTGTGTGGTGTTGTAGATTTCCTATACACTGCTTTTTAAGTACAATTATCCAATATTAGTGGAACATAAAGTGGTAGATTCTTTCTAATGATGTACATGTCTATTTCTGAAGTTTGCTTGCAATTGCTGACATCAGTATAATAGCCTGTATGACACTTAGTGAATATATTGTGCCCTGTATTTTTCTTCAGAACTAAATTGCTGTAATCCTAGTGTGACAATCTTGCTTTACTTTAATTGCAGTAGTTTATAGTAGTAATGTTTTGATCTAACTTCAGTCTTTACATTAAAATTATTCCTTTAATCCAACATGCTGTCTGTGTTTTGATGTTCAGAGGTTCTTCTGTAATAGGACTGACAAATTCAGTTTTGAAATATATTGCTAAGCTATGATATCATATAACCAAGGCATTTAAAATTACACATGGAGAATGAGGCTAATGAAAGTCTAGTAATCCTGTTAAACACTTCCCTGTCTTAAGCAAATTGTCCCAATGTAACGTCCAACTATACCTTAAAACACCTTGAAGGTCATTCCAAACATTTTTCATTTATTTAGTAAAGAAGTTCTCCCTGAAACCCATTTGAAATTTCCCAGGCTGAGGGATCGATCATTTTTGAATGAAATGAGGAGAAATCTCTTTCACTCAAAGAGCAGTGAAACTTTGGAGCTTTATTGACACAAAGGGATGTAAATGCTCTATTTTTATGCATACTTAAAATTCATGTGGAAGTTTAATAGTGGGTCAGAAAATCAAGAAAAATAAGGAGCCAGTGAGAAAATAAAATCAAAGCCCAAGACCAACCCTCCTTGTATAGCTTAGCAGAAGTTCAATGAGCCATATGGTCTACTGCTTTCCTTATTTCTTTGGTTCTTACATTTTCTTATCACTAGAGCCCTAGAATCAAAGAATCACAGAATTAATAATGCACAGAAGGAAGCCAATCTGTCAGCTGAGCCCATGCAGGCTCACTCCAAGAACCAGTTTGCAAGGCCCATCCTCCCACCCATTTCAAAAGAGACGAAGACCAGTATAGCATAGGAACAAGCCCTTTGACCCACCAAGCCTATCCTGACACATGACTCCTTTCTAAACAAAACAAACCCTTTGCCTCTACATGGTCTATATCCTTATATTCCCTAGCTATTAGTGTATTTGTCAAAATGCCTCTTAAAAGTCACTGATAGTAGGAACTGCAGATGCTGGAGAATCCGAGACAACAAGGTGCAGGGCT